>NW_028301608.1:43750000-44375000 GCF_987345545.1 Pholcus phalangioides | reverse complement strand
ACAGGAAATGCTGGTAAAGGCCCAGTAGTTCTTTTTAGGCCTCTTTTGGGTCACGAACAGTAATAAAAGAACCGGCACGATATTCTACTTTGAATGTGTCGTTGAGCAAATAGTATTTCATTTTCCTGCATTACCTAAAAAAAGAGAGAAACCACTTAGAAACGAACAGAAAAGCAATATTGTATTGTCATTCAGAATTTTCAATAAAGACAATACATTCTAACCTGAAAAAATTGATTGTGAATGGATATGTTACGGACAATGACCTAAAGTGTAGGATATTTGTGATGTGATTGGTCAGACTTGTTAGTTTGGCTGTGACAATTATATATAAATAGTTGTTGCGATGATTACTATTAATATAGTCCTTTGAAAAGAAAGCATTTTGAAAAAAATAATTAAAGTTCAAATCTAGCGTGGCAGACTCGCAATACTCTGCATTCATTTATCTGGCCAGCATTTTTACCTCCCCCTCCTAACTAGATCATGGCCCGCAGCTCTCTCTCAATGAAGAGATATGAGCAGGAGATCGAAGAAGTCCTGGACCATGTTGTGAAATTAATGGATAATTGAACAAATTCGATATGTCTAGAAAGGTACTAAGAAACAGAATTTTTCTGATACAACCCTGCCTCTTTTGAGGTAACGGAAGTAAGTTACTGTGCATCTGTCCATGGTTGTGAGCGGTTCTATCTGTCTATCTACACAAGAAATAAGGAAAGGGTTAATAACGTTTTACATGCAACTGGACAATTATCACAAATTTTCTTTTGATTAATTTATTTTTTTTATTTGTAGTATTTTTACTTATTTATTATATTAATACTTATTTTAATGTACTTAAAATAAGTCATTTATATTATGTGCTTTCTTTCACCTGTACGACGACTTCGATTACTCGACGCTCAGTTTTTGTTGGAAAGTCATGTTTTTGTTCGTTTATTTGTTTATTTTTCATATCACTGCAAAGAAAAACTTTTCCCATATGTAACTGTAGTGTCTCTGGTTAAACTATACAACGTTAAATTCTGTAATATTTTCAGAAATTGATTATTGTTACGTTAAAAGATTCATGTTATGAGTATTTACGCCATGCAACGCAAGTGGAAGTTCCTGTCAATTGAAGACCATTGGTTGAATAGCAAAACGCTCTTGGGTAAAGAATTTCTGGGCACGTTGTATATCTGCAAAACAAATAAAACCAAATGTAAATTGGAATGAATTCCGGCGGGTGAAACCCTATATTTTAGAAGAAAATAGCATCCCAATGAACAATACTCCACTGCAAATAATAAAACAGTTCCATATTTTAGTAGTACAGTGGAATCTCGTTTATACAACGTTCAAGAGGCCGAGTGCATGCGTCGTATAATGAATATGTAAATCGAATAATTGAGAATTATATTTAAAACTTTCACATCCCCCTCCCCAGACATACAAAATAATATAAAATTAAATATGTTTAATTGCATCTTCAATCCTGTTATAAAATAAAAATATCATTTCAATTATACTTGGGGGGAGGGAATAAATTGCATTTCAAATCACTTCAAGAAATAAAATTGCAGGACATTGCTTTTGAGGCATTGGGTAAAAATTTACAACAAAATCTTCTCGACTTGGGAAAATTTCTATCTTGGATTCTCATTTTTTGACAATACATGATTTGCAACCAGTAGCTCGTTTTTTGATTTTGCTTTTCTGCTTTATAATCGTTTTCAAAGTTGACACAGGGATATTCAATTGTTTTGCAGGATCAACTTTCGTCATTAATTTAAAAAAAATTCTAGTTGAATTCTTCTAAAATTTCCTTTTTTTTAGAGAAAGCGTTTTTCGTTTTCTCGACATTAAGAACGGCGTATTTGCGAAGTTCACAACGAAAGATAATGCTACAGAAAATGATCGAAAGAACTTACTGTGTATGTGTACCGTATATGACTCTTATAGATAGACCTCTCACCCTCTAAATGCTTGCAATAGACTTTCTTACCGTCTGGGGGATAACGCTGTAAATATTGAGAGAAAAAAGTCTGAAAGGACATATGACCGTCAAAACAATTGAAATAAGTTTCTTATTTCAATTGTTTTGTGTGTGTCTGCTTATTCCCAGAAACAAGAAAGAAAAAAATCACTTATGTGTCCACTTTAAATATCCATCAGCCAGCTCACTCTTTATTTTCGTATATGTCAGCAATTATTCTCAAATTTCTGACTTTTTGCGGTGACAATATGCAAGATGAGCTGTTGCAGAAACGCGTTTTCACTGCATACAAAAATTGTGCTCATTTGATGGATATAAATGACGTTTTTTCTAGAAAGACTCGGAGTTCAAGTCGAAGTGAAAACGTCGAATAATTTAGGTTTTACGTCAAATAAATGAATTATTTTAATAATAAAATGTATAGGAACAAATTGCGACCGAATAAAAACGTCGTATAAATATGAAAGTCGTATAACTGAGTAACGTATAAACGAAGCTCCACTGTACTTATATTCAACTCGCGCGTTTTCATGCCGTATTATTTTTATTTCCCAATAACAAACGACATCGATTTGACCATCGTTTTACCCCGCGTTAACTACAGCGTAAACCATACCAAGTCTTAAATAATCGATATTCTCGTCATTTCCTGTCAGACATCACTTCGTGTTTTTTGCAAAATCGAACTGAATAAAAAAGAAAATCCGATGTTCAGAAGCATTGGATGAAATGTATATACATATTTCAGACTTTAATATTCCTCTAGAAAAAAAATTTATCGTTACTAATTCAAATACAGGTATTATATATTTCATTTCCTTTCCACTACCATTTTCATTTGAATTTCAAATCTTTTAAAATAACGATAGAATTTCTTTTTTTTTCGCTTGGAAACTAAGCATTCGTGTGTAATTCAAATCAGCGGCTATGTCTCTGAAGGATATTCGGGTTAGACGCACACACATTGCCATTTCCCTTTTATATCCCCTTCTCTTTCATGTATAGCTGTTTAATTTTGCATATTTTATTTTTTTCCATGACTGACTAGAACACTTCGGTTTTTAATCTTGTTTTTCTCACATTTGCTCGAACACATGGGTTTTATCCTTCTCATGTATATTCAAGCGGCGTTTGTTCATTTTTATGCGTCTTCTCAAGTTTCAACCATATAAGGTATTTGTGGTGATTTCTCTTGCCGAAAAAAAAAAGAAGAAAAACTTCATTTTTCAGTTGCACTGCCCTTTTTTATTGATTCTGAAATTTTTATATTCTATCCTTTCCCCCCCCCCCCCAAGAGATTTAAAATTCATATATACCAGATTGTCGTTTTATTCGAAATGCTGTAAATGTAGCACTGTTTTGGTACTACCGTATTCCGTGCATTAACCGGCATGCCGAGAAACAGCGAAGGAGACAAGCATTGTGGAAACCCATTTTTTCCGACATGCCGGGAAATTCGAGTCATAGATTCTGAAAAATTCTTGAACGTATTTATTCTAAAAATCCATTAAATTGGCTAAATGCACATTGTGATCCCGAATAAACCTCGCTTTCCCCGGCATGCCAGGAACGGACTACACTTTAGCATTTATAAAGGTGGTGTCCCTAGAGTTTTTCGGCATGCCGGCAAATCGGAGGAATACGGTTGACATAACATCAATAGATGCATTTCTTTCGGGTCGACATTTAAGCCGCAGTTTTACCCGATGCGATGTTTCTTTTTGGATGTGAATACGTCTAGTATATCATCTGATGATACATAGAAGCATTTGCAAAAAGTAGAGTGATGAAATTGTTTAAATGCTCATATTTCAGGAAGTACGCAACGCAAGTCAAAAACAATGGTACCGTTAGATGCACATTGCAAAGGTGCATTCAGTGATATCACGCCGGTTTCAATATATCTTCCCGTCTGGGCACTAAGCCCTGATTCGTAACAAATTGTTTTACGCTATATCTCGAGCAGTTCACAACGAAAATAGACAGTATTGGTATCGTTTGTTAGCTATTGCAAAGATAAAGTCGATGATAACTATATTATGTTATTACATACTACGTTCAAGGCACAAAAAGCGTATTCACGTCAAAACTTGTGGCCGTGCGTATGATACAGCCTAACCCAATTTTTTTTAAAGATTAGAACCTGACAATAAATAGAATGTCGTAACTACGCTTCTAGTTCCGTCGTAACAGTTTATTTTCAATTATTATTATACAAAAATACCCACATATAATACAGACAAACGCTTTGTGACCTCAAGATACTGTGTAAAGTCCTTCCGGCAGGCCTAAAGGAAATAGTTATTCAATATATTCCAATAAACATATTACATTTATTAGATATGCTTTACTGTATTGTATTGAGTTTATACATTTTTGAATAAAAAAGTTAAGTATTAAATTACTTAATGTATGTTGATGTCAATAAAATATATATTGCGTACATTGTTTCTTTTTTTTATTATTATTATTGTACTCTGTGCAATATTGTTTTTATATCTGCTTGAAATAAATTCATAAAAATGGTTCCGTACTAAAACAGTCAAAAATTATAAAGTTCTTACTTATGTTCTTGAAACACTCAGCTACTGGCACTACTTACGTCTTTTGCGAGATTTTTATCTAGTATTCTTGGTAATAATGATTCATGCCAATATATTGCTCCTTGTGCAATCCGTGTGTTTTACTACGTATTTTTTTCATATATATATAAACAGTCTCGGTCCCTGTTTATCGGATAACGGATACGCCGCTTAAACGGATAAAGTCATGTGGCGTCAAAATTTCTCCCATATATATAGGGAATATTCCCCACTCGAATAATTATGCATCACAAGTCATCTGCTAATACACAACAAACATAATTTATTTATTCAATGAACCATTTGAAATTAATGGAAAATATGTTACAAAGTTAACATTTAAAACAAATTCATTTGAGTAGGTACTGTCGTCCAAGGCTTCAAGTTGTTTTTAATACGTAGATTTAATTATCTTATTTTAGTTATCTGTTGAGCCAAAAGAGGCCGCTAACTTTCCTAACGAAAAGTGGAAATCTCAGATAAAATGTTCATTGTAATAAAATATAATTCTCATATAATTTTTGATGTATGATTTATTCAAGAAGATTTATTAATATTGATCTTTCATTAATTTTCAATACATAAACTAGCGTTATAAAATGACAATTCAATTGCTCTCCACATAATCGGATATTATGTACAGCAGTGATTGATATCGATTAAGCGGAACCGACTGTATCTCATTACTTCCTATGGCGGAGGCCCGTTGGCCTATTTTTTATTTATATTCATCAGAATCACTGACTTATTTATATTATTTAAAATATTTATATGTATTTTCTCAAATTTACTGGTTTTTTTATTTCCCCTCGAACGGCCGCGGAGCCCCTGAGGAGTGCACATGGAGCCCCAAGGGCTCCACGGAGCACCGGTTGAGAATTGCTAAAGTAGACTATACCATTACCTCATTTTAGAATTATTCACTATACTTAAGAGAATTGAAAACATTATTCTTCTGAAAAATACAATGGTTGTCTTGTAAGTGTGCGTTATGTCGACAACACACACTAAAATATGGCTTTTATATTCTTTGAGAGATCCCATTATAGCTTTTTTATCCAGTTGAGAGTTTTCGGTATTTCCTCACGATTCCACAGATATTTTCGTTACGTTATCATTGAGGAAGTTCGCTTTTGAATAACATTAGAGAAAAGGTCGGTCCATGACATTTCCCACAATAACCATTTCTCTCTGTTTCCTTTTTTTCTCCCTTTCCGAAAAACCCCAACTTTTATCGCAGCAATTTTCTCTTCCTCTTTTATTACTATATTACATTTTTTTTCTCCATCTCTCTCTCTCTTTCTCTATCTTTTAGTATTTATAAAGAGCCCAACACTCCGCAAATAACGTATCTCGGTGTATTGTTTGAGTCACGGCGGCGTTGCATAGTGTTGGTTGATCGCATCTGACGGCGCCAACGGGCGTCGTGTCGCTTTTGTGGTGTGGCCGTCCGTCCGTCGTTCGGTTTATGCTTGCGTCGCACGCGTGAGGTCGCGAGCGTGACCTTCCGCGTGAAGTGTCCCATACGATGTGTCACGTTTCCCTCATACCTCATTTTATACGGACCTTTCACTGTATGAGATAGATTTCGAGATAGGGCATGAAGTTTATTTCTCTCCCCGTTTCTTTGAACGAAAATAAATAAAAAAAACTTGTCCATTTTTAGTCCTTTTTTTGTCCGAAAAAATCCACGTTTTTTTTTGGTAGGTAAACAATTCATTTTATTAATTCAGTCAAATATATTTCAACTTTTTTAAGGGGGGGCCTAGTACTTTTTAACAATGTGGAAGGTTATGCTTTAGTAGAAATATTATTATAATACATTATATCACATTTAAAACCATTGATTTATTTCAAAATTTTCACACATATTTGTGATGAATATGAGTGTTGCATTGCGTGTGTAATTATATAAATATGATTGTATATTGTGAGTATAAACTTTTAAATATCTCTAATACATAGTTTTTCGCAAATTTTTCAAAATAATGCATTAAAAACTGATCAATTAAAAGATTTTGAATAAATACTTAAAAGTGCGTTTTAACACTATTTCCAGCAGAATATTTCCTTATTGTCCTATCTTAATAATTCTATGTTCATCATTATCGTTCCATTATAATCCTTAAGTGTGCAATTTTTTCAAGTTTTAGTTATTGTTTAAATTTGAAAGTTACAAAAAAACTTAAAATGAAAATTCTTTTTTTTTAAATATTAAAGTGTGTAAATGATGTCATGCCTAGTTTGACCCAACTGTTTGGAAAACAATACGCATAAAATTATAAATCTATATGCCTAATATCAGCCATTTGAATTTTGAAAAATGCATTATTATATAATTTAATATGCATTGCAGAGGAAAAAAATCTATGTATTTAAGGGTTGGTTACACTATTTCTATCATGGTCCCGCCCCATCATTTCATCTTAACTATTCTATTTTCATCGCAATCTGTCCATGTAATTCCATCTTAATTATTCTATTTTCATCGCAATCTGTCCATATAATTCCATCTTAATTATTCTATTTTCATCGCAATCTGTCCATATAATTCCATCTTAATTATTCTATTTTCATCGCAATCTGTCCATATAATTCCATCTTAATTACCATATTCCCATCATAGTCTCTCCCTCTTTCATCATTTCATCTCAATTAAACTTTTTGCTACATACTTTTCTATCTTCCCATCTAAATGATTCTATTTTCACCATTTGCATCTTAATTACTCTATTCTCGTTATAGTCCCTCTTTCTCTTTCATTATTCCCCTTTAATTATTTAATTCTCATCATAGTCTTCTAACTACTTCATTTTTCACATTTTTCCATCTTTCAGCATGGTCTTTTTCATTTTGTTCCATCTTTATATACCATTTTCAAGATAGTCGTTTATTTTTCCTTAATAATTCTATTTTCATCGGTCTGATCATCACCCCATCCTAATTTTTCTATTTACAACAAATTGTCTTAATCATTTTCTCTCCATCTCTTTCCTTCTAAATCTTTCACCACTTCCCTCAGATCACTATTTAACGTCACGCTCTCCCCGCGCGTCACCACTATCTCTAGCTCTTCAATATTCTTTCTTCATAGCTCTCATCTCATCAATTTTTTCGTGATTCTCTCTACCTTTTAACCTTTTTATCTTCCTTCATTTTCTTTCGCTCAAAACATTTTCTCCCGTGTTTTGCCTTTGTGTATGTCTCACTCTATGATCTCTAATATATATAAAAAGGTGATTTTTTCCCCACCTTTCTGCTCAGTTGATTTCTAACTACAACTACTTATTTTTTCTTGAAAGTCGGTGTTCGTTTCTTATGTTTCACCTTATTTTTCGCATGTGCATCTCGTTTGAGGTCAATTTTTGGCATTAGAACTTCCACCGATAACTTAAATCATCATTGAACTAAATTCTTAGACATTAATTTTCTACAAAAAAAATATTTTAAAAACACGAAAACGGCATTTAGACAAATCATTTTCGTTATGTCAAGAAATATTTGATTAATTAAACTTCCATCTATAAAACTTCCATCTGTAAGTCGCATGTATTTTTTGAACACATCTACTACACATTGGTGCATGTGAATACTGAAATAAATTCGCGAATATGATTTTTTAGTCTTCATCCAAACGATAATGAAAACTTCCAACACATTACAAAATAGGAACATTAGAACGTTAAATTCTCTTAAATTCATGATTCTTTTTTCTCGAGCAAATACACTTTTTTCATAGTTATTGACACGTATATAAAGCCATAAAAATCATTAAAAAAATCTTTTTCAAATTGTAAAGCTTATATAGGGCCTTAAAGAGGACTTACAGGCATCAAAAAGTGCATATAAAATAAATGTATTGAGGTAATATTGCTTAATATTACTTTCCAAATATATAACTACCTTCTTTGTGTGGTTCAAACTTTTGTAAGGAAAAAAATTCGCGTTACAAACTTTAAGGTAAGAAAAAGAAATGAACACATTTTAACAGATTAGAGAAATCTCAGCTACACATGCTCTGCAACAAACAAAAAGTTTTTGGTATGAATTGGGACATCTACCAGTGAATTCAAAATATAAAATGCGAAGAATATGACCTCAGCTTATGTGCAAAGGTGATTCTGAATTTTTATCTTCAAACTCGCTGCAGTGATGAACATTTAAAGGACCCTTTGCACATATTTTGCACATATGTGAAGCTGTGCATCTAGGGTTAAAAATCGGTAAAATTAATTAGAAATATATTAATGCTTCTGTCTGTTGAAAAAAATTATGTAAATGCAAATACACAAAGGCCACAATAGGTAAATTGCCGAACGAGGTGACTGAATAATTATTTCCGTACAAAATACGGATGTAAAAACTGAATCATATCAAAAAAATTATTCTTTTTCTCTAAGAAAAAGAAGAGACTTTACTAAACCATTTGGATATATTTCCTACAACTATGAAGAACTTCCTCGACCATTTCAACTATTTCTCATACCGAAATCCTCCGTTACTAAGAGACACACGGATATGTTCCAGTAAATCTGTAAAGGCTCATTTCTCAGTTCTGATTACAACGTAGCTCACAATGCTCCGAAATTCAACAAACATTTACACGAGTGACGGAAAAACTCGAGATGGAGTGCTTGTCGTGCATCGCGAATATTCAAGCACATTCGTGATATTATACTCGAAACAGATACAATCCATCCCTCTCTATTGTTCAAGTGATGATTATCAATACGTTTCCGTAAATATTCAAATGATTTTTAGCAGTTTCTGAAATCATATCTTAGTACTGAGATATTCTGTATGAAAATATTTCGAGTAGAGCTTTACTGACACGCTGATAAAAATGAGAAACTTATCATTACTACTGTGTACTCATCCATGTTTATTTATATGTATGCAGCACCATCATCATGGAAAGGATCGATATATTTCCTTTTCTGATCAGAAGAGCACGACACTCAAAACATACGAAATTGTGAAACTTTTACCTTGGCTAATACCTGGAAACAAGAATAGTTCATCATTTCAAAATGAAATCTTCTCCTCCAACGTTCCATCCTAACTTACGTACGATGCTTTTCCAGCTCAGAAGATAGGAAATGTATAAGTGTTATCACATTTTATCGCATTGGCTTCATATTTCCTCATAATATCAAGTCACCCTGAAATTTCTGAGTGTTTTTCTTGTAAGGTTTTTTTTTAGTAGCTCGAAACTTTGCATCTTGTCTTTTCCACATTGAACCATTTCATGGGTATCTATCTCCACAATACCACCCACGTAGAACTTATTTAGAGGTAAAGCTTTCGTCTATGTGACTTAAGAACTTACTTTCTAATAGCGATTTCCTCCTTAGAAATTCTAGATGGGAACGAGAAGTAAACTGAAATGAGACGGTGGGATGTTTGGTCAGTATCGCGCATGTCAGGGTGATCTACCCCCGGCCCGCGAATAGTTTTCCGATACAAAAGTATCAGTATTAATTCCTTCATAAAATTACGGCAAACCGGGATCGATATGGGGCATCGTCAATTATCGCTACAAAACTGTCAAAGGTAGGTAATAAAGTTGCCAATTTAGACAAGAGAATTGCCAAAGGTAAGTAAAGTTCCCAATTATCACTGAAATTGCTGAAAAATTGCTAATGGTGGTAAACAGAGGGGCTACTGTAAGTCACAAAATGTAATTCAACAATAAATCATATGTTTAACAAATCATATGTTTAACAAATCATATGTTTAACAAATCATATGTTTAACAAATCATATGTTTATCAAATCATATGTTTAACAAATCATATGTTTGCGCAAATCATATGTTTAGCAAATCATATGTTTAACAAATATGCTTAACAAATATGTTTAACAAATAAGTTATGGAAATAATTTCAATCCTTGATCTGAGTGAAGAATAAAAATTCAAGCTTCGTTGAAAATGCGGGAAAAACGGGACCGTTTAAAAAAAAACCAAAGCATGACGTAAATTTTCCGTAAAATAGGGCTCGTATGACCACCTTATTTGCTACCCTAGTTCTTGGCCGGTGAACAGCAGAAATGCCACACATCTGGCCGCGAACTGAAAATGTTTTCAACCCCCTGGTATATGTGATGAAACCTGCCAACCTATATTCATTCATTTTATTTTGTTGCCCATACTAATTTTATTAGCATTTACCAGCATGGATCAATGGTTTTTCATGACTGCTAGGTAAATTTTGTTTTCTCTTCTTTTCGGATTTTTGTATTTACATATAGCAACAAAAAACAATTTATTTACTATTACAATTTATTGACTTATTACCGTTAATTTGTATCAATAATTCCAATTACTATATGCTAATTTTGCCCAGAAAGAAATTTGACCTCACAAATGAGTGTTTTTCGCTGCATTGAAGAAGCAATTTGCAGGCAGAATGTAGAAAAAAAATCGAGTCATACAAGTTTTCTCAAACAAGTTTCACGCATTTGATAAGTTTCTTATTTGAATCGTCCTTTTCGGGATATCTGAAATCTCCGATACGTTTATAGAGGTCAATTTCTAGTTTTCTCTGATTTTAGCCTTCATGCCATCGTCATCCTCTCAAATCCTTATCTTCTACATCCAAATTTTTGAATACAAAATTCGTGAAACCGTTAAACAGTTAATTAAAATTTTTTACTTTCTCTATAAGTTTCACGAACGTTCATATCGTTAAGAAACATCACCTACATTAAAAAGTTATAATAAAATAAAATGAAGTGCCTATAAAATTCAACCTTTGAGAAAAACCTAAACACCCTCACGATAAGAATCAGACTATACATTTTAACACACTTTAAAATTCCCCATGATTCCACAAAATTTTTATTTGAACATGATAAAATGACAGCAGCAGCTGACATAAGAATGTATATACAAAAAAACATTGAAAACATTATGAACAATTTAATAAAAACGCTTTATTTCATCCCTGACTTTCTGATATAGAAACTTTGAAGAAAAAAAAATGTCCCACTATAGTAAATTTATCATAGGTTTAGTGTAAATAAAAATCTCCATCACGTTATATTTCACTTCAAAAAAAATCTTTGTCTACTTTCTGATAAAATTTAAACAAAAGTTTCTCACACTTCCCGAGAGCTATACTTAATAGAATAAACAAGACATATTTCGATATAATAAAATCTCTGTTGATTGGGATACATGCCAAATACACAAGAAAATTTTATTTATTCGGCAGGAATCTCGTCGATACATTCACAAGTATGAAATCTCCTTTACTTCTTGTCTGAATCAGCAGGTTGTCGAATATCAATGCCATGAAAATAAAATATGTTTCCTTTCCCTTAAATCCGTATAAAACATTAATATCTTTAAGTTATCCTTGTCGTGAGGGGAAAAAAACCTAAGTAAAAGATGGTTGAATATCCAACTTTTTCCTTTGGAAAAAAAAAAAGGAATTGAAATGATAAAAACGATTTTAAAAGATTATTTCTATATTTTTCACTTTTTTTTATTGGTTAAGATATTTAAAAAAAGAAAAACAATATTTTCTTATTTTTTAACGATTTTTATCGTTTCTTTTTGCACTTATATATAAAAAATAAATATATATATATATAGTTATATTTTCTTTTTGTCATTTTTTCCCCCATCTTTTGCTTTTCTATACCCCATACCATGTAACATGGGAATCTCGGCACAACAGATAATCCCTTATGATGACAGCTGGCTGAATTCCCAGATTTCTGTACTATGGATAGAGAGCGGGAAAAATAGTTGTATCTCGATACCAATGGGGGAAAAAATAAAATGAAAATATCTAGAAATGGTCTCTATATGTATTTCTCTTCTCTCGCCCTCTTTCTCTACAACTTTCTTATTCTATATATATATATTTTTTTTCATGCTGTTACTTCGATTTGTGTATTTTATTTTATGTTTTCTTTCATTATTGTAGAACTTGTGGCAATAGAATGAAACGGTAACCAAGGTATTGTGTGCCAAAACAACATGGACCAATTTTGCTATGCACCGAAAGAAATAATTTTTAAAAGATACATTTCCCCTGAGTGTGCATATAGATATCTGTTTTTGATTTGTTAGACGTCGCAAAAAAATTATAATAAATTTATAATAATTGTGTCCAGATTTATTCTTTTCAGTAAATATTGATAAATGCTGATTTTTGTTAAAAATGAAGAAATTTTCTACAAGAATTTTCTATAAAGAATTTTTTTTTTGCAACAGAATTTTTACAAGGGCGTAAAAATTCTTCATTCGTCAGTTCATTCACCACGTTATTATTTTTCTTTGAAATGTATTTCCATTTAGTGAATTCTCTATGCAATTATTTATTTTATTGGAAGATGTTACTTCAGAAGAGGACTCCACTGCATGTATGGAAATATTTTTTTTTTTAATTTAAATACTGAAGAGAGTTTGTTTTAATAAATTAATAATAATTTTCAATTTTTGAAACTATTTTGAGATTATAGTGTAATCCAGAGTTTAACTTCGGGAATATTCCTGATATTTGATAGTTTCCACAAGCTTCTCAAGGGATATTTTCAGAATTTTGTGGCTATTGGTGAATAGATCTATCTTGCAATTATAACAATTTCACATAATGTTGCAGCGAATCTATCCCACGTACTCCCTTCTGACATTCAAAAGACTCAGGCAATCAGGGAATTTCAAAATGCATGTCTGCATTTTCCGACAAAACGTTATTTCACTAACACTGCATTTACACATGAGTATGTCTCGTCAATGATCTAGATCAGGGTCCTTCAACATATGGCCCGTGGGCCGAATGTGCCTTGGTGCTCTACGCCGTGTCTTCCTGACTATTTTTAGGAAATATCTGAAACTTATTGAATGACGATTAAATGAAAAAAAGCTTGATCGATGAAGCCCGCATCTTTAATTTCGGAATCAGAGAAAGAAAGAAATAATTTCGGAATCAGTGCAGAAAAAAAAATTTCAGAATCAACAACGGAAAAAGAAACAATCAGCGAGAGAAATATTTTCAATATCAGTAAGAGGAAATAATTTTTCAGTATCAGTGACAGAAATAATTTTGGAATTAAGTAACAAATATAATCAAAAATTTATTTTCAGAGTGAACAAATAAAAATTTTCAATTTTGGGGACGGGACATGATTATTCCTACAATTATAAATACCACAGTATGACAGTGTGTTGGCCCGCGGGGTTCATGGGCAGTTCAAATTCGACCCACAATGTGTAAAAACTTGAAGACCTCTGATCTAGATCAATGTTACTTATAATCTATGTACGGCTAATGGAAATTTTATTGTCTAAAATTTTATAATTTTTTACTTGATGCACATAAATTCGCATTCACAAAGAGTATAATAAAAAAGCAGGCATTTCAACTTTTTCTTATTCTTCAGATTTTGGTTCGATATGTCATGCGTTTTACAAATACGAAGGCAAAATAATCAATGAAGCGGCTGAGAAAAAAATTAAACATATAAATGCCAAATACTGTGTTTCTAAAATCACAGCGATTCAAAATTAAAGCAATTATCACGAAAATTGTGGAGAAAAATTATGATGTGCTTCCGAGAAAAAAAAAGTTATGATTGCCTTATACTGTAATCGTTGATAATTCCAGCTATTTATTCAATAAAATATCAAAATTAATAATTTTAAATTATCCGAAAATTTATTCACTAGTGATAAGTATATCCCCATGATTAAATAAATTAAAATTCTGATATTTGCCAATTTTTACGTCGCAATTTAAAACAATTGTATACAGTACATATTTATTTTCGCATTTCCCCAAAATGAATATTTTTTCTTTAATAAAAGCACACTAGATATCACTTATAGTTTCATATTATAAGTTTTTTCAGGAATACACTTTATTTATCTTAAATATCAATCAATCACACAAGTGATTTTAATATAAATTATATATAAAAATATAAATACTGTAATTTTATAGTCATTGAAAATGCATCAATCTATCCCAGCATAGCTATTTTGTAAGTTTGTATAAAATTAAAGAAAAATTTTTAATTAATTTTTAAATACTTGTCATTATACTTCTTTTCTGTGACAACGATTGATATCCACCCGGAAAAAAAAAGATTTCGAGTGGAAAATGAAAAAAAAAAGTTTGTATTTCTAGAGAAGTAGCCAAAATTGGACGCCAACGCCGCCAAGCAACTTCGAGTCCAGTTGGGATGGATAGGTTTCATTTGTAGTGCGAAGAAGCATCTGTGCGTTAACAAATCTCGACCCTCATCTACAACGGGACTGTGACACACCACGGACAACGTGCTCACATTATACAAAATATATATTGTTCAGGTGACTCTGGGACCGATGTTTTCTTTAGTGTAAATATTTTTTTCTCTCGTCCAGAGACTTATAGACAGACATTACAATTAGTTCTCTGAAGGAATATACTTTCAATATATACTGTCATGTGCCACTTGTTCTTGTTTCTTCTACTTTTAGTTAAAAGTAAGTCCATATTCATCTCTTTCCTCTTTTTTTTTTTTTAAGTTTACATCTTATACAACATTTTTTTCCTCAACATTAACTTCTTGAATAACCTTTTATGCCAGAAATTTTTGGATGCATTCCCTTTTTTCAAACACCTATTACTCTGATAAACATTTGAATCCTCAATTACTCATTAAGAAATAAGATTTTATCGTTTAGAAGTTTAGTTACACCAGCTGTAACGGAAATATTTTATTGTTATATAGACTATCCGGTCATAATACAGGGGAATCTCACTACAACGATATTTTTTTTCAAGTCTTGTTTGAAATCGACAATAGTCTAAATGTCAAACTCCTCTCGTTACAACAATATCCTTTACTGCGATAAACCCGTCTATAATGGTATATTTTGGGGAGATTTTGAAACCCCTACAACGTAATTTTTTTATATTCTTCTCGAAATATCCTGGAATATATTTTCACACTCGTCACATATTTTAGTTCTTACGAGGACTTCTAATAATATCAGTAGTTGGTAATACACCTGATCATCGAAAGTGTTGGTGAAATTTTCGGTATCGCTACTTTTAGTGTGATATACCAACCTATATTGCAATAAGCTGCTTTATAGGGACAATACGTATATTTGTTGATAATTTTGAATTATCGACTAATCAATTAAAAGATTTTGAATAAATACTTAAAAGTGCATTTCTTTTGATGGTACTAACTAGCTGATTTAAGATGATAACAGCAGCAAAAATTTGATGGCACGTGATGCTAATGTTGTCTTCGGTATCCGGTAATCCTCTACAACGATATCTTCTCTTGGCGTGCAGAATATCACTATATCGAGTTTTCACTTCATTTTCATTCACTAAAATACCATATCGCGTTTTGATGAAACTAAATAAGGTGACCATTGTTAACTTTACGCTATTATTGAAGAAATTTCAAAAACGGAAAGATGCGTTTTTCATCTGTATTTAAAGTGAAAATCCTATGTAATGATATCCTCTATAACGGTAATCGCATTTATAATGATATAATTCACTGGTCCGGATGCATTTTTCATAATGTTAATATATTCCACCTACACTGGTAACTCCTTAAAACGATACGTTTCTCCGGTTTCGTGAGTATCGTTATATAGGCGTATCACTGTAAGTATTTCTATGAGTAAATATATCAATAATTATTGTCAAGATCAGCAAATAATTTTTATCCTAATTCACCTTAAATGATATCGAAAGGATTAGAGTGTTTAAATTTAGAAATTTAACTGAATTTCTAAATTTAAAAAAAAAGTGAATATACAGTACAACCGGAAAAAGATAAAGATAGATAAATGGTAAATAATGCCCCCCCCCCCATTATGCTATTCGTCACGTAGTACGTAATATATGAGTAATTTTAATGTCACGCATATTTTTCCCCATTTAAATCAATTTAAGTTTTCATCCGAATTGATTAATATTATGAGTAATTCTTTTTCAACCGAATTTTCACGGAGCAAATAATAACACTCATAATGTGAATTGAATAAAATTGTTGGCATTTAAGATTTCTTGATTACATTTAAATTTATCAAAGAATGATTAAATTCACATTTTCATATCGATAGTAATCATATAAAAACCCCTACAATTCAAAAGAAAATTTTCATTCTTTAAATTAATGTAGGAATTTATGAAAATGCGTTATTTACGCATTTACGTGGAGAATTTTAATTTTCGAAACTTGAATCGAAACCGACAATTAACTAAAATATTTAAGGATTTCATAATTATGTCGTATGTATGAAAGCAATTTGCACAAGTAGAAATTAGATTTGCGTTGAAGTAGCTCTAAATCAGGTGCTGATTTCTAAACTGAAGTCAACTTCAGTTGGTTATGAATGGTTTTAATAAACGTCCATGCGACAGCTCAGGTTAGAAGACATTAACGGATGCCATTTCGTTCCACGCCGGTCACGGTATTATATGCTTATAACCTCTTTGAATAACCCCTTTCACGTATCTTTTCCTTCAAGACAGAAAATTAACTTCTGCCGTAGATAGATCCTTCTCATACATACAGTTTATAAACTACAGGGCGAGAACACAAAGGAACTGCCTACTGGAATTTCAGCTCGAGGCGCATAAACACTAGCTTCCAAGTTAGTAATGGTTATTATGACCACGAGAAGCCTCTAGGTTTGCCATCTCTCCTCTCTCGTTCTCCGGTAAAGGGCAGTTACTTCACATTTATGAAGGAGAAGAGATTTGAGATATCTTTCATTTCACGATACCTTTAGAGCAATAACTTCCTGAAAAATGTTCTCGACAGTATAACGATACCGTTCACTTTACTTTCGCAAAATTTTCAGATATCACTAGATGTTTTCTCTTACATCCCAAGAGAGTTCCGAGCTTTTCCAGATGCCTTCTGATATGCACTTGAAATATTCTACTCTCTTCACACTTTCTGTAAAAAAAAAGTTTTTCACGCACCATTACTGAGAAATAAATTTTTTATAAGATAAGGAATTTCACAAAAACTGGAGTTTTCGTCGAATAATGTTGGATATATGCTTCATTTTAAACATCAAATGGATATAACGGTTAACTTGAAAGCTCGCGGGAAAACACGGAATATTTAAAAATTCGCGATTTATGTTGATTATCATAAATTAAATATATTATTCATTACATATTATTCATTCTTAATTTAATGTTCTTAAAAATGTTTTAAATTTTCCATAAAATATTACACAGTCTGATTGTAAAATAATAAGCATTGAGATGAATTTTACAGTTTGTTTATCACCCAAAAATCACTTTCCTAATGTAATTTAATTCAAAAATATCAAGTGATATATTTTTTAAATGTTTGAATATATTTTAGATGAGATTTTGAATATTGTTACAAGATGGTTCACATTTTCGAAATTTCGAGTCTTCTTCAAAATTTTCTTGTTGTCATCGCCCACAACTCAAATCTTCCCATAGGATCCTATAATAAACCACAGCCTCTACCGCCCCTCTGGGCCACTCCATCATCCCCGGGGGCGATATTTCCCACTTCGCGAAACACTGATATGTACTTTATTATTTCATGTACAGTTATTATTTTAAAATTTTTATTCTATTCATTATATATAAAGACACCGTTTCATTGCTCTTTTATTCTCATAATCGAATACATGGATGCGTTATTCATTAGTATTGCAGGTCATTCGTTAGATAATAATTAGGGTCATCTTAACAAGTTCGGCATGTCGGGTGCTCAAACATTTTTTGACCAAAAACTTTTGGAAACAAAGAATATCGTACGTATTATTAGTCTTCTGCAAATTTCTTTTCCCTTGAATTCTCGTTAATGTCTCATTGATTGCAACTAGGTATTATACAGTAAAACGATACGACGATACTCGGCGTACTCGACATAAAGAGATAAATCCCCCTACAACGATTTTTTTTCAAATCTTGTTTGGAATCACCTATAGTCTAATGTTACACTCCTCTCGATACAACAATTTCCTTTACTACGATAAACTCCTCTCTATAACGATATTTTTAGGAGATTTTGAAACCACTCTCTCTCTGCAACGACATTTTTTTTTAATATTTCTCTCAAAATATCCTAGTATATATTTTTGCACTTATTACATATTTTAGTTCTTTCTAGAGGACGTCTAATGATATGATATCGGTATTTGGTACCACCTCGTCACTGATAGTTTTGATGGAGTTTTTGGTATAGTTACTTTTCCTGCGATAATCCATCTAAAACGATATTTTTTCTGGGTCCGAAGAATAACGTTATAGCAAGGGGTTTCACTGTAAATACTGGTATGCTTTCCTCACATTATAATATGCAATATTTAAGCAAACGTTATTTATATTTTTAGTATGTTTTCTCTACACTACATGTTAATAATTGATTAATCAACTTACTTTCAGTTCTTAAATAGATTGTCATTTATGATGGTATGTCTCGATGTTCTTTTTTCTTCTTCTTTTCTGTTTTTATTTGTCGTATGACATAAATAGGACTATTACCCCAACAAAATCCCGCTTTTATGCATTTGATTCTTATTATTTACAGATACGAATTTCTTATCACTGAACTGGATTAATACGTCAACATTTGCAAAACATTTTCCCGAGTTTTTTGTCTGAAAACACGAAACTTAATTATTTGAATAACCCAATTCTATCAAATTACAACAAACCACACGGGCTCGTGAAATCATACATAAACTAGTGGTTTTATTTTAAAACTGGAATTAATCCACTAATTTACATACTTCTCTGGAAAATGAAAGTGTTCAATTAAATGTTTAATCACATTTTACTATATTTAGAGGAAGAAGAAAAAAAAGAACATCCACAATTAAAATCCATGGTAAACATCTCTCGACTCAGAAATTTTAAAATGTTACATTATAAATAATTTTAAATTAGTAGAAATTGAATAATTCAGTTCTTCGTCATTCAAAAATTATTATTAATTAAATTTCTATTTTCTCAAAGTTTATCGTTAGTATTTATGATGAATACTAGAATCCATTTAATTATTTTTTTTAATCCCCCGTTGAGAATTCTCCAAACAAATTTTTCTAATTTAAAACCTGTTTTATTGAATTAATAATGAATGTTTTGAAAAATATCGAAATCCAACGTTAGTTTTGCACTTTTGGAGGATGAAGAAATGAGCACGTTTTGGAAAAATAGTTATTATTTAGTATTTCAAATAATCAATAACGTCCACGATTATTTCATTATAATTGATTACAGTATATTTTTGCCACTCTCCAGCATGGCCCTACTCATCTGAGTAGGTGAGTTAGTTAGTTTGCTGAGTAAATGGTTAAAATCCCTAGCGGGACAGGGCCAGGGCCCGGCCTGGTTCTTCTGTATTGAAAATACTGTTTGAACCTAGTGTTCTCTAACCGATGGGGCGTTGAGCACGGTGTCCGTCCGTGAGAATTTTTCGCTAGTCCACCGAACATTTCACCCAATTCATGTATATCCACTACAAATTTTTAACTTATAGAATAGAATAGTCTTGATATATACTGCTTTTGTATTGTGTGTTTGGTCAGTCCGTAAATTATTTCTCCTGTATGTGAATTTTTTGCCAGTCCTCGAATTGTTTACCCTTCTTATGTATATTTTTTTTACCGGGGTGTGGGGGGGGGCGGAAATTATTTTCCCTATTTATGTTAATTTTTTATTGTTATTTTTTTTGCTAGTCCTCAGATTCTTTCTCCTGTCTATGTATTCTGCTGTTCCGCAAACTATTTCTTGTGTGTTTATGTATTTTTTGCTAGTCATAAAAAAAAATATTTCTCCCGTTCATATATTTTTTGCAGCGGTCTTAAAATTATTTCTTCTGTTTATGAATATTTCTCGCAGGCGGGGGAAGGGGTCTGCAGATTAAATCCCCTTATTTATGCATTTTTTACCACACACACACAATCTGCACATTATTTTCTCCTATTTAGACATTTTTCTCGAAAGTCCTCAAATTATTTCTTCTGTTTATGTATTTTTTGCCAATTATTTGAAAATTATTTCTTCTATTTGTGTATATTTTTCAATGGAGGAGAGGGGTTTCTGCAAACTATTTTTCCATATTATTTTTGCCAGCTATCAAATTATTTATCCTGTTTATGTACATTTTTTTTTTGCCAGTCTTCAGATTATTTGTTCTGTTTATACATGATGTCGTTCTATAAACTATTTCTTGTGTTTATGTTCTTTTTGATAGTCCAAAAATTAGTTCTTCCGTTTATGTATTTTTTTTCTCAGTTCAAAAATTATTTCTCCCATTTTTATATTTTTTTCCGAGAGGTCTTAAAGTTATTTCTCCTGTTTATGTGCATTTTTTGCTGGAAGGATGTCCACAAATTTTTCCCCATTTATACATTTTTTACCGGTCCTCAAATTATTTCTTCTGTTTATGTATTTTTTGTCAGTTCGAAAATTGTTTCCTTCTTTTTTGTTTTTTTCCCTTTCCGAAAATTATTGTTCCTATTGTTATTATTTATTATTGTTATTATTTTTATATTTTTTGCCAGTACGTAGATGCAGAAAGGTTGAAGAACATTGTTTTAATCCGTAATGTACGAACGGAAACAGAATTTGACACATTTTATTGATTTATGTGCTCAATTGCATAGTATTATATAAGTACATTCATTTAAAGGAAAAATTCTATGATAAAAAGTTAGCGAAAAAAAGTGAAGCACACAAAGAGTGGCGAATAAAAGAGAAGACCTTACGCTTAAGTCACGAAAAAAAAAAAATAATAATGATTACTGTAATGTGGAACGTCCACCCTTAGTCACATCACTAACGATCTGAGAGAAGAAGCCTTAATTGCCTGGAATTGAGAGAATCATCTTTCTAGGAATTAATAGCGCGGTAAAAGTGACACAGCTCTTCACTGTGACGCCCATTAGCCATGAAACGAACGCCCTCACGAAAAGACAGCTTTCCGACCATAAGAAGTTGGAAAAGTTTCTTTCGTGGTTCAAAAATTCACGATAACAATTGATATTGGAAAAAAAGAATAGACTATATATAGGACATTGTGTAATCTCCGATTTTCTAATTCATGCGTTTAAAAATTTGTGAAACAAACTCTAACAATTGATGTATAGGTTACGCACGGTATACGTGATAAATTCCGGCTTTTGTACATGATAAACCGTTTACTATTTATAATCGCTGACCATTTCGGTGAGTTTGATAGGTTTTCCTGAATTTATTGCTTTTACCGGAAATTATGCATAACAACCAAGTGTCGTTGGTAAATTTGTAAAATGCTAAAGAAATTATCACTTTTACCGGCGATTATGCATAACACTAAAGTTGTTCGTAAACATCATAGATTGTACTAAATTCATTACTTTGCCGGTTATTAAGCATAGTTTTAGAAATAGAAAATGCACAGTAATAGAAAATGCACAATTATTATTTAATTCATTCGTTTCGAAATAACTCCTCTAATTTCCTCTTATTTGGCGAATTCTGAAAGTGGGCCACGATATAACGAACTCTTATTTAACGTATTTTACGACCACACCCCAATATAACGAACGAATGGGGGACCTACTCCACTCCTTCTTCTTCAGTAAGTGTTAAAAAATTATGTCTGTTTTCAAAATGTAATATTACACCGATTCAATGAATCAAATATTATTATTCGTTAAATAGATAAAAATCATACAATCGGTGTTGCGATCGACACAACTATTCGCGCAGAAAAAAGATTCGGGGAAAAAAAGTTAAATCATAAAATTCATTGAATAAATAAATGAGACTTCGTTATATCTGGGTCCGACTATTTTTACCAAACATGCTAGGTCCAATTGGGAATTTATATTTTTTCATATTTACCGAATTCACCATCACACTAGGGCTGGGGTTCCCAAATTGTGCTCCGCCAAAGATTTCTTGGTGCTCCGTGAAGAGATTCAAAAATAAATAAAAAATCCTTTTTTCCAAGTATTTCAAAATTTTACATTTATATTAGTTTAAATATGACAGCTATGTTATTTTTGAATCAACGAAACCAAATGTTTTTAAATATGGAGAAAATGTAGCAGAGCAAAGATCGGGGATTTCGTTTTCGAATTGAACTTGATTTATTCAACGAGCGTATGAAAAATATGTGGAATTTTTTTCTTCCCGGATTAAGCCCATCTGCATCATGTCATGATGAACTTTCACGATTCCAATCTGGCGTGCCGGATAATATTTTTAACAGGCTCCATCGCATTTTCAGCAGCGCAACAGCCCTATATAGCGTAGTTCAAAATAGGGCTAGTCACACTTCATGCTATTTGTTCCTAATTTCTGATGATCAATTCACTGTGTATTCAAGCCAATGGCTCCTAGAAATGCCCATTTAAGCGCATTACTTTGACTTAGAAAAATGTTCAGTGCGATGACTTGCTTTCAGCAAAGGTGCCCTATGAGTTACCGGCTCCTGAAGCCAGGGGCGTCGGGAGTGTTTAGAACCTGTGGATGCTTGTTTTATGTAGGAGATTTTGGTTTCTGAATTATAGATTCATGAACTCTGGGGATGCCCGGTTCGTTCCACAAATTACCACCTACAGCACCCACTCTGACGCCACTGCCTGATGCTCATACGATAGAGTGTATGTTGCATTATCCACATATACAAATTATCCCCACTATATTTCTCATTCAGGTGGGTGCTAATCTCTGTGTTTTCAATATCTGAATTCCATATGAACGGGGGGCTTAAATGCGATTAAGGCTATATCGCCATCATACCCACATCATCCAAGGGTAACTGTGCTGCTCTGTGGTTTTCCCACTCGTTCCACTTGCCACTGTCGCACCCGAAAAACCCAGGTCTATCATACTAATTAGTAACTAAAACGTTTGGACATCACATGCTGAACTCTCATCGTGAGTATCCAGGTTCGGACCCCATTTGCCGCACAATGCTATTCTTCTCATATCGGTTGATCCCGTTGGCTCTCGCTGATGAGAGTAGAGCTTCAGAGCAAGGTTTGTAGAATATATAGCGGAGGTTCTTGGGCTGAAGTTACGAAGTTCCTATTGTTTGGATGGGTTTGAAGATCATGAAGGCGTTTTCTTTCCGTATAATGGTTCCTATTCGGGAGGTGACACTTCGTTCTTCAATGAAACGAAATAGAACTTTAAGAATGTAGGTGAATAATTCAATGGACAACTCTGCAATATGTATGGAATCTCAGATGTATCTGCGGGAGGAACGACGAAAACAGTTGCAGAAACCCTCAGATATGAAATAACTCCTTCTGAAATTATCTATCATTTCTACGATAAAAAAAAATGGCGCAAGAAAAATGTCGCCTGTTCAGGAGGCGAGAAATTTGGCAAAATAAATTCAGACTTGCCGAGATGATTGAGATTATGTACATAATATAAACCTATATATATATATATATATACAGTCGAATCCCGTTTTAACGAATACCGTTATAGCGAAAGTCTCGTTTTTAACGAAAGCTTTTCTAATTCCCCAAATAAGTTTACATAGGAAAAATGCAAACACCTGGAAATCCTTTATAACGAATTTTCATTGTAACGAAGTGATTTCTCCGGTGTTTTCGAGTTCGTTACAACGGGATTCGACTGCATTTATGTAATTGATCTTACGGATTTATTTTTAGTCATAATAAGCCAAAATATTTGAATATTACTTCAAAGTTCGTATCTTCGTTCTGTAATGAATCAGAAATTCTTCTTGGTTTTATAGCTGAAATCTATGAATTCTGCAACGATATTAGTTTACGGAAGAAAAAGTTAATCTTTCATTTTCATAATGTGTTTTCTCATCGTCGAAAAACAAACGAAGCCAAAAATTCGTAATCTTGATATTTTTTTAGAAAGCTCTCTTTGAGAAATTGCTTTTAGCATGGAAAAATTGCGAGAGAATTATGTTTCAAATATGAATAGAGAGACGTTGGATTTACATCAGTTTCATTGATGGCAATAAATACCGTCCGATGGAGGGATCGTGCTGAATATTAGGCGAATCAACAATGATTTGAAACCATTCTTTCCGCTTGAAAAATACAATAAATTATTCATTACAATAATTTTAATTTCTCTCCGAAAAATTACTTTTACGGATGTAGTATCTACACTGTATTTATACAACTCCTCTACTCTGTCTGTGTTTGCGTATGGTCTAGATATAAATCTACAATTTTTTTCTAAACTACCCGAAATTCCGTATGCAAACCAAGTAGAATCCGATAAGAAGATATGGTATTTCAATCCCCATACGGCATTCTTTTTCTCATATTTAAAAATAAATAAAATTCCCAACATATATGATGAGATGTAAGAAAACCACGACTTGGCCAGAACATTAAAAATCCCGTTTCAAACACAGAACCCCCTTCCCAATAACAAGAAGAGCTCATTTCCCGGAAAGGGAATTTTGATGAGAATTATGGTTGGATTCCTCCTGACCCCTCATAACTGTTCCAGACTCTGCCACGAAGCTGAGCTGGAAGGGATCTCGGCAACGGGATAAGTCCAGTGGCAAAGTTCTGGCGTTAATTTATTCATTGCTCCCCATAAGAGCGAGTTTGAGAGAGAAAGAGGGAATAAGGTTCTATCTGGCCAGTTAAAGAGCCGGTTGAAGTCTAATGACCACTTCAAAGATCTGAACGGGAGAATTATAATGTTCAAGATTGGGCAGTATTTAAAAATATACTTTATAATAAATACTCCCTAGCTATTTTATTCTGTGAATTTATCCCTTTATCCCTGAGAGAACTTCGTATTTACGCTACTTTGCCACAATTTCTTATACATTACTACTACTACGAAACAACACATGCAACTCGTTCACATTCCTCTGCGGGAGTTCTAACGAATTGATGCATGTTGGAATGTGCGAGTACATGTTATGAACCTAACGTGAAGTTCCTTTTCGTGTAATGATTGTTATGTCTATTACTGCCATCTGCCAAAGTTGTTTAATCTAACCATGAGCGATGTGTTGATAATTTTGATAATTGTACACTTGTAGGCCTGTAGCTCTCTGTCTCTCATCTCTCATATATACACTACTGTAGTAATTCGTCGGAATTTCTAATCCTCGACGTCCATATTTTGGTCTAGTTAGCAGGAAATTCCGAGAAAATTAATTGGAATTGTAAAATACTTGAACGGGTGAGCATTTAAGAGAGTAATTTCAAAGCATTTTGACTTGTCCAAACAACTTCCGCAGAAGAAAGTGCTTCATTGTGCAGGCAAAGGGATGTGTATATATTTAAATAAAACTAAAAATCAACTCTTTATACAGACAGTCTGTCCTCAAAAACCCAATTGCTGCACAAAAAAATGCGCAAAATGTGTTCAAGGATCACCCTGTATCAGTTTCGAGAGTGAAAATACGGTGTCATAGAATGAAAAAAATCTAAAATTTTACGCGGTCTGCTGGTTCTCCGACTAGAACGTAGGATAAGAACATTTTTGCCCAGTCTCTTCTCAGGCCAACACAAAAATTTTCACGTTTCCAAGTGGAAAGTTCTCTCCTTAAGTGGAAAATATATGAGCTCATAATCGAATAAAAGTTGGGAAAGAACAGCATGAATAAATTAAAGGAGCGTTGATAGTCAGTTCACGTGATTCGTTCAATACTTTTTCCCCAATTTCGAATTAAATATCTCAGCAAACATTGCACTTAGAAAAGTGGTATTTTTTTGCCTCAGGAGAGACTTTCTAATTGGTAGTATCAAAAGTTTTTATTTTTAATTTTAATAAGTACACAACTCCCTTGCAATATGCACTATGACCTATGTGAGGACCTTTACCAAATTTGGATACTTTTTCCAATTGGAAGTATGCCTCTAGTATTGACGGTTCGCCAGTAATTCGCTGTGAGAGCAGTTAGCTATACACCTTGTATATCTACGTTGTTTTTCTTCTATTTATTCAAATATGCGTTGGAAATAGTAGAAACCTTAATTTATGAATGTACAGTAAAACACCCCTCTTAATGGACACCGCTCAGATGAGATCACCCCTCTTTTACGGTAAAATAATAATTTTTTTTCCATGTACAACAAAAGTATGCTTTTCTAACCTTTTATTAACGGTCACCCCTCTTTTACGGACGTATTTTTTATGTCCCACCAATGTCCGCAAAAGAGACAGTCCATTACTGACAATAGTGTAAATAATTAATGTTATTTATTTCATCTTGAAAACAAAATACTGATGCACACGCACACTCATTTGCTAAAATTGCGATCACGTTGAAAAAAAAATTTTTTTTTTTTAACGAAAGAAATTTTTTCCATTGGAAAAAATTTTCATAAATGTAAATTTTCCAAGCAAAAACAAAATCAATATCCAACGTGAAATCAATATCAAAACACCGAATAGAAATGCTGATATGAGTACGTTTCTACTTAATATTTAGTTTGTTTTTTTTCGCATATCCTTAGGAAAGAGTCTGACAATTTATAATTTCAACAAACTAATCATAGAAATGTGTCGTATTCCAACGGAATACTTTCTCCATTTTTTTTTTTTTCACCAACTCTCTTGAACTTGTTTCATTTTCATTCTTTTCGGAATCCCAAAATGCATGATGAGTCGCTTAAAGCCAGTACGTCCGTTTTTTTATTCCTTTTTTTTTTTCTCACAGTAAACAAAAAAAAAGCATTTCGTATCGATTTACAGAATCCAAAACTTTTTTCACAGAGAAGTTTCACTTTTTTTCTTTTTTATACCATTTCTCGGAAGCGAACAATCTTTTTTTCCACAAACAATTTTTTTTCGAACGTATTTCTTCTCCATTTTGTACAGAATTCAGGGTTAGGAAAATCTTCCTTATACTAAAGCTTTCTTGGTATAAAGTACTTTTTTTTACAAGGGAAAAAAGACGATAAATAAATAAAAATATATATTGCCACAAAAAAACGGTTTTTTCAGCTAAAAGTTACATTTGTATTGTCTTTTTTTGTCTTTTGTAGAGAAAAAACAGTGAGACAATGTCTTTTCCTAATTTATTGAACGAGAAATAATTACTGTAAAATAAAAAATACATTCGAAAGAAATTAATGAGAGTATTTTTTGTCCCCCGTGACTGTGTGTATTATTGTCAATGCTTCTGTAAAATAAACACTAATTTTTAAAAATACAGTGATAGGCTACTACCTCGGCTTACGAATTTTTCAGCTAACGAAGATATTTTTTTTCGTGATTTCTTTGCCTCGGCTAACGAATACGGGTTCGGCTAACAAATATTTTCGTTGATGCGAATGCACACGCAAACATAAAAGAGCCGCGTCGTGAGCTGAATGTTTGCACTCATCATCATCATCATCAGATTTACTGTCGCTAGAGCCCAGTCAACTTATGGCCTGCTCGGAATTTTTTTCCAGATGAACCTACAGTTCTCTTTATGAAACTCTTTGAACGATTTCACGTAAAATGAAAGATTCAGCTAATAGAAAAAGCATTTTAAAAAAAAGAAGAAGAAGCCTATGTTTTCTTTCAGTGCAAGATTCTTACCTTAAAAATGTACTGTCCGGATTCTAGATAATCTAGAATTTATTATCTTTTCCCATCTGCATGTATCAGACATAGGAATGAGTTGGCCAAATCACAAATGGATGGGGACACCTGCAAACTTGATTGGGCTGCGTCAATACCAGCCCCCTTTAGCAGACTGAAGCTCGTGTTGGTTGTGCACATGCTGGAAAAAATGAAAAGATCTTCAAGTATTTCTCATCTACTTCTAGATTCTCGTTTATCCAGTTTTGAAACTTTTAGCCTTTAATCAGTTTTTGTCTTTTTTATATCATTCCTTTGATGTTTCAAAAACCCATCTCTAAATTTTGGGCAGAAGCTTTAACGAATCGAACGATTTCTCATAGAAACCTATGGGAAATCACGTTTCTGCTGACGAACGTGATTTTAGAACTAATCATCTTCATTAGCCGAGGTATCATTTTATTTAAATTTGCTGTTATGTTTCACAACATTTGTCAATATTTTTTTTAATTCTCAATGTAATTATAATTTCGAAACATACATGGATTCTCACGTGGATTATTCAAAGAACATCCATTCGTAGGATATAATCCACACAGTTTTATACACAGTTTTTATCCGTTTGTTAGGTATATAAATATAATACGTAGGATTACAGTAAAAATTTCTTGAAACTGTAAATTGTATCATAAAGCAGAATAATGTTATTAAAAGGTAAAAAAAAACTAATTTGGATCATCCAGACAGCAGGGAATCAAATACATTTTCTCATACAAATTAATGAGATAGTTTTAATTATACTTTAATGTTTTAACGGCATCGTATTATTCGTAACTGCGTAGTATGGAGTCAAAATTGCTAGATATTTTAAAACAGTATTCTCAGATTATATAGAATGAGAATTAACAGCTTTACGCAATCAGTGATTACTTGCAAATTTCGATTGGAATATAGATTTGTCCTACATAAATTATAAATCTGGCTCACTGTGATTATTGCTTGTTCCCTCTCTTCGAAGAGCCCTTTTATTTATAATAGCTATTTACTATAACAGTTGTCAAAATATGGCAGCAGTAACAGGAATGTGATTTTTTTTTCAAGTATATAATATAAGAAAGTTTACCATACGATCAGTGGAATGGAATGTCTAAATCATAAAATGTCTAAATCTACATGAGCAAGCCATACTACAATTACAGTATAAGTCAGAGTTCACAACTAGGAAAAATTTTCGTTATTATGGACGTCTCCTTATAAGCGAATTTCATTTTTTTTTTCATTTTTTTTTTTTTTTTTTTTGCTATCCCTAAGGTAATAAATTATAAAATTTTGCCTTGTATCTGTAATATATAATCTGTAATACTGCAATCGTTCTTTATATCAATTTGATCTGATATTAGCGGATGTAAAGGACTCTAGTCACGAAATCTGTTTTTTTGAGTTCACGCAACATTTGATTTTATAGAACGTCTTTGCATGCAATTTCCTATTTAAAAAATCATTTAGCCAATTAAATTTCTCAATTCTTATCGTATTGCTAAATCCCACGGCTTTATGAACTCGTTAACATCTTTCTACTAATCTGAAGGTTTTTCTTGGCATGATTTGGCCGTAGGTTCGATAACAAATTTCAGCAGTATGCCCCGGTCAAATACTCATGCACTGGCAGCGAATTATCACCATAGCCACTGAAAGTGATAAAAGTCGAATGAAGTCATTACATGTCCCATATGTGTGTTGGGGCAGCCTAAGAATGGGGGGAGGGCATGTTACTTTTTTAAGTCCTCCTTTGTTAGAATAATGTTACGAGGATCGTGTACAATGGTAATTAGTGATAACAATACATCCTTAGTTTAATTTTTGAAGAGATGAAAAAAGATAGTGGCGTTTTCAAAAATGTGATTAACGCTATTGCGAATGTTTAATGGTAATTTTCTATTCACTATGAACAAATGTTTTTTTGTATATTTAACAATATGTAACAATATGCTCCATAACAATCACCTGCAAATCACTCGTTATCGCAAAATTTTCTTTATAGGTCGTACTCGTTGTATCAGATCTTTATTGAGTATCAGATTGTTTTTAAACACTCGCGAGTTATCGTTTAACACTCACGCTCAAAAGTTCTGCAACAAACTGATAACTCTCCATCGTAACGGTATGGTGATCTGAATAGAAATTAGTATTGGTACCCGCATCGGCGTTCATGTCTTCACCAGAGGTTCAAAGACAGTAGTGTACTATCGGAATGACACCCCCTTGCACCATATGTTCGCACCATTTCTCTCTGCCTCGGGAATTGATACCATTATGGATGATAATGCAAAAGTCAGCACATTTTGGTGATGTCGAGCATTACGTTCAGTCTGAAAGGCTGACTCGTAGGAAATAGCTATCCATTTCTTTTGACTTGAACCCAATATAGAGTATATTACACATCCATGGTAAACATTCAACTGCTCTCCACGACCCTTCCCAAAACCTTGTTGAGCTGCGAACAAGGTTTTCGCTACAAAATGGGCCTTGATGCCGTAAAACATCATTGATAATCTAATCAGTGGTATGACTAGACGTTGTTGATCCTATGTATCCAGCAGAGGTGGTTATATCCAATATTGACAAACCGTCTCCTTTGAAAATTTTGAGGCGCAATATATGGTTGTTCTTTTCTACGCCAGTTATTCGATTTTGGATTTTCTATTTTCCTTGCAATTTCATCAGAGAGTGCCCTTTGCTTCACCCTATGAGCTGCGCAAAATCCAACAAAAAACAATTAAAACCTTTTCTTTTTAGGCATTTTTGATTTTGTTGCTTAACTTTTGAGCTTTAGTGAATGATTGTCACGGGTTACGTTTTTCCTTTAGATTTTTTTGACGGCGTTGTTAAAATTGAGATAAGAAATTAAAATAAACATTGCAAACCAATCACCAACAGCAGCTGAATCCCAAGTATACAAATTGTGATTAAGTTGACAAACGTTAACCGCAACCTCCAAAGATCGCTCATTTTTAAGCAACTTTTACCAAAAACCTCATCCCAGCAATAATATCCTCTCTAAGGATTGCACTTCTTTCATTACCTCTCATGTAATGAGTAAGTTACCCATAGGTCAAACACAAGGTTATAAATACTACAACGGATATACTGGCATAAAAAAGTTCATTGAAACTGACAAACACAAATAACATATGTATATTGAGAAGAGGAAAAACCTCGGATATACTAGCACATATATTTCATCTGGACATGGTAGAAATGTACTTGGGATGGTTAAAATGATATATAGGGGTAAGTAAAGAAACAGCATGGTATACAGGATAATGTATTTTCATGTTCAATAAACCCAACGTAGAAGTAAGCAAAGAATATCGATAGATATTTTTTTCTTTGTATTTCAGTACCTCTCTCAATAGAACTGATGGAAAATTTAGTGTGATGGGATGAATAAGAAAAAAGGAGATAGATATTGTTCGGGAAATAATAACTGAAAGGATTTGTTGTGATCGTAGATAATGCTTTTCCTATTTAATAAATATCATTTGTACAACTACGAAAATGAAACTCGTCGGATTTCTTCTGTCATAGCAGATTAGAAATAAATAACGAAAGCTACTTATCATCACGAATGGAAAGAATCGTCTGAGAGATTTCCGAAGTATGTGAAATTAAATTCATGAAGAAAGTCACATTCGAGAATTACACATTTTACTCCATGACTAAGGAGATTTATTTTCCAAAAATGCATTGAAACTGGAAACCGTTCTTTTCTTGTTTAATATTGTGCATTAATGAACTCGACTAAACTCGATCAATCTGATAAACGAACTCAACTTGGCCTTCAAGGAAAAGAGAACGACTTTTAGCATTGGCAAATTTGAATTTTAGAATTTATCATTGAAAATGCATTCATTGCATGCAAATGGAAATGTGAATTCATTTTTGATCACACATGCTAGAATTGACAAGCCTAGATATTATACAATATCCATTTATTAATGGTATATTTTTTCCTACACCGCTTAGTTTGCACTTTGTCTGTTGCACTAGAAGTCTGAAGAAAACCTTCTTCATTAAAAATGATATGGCATTTTGAAGGAAGTTTATTGATTTTTGCTGTTTTGCTGTGCGGCCTTAAAAATTTTAATATTTTCAGGTTTAAAAAATTATTTTCATTCGAACGTCGTTGAATCAATTAAAGAACTATCACTAGACTCTACAATGTATGTGGTAACTCATTTTAATTCATTAGAGTTGATCTAGAGCTCTTTGAAATGCCAGACTGGCTCATCAGTAATTTTTGAGAAAAAGTGTGAAGTCAATGTTATCGCTGTACCCGATCGCTGTTTCCTATTGTGTTTTTTAACGATTTCCGAGGAGTCACTTAAAGTCGCAAACTAGCTCTTTGCTCAAAGAAGGACGACGAGTTCACTCTACTTTGTAGACGCCTTAAAATGATCCAATGAAAAAGTAACAGTAGTTCCTGACTGTAATATATGCGGACTATAAAGAAATTTGTAAGACCTTCTCAAAGTAGACGTTTGAAGTGTCAGAGTAACTAATAAGTTATCTCGTGGTCGAAGCTAACCATCGTAAAATCACACATTACCTTTCAAAACATTGTACTTACACTCAATATTCCAGAACGTTAGTTCTTCGCAGCAGGATGCAGGCATGTCTTCCAACGTGCCTGGCTTTTAGTGACTTCATGTTCAAGAAGCATTGCCCGTATTTCGTCGACAGAGACCAAACACCGCTGCTAATAGAGTTTTATGGCCATCGAAGAATTGCTTTGTCTGAATCTGTGTCAGTGAACTGGATTGTTTCTTAGCAAAGACCTCTCTCCATATGCGTGATGCAATGCTCATGTAATGTGCACCTAATATCGAGAGATAATATTTCGTGGTAAGGTCCACCTTATTCTGATTTCGAAAAATGTAGTGATACCTTATCTATAACGAAGGAAATTTGTTCCGGAATCGCATTCATTAGCCGTAACGTGATTTGTCATATGTTTCTATGGAAAATTATTTAATTTGTTCTTTTGGTACTGCCAAAAATTTAAAGATAGGATCTTAAAAAACACCAAGGAACCCTATAAAATAAGACAAAAACTGACCAAAGGCAAAAACGATAGCTTCATAACTGGATAAACGAAAGTTTACCGGAAGATGTGTTCTTTTGCATTTTACACTATGTGTGTGTGTATACAACCAACATTAGCTTTAGTCTACTAAAAATATTCCTGATACGTATTTGACAGTTTCAACGTTTTTTTTTCCTCAATTTTTCATTGGTTTTAGCTGCAATTAGGGATTTTGCCTGACAACGTTTTTGAAGACAATTGGTGACGTCTCGTATTTTACCGTATTTAAGGTATAGGTTCCCCAATAATTTTTCTCAGTGAAATATGGTCATGTGTTCGTTTGAATGTTTTATCATTAAATACATTTTTGATTACTGCAATTTGTTTTGCAGTCCGTTATTTTTTTACCCTTCACCCATTTTTGTAGTAATTAGTAAATTTAGCATAAATTACATCTTTTGGCTACAATCAGCGATATTTAGGATCTTAATTTTTCCGCATTTTCCTTATTATTATTAAGTTATCAAATCTACCTGAGAACCACCTATGCCTTGCCGCGAACCAGAGCTAGCCCACGGACCATAGGTTGAAAAACACTGCATTATATCAACGGAAATCTTCGTTAGCCAAATCCATATTCGTTAGCCGAAGAAGAATAATCACGGTAAAAAAAGTTCATTAGTTCACAAAAATGCATAAACGTTCTTTAGCTTATGTATCACTCACTTTACTGCACATTTCTTCTGCAGACACCGTCACTTTATCATAACTAGTACATATTGTTATCGGTATATACTCCGGGATCGTCGTACACCATAGCAATATTGATTAGCAAGCGTTCACGAGCTGACCGTTTTAACAATTACATTTGATAGATCTTGACTCAACACGAGATTATTATCATTTCCCACAATGGTACTGCTGATGGGGGGATTCCGATGAAAATCATTAAGATTTTAATGCATTCATATCAGAATAATACAATAATAACGCAAGCGATTCCAATATAAGCTCCTTCTTTCATAATATGCGCTATAAAACCCATGTCAATATGTCTTCTATTAGTTTCTTGGTTCATAGTATCTACATATAAGACAAATATAGAGTAAAGCACGATTCTGTGGAAATATACTTTCAGCACGCGAACGCATTTGGTATCGTCTCAGTGGTAATAACAATAAAAAGAAATGAAAACAATTAGCGAAAGGAAATGAACGGAGTTATTGAGGGCACGTCTCCTGACTTTGGAACGGTGTAAAAATCCAATAGCTGATGTATTTACGTATACAAAAGACACGGTGGTCGGAGAAAATTGTGATGACGAAGCAGCAGGTCATTGATACCCGAGGGTAATATTCACATCGTTGTGCGTAAGCCACAAACTGAGCTTCCTGAAACAGAAAGCTGGCTCACTTGGAAAACAGCAATTTGCGTCTTGTAAATTACATTCTTTTATGTCGCCCCATAACGCACTAAAATGAACTCCTCCTTCTCCCCACTTTAATGATGTATACCTGGTTTCGTGTTGCCGTCTCTTTCTCTCTCTCTCTCTGCTTGATTACGCATTATCAAAATAACTTCTCTCTGTTTCAACCCTCCCAACAACTCTGTATCCCTCTATTTATATCGATTACTACTCTGCTGTCATTCACAGACACGCTTCAGTCATCGATTTCGTATGTTGTGCAAATTACCATTTCTGACTCCCAATCTCTCTCTCTCTCTCTCTCTCTCCTACTCTCAAAGTTGGAGTTATACTTTGTGGCTGAAGAGAACTGACGAATTTCACTCTCTTTTGATGTTTTAATACAAGAACCAATAGCCACACATGTAATGGTTTACTACATGTATCAGAATGTGTAGCGATTTTCGTTTTCATTGAATATGCCTGAAAAATTGAAGTATACATAATTGGAATAAAATCGAAAAATTATTTGGGGTTTATAGAAAATATATTTTCGATAAACCCATGGAGCCCTTGCATGGAGCGAAAAATTCGAGAACACTTTTTTTTTTCTTTTAAATTCGTTTATAGTCAGTACAAAGAAGAATTTTACATAAAAAATCAGGATGAATTTCTGAAAATTAAATTTCGAAAAATCATTTGTTAACAAATTTAAAAAAACAAAAAAAAAACAAAGACGTTCCTTCGACATTCTAATTTCCAGACGTGACCGTTTCTAACAAAATTTGTTCGAAAATTGCTTGAAAGAAAATTAAACAAAGTGCTGCGCAAACGCAACTTCAAGAGTCGGTTTATAGAAAATATATTTTCGATAAACATTCACGCGATTCTGATATAAACATTCACTTTTTTTAAATATAATTATAGGCCAGTTCCAGATACGAACAGGGTCGAATAGTTAGCATCAACGGAAATGCGTTGAATGAATTGAGTTTCGCGTTTTGAAATTTTAGCGTTACTCAAAAATGGTTAAAATATAAAGTGATAGAATGCATACACTTTTTGATTTAAAAAACATTTACTCAATCTATTGCTTTTTTCAAGCATAAATTGTAGTATTTTAAAATAATTAATTTCATGAGATTATGAGAAACTTCTCATATTTATAACCAAATTTACATTAATGTTTTGTCAAGGTCCTTAGTTGATGAAAGAGTCGGATGGCTGCTCAGATTGCCCTCTATCAAGTCCAATTTACCAATCAAAGTGCAAAATGATATGCCTCGTGCTTTTTCAACTATTTTTCAGGGTTGAGATTAAAACCCATTTTTGACCGCTCTTTTAATTCATTATCATTATTGTCTACAACTTTCATATTTCTTGTTATTTGAATAATATACTTGAGAAACAAAAAAATGGACGTTTATTTATGCGTTCTATTTTTAATTGAAGTTAATTTTTGATTGAACAAATTTTAATTAACACAAGTTAATTAACTTTATTCTATTGAAATAGTCTGTAATTTTTATGACGGGAAACTTCTTGCATGGAGTGAAAAATTCGATAATACTTTTTTACTTATAAATTCGTTTATAGTCAGGACAAAGAAGAATTTTACATAAAAAATCAGGATAAATTTCTGAAAACTAAATTTTGAAAAATCATTTGGTACCAAATTTTAAAAAAATGCAAAGGCGCTCCTTCGACATTCTAATTTTTAGACGTGACAATTTCTAACAAAAATTCGTTTCAAAATTGCTTAAAAAAAATTTAAACAAAGTGTTGCGCAAACGCAACTTCATTCAGAGGTGAGTAATGCACCTAACTTTTTGACATTGTCATCCTACTACTAAACCAGACATGTACCTCGTCTATATTCCTCTGCGGAACCTCTAACGAATTGGTGTATGTTGGAATGTGTGTATAGTGAACCACTTCCTTGAAGTTTGTTTCTTTGCAATGCTTGTTATGTGTAGTGCTGCCATCTGCAATCAGTTTTTTAAACTATGAGTTTTTTCCCCAACTCGGAGCGTGAAGTGTAATGAATGAATAATAATAGCTGTAGGCCTGTTGCTCCCTGCGGCGAGACTTTTTAACGGGGAGATCCGCTCATATTTGCACCTCGAAGTTGGGAATCGCAGAAAACCAACTTCTGCCGATCACCACTGCGGTGAAGATCCATCACTGATGACCACTCGACCACCACAGCGGCGACATCGTCAACCTGAAGTACGGCGCCACCATCGCAAAAGAGTCCATTGAAAAAACTATCTATGAAACTATTGTCATCAGCGCTTCAAGCGGCATTGACGAGATATCTCGCCTACTTTAAAGCGTCTTATTTTAGCTTTGACAAGTCCAATTATTTTGTAAAGTTGATTTTTGGACGAAACGCTTTTCCCTATTCCCTTAGCTTGCACCTGCTGAAAAATCGGAAGAAAGCCTACTTCATTGAAAATGTACGGCATTTGGAAGAGGGTTTAGAGATTTCTGCTACGCTCAAAAACAGTTGTTTTTTCCTTCATATACAGTTTAGCCCAGAATGCTTTTCATGATTTGAAAAACTAATTAAAAATATCTGTCAAAGGGTTGTAATACAATATATATATATATATATATATATATATATAACAAATTAATTATGTGAACTGGAATGAGGAAGCAAAATATATGAACAATGCAAATTTGAAAAAGAAATTAATCGAAGAATTCAAAAATGAAAAATGTCATAGCCAATGTCTATGGCTGTCATCGGGGGGAACGCCCTGACATTGGCTTAACACAGAACGTTTTTCATATATAAAAAAATGGAACTTTAATTATACATAAATCATATAAGGACTTCGGGACCATCATGTTGCTAAGATGCTTCATTTTTCACATAGTATTGGTATCGCTTATGCAGCCTGACGGAAACAACCCCAGATTATAACACTTTACCTCTAGACTTTCATGGTGGCCCAATGACTAAAATACGAACAAATATTTAGAACATCATTTAAAAGAACGGTAGTGCTTCCTAAAAAATTTTTAAGCCACTGGTATCCTTGTATATTTTAACTATGTTTTAAATCGGCTCCGATTTCTTCACCCACGTCATTTTATCATGGTCTTGTATTCGGTCTAATATCACTGAAAGTTAGAGACATATTAAAGTTATTCAACAAAAACAAAATGTCACTCCCTCATTAATAGCTATAAGACCTAACACGAACAAAACACGTATTATTTTGATTCGAGCCTTATAACATATGTTTTCGTGCGAAGCATTAAAATTAAAGTGTCTAGTTGACCAAAAATTTCTAGACATGGAAATGAGCATTCGACTCACGTTTTGATATCAAGGAAATGGCACTTCTTTTTAGTTTCTCCCCGTCTTATTTCTCTTCGTTTTCGTTTTCGCTATAAAACTAATACCTGTAACTCGCACGTCCAACATCCATTATTTATTCTCGTCGCATATTCAACTTAACGAAGTCTAGCTGTACCTCTAGTGTCATTGAGTGCATGTTATAATCACAGAAAAGGCATGAGGACATGGAATGGAAAGAAATCGATTAGTTGTGCGCAGAAAATGATGTTTTACATGTATATGTGTGAAGAAGAATTTTTATAAGTTGTTTGTCAGCATGAGCAACAGTGTTCATATCTTTCGATTCCAGTAAATAATTGAAAAATGACTCCAAAGGCTGTACCGTCTATTTCTTTACTATCCCTTCCAGACCCTGGTGCCGCAAATGTGAGGATGGCTTTTTCTCACCACACAATTTTTTCTCTTTACCTCAGGGAGTTAAGTCTTAACTTGAAGGATTGTGTGTCTTGAGTTAGAGACTCATTAAGATGGCCCTTATAATGTATCAAATACTCAGCGTTACTGGTAAATATATAAAGTATTTCACAGTTCTGAATATTGCAAGTATACAGTACCTCTCAGTGGTTTGAACACTTTAGCGTCTTTTAATCTCAAGTACCTATTTTCTTAAAATAAAATCATCGGTGAGTCACGGCAAAATCCTCCGTGCGACCATGTTGCCCGTGGGCCATGTGTGTTGAGAAGACCCTTGCTTCAGAACAATATTCATGGAACCACAGGCATATAGTAAGCCTGAGCGCCGTGGTGGTAAGATTGAACTGAACAAACTGAGCACGATGAGGCACTGCCGCATTAGTGATGTAAGCTCAGTGTCCCGGAAAGCGCGGTCGTGCCAGAAAAAAACTCCATTCGATAGTCTTGCCGGATTAATCAAGGCAACTGGGAAAAGGTGCTCACCTTCCACCACGAAAGTTGCCGTCTTAGTCCGTGGTTTCAAACCTAGAGTAGAGCATGGATAATAAGCTCTTTTCCTAAACTAAGGTAACCACGTACAAATGGCGCCTTGATTTCCAACCCAACCTCATCAATAGTAAAATGCCGTGAGGCTATATATGACAGCAGCTGGTTTTGCGGTGAAGTAGTAGATATATATAGTTAGATATATAGAGAATTTATTTAATGACTCCATTGAGGTACAGCCGGGCCTGCTTTTCGGATGATTCTAGCACACAATATTATTATTCGGTGAACGATTCACTTGGCATTTTAAAACGTTAGTACAGTTTGTATATTGAAAACTATTGAAGGATCAACGTTAATAAAGCTTCTCGAATAAATCAGACATTAAAAATGAAATGAAAATTATATTAAATGATCAATAATTTTTAATTATTGAATTTAATTAATTTAGTCATTAATAATTACAATGATCTCAATACGTAAGATGTTTACTTTACAAAGTTAGCGCCCTCTATTGGCTCAACAGAGAACAAAAACGAAATAATTAAATATACGTATTGAAGACAACTTAATACTTGGAGTCCAGTACCTACCCTCCAAATGTATTCATCTTGACACACTTGGTAACATATCTTCCATTAATTCCAAATGTTTCATTCAATAAAAACATTCATGTGCATTAACAGTGGACGTGTGAAGCGTAATATTCGATAGAGCGGAGAACTTCAAAAATTGTCTCTCTGGGAGGAATTTCTGTGCCTGAAGATTGTATCCGTTAAAGCGGAGTATCTGTTTATCCGTCATCCGATTAAGAGGCTTATCTGTTGTCAGATTAAGCAAGGGCCGACTGTAGTTGAAAGTGTTAAATATTATCTATTTTATCTCTTGAATGTGTAAAAATAATATCTCATTATGTCCTTCGATATTCATTATGTGTTTCATTACATCTTTATTAAAAAATCCAAAGAAGGATTTCGAAATAAATTTTCGTATTATACCTTTAAATATATATTGAAAAACCTTGAGGGAGATATTTCTAATAAGACCGGTTTTCTCCCCCAAAAATAAATTCCATACTCAATTCTATACTAATAAGATCTTTTCATTTCTCTCAACAAGAAATATTTCTATTTCACGAGAAGCCAGTTTTGAAGAAACTCAAAAACAGGAAATTGAATTGAAAACAATCTCTAATTTTGTATTTAAAAAAAAACAACACAAAACTGTTATATTCAAATTCCGAATTCTCAGAAATGAAACCTTTTAAGTGAAATAAAACTGAATGGTTCTTCTTTCTCTTTTCTCTTACACATGTTTTGCAAAAAATGGCAATATGCTGTGAAAAATCAATTTTAAAGATACGAGAAAAAAAAGATTTTTCCCGCTATGAATATGTCAATAACATTCATACTGATGTTGTAACTATTGAATTGTCGAATGAGGTTCTGCAGGAATAATATGAAGTTAATTCGGAATACTCATCGAATATTAGACTCATCGAATTATAATTATACTCATCGAAATATACTCTATATCGGTTTAAATTTAGTGAGATAACAATGAAAGATTAAAATTATAAATAAGTGATAAGTATTTATATTGCATTTTTGTGTAAATCATAAAACTTTTATCGAATTCTTTGGAATATAAAATTAAATAGAGAAAACCGAACTTCTCTTTACAATAAATTGGCCATCGCCAATTTAACTTTCATATCTTCCGGGGTACTACTATACACTTCAAATATATTGATAATATATAAGTAGAATTAAAAGTATGAATATATCATGAAATATTTAATTTGCAGGGGGTTTGCAAGGCGGTGTGATTTTTTTATTGTTCCATTGAACTTCTACTTCATATCTAAATTCCATAGATTATATTCAGTGACGAGCAAGTACATAAATTTAACTATTTATGTTCCGGTACATGTTTGATCAAACCAAATTGCCAATATAAGATGGATAATGGAGGCAGCAAAAGAACATCAAAAGAAGTTATACTTTTGTTTCATTGATTATACAAAGGTCTCTGATTGTGTTGATCATGAGAAGCTTTGAAATATTCGTAGAATAATGGGAGTGTCTAATCACCTTGCCTGCTTGATCAGAAATCTATATATTAACCAAGAGGCTCGTGAAAGTGTAGGAACAAAGTATGGCCTAACTGAATGATTTGGAATTGAAAAGGAGTTCAGCAAAGATGCATTCTTTCCCCAAGCTTATTTACTCTCTATGGAAAATATTTAATGAGAGCATCTTAGATTTAGAGGAATTGGAAGCTGGTGTTAAAATTGGAGGTAGAGTGATCAACAACCTTAGGTATGCTGATGACACAACTCTGATGGCAGAATCTTAAGAGGACTTGAAGAACAAAAATCATGACTACGACAGATATTGCCAGTTTTCAACTAGATGACGAAAGTTTTGAGATTGCGGACAGATTTAATTTCCTAGGATTAAGAATTGTAAAAGAGGGAACATGCACAGACGAATTAAAAAGACGAGTAGTTCTGGGTAAAACACCCATGAGAAAACTTAATGCAATAATAAAAGACAAAGATACCTCAATAAAAAAAAATAGGATTGTAAATGCATTGATCTTTCCTGTCATAATGAATGGATGTGAGAGCTACACACTACGGAAAGCAGATAGAAAAATTATTAATTCCTTTGAACTGGAATGAAGCTAGCACAACTGAGACATGCTGTGAATGGCAGACCAGCTTGGAGAGCCGTGATCTATAGAGTCACCAAGAGTCGGAATTGACTCGATGGTTCCTAACAACAGCAACTACATGTTTGATTATATATGGAAAATATAAACTATTGTACAGTTTTGAATGTACATAGTGAAACCAATCTTACATCTCAAGGTTTTTAGTATTGTGAAAAGTGCATCTGTTATAGTGCTATTTCAGTGAAAATTACGGCTATGTAATTGCAGTGCTTTTTTTTATCTAGAAAGCATTGATTCGTTGTTGGTGTCATTGTTCCAGAGCTGATAAAATTTTATATGTTCAGAGGTTTTTAAAATTGCATCAAATTGAGAGGATTGCAAATAAAATTCAAGGTAACAACTGTACAACTTTCCTGAGCAAGATTCTATCTGTTCATAAAATAAGAGTAAAATAAAGGCAAACTGTATATTTTACTTTAATTTAGCCATTTTGACCCATTTTTGAAAAAAACAAATGTTCTCTAAATAATAATTTCAATTAAAAATATGCTAACATTTGTATTTGTGAAAAAATACTTTTTATGGGTGTGAAACTATATATTATTAACTTTATTGACAATAACCATATTTTCTGTCACTAGAACGTTTCTACGTAAGTGTTAAATAAGAATTTATTGAGATATTGAAACTAGAAAAGAAAAATACACAATATATTGAGAGCACAATTGAGAGCAATATATATTTTGAGAGCACTTATTAAAACATTGAAGTTGAACTCATAATCACTTCCCCAAACACATATATATCATACTGAATAAATGTGTAGAACCAAATGTGTGAATAAATTGAGGAGACGTAATATTTTTCAAGCAATATAAACGAACACATTCATGTATTTTATTTTGTTACTAAGTGCAGTTGCATGAGCCTTCCACTTCAAAATTTTGTTTATGGTGACTGCTAAATATTTATATTCCTCAGTTTCTGAGACAATCGGGCAGAAACATTTAACATCCCAACTCATAGCATCGAATTATAAGTGTTTCAATATTTCTAATACATAATTTGAAATTTATGTATTTAGTTTTGTTGAGATTCACGGTAAAACTTATTATGCCTCAACCAAAAGTGTTAATTTTTGTTAAATCTTCTTCAGTATCAGATTCCAACATGGTATATGTTTGTTCGGACAAAACAATAGCTGTATCATCGGCATAGCTAATCAAATGTTCTCGTAAGTGTTAAAAGTTCTGATAAGGAAAAAAAAATAAAAAAATTGTTTCAACCTTCTCTGAATTTATAAGTACTTTTCTAACAGAAATTCTCAATTTCAGCAGAGAATCTCATTTCTTCTTTCACATAGTTAATTCATCCATTAATTCAAGAATGCGACTACCTTTCTTGTCACTTTGGTATGAAATGAGTATATGCACTTTACTACCAATTTTTGGATAGAAATCATCGCAAAATTGCGAAAACAATAATAAATTCTGGTCTGCTTATCTCATTTTCTATGAAAATGTATTTTATTTCAAATTTTAAGCAGAATTCATGTAGTATTAGCAAAACTATTGCCAAAAATTCTATGAATGAAATGGTTCTTTTTACATAGTAAATTTAGCTAGAGATGATGCAAGTTTGGTACAAAATTTAAAAGAGTTGTATGACATGCTCATTGATTATACTAAAATCTGTTGATTTACGTGTGAATGTCTTGAACATTCATTCAACCTATCGTGTCTGAAACACTGTAATTAAACAAATATATGTGATAGACCTTATATTTTGGTAAATATACTTATATTGTCATAACAATATTTGGCAAAATATCACATTAAAGTTTTGTTTTCATACAGTGAATAGATTTTTAGAAATCATGTTACAAACTCAAGTATTAGAAGTACAGTAAAATGGTGAAAATAGCATTCTTCGTAAAATGCATTTAAAGTTTTCATTCCCAGATTAAATCTGTTGTCAGATGGCAAAATGTCGCAAGTCACTTTTCCCAAAAAATTGAGTTGTTCGCATTTTGTAGTCTCGTTCGTCAAAATTTTGAAAACTGACAAAATTTCGCCCGTCTCTTTCGGTCTATGGGGTACCAACGGAGGCAAATTGCAATAAGTCAAAAAATCCACAGTATCACATTTTTGCAAAATATTTATTACAAATTTGCCCTTGTGAAATTTTGAAAAAGTGACTTGTCACATTTTGCCATGTGAGCACAGAAATGATGTGAAAACGCAACACTAAAGTGATCGTTACTTCGATTCTAATCGTCGTATGAACAAAACAAGGCCTTATTCGGTAATCAGAAGAGATGGAAGTTCATAAAAAATAAAAATTGAAATTTTCCTTACAAAATGATCGATTTAAACACGGAGGTCAGTATCTAATTCTTCGTAATATCGACAACCAGGACCAGTGTTTACGAGAACAGAAATGCAGTGAAAATTCAACACTTTTTGTTATTTTTCATCTGGAACAAAAGAATGAAACAAATTTTATAGCAAGAAACAAACTTCGGAGTTTTTAAAGCTTATAAAAACGAAGGGAAACTCCGAAATAAAAAGCGACATGTCAACTCCCAATGGGGTTAAAACCTTCCACCAATAACATGATACGTACCTATAGTACATATATAGATATATATATATATATATATATGCGTACATGCCATGCTAGGGAAGCTTTGGAAACGTGATAAGAAAACTCAATGAATCTATGCTGCTTGGAACAATCTAAACTTTGTTTACTTCTATTTTTTTCACTTTTTTGTGCTTATACGAAAAAAAAAACTTGCAACATGAAAATACTACAACCTTATTGCATTTGTTCTTTTCAACGGTATATCTTTGCGCTTGAATATTGCTGGAGGGAAATCCTATTCGGACTAGCTTGTGTTATTCTTATTTTTTCCTTTCCCCTTGCTTTTAAGAGAAAAAAAAAATTCCAGTTGGTGATCCGTACGGAACCAGTATTTCAATATACTGAAACAAAAAAAGTAAACAAATAAATTTGGCAACTGTATTCTTATTGCATACCGTATTTTCACAGACCACTAAGGCTTCCTTCCTCTAGGCACAATAATAACTATACATGCGTTTATATAGTAACACAAACTATTGAAGCGAAGTGCATAGTTTTATTGTGAATAACATCTATTTTCTTTCAGATTTCTACTTTTATTTAATGGACAAATATGTTTAGGCATGAACTTATTTTAAAATAACACGTCCATGCACATTAAAGAAAATTTAATTATTGAAAATTAGCTGACACATATATCCCAATTTTCATTCGGATTTATATCATGAAATTGTTAGGTGTGCATTTGAATGATTACGATAAATATACAGTAGACGCCGCTTATTGGGATAACGTCACGGTTACTGTTATTGGGTCTGCAAAGTACGGAACGGGTCGATGCTATTGCGTTAGAAAAACGTTCATAGTTATGAAGATTTCGATTTATGTTTTGAATATCTTTTTCCATCCAAAATTGTTCTTGCGCATTTTGAAGTGAAGTTAACTCTTAAATGCCTTTTTTCGAGCTAATTATTTTTTTTCTTAGTTAATGACATATTGAAAGCAGAAAAATCATTTAAAAAAGCTATTTTGAATTGTACTGCTTATACAGGGCATTATTTAAGACGTGCAAAGCCTTAAAAATCACACATAAAATGAACGGATTGAAATAATATTACTTTACAAATATATAACTATTTTCTTTGTGATTCAAACTATAGTATAAAAAAAATGGAGTTGCAAACTTCAATATGAAAAAAAAAATGCAAACAAAACTTTTTAACAAATTAACGAGGTCACAGCCACACATGCTCTGCGACAAATAATGAGTTGTCGTCATTAATTCTATCTACCAGCAAATTCAAAATATAAAATGGAAAGAATATGAACTCGCTTTATCACTTCACGTTGCAAAGGTGATTATGAATTTTTATCTTCAAACTGACTGAGGTAATGAACGTTTGAAAAATATTCTAACACATTATGTAAATCTGCGCATTTAAGGGTTGATCCAGACTTATTTTTTCTCCCCCTCCCCATAAGTTATCGTTATCAACCTGCAACACTGCAAGACTATGTAGGAAGCCAAAAGATTCCCCTCTATTGTTCACCAAAATGCCTCTACTGAATGAATGAACGCCAGAACTTTGCCACTGGACTTATCCCGTTGCCGAGATCTCTTCCAGCCAGCTTCGTGGCAGAGTCTGGAACACTTTATTTTGTGTCAAAAAGAAAAAAAAACATACAAACTTTTTTTACAACATATTTTCAAAAAATGCCTCTACTGAATTCATAATGCCCTAATCCAGCCGTAGTAGCTGCCATGAGTCACGTACGTGCACATTGCTTTTGCAATGATCTTCCAATAGTGGAAACAAATATAAGGCAAAAAAAAAACCCCTTCCCTCAGTTCCTAGTTCGTTTCTTCCAATATTGACCACATCTAAAGTTACTCGGCCACAAGACTTTCCCAAGATTATCTATGTATGCATTTAATAAAAATTCTACAATACACATTAACTAGTTGCATTTCCACTCCTCACAATTGTTGAATAATAAAACAACGTTGGGATTTCAGGTTGAAGGAAAAATATCCCGGTTTTAACGCTTCAAGTGGCAATTAGAAACCCCTAACTTCCCCCCCTCAAAATGTCATATCTTCTTTAATGAATTAGGGTTTCTTCCGATTTTTACCGGGCACAAATTAAAGGGTGTAGGGAAACGTTGAGGAATCATTTTTTGCAAAATATCTGGGCCGGTCAATGCTAAAATAACAGGCTTTTATGGAGGCGAGATATCTCGTCATTGCCGTTTAAAGTGTTAAATAATATAAAAAGTGAAACGGGCAAGATTGAACTTTCTGCAACCAGTTTTGTGGAGGAAAGAAAAATGGAGTTTGCTCGTTTCCATGCGTCCTGTTCGACAAACTGTGGGAGCGCGGTAGCCCAAGTCGATAAGATACTTATCTAAAAGTACCGAAGTAAGTTTAGAGGTGTCACGCTTTCGATACCGGACTCATCCTTGTCCTGACGCGGGAGTACAATAGAAACGGTGACATGACCACAGAAAAAGATTGCTACTGCAGGGAGTCCCACATCGACGTATTAGCGCACCAACCTCTCGGTGAGTATAAAAAAAATCTGCCGTTCAGAATCGGCAATAAATTGTTGGTCCCGGTCTAACTATCCCTCGCGTACAGAAAATGACTGTAGCGCAACAAAGATGATCAAATGAAAATGGTTAAGTCATGTGTCTAACGTGTTGTTTTTTTTTGTTTTTTTTGAAGTAATATATGTATAACCGTGGCTCTCAATCGATATTGGGATATTTTAGAGGGGGGGGGGGTTGAAAATAAAAGGAACGGGAAGCCATGACAGTTTGTTAAAGGAGCACAGAGAGCTTTGAAAAATATATTTTGATGTGAAAAATCCCGTTGTAATTAGCCCCCCTGCGCAGAAAAAGATCGTGGTGCGGCAAAAATGCTCAAAAATCATCATGATGATCAAACTGCGTATAATCATCAAACTTGAGAACGGGATTTTCACATTAACTTATATTTATAGACAATTTTAATACATTTATGTGTAGGGTACGTACCTGGTAAATGCAAATGTCAAAATAATCAATTTTATTCCTAGAGAGGTAAACAAATTTATTTGAAATGAGGAATTCAAACTATATATATATATATATATATATGTGTTGGTGATTTTCCATTTATCGCTCTCAATGTTGTATCTCAATTCAAAATAAGTCAAATAAATGTGAAAAATATAACGAGCTCGTGGTTATGCTGTAAATCATATTATTTGAAATTCCTTTTGAAGAATTGTTTTACCGTATAATTCTAAACATTATCCACGCAAACCCGATTACACGTAATGTCATAAATAAATAATAGACATATCAAATATATGAGGAAGGTAGATAATATTTATGTATTGGTTGTATTCAGAAACAGGAGAACCTCGTTTTTAGTTCGAGCTCGGAAATGTACTTAATTTTTTTATGGTTTCATGTTCGTGTCATATATAAAAATAATTTTGAGAATTAAGATCATTGATCATTTTTGGAGCATCACATCATTTTCTGCTCACGAGGGCTAATTATACTGAGACCTACATTTTATTGTCGAATGCGAACGGCAACCTTGTTTTTTATACTCATCGAGAGGTTGGTGCGCTAACCCTTTGATGGGGGCTCCCTGCGATAGCAATCTTTTTCTGTGGTCATGTCACATTGAGAATTCAGATTCAACATTCAGTGGATGTGCTTGACATCAATGTTAAATAAAATTTCAGAGTTTCTACATTGTTAGACATGAAGGAAAAAAAATATGATGTAAGAGATATTATTGCGTAGTAAACAAAATAGGATAATGATCAGCTTCAAAATAAATTTATCATCTTCATATGTAAAATTTTTTACATAAATTTATTAGAATACTCATACATAAATTTATGAAAATAGTCGCATATAAATTTATTAAAACTTAAAAATAAATTGATCGGAATACACATCCATAAATTCACTAAAATACACATATATAATTTATCAAAATACTTAAAAATAAAAAACGTATAAAACTTAATATTTATTTAAGTATTTTATATTTGAGTTCTATAAGTATTCTGATATAATTTTGATATTTTGTATTTCGTTGTAATTTTGATAAGGTATTTTGCACTTCGCAATGCTTTTGATATTTGCGAAAACCCCTCTTAACGGACAACTCTCAGATACTGTCATTTATCTTTTAGGGTCAAATAACAATTTCTTGTTGTAATAAAAGTATGCATTTCAAACCCCTGATTAATGGTCACTTCTCTTTTACGGCCGAACATTATTGTCCTGCCGGTGCCGGCGAAAGTGATAAAAATGCACGCAAATTATTCTTTTCTAATGTAAATCCTTTAGAACAGCTATCATAAGCAATTTCAGGAACATTTTGGATACAATATGTCTTCTAAATCATATTTCAAAACTTTTTATATTCAGAGACGAAATTTTGACTTTTTTTTTCAAATTTCAAAGATATTTTCAAGTGAAAGTTTCATACCATATCTATGAACTTGGCAAAATTCCTTCTAACGTCAACTGAAAATAAGTTGATGTAATGCAAAGAAATCTTGCCTTCACGATACATATATAAGCCATGGATGACGAGAAAATATCCTTCAAAATCTATATTTCGTAACTATATACGACTGTTTTATTTACTCTATTTCTTATTCTCATATAACTCGAACAAATACTCGAAACATGCTCTATAATCATAAGTCCTAAGCAAGAAGAAGCGCTACATTCAAATTCTCGACGCTTCGTGAGACTTCAAAGAAAATATTTTGAAATACTGAATTTCCTCAACGATAATATTTCAAAATATATTTTGTGTGATTCTCCCCCCCCCCTCCCCAACTATTTAGAATACAGTTTTATTATAGAAACATCCACACGTTCAGAAATATTTAGGGGAAATGTCAAAATGCATATATGTATATAATATTCAAAACAGTTTTGCTGTTTCAGTGAAAAAAACATCTCAGACATGAAACTCGAAAACTCAATTCATCTAACCGTATCAAAATAACGTGTGTACTGAATTTTTCAAAGAAACCTTATCCATAAGTTTTCCGAAGACATGTACTAGACATTTTTGTTCTCTTGAAATGCTGTGGACTATGAATACGTGGGAAAAAATATGCCTTTTCATCTAGACTAGACCGTATAGTACTCAAGTATGAAAAAAAAGGAAATCCTCAGGTAAAACTTGTATGTTCAAGCAAATATAGTAATAATAAAAATATTTACTTGCATTGGTTACACAGCCCATAGCAAAAGTAGGAACACAAATCAGGCATCGATTAATGATACAGGAAACATTAGCTCTTTAATTGGCAAGCATTAAAATATCCAAAGGAGAAAAATTTTGAGGGGTTATATTGAGCGAATGAGGGGGGGGGGGTACCCCAAATGCTATTACATGACAAGAAAATATTTATTGTCAATATCTAAAAAAGATATGGGATGTTGCACTTCAGGGAACACACTGTATCTATATCATTTACGTAGATTTGCACAATATAAAAATGACATTTATTGTTCACCAATTTACTTTTTTATCATTATTGAAGTATATGCGGCAATATGTCTGCTCCGCGCATGGTATTTCATACCATAATTCGAGTCAAAAATCGTTCTTTGCTTTGCTTGTCAAGAAATAGGAGACATGTAACTTTTATTCCTTCTGCGGGTAATTATAGAAACTTCATGAACATCTCACAAGCGAAAAAATCGAATGTTTAGAAGTTGCTTAGAAACATCAATGTCGAAACAAGCTCAAAATATAAAATGCAAAATATCAAAATTTAAAAAATACAAGAAACTCATGTTGCTTGAGAACACTGCCAAATAAAATGCAAAAGGTACATAATTGTTAGAAATAAAATTCAGAATTATATAGGTGAATATTATACATAAATATGAGCGAGCATTTGGGGTTCAAAATGAAACAATTAATGATTGCAACAAGACATATAACATTCCGATACAAATATAAAGACTGAAAATCATGAAGGTGATGCAAAAAAAAACCCCATTTGTTCGTGATCCATCATAATTCAAAGATGTCTAAATTTTTTAATGTCAAATATAAACCAATCGATTTTAAAAATGTTAGTTTAACAATGTTGAAGAGATTCTGAAACATTGATTAATATGTCAAGTTTTTGTCAAGGTATTTCATTCTATAATATCTGTAAGCATTACAGTGAACGAAGATATACGAACAGGTTTCGAGAGAATTTTTATTACTAAATTTAGTTAGTGAGTGGGTTAAGAAGAAACACATCTTTCCATTCACATAAAGCTTTCTTTTCCAAGTCTTATTTAAGTGAAAACTTGAATAACGGAAATTCGAAATGCGGAATTTTCTCTCAACGATAATATTTCAAACTACTTTTACATCACACTAATTTCCCCTCAACTAAGAATACAGTTTTAATATAGAGAAACATCCACACAATTCAAAAATATTTAGGGAGAGCGTCAAAATGCATATATGTATACGATTTCAACAATTTTGCTGTTTCAATAAGAAAAAAATGCAAGAATTCCAGACATGAAACTCGAAAACTCAATTCATGAAACAGTATCAAAATAATGTCTTTTCTGAATTTTTCAAAGAAACCTTATCCATAAGTTTTCTGAAGACATCTGCTAGACCTGTTTTTCTGTTCTCTTAAAATACTGTATACTATAAACACGTGGGAAAAAATACGTCTCTTCATCTAGGCTAGACCATATAGTACTCAAGTATAAAAAAGTTCATGCTCACTGAAGAAAATGAAATCTTCAGGTAGAATTTGTGTGTTCAAGCAAATAGCTGTACACATAAAAGAAATTTTCGAATAAGCACAAAAAAGATGAGCGTATATCATATAGTTTTTTTTTTATTTTTCAACTCCGAACTATAATGCGTCTGGTTGTTTCTAACTAAAGAATCGCAAGATGCAGAGCGAAGCATTTCTTTGACAGTGGGAAAGAAAAGGAGGGAGGGAGGGGGGGGATTGTATATGGTGCTCTTCTCTAAAATATATGAGACCACATTTATGCCCTGTTAAAATATGCTGAGAAATGTGCGCCAGTAAATGCAAGTGCTATTCTGTGTCATATACCTCAGGCAGCGGCGGAAATAGAATAAAGCTGCCATGGGGATTGCTGTATAAACCCCCAATACGGCAATAAAAGCACGAACGGCAAAGTTGCGCACAATCCCGCCTTTTCCCTCTTTTACCCATTCAAAATAAATATATGTATACCTATACACATACAGACATATACAATATGTGTATGTAAAAAGAAAAAAAATTTAAGGAAAAGATTTTTCCCCCTCAAAAGATTATGTCGTATTTTTTCACGAAATTCTCGGATTTCTATGCGTATATTTTCCTTTATTGATAAATTTTTGCAATCAGTATCACATATACAGGTGTATATATACGTTTTTTTTATATTTATTTATTTACATACGGTGGTGCCAAATGTGTTTCTTAAATTGCTTATTCTTTTGGAGAATCCTAAAACAAAAGGTGCTTTTTCGAAAAAGGATGGTTCGGAGGGTGGATAATCACGTACTTTGCATATATTTGCAGAACATTAATTTTATGATGTTTACTGGAATTGGAGTTTCTTTTCGTGATTCTTTCAGTAGAGTTGAACATTTTTAAAAGCTCCGACGAACTCAAGGATATTCCAAGAAATAAAAGATGCAAATTAAGTACGTACTTAAGATTATTCTAGTATTTATTACTGATTGTGAGCATTTGAATTCTAAAATGCTGTGTCAGTGCTTGTAGAAATATTCTAAAATCTCGGGCAAAGATTATTTAAGTCAAGAATATATACAGTTTGATTGGGTCTCATAAAGGTTGAATAATAAGTCAATATAAGTGGCATAAAATTATTTTTCGGCGAAAATGAAAATTAAAAACACTGCTAAAATCCATATGAACAGGTCCGTTTTTCATATTTATCTTTAACTCAAACACTTAACTTGATGTCTAATATGTACCTCAATATAAAATTACATAGTATCTGTATGTCGGTGGTAAAAGACACCATATGCCAAAAGGAAAATTTTACTGTAGAGCGCTTTGAAGATTTGTTTTAGCTTAGCTTTCTATGGAGCTAGCTCGCTTGTGTTATAATGTGGGTATCTCTGTTATTTATTGAAATAAGATTTGGTGTCCTATATCTACGTGTAGTGTAACGAAAGTACAGGAAATTATCAGCGTTATCCCAACACTGACAAAAATGGAAATTTTTTTTTCCTTACCTCCGACGTACAGATATGTAGCTTTTACAATTCTCTTAGGAGAGACATATTCTAAAATAGGCTAACTGTTTTTATGACTAGGACCACAGTGCACGCCGCTTAATGTGAACACATCGCAGAAACCACACTGTTGGTTTCTGCTAATAATAACAAGATGATAACTACGTCCGAAAAGCCCCGTATTCAAGTGCTGTGACCATACGTCTGGTCAAATACATGGGTGTATGGTAAAATGGAACTACTCTATTTTTCTTTCCGAATTGGTTGTAATACATCATATCTTTTTCCATTCAATCGTTTTTCATTTTAAATTGCTGATAACGATAATTCTGCAGGGGAAAAGATAACTCTGTTTGAACCTTATCTTCAGAATGAGCAAAAAAAATTTGTGACTGAAAAAAAAATTTGATAACACTATCGGAAAGTCCAGACTACTTTCAATTAATTCGTTCCATGCTATGATATTGGTCCGCTCCATTCTTTGCAAAAGTGATAGCAATGCCCGAATTATAACATTATCCATGATTATAATAAGCGGGTGTCAACTGTATGTTGACACCCACCGCTGTGGTGGTCGAGTGGTTATAGTGCCGGACTCGTGATGCGAGGATCCGGGTTCGAACCCCACAGTGGTGGTCGGCTGAAGTTGGTTTTCTGTGGTTCCCAACTTCAAGGTGCAAATGCGAGCCGATCTCCCCGTTAAAAAGTCTCGCCACAGAGAGCAACAGTCCTACAACGGTAAATCATTCAACCATAACACTTCACTCATAGTTAGTAAAACTGGGGGCAGATGACAGCACTACAAATAACAAGCATTACACAGAAACAAACTTTACGTCAGGTTGCACTACACGTACACGCACATTCCCGTATGTACCGATTCGTTGGGGGGTTCCACGGGGGGGGGGTGCATGTGTGGTGTAGCAGTAGTAGGTAGGGGCTCGGGGATCCATGATGTTCTTAAGTCAGCCACCTCGTTGGGCAATTTGCCTGTTGTGGCGTTGTATTTGTATAAAAAATACATACAAATACAATTGTATTTGTATGTATTTTTTTTTTATTCATTTTCATCAGAATTAAATTGGCATCGACTCATACTATGAAATCCGTTGCATCGTAACTAGATGCAGCATTTCTTGCAATGGTACCTAACAATTAGAAATACTTCACTTTGCACTTACAGTTCCGATGCATAATTAATTTATATTACATTATATACATTATATATATTACTGCACTGCATAATTAATTTTAGAACACCTCGAAGAACAAATAAATTTCTCAGAAAGGGCATAGTATAAATTCCTTGTTATAAAAGTACGTTTTAAAAAAAGGATATTTTTTAACTTTTTCTATGCAAAATTTTTTGAAGGAAAATAAATCACAAATTTTCATGGTTTTCATCAACTATTTTAAATTATAATAATATTAATTATTATTATTATAAATATTATTTTCTTTCGGACACGTTATTAGGTTTTATGCATTAAATCTCTCTCTCTCTCACATTTAAAAAACAAGGACATTTATGATGTAACATCAATATACAGAGTGATTATAATTGAAGTTCACATATTCTGAGTAGTTTTTCCTCAAATACTGCTAATCCAAGTACAACCAAATTTTGAAGATATCTTAATGAGACCATGGGAGAGAGATTTATGAAATAAAAAAAATACCTAAATTTTTACCACCGGGTGAAAAAGTGGAGCTTTTTATTACATTTTACATTTTTTCATGGTCCATATAGCATATATGCCAAGTATCAATGAAATACGTCTACCGGAACGGTCGTTACATAGGTCTGATTAGTTTTAGTATATTGACACTGCTCAGTTCAATGTGGCATCCGTCAGTATACTGACACTAGTCCGGCCTATTTGGCGCCCGTTCTGGAGGACGTATTTCATTGGAACTTGGTATATACGCTATATGGTCCATGCGAAATGAAGAAAATTGAATAAAAAAGCGCCAGTTTTTTAACCTGGTGGTCAAAATTGAACTTTTTTTATTATTTCACAAATCTCTTGCCCATGGTCTCATTAAAATATCCTCAAATTTTGGGTGTATTCGGATGAGCAGTTTTTGAGGAAAATTTACTCAGAGTACGGGAACTTTAATTATTACCACCCTGTACATATAAAGGATTTCATAAACAAAGCTGAAATTGTCACAAGGAGCTAAATTATTCAAATTTAAAAGTCTCATTAGTAAAACAGAATGTTTTTACAGTTGATTTCAATAATCTCTTTTAAGGAATCGTTTATTTTACTGAAAATCCGATTCAAATGGATCTGCCATTTAATTTCGGATATAAACTCATACATTAAGTTCACTGATTGGAAAAAAAGAGGAATAATTTTCCCTGATATGAAATAATTTGTGATTGCACGATACTTCAATGTCGATGCAATGATATTCGTAAACTAGAAAAGTCATTTCACTCTCCCAATTAGTTCGATTGAAATCGCTATTAGATATATTTCAAGACGAATTAGATTTATTCGTTCTCTTCTCAGGTTTTTTTCTTTTTTTTGCTTAATTAGTTCTGGCAGAATATTTTTACCACATTTTATTTTAGAACTCAGTTTTAATACTATTCGCATTGCTTCTAAAAGCATGTGATGTTTTAAGTTCAGAAAATCGTTCGTATTAGAATAAACGGCGTGTGTCGACGAAGGTGCTGGACTTAGGAATTTTATCTTGATCGGAATCTTTCGGAAATTCTGAATCGATTTTTATATCCTTAACATATCGGATTATGAACTTTACCGTATTCACAGTAGAACCTCTCGATAACGGACACCCATGGGACCAAAAATTTTGGCCGCTAACGGAGCGTCCGCTAATAAAGAGGTACGATATACAGGGAAACCTCGTTTATACGACTTTTTCGGTCGCAATTGGTTCTTATAAATTTTAATTACTGTGAAAGTGGTACACCGGTGGTTATGCATAATCACCGATCCTCTCGATAAAGAAAGTTTGGTTGAATTTTACTACATTTATCACTTTTACCGCTGACTATGCGTAATTCCTAAATGAAGTTGGAAAGCGTGATAAATATTGAAAAAATTTATAACCTTTCTTCGCTTCATTAAACCAATCAAATATTTTTACCCGTACATGATACGATCACTTCGTATATTTCGCAATGAAAAATAAATAAAAAAATTTAATTATAAAATAACAATTAAATAAAAATGAGAAAAAATTTAATAAAACTTTGTTGACTGAACAGGAAAAAAATAGGCAATAATTATATAAACTACATACATAAATCATCACAGAGCCTTTCGGTTTATAGTCCAAAATGATATCAGCAATGCGGAGGGACTCATGCGGGCACACGATAGGGGGGAAGAAGCTGTTACAAAGTCAATATCACCTTTGTAGTGCATGTCCTGCAAGGAGTCATATGTCAAGGGATCGGTATGAATTGTGCACTGGAATCCAGACATATCGAGTTCACGTGTGTTCAAAATACGTTGCTCACGAGAGCTCGCAAGGTATCTGCCGGCATCCCACTAACTGGACCACCAGGCCTGGCTGCACGGGTTTTGTCCCCATTCGCTTTCTCTGGTTCCATCCTATACTTCTACTCACATGCAGAACCTCCCGGATTCCATAATTCTGCTGCATGGATGCTGCTCCCATCACGAAGGCATCTTAGTCTGTTTATTGGGCCGTTGGCCTATTTTCTGTTAGGTGGGCCTTGTGCTTCTTTTTATTCTCACCAAGAGTTCTGTAAGATCCATCGGGATATATATGCATGGCATTTATAATGAACTACCGTATCCATTGAAAACATTGAATACCAAGGCTTTTTTTTTTACTTTTTTAAATGCATTTGCTTTTAGCTTAATCAATCATTTCTCATTAAATGGCACTGAAATCTTTCTGATATATAAAGAAAGGTGTAGGCTATCTGGAAAGCGATTCCGAGGCGGAAATAGATCAATCTTGCTCTGTTAACAGTAACTCATTGGATTCATTTTCATTAGCATGGACATTTAGCTCACGATGCGACTGTTTCATGTTAGCGCATGCATCCATGTCAACTAAAATGTTCGCTAGCTGAATCAATACTCGTTAGCTGAGGCAGTAAAATGTCGAAAAATATTTGTTAACCGCTATTCCGAAATTTGTTAAGTTGAAACATTCGTAGGCCATTCGTCAGCCGAGGTATCAGTGTATCTGAGCTTGCCAATGCTAAAATAAGATTCCTTAAAAGAGAGGTATCTCGTCAACTCTCCGCTTAGAAGGGGAAGATCATAGACACCCATTATTTCTCCAGCTAGGATATGAGTCTTCTCAAAGGAAACGTTGCCCTGGGGGGGACAGGTGATTTTTTGGAAGTGTTTTCAAATGAGTGTAACACGTAGTGACGGGTTGGGCGTTCCAGTACTTCTCAGTTGAATTTTATGCGAATATCGGTTGTTTGCCTGAACACATGTGAGCATCCGTCCATCATCGTTCAAAAATACAGCAACCGTTATCGCAGAAAATTTGTTTTCTGGATGTCACGACTGCCATGTCTCACAGTGCGCCTAATGGTTAACGATAGACTGAAGTGAGAGAGATCAGAATAAAATTGTATTTCACTGTCTACACCGAGACTTTCAAGTGGACTTAACAAAACAGTTTGAGAGGAACCCATCAAAAATAAAGTGTTTAGTGATTTTAGTGATTTGTTACGGTGTAGTGGTATACACAGGGGTGATTCCATAATTCCGCTTGCAGCATTTTACTGGCGAACCGTTGATCCGAGAGCAATACATCCAATTAAAAAACGTATTCAAATAACGCGTAGAGCTCACATATACCATGTTGACATCCATGTTGCAAGGGGTTGTATAGATTTAAAATCATGAAAATAACTTTTTATACGGATACTCTGTCCTTGAGTTGTCGCCTTGTCTCTCCTGAGCACAATAAAAGGTAACACCACGTTTCTAAGTGCAATATTCACTGAGATACTCGAATTAAAAAATCGAGAAAAAATTGGAAATGACATAAACTAACGGACAACACTTATTTTGTAAACTAGAAAACCCCTCTGCAAAAAATAAAAAATAAACTGTGTGTGCAGTGGTATATAATCGTGACTAAGAAATTCCGATGTAATTTTAACGTATACACGATTCATACGCAGAAAAGTACGGTACCTTGATTCATATACACCGTTTAAGTTGTTGGCACGAAAATATCCAGTGATTTATTTAATTCGTCTTCTACCATAAATATTGTCCATTAACGAATATCATCGTCAAATTTAATCACAAAACAAAAAAAAGAGCTACGTTTAAAATTCTTGAAGGGGATACCTATCGAATTTGCCATCCGCAAAAAAAAAGGGCAGTAAGAGAAGAATAGCGATAAGACATCAACGACGACGACGACGACAACAACAACATCAACCAGCTTCAGCTTTCATTGTATGTAAGACTTTGGATCTTCAAAGATCTCTAGTCTTGTGCTCAAGGCTACACACTCAATCAATGGCTGCCCGCCCGGGGGGAAAAAAGCAGCTAATTCCGACGTAATGAACTTAACTCTTGGTGTAGCGAAGGAATGTGTGCTCGTGGCAGGTTGTTGTGAGAGGAGAATCGGGCGACACAAGCTTAAACCAGGAAAGGGTTTTCCCTCGGTCCCTTGTTTTTCTTTGCAAGCACAAACTTTGGGGCAACGTTATAACAAATTTCTCCTCCTTTTAGTTAGTTTTGGTATGATTTTCTAACTAGCGATGTTTACCAATCAATAATTACTTAAAGATTCTATTTTTAAACCGAAGGTAAAAATCTATGGAGGGGAGAAAATTTGTGGTTAATCTCTCCTCGCTTATACTCTCTCGTGAACCTGCGATCGCTGGAAACATGGCCGATATAATCAAGTGTGCTTTTGGATCATCAGAAGAGAAACACTTGATGGAAAATTGACTTTTCCTCTTTACTACGCTTCCCTTTGAGACTTCAATCAACTTTTTTGATTGTTTGGTTCCATACCGTGCATAATTATAGATTTCTCTTTAGCTTCTTTTTTTCACCCTCTCCCAGTATTCTTGATCAAAGAGCTTGATTGGTGAATTAGACACATACGTACTATATAGCGCGAAACTAACATCTAGGCACTGTTAGTCTATGATTTTTCCTTTTGAAGATGAAACAAGCGCCTGCCAAAGAGTTTCAGAAACGCCGATATTCAAATAAGATCGAATATTACTCCCGCTTCTAGTAGTATTTTCACATCGACTTTACTATTTTTCGTCATTAACAGAATCAAATTTTACCTTGCGTTTGAATGTTTTCGTTTGCATCACCATATTTACGTGTCGTCCCCTTCATGCTACAAGCACAAATGTGCAAATTTTCTATTAGATGGTTGTGTATTTTATTTTGCTATCTGTTTCGCCTGAAACGCGCAAGTGTATGCCTAGGCTCTGTTAAAAGCTCCAAAACATCCCTCCTAATCTGAGGGAATAAAGAGCTGAAATTTCGTTAGCATGGGAGCTAATACTGCTCCTCAACGGTCTCAGCAACATAGTAGTACAGTAGCAGCAACATAGTAGTCAGCAACTGAGTAGCAGGGTGTTCCTAATTTTGTTTTTGCCACTGGGCGTATCTGCTGCCAAAGACCGAAGTACTGCCGATTCACGATGTGGCCGAGAGTTTCTGCCGATGTCCGATATTTAGAAATGATTCGGGCCTTGGCCTGTGAATTCGCAAATTGCCACGAGAACCCTGGCCAAAGTTCGATGTGCTGATGTAAGACGGTCCGGTAGGCGTGAAGTCCATTTGTTTTTCATCGTCAACGTGTGAGACATGGCAATATATATCAGCTGTATTGGATTACCTTCATGTGAGGAAAGAAAAAACCAGAGAAATTTGAGAGAAACGCTGTGTGAAAAAAGAATAATATAGATATATAGTTTCCTTGTGAAATTTTCAAGGAAATAAAATTATTACCGCATCGCGACTACGATTTGATTGGCTACTGCAACCAAACGGAGAGATAATTATCACGAAAAAATACGCAAACTTGGCGATCAACCCGAAACACATATTTTGTTATCGGACTTTGCCCAGGGGATCTCCAGTGATTTCGCAAACCGGCTAGTCAAAGCCCGAAATTCGGACATCGGCTTTTTTTGGCCTTTACAGTAACATATAGATTTCAGTCGCAGTAATTTCCGATGATATTTAGGACAAAAAACTACGTATTAATAAAATCTAATCCTAACATAAAACTGATAATAATGAATAGGCATTAATCACAGTAATAATTAATTCTAACGAAACCCCGAATTTTCTCCAACTCTCAACCTCATCTCGTCTAAAATCACCACAAAATTTGTTAATCGCGACAGTACCCAATTGTCCGGGCAAAATATGTTGTAAAACCTTTGTATGGTTTTTTCTTTATTTTTTCGACACAAAATAAAGTGTTCCGGACTCTTTCACGAAACTGGGCTGCAAGACATCTCTGGCAACGGGATAAGTCCGGCGGCAAAGTTCTGGCGTTCGCTCATTAAGTAATAATTAATTACTTTATAAAATATAAATAACGTACGTATACTTATACTTCCAATTTTAAAAACAATCAATAGCATAAGATCTTCCTGGAGCTTAGTCAAAACAGAGTGTGGATCAGAGATATCCCCATAATTCATAAAACAATTAGGAAGGAAAGAAAAAACGCGAGGATATTTCCTCGCAAATTTATAAAACATACTGTGATTTCGTCAAACAAAAATGTTTCAGATGATAAAACATGAATACGCTCCACGTGATGCACAAACGAAACAATTTAGAGGAAAATCCTCTAGTGAATGCCTGCGATTTTCAAAGTATGGGAAACGCGCATATGGCTTTCATCTTTATTTGAGTAAACTAATTAAAATACGAGGAGCAGAGCTTTATAAAAGGAAAAGAGGAAAAAAATCATATAACCAGAGAACATGAAAGAAGAGGAGAGAGAGAGAGAGAAGGTGGAAAAAAGAAAAAAAAAACATGAGGAATTCATCTCGGGCCATAACTTTTCAAATGAACGTTAAAACCACGTAATTAGAATTAGCGAAATTGTGAGAAAAATGCTTGGATTTTTTTACTATTATTATTAATTTTTTTCTTTTTATTACATCTTAAGTTACGTTGCCTTGAGTTTTCTGCATGTTTGAAAATATGTACGTTGTTGTGAATAATATTCCTTTCCTTCTTAAGATGAGGATGAGAAAAGAAAATTATTTTCTGGAATAAAAACATATTTTTTTTCAACGTACAGTACAACGCAATATTAAACTTCGTGGAATATGTGGTACAAATCTTTCTCTATTTAGAGAAAAACTTTTTAAATACCGTTTATATATGTGCTAGCCTTTTTAAATAAGATATAAAACAAAATTGCTAAACAGGATAAACATTTTTCTAGAAATTATGTCATTCTAGCTTGTATTATATGAATATACTTTATGAAGAAGTATTTTTCCGTCTATTATATTGTAATAAGAAGTATATGCACTCTATACCATCAAACTTCATGACTATACTTTTGAGGGATTATTAATTCAGTGAAATTTCATCAACTATTTTTTATCCTGAGTTTTCTGATTTCCAATCACTTATAGTTATGAGTTTTTGTATTGAATACTGTGAACCGATATTGATGATTAGCAGTTCTGAGAAATTATTCTTTTGTATGAATTTCATTGTGCTTGTAGGAATTTTTAAATATGTAAATTAGAATATTTCATTCAAATTTAATACAAATTTTCCTTATTTTCTTGAATACAGAACTTTTTAATTCAAAACAATAAATGCTTTGCCAGAAACCTCTATTTGTAAAGCAATTTTGGTTAAAAAAATTGTAAAACACACACGCATAAAATAATGTAAAATAAAAATGCAGAGAGAGTAAGTCTATATAAAATACTTTGAAATAGAAACGTTAAATAAACCCAATTGATAAAAATTGTTAAATAAATGTAATTGACTAAAAATGTGTAAAACAAATTAAATTAAATAGAAATTCACAATAAATTAAATAGAAATTCACAATAAATTAAATAGAAATTTACAATAAATTAAATTTAATTAATAAAATAAAAATCGATTTAGCATAAGCATTTATTTCTTCTACCTAATTATATCGGCATCAAGACGGTATAGATAAAGGAAAAATATTCACAAAAGTAAATCAAATGAATGTACATTTCTGAAAAACTTAAAAACTTAAAGGGGGTTGATACCTTTAATATGGTGAAAAACTACGCTCTAATCGAGATATAATTAAAAATACTATTTAACCATTGATTTATTTCAAATGTTTCAACACATTTTTGATTTTATGTGCTATCCTATGCTGATATAAAGTTTTAAATATCTCGTATACCTAAGTTTTTTGTAAATTTAAGAAAAAAAAACATTAAAAACAGCTTCCGCGCATGATAAAATACCATCACATTAATGTAATTGAATAAAAATTTATTCAAAATAAAGGAAACTAAAATTACTAAACGTCTGTGCTCATAAATTAAGAAAAAGTTTGAGAGTTCGGACTCAATTTAATTTTAAAATTAAAAAAATTGATTTTTTAATATTTTTTAATAAACTTTGATTTTTTTAAATTTAAATAAGATTAAGTCAATAAAATTTCATCATTCCAGGAACTGATCAGTTTCCTTTATTTTGAATCAATTTTTATTCAATTACATTGATACCACGGTATTTTATCATGCGCGCAAGCTGTTTTTAATGTGTTTTTTTTAATTCACAAAAAATTAGGTACTTAGGATATGTAAAACTTTATATCACATCAGTATAGAATAGTTCATACAATCAAGAACATGTGTAAAAATTTTTAAATAAACCAATGGTTAAATAGCATTTGCAATGATATTTCTATCACAGCATATAGTTTTCTCCCCGTGTTAAAAGAATGAACTGCCTTTAATTAAAGAAAACAGCTAGTAATTAATTGATAATTTCTGTGCAAAAAATCGATTATTAAAAAATAGAAAATGATTTGAAACAGATTACTGATGAAATTGTCTTTGTGAATTATGTATTTCAGTCAAGGTTTATTCTGTAAAATATTACATAGTCATCTTATTAAGAATCTAATTTTTACTCTTTCGACACAAATTCATAGTCGTTTTTTTTCTACAATTTATTCTCTTTTTTTTTCATGAAAAACTGGTTTTTTTTTTTTTTTGTAAAACATAAAATATTGAACAAAGAAAGTTGTCAAAGTTGGAAAATTGAAAACTGAAAAACACAAAGAGTAAGCTGTAAAGCATAATCATAAGCTGATAAAATAATAATGAATCAAAATCAAAATCTCAATTAAAGAGTGAAATTTCAAAAATAGTATTAAGATGTTATAAAACATCTCATAAATTCGTAAATAGATTAAAAATCCATTCAAATTTAAGAAATTGGTATATTTGAACACGGTTTATACGAAAACGTTATTCGAAAGGGTTTTTTTTTTGGTACAGAAAAAAATTAGATAAATTCTTTGTCGGTAGAGGCACTGCATGAAAGCATAAATTCTGGTCTGGTATTTAAAATCATAAAGTATGGTATGCATATACATTGTATATGCATACCAAAGTCCTATAAAATGCAAAACGTACGATTGATAGCTCATTTCTGAATTTCCCTGTTAGTGGCGCGTACATAAGGTTTTCATTGTAATGTTGACATAGCTGTATAAAACACTATTGATGAAATGGTTCTACCTTAATTATGAATAGCCGGCTGAACCTTTTTGAACGTTTGGACACGAATGAGATTGAAAAAGGTTCTGGGAAGAAATTCTATGGTTTGGTTTCGTGCATCATCCAATATCGACTAAAATTTGAGCTAAATTTTTTCCCGTACTAAAAAAAAATCCACTTTCGTGAGAATAACTTTTTCACACACTTCATTCGAAAAAAAAAAAGAATTTCCTTTAATTTTTATGAATTTTTAAACAATTTACGAATTTGCGGGACACATTATGCAACATGTATTTTTTACGCATTAATGTATGTGATGAAAGAAGCACAAGCATCGATGCGATGAAATTACAACAAAAAGAAAATTAACAAACATTAAATAACTTTTTTTTATCTAATGAAAGCACCATTTAATAAAAAAATATGGACCAAAGAATTGCTTCAATCTTATACGTATCCACATCCTTATAACGATAATTCTTTTTGGAAAAAAATAAAGCCTCGAATCCTGTCGACTTTTATATTAATTGAAGAGTTTTAAGTGAAACGTTTGAGAGGACGTGGAACGGCAACAGAGACATACAATCGAGAAGAAAGAGATGAAATAAAAACGAGTGAAAAAAGTAAGAGGTATCCCGGAATTTCCGGATTACTTCACAGCTGCGTAATTCAGCCACACTCCCTAAACCGGATGTAACCAAGAATCGAGCTATTTAGCTAATTGAGCGCCGCTGTTAGCTTGATTGCGGACGATTGTAATGAACTTTATACGTATCTTTCTCCATATATGCGGATATAACTCATGACTGGAGAGAGTGAGCTCGCAGTCTCTGGTATCCACTCTCCCTAGTGATGTATGTATCATGTATACTAGTTTAACTACACTCACCATTTGGCTTATGCATTCGGTTATGTACGTACATGTGTATAGTATGTACGAGTATGCAGGGCGTTCCATAAATAGTTTAAAATTTCAAAAAACTTGAAGGAATTTGTATATTTGAATGCGTTTTTCGAAAATTATTATTATTGTGGTTTTTTTTTTGTTTTTTTTTTGTTACAGAAAAAGCGCCTTTTGAAATTTTGTGAAAGGACAAAATTTTGATTGATTATTTAGTCAAAATCTTCATTTCCTGGAAATAAGCAAGTCAGAGTCCTATAAAATGCAGGGTATGCAGTTATCGGCTCACTTCTGAACTTTCCTGTTACTGCCGCTGATAACGAACCCTATTATAACGGAAGTCGCTTTAACACACTGTAAAATTTTTTATTAATAATAATAAAAGATGCATATTTTTACTTGACTAGTTTTAATTTCCAAGCAAGTGATTAAACATCGATCGTTGTGTTATTTTGCGTTTACATAGATGCGCTGCATGACTCATTCAGCTCGCCAACACGAAAAATTAGGATTAATACAGTGTATACGTATACCTCTTTTTCAATTCAAACTATGTTAAAGGCTGCTTTTTTTTTTTATCTGATATACAATAAACACTTTTATAGCTAACTAACTGTTCTTTCATTAATGTACATCTTGTTGCTTTTCACCCCCTACAAGAATTATTTCTTATAACCGGACTTTCATTAAAATCTTTTGACCACTATTATCCTATTATAATAAGGTTCTGGATCATTTACAAATTTATGGAGCATCCGGTACATACGACCAAACTAGAAAATTTATTATATCATAATTAAAATGATAATTTTTTTTTAATGTCACCTGGTGCAGCTTGCTTTAAATTACAGAGGAATCTTGTAACTTAAACTCTGATTTCCTTTTTTTTTTAATTCTACGGAAATGTAAAAATTTCATGGTCCTAACTGAAAATTTTCACTTTTGAAATAGCGTAGACGTGTATTAAAAAGCAAAATATATATAATTGTTAATCTTATTTAAAAATCAGCATGTATCAGATACTCAAATACGTTTAGTCTAGATATCAAGAAATAAGTACACGGTGTGCAAAAGTCTACAAGATTTGAAAGAAAAAAAAATTGCATTGAGTTGGACTGAATAGATATTGCTGTTCCGGAGAATTTTTAATTATATTTATTTTTACCGGAAATGTAATTTTAAAAATATAATTATCAAGTTAAAATTAGAATAGAATACTTTTTTTCTGTTTGAGACTGAAGCCCGTGGGCAAACACATAAATACACAGTAAATAAACAAAATAAAGAAAAAAAAGAGGAATAATTGAGACATAATGCCCGTTAAAGTTACTGGTATACAGAGATCTAAATATAAAATAAGTATTTTGCCCGTACGCATTACAAATGCGTGTTTTTACATCATTAATGATATCGCAAACCCGATCTAATTGAAAAAAATGATTAAATATTAAAGAGAATGATGGGAAAAATGAAAAAGTAATAGCGTAGGGAAATCAGCATCGAACAGGTACAAAAACAATAAAAAAATCCGTGGTATCGTCCGTCACAGAGAGGGCGGTGGTGGTTAAAGCGATTGAAACCCAACACAAAGTTAGAGAGAGCCTGCAAAGGGGCTGATTATCAAGTTTAAATGAAATTAAAACTGTAATTTTTAGTGAATAGCGTTTTAGTAAATTGCTGAGTGGAGACATTGCAGCCTCCCTTCACTACAGCTATTTTCGCCCCCGGTGGCATTGTATATGAAGAGATGGTATTTTTTCTGCCCGAATTATACAAAGAAATTGAATTTTCTGGATGTTATGGGGAAATGAATATTTAGAAAGAAAATGATTTGTCTCCTTCGGGAATCGAACCCAGATCTCCTTGCATACCAGGCAAGTGCACTAACCAATACACCAGAAACACAAATAACAAAGGAGCAATTGGTTTTGGAAAAGCGTTGTTTTGAGAAATCAACTTTTTAAAATATTCGGTCTTGCCAGTGCTAAAATAAGGCTTACAAGGAGGCAAGATGTTTCGTCAATGCCGCTTAAACAGTTAAGAAACTGATCGAGAATTATTATTAGTTTAGAATGTTTTGTTTTTTTAGTTTCTGGCCCTATGAAACATCCTAGAATAAACTTCCTGGTTAAAGTATGTAATGTGCCAAATACATATGCACAATATTTTACCAGCAATGAGAAAACAATCTAGATTGTGAATAGAAATCTTATTCCCAAAATATTATCTTATTTTATGAATAAATATTTGCCATATCAGAATTTGAGTTTTCTTCTTAACCTTCACAAAATTTCACTTCTGCTTCTAAAACCTGAATATTGCAGTATTTATTCGGAAAAATATCTAGTGTGTCAAAATACTAGACTTTCCTAAATAAACTCCACAAATTATCTTAAATACACGAGTTAATTCCATACAGTTCCTGATGGATAGATACGATACGAAATTCAAAGGGATTATATTACACATTTCTCGAGAGATGATGCGCTTATACCGCCGAATAATTCTGCAAAAACTGTCTTTCCAGGAATTTCTGTAAAATGTACAAAAAAGAGAATTAATTTTCCGCTTTGGTGTCTTCTCTGAAATTTAAAGCGCCCCGCGTTCCATTTACGTGCGGTCTCGAAGTCTAATTTACTTCTATTTAGGTTTATTTACAACTCAAAATTATGAAGGAAAAAAAAAGCATCGTCTTTTCTCTTCGAGCTCTATTTTCTTAAGTATGATTCATGAGCTGAAAGTCAGCAGCTGAATTGAGATGAAGTATTTTCTTTTTCTAGCATTTCGCTACCATGTGCGCGAAAATAAACTGTTAATTGTTTTGTTTGCTTTCGCGGTGGAATAAAACAATCCAATGTTTATTTGCTTACGTAATATATCCATTATTTACTTTCGGGAAATATACCGTATGACGTTAAATTAAAGGAAATGTATCTAATGTATATTGCTGTTATTTCACTTTTGAATTAGGAAGCTTCTCCAACTTGTGTAAGTTACGTAAAGTCACTATTATCCCTTTCAGACTCTTTCATTAAACCACACATAAAGGTGCGGTTGCTTTTTCTCACTACAGCATTTTTTTTTAACCTTAGTGAGTTAAGCCCTGTGTTAAGGATTGTGCATGCTTCGAGTTAGTCATATGTTGATGTGTACTTTGGGTCTTTCATCAAAGGGCAGCACTTAAAGTTGAACTTTATGTTTTTTCAAGATGGCTTCAAGAAGGTGCCTCCGGGGTAAATGCAATGCGTTACATAAAATTCAGCAATACAATTCTGGAAAAAAATTGCTTGTGAATATAAATATACCCTGCATATTCTTGGCTGAAAAAGAATTGGAATAAGATGAATTATTACTTCATCTATGAAGCTCCAAAATTTAACAACAAAAAAATTTTTAATTTAAAAAATATATATTTGCTGATATTTATGTATCATATTTTTTTTTTGTGCATCAAGAATGCAAAACATCTTGAAATTCCAAAAATGTCTGAAACATTTAAATATTACCAGCTATAACAAACGGCACTGCCCGGGTTTTCCTCTATATACTGGGTGTATTAAAGAAGTGACAAGCCATTGGAAAGAAATAAACATGTCTGAAAGAGGTGTTGTCTGGCAACTACGGTAACCAAAGTAATTCAATTATAGCATTCCAAAAGCCATTGTTGAGGCTTAAAATTGATTTTCGCCCTACAATTTTTGTGCCCATTTCTGGCATTTGTGCCCATTTCTCTCCATCCCTAGCGCTGACGAACTTTTAAGATTGTCTATATCGTTCAAGTCTGGTCCTGTTTGGTACATATGCGAAATTCGGTGAAAATCGGTTTAAAATTGTAGATTTGCATATAGAATACACACACACACACGAAGAAGACAGAAAATTAATTTATATAGGCCTCCAGGACGTTTATAATTCTGGGCTAAGATGGCGTGCGCGTTTGTTTTTATTAATTTCTGATAGAAATTATTTTCTCTCAAGATACAACACTTTTTTACAACAGTGAAGAGTGAAAGTTTAGTATATTCCGATATAAAAAATCTCCAATTAACTTTTAAGAATTTTTAATATTTCATCAAAAACAAGTTGTATTGATAAAATTCTAATTTTAATTTTATATCAATCTCTTTCCATAATATTTAACGACAGAGATTTTGTAAAATATTTCTCATTTCAGAAACAGTTTGTTTCCTTTCGCTACTGTTTATAATTGTATCACCTGTGCCTGATAACTTCATCAATGGAATAATAACTCAGCGTAATGTCTATGATCCGAGATTTCACAACTGAAACAAATTTGGAAACAAGCTCGGATTAACTGTAATTTCGAAAACGGGGAATATATTACCCATATTATGTTACCGGGGAATACAAGTTAAACATAATGTATAGTTCTATCGCGTGGAAATGGTTTTAAATAATGTGTCGAACTATTTATAAAACTTGAGTAAAAGTATTTTTTAAGTAACAGAAACCTTTTTTGTTATAAATTGTTTAATAGCTTTTGGATTCGTTCAATTTCACCCATATCGTGATTAATCATATAAAACTGCTGTACTCCATCTAACTCATTTAAATTGATATAGTGAATAGTGATATTATGAATAGTTTCATAAGTCCGACCATGTTATGTGGCATTTCTCTCATTTGAACTTGTTTAATTACTTATTACTGTAATTCAAGACTAGTAGAGATTGAGATATGTATGGTAATTTACTGCTCTGTATCTCGGTGGGAGACAATTTGGTCGCATTTATGCTTCCAAGGAATTACTGCGGAGAGAAGTTGATCGCCTCAAATCTAAACATCCTAAACACAAATCTCAGAAGTGTTTGTAATATATCCTGTGTTGTAGGAATGTTGTGTCATATCATTAGAACTGCACAGCGCAAGAAACAGAATCAAATTTTGTAAATTCACTAACCAGAAGGCAAATGGTTTGGTGACTGTTGATATTCATCATCACAAACATTGTATTGGAGATTTATTTCTTGGCTAGAAGTGAAAGATAGAGAGAGAATGATTTGCTATTTTGTACACCTTATGCCTCCCCGGCCCCCGAGTACAACGTGTGAGGAAAATTCACCGACAACCATTCTCCACCAGCAGTTGACTTAAAATAAAATTCACCTCCACGTAATTAACCGACATGATAATTCATCGGTAAACATTTCATCGTCAAAGTGACATAATAGGTGAATGGATGAGCAGGTGAGCCAGTGAGCAAATGACCGAGTGATTGGTTAACTGACTCAGAGAGTCAATGATTAAGCAAATGTCTGAGTGATTAAGCAGATGAGCAAAATATCAAGTGCGTGAGTCATTCATATACTGTCACTCACCCATTCACTTTGTCACATTCATCGGCTCACTCATATTGTCACTAAATCACTCACTTGTCCACTCACGTGAACACTCATACGGTCACTAAGCTGATTACTCACCCATTAGCCCATAATATACAGTTACTCACTAACGGGATCATTCCACCAATTAATTGATCACTCATGCGGTCACTCACTCAATCACTCACGTTGTCACTCATTTCCCCAATCACTCGGTCACTCATACGATTACCCACTCATCCATTTACTTGGTTACTTATGCAGTTACTCACTCGGTGACTCACTCATTCACTCACGCACATATTCACTGACTTGTCCAGTCACACGGTCAATCACTTAATGGTGACGAACAGTTGAACATGAATAGTTGGTCGGTTTTTTTTTCACAGTGGTGAGTTTTCCTATGGGTAAATGCGTGGTGTTAAATTGTCAACAGGGAATTTTCGGGCGGTGAATAGTTGAAATTGAATATTCCGTGAGTCCTTGCAATGGAATTCCGTGAATCTTTGCAGTGGATTTCCTTCCCCATTCACTTCTTTCCCCGTATACCTCGTTTAACTTTTTTGCACATAATATAGTTCATTGAGAAAGTGGATTGCCGTTCTAAATATTTCTATTTCCTTTGAAAACGTTCATAAGTCCGATACATCGCCTCTTGGTAATTTACCTGAGTTGTGTCTAAATACTTACTGAAGATTCACTTCTAAACCAATAGCTGTCGTCAATTTATCAGATGATAACGAAAGAACATTGTGTCATCCATCAAATGGAACGAGATTGCTGTGGAGGGAATGATTTGTTAGAGTAGATCACGATAAGGTTAGCACTTTTACTACCCATGGGGGTCCATTGGATCCCACTTAAGTATTCAATCTCAATTTGCGAGTAAACTATGCGTTTCCGAGAGCCAAGCTTCACTGACTTTTTTTGTTCTTTTTTTAATGGGCATTCATCCTTTTTTTTTTAAAAATTCGATTAAGCCTAACTTATTCAAACTTGTAGCTTTCTTCATCATTGGAGTCCATTTGACGCCTATGTGGATTTTATGAAAAAATGGAAAGTCAGATTTTTCATCACAGTTAGAGCACAGTTTTACGTCTCCCTTTCCTTCAAAACCTCATTTTCACTCTTGAATAGCAAGAATGTAGGTGACGCCACCGAAGCAAGTCTGGTAAACAAGGCTACGTTTGGTGCTTGTTTTTCCCTACGTTTAGTGAACAAGGTTTTTTTTTACATAGTAGTGAGTAAGAATGGAACAGAACTCTGTTCTGTTTTGCAGGGCACGTGGCGGTCTCTCCAATGAAAAAATCCGAGAAATTTCAACAAGTACGTAACGATGGACGACCAGTTGGTTACGTTCACAAAGGTAGCTTTCCTTTCAGGCAGTGTATATTCAGTAAACCAAAAATATATGGTATAAAATTCGGGGTATACTTGCGATAGCACAACAAGCTATGTACGCAACATGCAGACACATATTCGAAAGAGATCACAACAAGGTGATGAAACCAATCAAGGTGAACGAATAGTTCTTGAACTGACAGAGCATACACATAGATGCTGGTAGAAACATTACCGACGAGAAATTCTTCACCAACCTATTTCTAGTTCGTGAATTGGAGCAACTCATGTCGGACCTATCCGAAAAAAATGAGAGAGAGATAGAGATCGGAGCTGTTCCTGTAAAAGCACATTAATGAGGGGTAATAAACAGCAGTCTTTACGGATTCCAGAAGGATTTAATGGAAGTATGTTACTGTCCTAGGAAAAGTAAATCGGTCACTTTTCTCAATACAATCTACCCCAGGTGGATGATTCAACGCCAGCGGAAAAGCCACATATCACCCTGTATTACAACAAAATAAGATAAACAAACGCGCAGATAACATCGAATGACTCGATGCTATAGTGCAAATAGAAAGACAAAAATATGAGCAATGCCACATTTTTTACAACATAGACGATGTGAGTGCTTTCAACGCATACATCGTTTGGCTTTCGTTTCAAAGGGTAAAGGAAGTAATGCCAGAAGCGAAGAGAAGTTATCTGATTTCACTTGGAAAACAAGTGATGTTTTTCAAAGATGATTCATCAAACAGCCACGATGATGATGAACCACCTAAGAAAAAAGCTCGATGTGGAAGGTGTCCATCAAAGACGGCCGCGTACATATAATACATATCTACCATCTTTGGTGTAATAAATTCAGGGAAATGCATGAATATTTAGTGTCGGCGCATTGGACCCCATTGGTACAGAAAAATATAGAAATTTGCAGTTTAAGTGTTCGTATTCCTCATTTATTTCAAGGTAAAATTAGTACTAAATCACTGAGTCATATTGAAACTAAAAATACTGTTTTAATACTTATGTTAACCGGGAATTGGGAAATTTACAAGTTCAGGAAGTCTTCTTGCGATACTCAATTGTCACCGTCATGTAATGAAATTCTTTGAAGTGTGCATGAAAATGCATCGTCGATTCTGATTTTAAAAGTAATTTTTAAGATAATCCCGTTTCAAAACCTATTGTTGTGGGTCTTTCTTGAAAATTGATATCGTCTGAAGAGGTTTCGTGGAAGTCTACCGTGTTTCAATCTTTGTTGAAAATCTATCGCGTCCCAATTTAGAATAAAATCCATTAGTCTCTGGTCTTTGTTGTAAGTTCGTTATCACGGACATTATTTGAAAATTCTTAGATTCCAATTCTTGTTTCGAAATTCGTCGTTAATTCTCGTTAGAATTCAAGAAAAATTGAGATGCACCCAATTATTGCAATTTTTTTTAAAATAAGGATTTTTCCTTTCTTTAACGTCTTCCTCTCCGTTCTAGGGTCATTGAGGCAATTTACCGATTTTAGTGTAGACCAATAGAAGAGTACTGTTCAGCACCAATTAGATTTATTTCCATTGGAATTTTGAAACACTTAGATTTCTCTACGTCTAAATACATCCGATCCTTTGCATTACCTTTGATGAGTCCGTTAATGGACTAATTACCACATTTGATCTTATTCCTCAAATAATCTGATGATTTCTATTAAATTCTTATGAGCTTAACTTCTTTATTAATATATATTAATGGATAAACTCGTAAATAATTCATATAGCTGCTTCTTTTGGATAGGAACATGAATCATGGATGAAATAATTCAGAAGGGAGTAAAAAAATTACTCATCCACTATCAGCATTTTAAGCTAATCGGCTTTGTCATTGGTATGGATGCCCAACTATGGTTTCCTTTACTTTTTTTATTGTCACTATCATTTTAATTTTTGTGATACGTGCGTTCCCTTATGTCTTATAGGATTTTGATTAATTTGTGGGAAATCATTGCCAAAAACGATCTTAATATTCTTGAAATTATCTTCAGTGAGTTCTCAGCCTTTCTTCTTTCTATCTGCTTATCAGTTTACTGAATATGAATTTATTAGGAAGGAAAAAATTATTTTAATTCTGATCATTGATTTGATCTGAATGCGTAAATATTCTGAATACATTTATGATTTTAAAATATGGTAAAATAAGAAACAATGAGAAAATCTAAAACTTTTATTGTTTAAAAATAAGTTAGTCATGCGAATAACTTTTAACTGTTGGACTGATATAACACCACTTTTCTCAATACCGTATTCCCGCACATAATCCGTCATTTCGGAAAAGTTGAGGCACAGCCGTTTTTTAATTTGTAATGGTTCATTTACAGCATTCCGAAATTTTGACATTATTCAATTCATTAAATTATATTTGCTGAATTCAATTCAGCTTTTTTCGCAGTGCACGATTTTGACTTCCCATGCTTTCCTATGGGAAAAATTTCTTTCCTTTAAGGAACATTTATTCTCTTAATCTCTTTTCTATTCTATTTATTCTATTCCTCTATCTAAAATTTTCTATTCGCTTTAGGCTTTTAATTTTTTTTTTCTCAGATGCTATGGATATTTTTATTTAACAAGAGCTTTTAGGATTTTAATTTTTGGTTATTTTTTATCGAATTTTAACTTCGCCAAAATTTAACAAAAATCGCCAAAATTCACCCCCATTTTGTGTCATATAACTTTTTTTTTAATAATTTTAATAAAAAAATTCTCGTGTTAAAGTATGTAACACCATAATGTTGAGAGACACACTAAGTTTCAAGATATATCAATGAGTAGTGTTCCAAATAATGTTCCTTATCTAAAAACAACTTGGTTTTGAGAAAAGAACATTTTAGTGGAAAACAACGCATATAAAATACCTACCGGAAGTTTATTTAAAATATTTTAAAAATATTTCTGGTATAGATCGAACAAAAACTTGAACGCAGATAGACGCAGAAAATTTCATAGTACATACTTGAAAATGGAAAAAATTAAAAATGTAGTTTTTTTTTGGAAAATTTTCGTAAGCCAAACCCCTTTAAAAAATATTCCCTGGCTTAAAAGGGAATAAAATTCTTTTATGGTAAAATAGTTGAATTTTTAGCGCCCGATTGGCGTGGTGGTAAGATGCTCGTCTAATATCGTGAATGTCGTTGCCACGGTCCTGGGTTCGAACCCGAGGGGGAATATAAACAAGAGATATTTTTTCCCTCGCGAACTTGAGGCGAACACCGATAGACAGCGTCTTCATTTCCAACCAATCTCATTAATGGCAGTATATTGCGATATGCCCAGAGTTTGGTGAAATAGTAGTAGCTTGATGTTTTTTTGCCAAAAATATATGCCACAGGGAATAATATTCCACCAATGTATAATAACATAAATGCAAGGTTCAATATTTTTATAACATATCTGACATAATAAACCTCTATAGCCAGAAAAATGTACGTAGTGATTCTTATTGCTTTATACAATTCACATATTCACTTGGCATACTAGAAAAAAAAATCAGAAAATATCTTTCCAACCACGTATTTCTTTTATGTATATATATATTTAGTTCTCCAAGAACTCCTTATAAACTTATTTAGCGAAATCTCATTACGCTTATAGTAGAAACGAAATCTTTCTTCTCTCTTTAGACTTCTTTTTTCATTATCATTCCTTTACGCTTTCTTTTCTTTTCTTTTTTTTCTTGTTGCCAAAACGTGTCAGACAAATGTCGTGCCAGCAGTTTTTCCAATTGGAAAAGCCAGGTGCCATTATTATATAGATTTTTTTTTTCTATACATCTTTTTCTGTTTCACCTCACTCAACCCTTCTTCTCTCGTACCAGCTCCAGCACTCTCATTCCAGAGCAGTATAAGTCTAGTTCGATGCCTGGCAATACCACTAGTCCATTTCCTTCTGTGAAATACCGACCCGTTGATTAATGGCTTCTTAATCTGGACCCGAATTTTCTTTTCCCCTTCTACCACCAATTCTTCGGCAAAGGGATTTTACGTGGCTTTTGTTAGATCTACGCTTTTGTAACCCTGAGTCCCGATTGGTTTTGTGATGGAGAGGAAAACCAAAGAAAAATAATAATAATTCCAAAAAAAAATTGATGCCATGGGATATCATATCAAGATGAGAAAAAAAAATTATATATATGTCTAAACCTAATATTTGCTTTCATATCAAACTCGGTTATATGTTTCTTTTACTCTCTTTCATTATTTTGTTACCCATATTGCTTTCTTGTAGTTTTGGATGTTTGGTTCATCAAAGGACGTTCGCTTGAGGACACGCGAACAATGGAATTTTTGTAACAGTCGTATAAGATGAGCATTGCATTTTCTGAAGTAAAATGTGATCACAAGAAAAATGTAACATCCCTTCAACATAAGCAAGCAATTGCTGAATTCACTATTGAAAAAATATTTCTTATATCAAAGTGGCTAAATAATTATCTTAACGCTTTCTTTCAAAAAAAAATGTAAAAAAACACAGAAAAACAATCCCACACAGTAATACAAAACAAAAAATACAAAAGAAATACAATGGAACCTCGATATAACAATATTCTGTGGAACAATTTACCAAATTATTACCACCTTGGTGCAAATGGGGATTTACCTAAGTTGATGAAAAGCAATGACCATTTCGATAATCCATAAAATAATAATTCGGTATGGCTTAGCGAAATAAAATGGCCTCTCCTATTACATATAAGGAATTTTAATCTGAGTGTATGTTCTCCAGCAAAAAATAAGAGAGTTCTTTTATGGCATAACATTTTTATAGCTTTCGAAATAAAGAGTACTGAACCAGTATTCTAGTAATAGTTGGAATGCTAGTTCGAAAATTACTTTGAAAAAAACCTAAATAGACTTTCATTCCCCCCCCCCCCCCTTTCTTTAACTGTTCTTGCGTTTTTGGACCATTCTATACTCAACCAAGCAAAGACTCCAGTGTAATGTTTTGGACTGCCGAAAAACAAAGAGGGTTTACTGGCACGGTGAAAATCTTTCTTTTTTTTTAAATACCAAAAAACAAACCGAGACCAATGGTAATAAAACCACTTTTGTGGAAACCAAAACAAGAGTCAAACTTGTTTGAAAAATCACCAGTACGGAATTCAATGAGTCTGTCTCTCTCTCGCCATCTACTTTCTGCAACCCCCTAATTTTTTCCGGGCATCTGGTCCGTCTTGAAAAGTTCAACAGTTCGCCGAGAAACAGTAATATAAGGAAGAATAGATTTTTTTTATATATATTTTTTTTTTCGGAAGGGTAAAAAACACAACTTTCTAACATCGGAAACAAAAGAAAAATACATAGCGGTGAAACTAAGGGCACTGGAAGTAATCACTGCGCTATTAGTCCAAGTTTGCAGAGAACAAACATTGGGAATTGAACGGGATGAAGTCCCTTTCGTTAAGAGTAAAAATTTTCTTTCTGCTGTTTGTGTTTATGTTGTTTCGAAAAAGCAGTGGGAAAAAAACGGAACATTTCATTCCGCCTTTTTGGTTGGAACAAACAATTCGTTGTTGGATTGTGAATTTAACGCAACTTTCTAAATTCCTCTTTTTTGACTTCTCAATTTTCAAAGAAAAAAAAAAGGTTTTATTCTGATTGAATTTTTTTTTTTACAAAAGAAATTTCTGTATTCTCAATTGGATCTGTGTCGGTTTATGTAATAAATCTGGTTGTCAAGCATAATACCCGACCATTTCCATAAATTTGATAAATTTTCCTGAGTTTATCACTTTTGCTGACGATTATGCATAATACCCAAGTTTCGTTGGTAAGCATGATAAAATCGTACTAAATTCATCACATTTGCTGGTTATGCATAATCGTCATTTCGTATTGGTAAAATATGATAAATCGGTCCCATTCCTGTGATACGATTTATTATTTAGATGACTGTACCTGTGAGCCAGAGTGAACCATGAATATGATGAACTCTGATTTAAAGAATGTTTCGATTATCCCCAAAATAACTTCTATTTGACGAGAGAATTATAAAATCGCTACCCAATATAATGATCTCTCATCTAACAAGTTCTACGACACAACGAAGTTCTAAAAGTTTTATGCGTATACAATTGGGCCCCAATATAAAAACTCCTACTTAACGAATTCTGCAATTAGACATTCATATAAGGAATTCTTATTTAACAAATTTTACGATTGCACCGCGGTATTATGAACTTTCACTTAACAAATTTCACAAACGTACCCCGACATTACGTATCATTCTATTAAAATTACCATTACGTATAGTTTTTTAGCATCCATCAAATTTACTAACTGCGCTTGAGAATTATGCATAATTACAGGTGAAAGTGATAAATTTATCAAACTTACCGAGACGATTGGCGATTATATATAATAACTGATTTATCAAATTTATCGTAAGAGGTCTATATAGTACTGTATTTACTGCTTAAACAATAGATTTCTTGAATCCTGGGAGAAAAATAAGAGAAAAAGAATAAAATGAAGAAGAAAGTGATACATTTATTCTTTTTACGAAGTATAACATAACAAACATTTACACATTTATGTATTTTAATATTCCAAAAAATAACATTATAAGTTTCTCTTTTAACCCTTAAATTGAAAGAATGATAAACATGAAATGGAAACGTGAACATTTAAAGGTCATAGACTCCAGAAATGTCTAAAACTCCCAATTGTTACAGTTTATAAAATTTTTGGTTTTTTTCTTTTCTTACTCGAAATGCAATCAATCACATTAAACCATAAGGGACGACAAAAAAAAATTAAATGCATTGGTCTTTTGATCACATAAAATACTTTTTAGAACTTCTATTTACATTAGGTGGACATATTAGTATTCTCTTGAGCCGTAATAGTTGAATACTGCATTATTTCAGCGGTTACTCATTCATACACATAGTAAATACTCATATTTTCTTTTTCAATGACGGATATACATAGAACTGACATACAGAAATTGTTATTACAGAATGAAATGTTGAAGAGATGTTTGTTTGATACGATGTTCTTCCATCAGTTCTCCTTTCCCTTTCAAAAAAATATAAAACAAATACAAATTCGTGTTCCAAGTCATGCGAGAAACAATTATCACATATATTTTCGTGAGCGTGCTGTCCGATACTTTAGAAAAATCTCTCGAAAGTGGGGTGGAGGAATAAAGGCCCATAACACTTTACCTGGCGTTAACACAATAGGCGACTGTACCAGGACGCGTTCCGTACAACAAAAAGAGGTGTTTCCCAAACAAATTTTCGCTCTGTGGAAAGTCCTTTTTGCTCTCATCCATCAAGGAGCCTTGACGTTTCTGGCAGTGTTAGGGAGATCATGAAAACGAGGGACATGAATGAAAGGTCTATTGTTTGACAAAAGGGTGTGGAGGATGTGCTAAGATCTAAACATGCAATTTTTGTGATTAAATCAGGGAATGTGTTTGCTCTATTCATATGTACATACATGCGAGTAGTAATGAATAATCTCATCCGCTACGATGACGAAAGGAAAAAAGCAATTAGTAAATGGATGCTACTTAAATCTCTTTCTCTACTTTTTTCTCTTCTCCTTGTTCCCTTTTTTTTCACGTGCTTCTAATTATCGAACGTGTTGAAGGAATGAAATATTTACATACGTAATCAAGCTGAAGCGAAACACGTTAGCTGCTTAATCACCGGAATGGCACGCATGTCATTGCATGTACTTCGAGAGAAATGTGAATAATTCATATACTTGTTTTCTGAATTTCTGATTACTCTCAAGTTTTATAGCAGTGTTGTCTTCTTTAAATAAGTGATACGAGGAAAGATTATAATTTACAGCTTAACTTTTCCTGAAGACTGAGGAATATTTTTCCTAATGTTCGCATGATAATAATATCTTTTATCACTGTTGATGTTCTTAGACTTCCTTCGGTGAAAATGAAAAGTGAGCATCTCGAATGCGAATGAAATCAAAACTGTCCTGGGAATTAACCGAGGATATACTCATCTAAATGTTTCATTTCACTTTTTTTTACCGAGTGATTATATTCAAATTACTTTTATCGCAAAAGCAAGTATTAGCATCGTTACAATAGCTAATATGTTCCACAATATTTTCAGTTGCAATGGTAAATGAATATGATATCCCAGATATATCCCAGAAAATGAATGAATAATAACTTTCGAAACGGGATTCGAATTCTTTTGAATATTCAATTTCTCCCGTAGGAGGAAATGCATTTATATAAAATCCGTTTCAATATCATATTTTGCTTCTTTCTCAAACCATCGAAAGCCTGATAAGAAAACACAGGAGGAAAAAATCATAGCAACTTATGCCCGGCACTATAGCGTGAATTTGTCATGCTGCCAATCCATTTATCCGTTTTGTTGTTGGTATGTATGGAGATGGGGGAAAAAAATGGTCATTCCTACATTTTTTTTAAGAGGAAAATATATATAAAAAAATGAAGGAAGAAAAGAAGAAATAGCGGAGGAAATATTGTCAGACATCACGCACCAATCGTTTGTATCGAAAGAGAGAGCTTATCTTCAAAAACGATAAAAACAGACTCTATGAATTGTATTGTGTTACTTCAGGCAAACTCTTACGTGAGCTACTATAAGCCCTCTTCAGACATGCGTACCTGTCTAATGCTTTTATGGTTATCTGTACATCAAGAAGCAATTCATCAAATGGGGGTTTTTTTTTCATTAAATCTGCTGAAAAGATGACTAACAGCTGTGGTATTTTTGTATAAACATTAATTTTACTGGTAGAATTAGATTCAAAAATAATATAATTTTTATGATCGATTCATATAGAAAAAATAGATTTAATTGTCATCGATATAATTATCACATCCTATATCGTATTATTCATATTATAGTAAACGTTCTATAATCGAGCCGTACGATAGGTCTGCCTATCCAGTTATTAGGCGTTTTTAGGCTTACATACAAGTGTAGAAGAAGAACACATGTCATAGATGTCTTTGCGCGGAAGTTTACATTGTGTAAATGGGCTTTTCAACTATGTTCCAGTAATCTGGGAATTTCGGTAATATGACCCACTCCTGGTTCGATATGTGACAGAGCAGTAAGGGATAATTATTATCATTTTATTGTTAATATGGTATATACCAGTGGATATCTATATCCCCAAATCCAAAGTCTAGTGGCTTCGCGAAGTGGCCAGCCACTGTTGAAAGCACAGAAAACGTTGTACTGTGATCAGTCAAAGCCCTACGTTATTTACTCGCACAACTAACTCGAGTTGCTCAAATCATCGTAAATTTATTTCGATAATGTGATTATTTTATCGATAATGTGAGGTCCATAAAAATGTAATGAGTAGAGCCCCGATTGTATTCACGAAAAAAGTGGCGGAATATGCTCTAAAAATATGCAAATATGCACTTAGAAATACCAAATATGCACTTAGAAATACTAAAATATGCACTTAGAAATACTAAAATATGCACTTAGAAATACTAAAATATGCACTTAGAAATACTAAAATATGCACTTAAAATGCCAAAATATGCACTTAAAATGCCAAAATATTAATTAAAAAAACCCAAAATATACACTAAAATATTCTGAAAAAGTTAAAAATTACCAAAAATGAGAACATAAGCATTTAAAAAATCACCATGCAATAAAAGCAGATATGCTTTTAAAATGGATATTTTCCACATCTTAGTGCATATTGCAATTTACCAAAAAATATTCCCATATATGCGTACACTGCATATGTAAAAATACTTCTACATATTTTTAATTTCTAGTTTGTTGTAGCTGCTCAGTAACGAAATCCCAGTAACAAAAAATTTTCGACGCTATTTTTAAAAAAATTAAACACTTTTGACGTATCTCTAGAAATAGTCTTAAAAAAAAGAATACTTGATATTTGAAAAATACGAACTATACTATTAATTCATTAAATTGCACCTGCGGCAGAAAAACCGATGTTATAAAAATACGGTAAAACCCTCTTAACGGACACCCCTCAGATGCGGTCCCCCCTTCTTTTATGGTGAAATAATATTTTCCCCTTGTATAATAGAAGTATGCATTTCAAACTCTTGGTCAACGGTCACCCTTCTTTTACGAGCGATATTTTTGTCCCGTCGGTGACCGCAAAAGAGAGGTATTATTATTAAAGAGAGGACTGCATATTATTAGCAATATTTATTTGAAAAATTATAAAAAAGGGATTATAGATATATATATACGCTTAAATAAACCTTAAAAAATACGCACTTATTCTGAAAATTATTTGATTTTATGCATTTATATGCATTAATGCTGAAAAAGGTCAAAACATGCAAATGCATATGCACATTTGCATTTGCATATAATCCGGGCTCTAGTAATGAGCTTTCTTCAACTACGGTATAACACGGGGGTTCTCAAACTGTGTGCCACGGAACCTTGGTCAACCGCCTCCAACTTTTGTCAAGGGCGCCATGCAGCGATGACTTCTGATAAAGGTTTTTTTCGAAAATATTCTTTGTTATATAGCTCTGGGAAACCAGCGGAGATCGCGGATAAGCATTGAATAGGAAAACGGGGCACCGGGGGAGGAAAAGGTTTGAGAACCCCTGGTATAATACATCGTGCGTTTAGCCGCTATTTATGAACTGCGTATTCAGAGTCTGTTATTCTCGTCTAGTAGCATGTACTACGCACACCAAAACCAAAATTTTCGAAAAATAGAAAATTGGAATTGTTCAAGTTAATACATTGTATACCTAAGGTATTCCGTGATCATAAATCAAAATGTTAAACACATTTTTAAGCTAGTTATTGTATATTTATGTATAATTTATTTTTATTACTCTGTAATTTTAATTTTTTTTTAATGGCGTATATGCATAACAGAGGGGTACATAGAAGTTGTGTTTTGCCATGGAGAAAGTTCTGTTTATTTGAAATAGCATGTGATAATAGATAGAATCAGCTATGCAAGTTAGATAATGGTATATTGAAGTGGATACGCGCTATGTGACCAATGTGGAGAAATGATGGGACAGGCATGGCGATATAAAAACTAAAATTTGTATACTGCCCTCTCCCATTCCAAAGCATGCTACATAATAAAATTTTTGCCTGTTTCTAATATGCCGAATGAAATTTACCGTTTGGACAAAAAATTGCCAAGTAATTGGGGATTGTTACTTTTGCTTCTGGTCTTTTTTTAATTTTAAATCAATAAAATCGCAATCGGAATGCTAAAATGTGGGAAAAGTGTCAAAATGAAGCTTTTAATCATCAGTGTCTTGGTGAATTGCTATACGATTGTTACGGGGTAAATTTCTTTCTATATAACAGAGATAGTAAAGTACATTTCTAAACCTCACGCATTTTGTTTTTAGATCGTAGGAATTAGGTTATTAAATGTATAATATTTTCCTGCGTTATTTCTATTGGAACCTCTTAAACCCCAACTGATATTTTACGCGCTGCTGCTTGTTGCGCCTGATCGGGTGTAGTCACTTTGCTACATCGTTATTGCACAGTTGCAGCTCCGTCTCTTCGGAAGTTATTTCTGATGGAAAGGAATTGGCTATTCACCCTGCATATACGTTTGCATATGTGTATATTCGCCTAAACAAAGGCTGGTAAGTAACATGTTTCTACTCTTCAATTAACTCAAAATTGACTTTTCAAAAATTCACACCATCTTATATTTTTCTATGCGCATTTGAGTATTTTCTCCCTTTTCTAATAATAAATTGTTCATGCTTCTTCCTAAATAGCCATATGCACTTTTCATTTCCACGTGAAAATATTTCGTTTCGCGTTCATTTTCTAAACGCCAGAAATTTTCCTCTCTAAAGAGAACACATTGCGCAGTGAAAATAAATAAATACATGTATGTTCCGGAGCTGACATTCCGACGGAAATACTTCGGAATCTAAATTGATACGCAGTACGCACTTCATCTCCTGTTGCTCTCGAGCCGTATATTGACGCAGAAGAAACATTTCGCAAACGTCAACGATGTAAGTGTAAGCACTTATCCCCTCCTACTCCCTTTTCTAACTGATGACCAGAACATATGACGGTCAATTGAACGAGAACTACGTACGCCAAGGAAAAAATAAATAAAATAAATATAAGACCAAAAATATCTTATTTGCTCAGTTCTAAGAACCAGAGCATACAAGCCTAAGAAAAGAAGGAGGGGAAAAAAATAGAAAGACAGTTATTAAGGTGGAAAAATGGCTCTGTAAGTAGGTTTTATTTATTTTGTTATTTTTCCGCTGTCAGAAACGATGTTCAGAACAAAATACCAAGCATTTCCTTCAAAGCTCAGTTAGGGGTGAAACTTCCAATCGAGCTCAGATCCAGTGGCCAATTTTGTTTATTCTCTCTCAGAGCTAAAAGATTTACAAAATGAGGATATAGAGTCGGCGAAATGGACGAGTAACAGAAAAAACCTTCGAGAGAAACGCTCATTCCTTAACCCTGAGTATACTTTTAGATACAGTCTTTCATTGGAGGAAGACTATGTATTTTTAATACTATCTAGCCTATTTTTTCTGTTTATTCGTGAAAAGTCCGGATATGAAATCCTGCTCGATATATTTTTGTAGCTTTACTGTCTATATATACTGTCATTATATATATTACTTACTATCAATATATATATATATATCATTTGTTTTTCCGTAATGACAAAACGGCAAATGTTGGTCATTGCGGAAAAAAATATAGGCTTCATATGAAATATTAAATTGACTGTTCAGTTCAATATCTGGTATATTTCGATAAGAACCTTTCAATTTTTGAAAACAATATATCACACTATTAAAGCAAATGTAGAACTCAAACTATTGAACTGGTTCAACCCTATTCAATGGCAAGAGAAGAATTTAAGCGATAATAATAGATTTTTTGACGACTATAAGAGTCTGGTAGCTGAGAGGGTTAATAGTGATCTAAACACCAAAACACTCGTATGCTTGCTCGTTTTCATTTCACCATTTGTCTGAAAGGGACGAAATCCTTCACCCGAAAGTACTGTATAAATCGAGAAAATAATATTGACAGTGAATTAGTTTTACTGTACATTTTAGTTTTTGGGAATACAGCAGGAAAGTACAACAATAACAGTGATTGCACTCATTACTCATACAAACGACATCTATACTACGGAGTACGTATAAATCACACAATAGAACAGAATTTTTAAATGGTAAAATCATAAAAACTCTACTTTGAATATGCAGTTTTGAGGGAAAATATTATTTAATTTTATTAAATTTAGATATTTAATAAAAAATGTAATTATAATAAAATTATATATACACGTCATTTAATCTGTTATTGATTAAACTGGTGGCTGAAATTACATTTATCCTACTCAGAGCCCTCCGGAAAGGAGTGGGAAAATGGGTGGAACAAACTTTGATTTGTATCTGATCAATTTAAGGATATGAAAAACGGTATTAGAATGTGAACATAGGGAGTTAGTATTTCCGATTCTGGAAACCCGCGTCGTCTCCGATTGGTTATAAACTCGAATTTCAAGTTTAAAAAAGTTGAAATTCGGCTTTTTAACCAATCGGAGACGGCGGGAGTTTCCAGAATCGGAAATGAGGACGCACTATGTTCACACCCTTAGAACAGAAAACGGTAACAGAATTCAGATAACGATGAACTAATAGTTCCAGCAATAATCGACAGGGGCAAAAAATGGTCCTACGGAAAAGATCACATACAAAATTGTATATGGAAAACGATTAAAAAGGTCCGTTTCGTTGTTTGCAAAAGTGATAGCAATACCTTAATGATAAAATTATCCGTGATTCTAATAATAAGTGTTGTCGACTGTACCTTGAAACCATCCGGTATATGCAGTGATTCAAATTCATTTTTCAACCTTCACCAAGAAATTAAAAAATATATTTTCTTCCGATTTGAGGTGAGTATAATCAAATGTAGAAAATTAAATATTGCAAGACAATACAGCTATTGTTCGCTTGTGCATGCTCTTTTGGAATGTTAATTTTTTCAAATACGCTGCTTTAGCAGAAGAGTACAAACGAACAGGCAGCAATATAGTTATTCTTTTTTTTATTCGTTATAGTATTATTCATGTTCTGAAGAAAATTGTGGAAATCTCTTAAAAAAACGATTTTTTTATTTGATTATTAAAAATCATAAGCGAAAAGCGAATGAACTTCTTAAAGAAATTCTTATTCCCTAGCTTAGATCCTCAGAGTGGTAATTTGGAAAATGTCGCAATTTCACCGACGAATTTTTCTTACTGAGACAGCGCCGTTGGCTTGGAAAGGTGAAAGAACTTCCCAACGTAGATTGAAACGCGTAAAAAATTAGCGAATGTTCAGCAACGTGGCAGGAAAAATTAGACGTCTCGATGCCGAGTATTAATTATGATAGCGCCTGCAAATTCGGTTCCTTGTCCATTAATTGTGAGCGAATCGGGTGTTTCGCCTGAAGAAAGGTTGAGAAAAAACGTTCATTTAAGACTTATTAGCACAGTTCTGAAATCCAGAGAGTGGGGGGAAAAAATTCGATAAAATTTAGGGGAAATCACCGTCTCACATTAATCATCTGCTCAGTCGTAACCTAGTTTTGATCGGATTACTCGAACAATCTACTACATTCACGCGGCCCAGTCATTATTTTATCACTATATGGTCATTTGAGAATGTGAAATTATACGATAACTATAAACGCTGATGCACCTCGCAAACATTCTTGAAAAATAGGCTGATAAAACCTATAAATAGACTGACCATATTTTTTCGAGAAAAATACGGTAAGTTACAGGAAGTTGCCAATCATTGTCAAACATGATGCCAAAGGTACACAAATGGAATTTCCAATAATATCACTGAAAAATCACCAATCATTGCCAAAAACCGATGTCAAATGTAAATAAAATTGTCCGTTATTGATGAAATTTCCAAATGCTCGAAATGAAACTAGGGAAGCGAGAATTTGGGGGAGGGGGATCCCTCTTCATTTTAATATACAAAATAATGCTCTAAAATATAAAAAATTAGCCTAAAATTCTGAAAATCATGAAAAATCCCCCCAGATCATGAAAAAATGCCTTAAATTACTAAAAACCACGAAAAACCCTTTTATTGCGTAAAAGCACCGAAATACCCAAAATGCATAAAGAATATGAAATACACAGAAATCTTAGCCCTAGTAATCACTGGTTTCTAGTCTGCAAGTTATCAAACCCATTTGCCACCAATAAGGTGTTAAGCGAGATGACTCGCTCCGATGGATATATATTTTTTTATTTCACAATAAGATTCTCATTTCTTTTTCTTTTTGTATACTGTGTATATAATATGGCAAGTGTAAGATAACAAATGAGATGGCATGGTGAGCCCCCTCCAATTGCTTTTAAAATATACCTCCATCCTAATATGTGTACATTCATCCGTCTTAACGAAACCCCGAAACTTTCTCCAACTCCCAATCCCATCTCGTCTGTAATCACCACAAAATTTGTTAATCGCGACAGTACCCAATTGTCCGGGGAAAATATGTTCTAAACAGTTTGTATGTTTTTTTTTTTGACACAAAATGAAGTTTTCCAGACTCTGCCACGAAGCTGGCGTGGAAGAGATCTCGGCAATGGGATAAGTCCAGTGGCAAAGTTCTGGCGTTCATTCATTCAGCCCTAGTAATCACCTATGTAATTATTTATCACAATCAAACTATACATTAACGTGCATTCTGACTTTTACACATGGCGGAGATGCGGGGAGGCGTAGCCCCCCAGCGTCAAAGGTGGGGTCGACTGAGCTAATGTATATATGTAAATATGAATTGTCATCATCATCATCATCTTGCCCCCCCCCCCCAGCAGTAATGACTGAACCCCCCGGACTTCCAAGTCTATCTCCGCCTATGCTTTTACAATCTTCTTCCAGCTTTTGTTCACGTTTTAGAGAAAAGTTTTTATTCCAATCGATTCCAAAAAGCGTCTACATTTACTATTATAACCAATAATCTAGGATATTATCTTACGGGAAAAATATTTTTCGTACAATTTTCAGCATGAAAAACAAAGAAACATTTTCTATTCATAATAAAAAAAACCATTTTACATAGAGTACCAAACTCTCGTTTCAGTATATTTTATCGATGTAATGGGGAAAGAAATTATATCGATGATTTCTCAGAAATTTAAATCCGAAACTAAACCTCTGTCATCAAGGATTATAATTCGTATTTGCATTTTTATTTCCAGATTCTAAGTAATTTCATAGCGAGACAAAATTTTTTTTACATTTGAGAGGAATAAATAATATATTATAAATCTCTCTCTCTCTCGTATAAATAAAGTAAATAATGAACGCAATGGAGCAAATACAACATCACCAAATAGGAGAAAATTCGAGTTTCTTCCGGCCCTGACTATATTTTTTTGCCAACTTTCGTTAAATATACAAGATACTCAACCCTCCCAAAAAAAAAAACTAAGACAAAATAAGAAATAGTAGAAATATAAAAAAAGAAGCAGTGCAACACACGCCAGTATATTTCTTTTCGTTTATTTGAGCAATGTACCAACGAAGATATAAAACAAAAGAGGAGGAACATAATGTTGACTAAGGCTAGAGTAATAGCTACGGGGCACGACTCCCTAGACGAAGAACAATATCTCTTCTTCCTACTCCTATTTACACTCCTACAAAAAAGAAATCACAAAAAAAAAGATAAGAGATGCGCTGCCCTAAAAGCTATGGCATAACACACACCAAAAAAAATAAAAAATGAAAATAAAAATCTGGAACCAAATACAAAAAAAACCAAGAAAACGGAACCAGAGTGAATAATGACGGCAACATATCTCGAGGATTGGCGACACCAGTTAACATTAAATTCCTTTAGGTCCTTTCTCCCATCCAATAGTGACGGGACATGTCATTGTGTCTTAGGATTGTGACAGCGGAAACAGTGAACTTGAATTTGGTAAAAAAGAGAAGGAGAGACGGTCGAAAACAAATGTCTGAGATAAAATCAAATTTTTATTGTTTTTTTATTTCTTTTATTTTAACCCTCGCCGCGGGGCATCGAAATGTAATAAAATCGGTTTTGGAAATGAATTTCCTAGAGAAACATACATTTTCGATGTTTCTTGTTCTCTCTTTTTTTCTGTTGAGAATATAGCGATGAGGAATTTATGTAGAAATAGGGGCTTTTATTTTAATAAAAATTGGAATTTGTGAAATTCATCACTGTCAAAAAATACCGGATTTTCATGTACCAATACATTGCAAGATTTCTAAATGATGTAAATAGACGATATTCAGATCGTGCCGCTTTTATTAGAATGACGAAGAATGTTATCATTCGGGGCTGTTTGAGCTTTTGCAACGTACTCACCAGACGTATTGACATGGGAAACGTTATGGTTTACATGATTTCGGTTGATGTTATCAATTCCTTTTCTAGTTCCAAGCAATAACAAGCATGTCCTCCTTTTATCAGTGTTTCCTCCTAGTTTTATAATCATTACCTTCTTGTTTTTAAGCATTACTTCTCGTTTCTGAGCACTACTTCCTAATCTGTCAGCATTATTTCCTAGTTTGCAAACATTACCTCCTAGTTTGTGATCATTATTTCCAAGTTTGTGGCTATTTCCCACTAGTTTCTAAGCACTACTTCCTGGATTTTAAGCATTGCATTCTTGTTTGTGAGCATTGCATTACATTCTTGTTTGTGAGCATTGCATTACATTCTTGTTTGTGAGCATTGCATTACATTCTTGTTTGTGAGCATTGCATTACATTCTTGTTTGTGAGCATTGCATTACATTCTTGTTTGTGAGCATTGCATTACATTCTTGTTTGTGAGCATTGCATTACATTCTTGTTTGTGAGCATTATCTTCAGTTTATAATCATTACTTCCTAGTTTATAATCATTACTTCCTAGTTTATAATCATTACTTCCTAGTTTATAATCATTACTTCCTAGTTTATAATCATTACTTCCTAGTTTATAATCATTACTTCCTAGTTTATAATCATTACTTCCTAGTTTATAATCATTACTTCCTAGTTTATAATCATTACTTCCTAGTTTATAATCATTACTTCCTAGTTTATAATCATTACTTCCTAGTTTATAATCATTACTTCCTAGTTTATAATCATTACTTCCTAGTTTTCAAACATTACCTCCTGAGTTACAATGAACTCACTCTCACAATTACTTCCTAGTTTTCAAACATTACCTCCTGAGTTACAATGAACTCACTCTCACAATTACTTCTTAATTTTTACGCATTATCTCCTAGCTTGTACGCATAACATCCAAGTTTGCGAGCATTACCTCCTGATTTTTAAAAATTATCCCCCTTAGTTTGTAAGCATTAAGTATTATCTCCTAGGTTTTATGTCAGGTTTTTCAGGCCATACTTACAGCGGGACATTGACTTGGTTGAGGGGGGGGGGGGGTGCAGATAAGAGCCACGCGTGCTCTTGCTCACACGGGGCTTAAACTATGAAGAGAAACTTGATCTCTTGAATATGCTTGCATAGGAGGAACGCAAGTGCCGGGGATATGATCGAAGTAAGTTTTTAAAATTTTCAACGGGATGGATGAAATTGACAATGAATAATTTATACACCATCAATTTATTGCTTCGACAAGGGAACATCAGTATCAGTATTGATTGGTAAGGGATAATTCTAGGTTGTGTTGTGGCGGGGAATTTTTCTCTGATAGGGACGTGAATAAATGGAATAGCTTTCCTCCGGAGGCCGTGAATTCTAACACAATTGACACGTTTCAAATTCCCTGGACGGATCATGCTAATCCCTTGGGAATACGTGAAGATCAAGTTATTAAAAAAATATATATATGATAATCATATTTGGATAAATCTTGAAGCTATCCATACTTAGATAAGACAACCATAATTTTTCATTGGCAGTATATTTATATTTTATCATAATTCTTGGTTTTTAATTGCTCTTGTTGGGTTGCTGTATTTTGATATAATTTAGATGGCTTCTATATTCGGTATTCATATTTTTTATGGACATTTTTTTTTCAGCCACCTCGTTGGACATTTTGTCTGTTGTGGCCTTTGTATTTGTAAGCGTTATCTTCTATTTTGTGAGCATTAAGTATTATCTCCGAGTTTGTACGCATTATCTCCTCTACCTACCTCTCTACATCTCTTCCTCCACATTAATTATTGAGGTAATCACAAAAGAGTGGCGTGTATTGTATTACGGACATAATATTGCATACTATGACCAACCTTCGCAGTACGCATGATGGTCGATAAAATTAAAAGTTGATGAAAACCACCTTATAATAAAATATATTTCTCACTCGGTGCTACTCCCAGATGTTTATTCGTCATAGCACTATGCAGATGTCGCAACGCTCTACTGTTCGCCTGAATGTTGTCAGTAGCTTCCTTTTTGGGGAGCTCAACTTTTCAAATTAAATCTCTCATGTTAAACAAAAACTGAAATTAAATTTCATTCAATAGAGAGATCTGATCTATCGCCTCTTATTCGTATCAAAACGAGAAAATGGCTTTTCATGGAAATTCTACAGCGAATATATTACTTCACTAAATTATTATTATTTCATGCATTTCGTTTATATATTTCTTGCCTAGAACTTGTATCCGCTACGTAGGAAACTCCTACAGATCAGCATGAGTTGCGTGTAGGTATACGTATCTGTATACATACACACACACATGCAGGAAGCAGAGAGAAAGAGTTGGTTTTTGAAGCGAGCTGCACATTAATCTTGTTCATTGCATGTCTTCATCTTCTGCAGCTGTGGCCTCTACCTATTTATTAGGTTCGGTTCGCTCTGGGCATTAACGCGATATATATATATATATCGCAAGCCGAACAATTTCCCCATGTTCGGAAAAGCTCGTACGAAATACCCATTCGATAATATGTTGTCCTCCGACGAATCAGTGGAATATATTATTATTATCCTCCATTCAGAGCCCGCGAAATATGTAGAAAAGGGGAGTTTTATATCTATAATAACCCCTCGAGAACATCAGCTTTTCGAAAGTCTGAATCGAAGTTTATAGTCCCATGCGCCCTATTGTTTGTTCTTTGCTCTCTACAATAAACTCATTCGACAGAAATTAACGACAGATCAAAGGCTTTCCATCTGTCAGGTCGTTTTCCACAGTTTATTCCGAATGCTCTAAACTATTTGTACTTCGTGTTAGTACCAAGTACGTAGACTTAATTCTCTTTTCGTCATCAACGATAGATATAGGTAGGTGCCTACTCGTCGTCTTTAATGTGTGTGTGCTCGAGTGCGTACAACACCTTCGACAACTTCCACCACCCGACGACGACGATTGAAATTTAACGTTATAAAGGTCTGGTATCCGGACGAACGTCATCCTGGGAGCATTGGAGAATCGGAAATGCTGCCCGAGAATAATAATTAATTTTTCAAAAGAGTTTGGGAAGGAAAAATTGAATTTCGAATCATATTTCCCGTACTGATATCTGAAATCTCCGAATTTTCGATGCATTGGAAATGAGATGTTTGGATACTGATTTGTATTTCGGGAAAAGGGGGTTCCGACGATGAAGTATTATTATTATTTTTTGTAGTGAGAGTTACCAATTCTCTATATAAACTATAACACATATGAACTTTTAATAAATTCTGTACAAACTTCATTATATCAACTTAAATCAGCTTGTGATTCCCCATATGTGTTATTTTAATTTTGTGTAATAAGGAAAAATATTTTCTGATCACTAAAATTCATTTATTACGTTTTCTTTGCTTGCAAGTGAGTTCTTACAAGTAGAAGATTAAATACTGGATCATTTTAATACGTCACATTAACAAAATGTTTCGATAAGATGGCTGCATTTCGTGTATTTACTATTATAGAATTTGAGATCTTTTGCTAATTCTTTGCTGAATGTCGACAAAACAGTGATCACTGAAGTGATTGCCGTGAGATATTTCAGGAATGCATTTTTTTTCTTGGCGTACTAATGTAACTGTGGTTCCCAATCAGATCAACAGTATAACTACCTTACAGGGAGTCTGCTGAAGTCCTCAAAATTATTGGGCAGTTTGATGTGAGAAAATCACTCTTGTATATTCGCATACCGAGAGGGATATCCCTGGGTAACCTGTCAAGTGCAGGAATCTGCCCCGGCTTGTACGATGAATTAGACAGTTATATAAATAAGTTCTTTGTCTTATTTTTACTTTCCTTAGTTTAAGATGTAATACAGTGTTAACGTGAAATAAGTTCCTGACTTCAAAGAGCTCTGGAGTACGTTTTACTGCTACAAATGAGGCTAAATCTTACTTTAGATAATTAAAATGATGCGCTTGTCATTCATTGAATGAAAAAAATAATACAAAAATCACTGTCGATAGGCGGTGTCGAATTACACATATAAATATTGCATATACTTGCATAAAAAAATGTTTAATATATAGCCCTAAAACTGTTCAATATATCCTCCTCTTTCATTTTGAGCATTGTGCTCTAATCGCAAAATCGCATTTTCCAAAGCTGAATGTAATGAGCTTCCCCAAATGTCCAGAACATGGCAATGAATACTGCCCTGTGTGATTAGAGCACATTATTCAGCATGGAGGGAAACACGTTAAGCAGTTTTAGGGCTACATTTTAAAATATTTTATTTTAATCGTTAAGCGGATAAGCCGTCAATGCTCAAAAACTGTGAACGTAAGTAATCTAGTAGTGAATGCTCATTGGATAACACGAGGCTAAGCCCACTGGCGCATGCTCATATAAATGGAAAAAAAACAGATTATATATCTTGAACTTTCAGTCGTATATCGGGGTGCAGTAGATAAGACTATAACAGCCATAACCCCTCCATCATCGTTCGGTCAGTTAAATTATGTAGTGCATTGAAGCCGTGGTTGGTATAAAAGAATAGGGATGAAGACAATTTAAGAGCCATCTTACACCATCTCTATGATAGCGAATTTTTTAGAAAGAAATGAAATGCGACTGGAAGTACATCTTTACCACGGGAGTCACCTCCACAGGAACTTGTGGATATCATATACTGATGATTGCTGCTAAAAACGAAAGTTATCTATCTCGAGAACTAGAGCCAATCTGACAAAATGATTTTAAATCAGCACCCCAAAATCATCCTAAAAGCACCGTGTTCTTCTTATTTATCCTTATATCTATGTTCTTCCCCAGGATTGAACTCACTGGCCTGACGGCAACCTTCATGGTTCAAGACGAGCATCTTACGACTGTATCGTTATATTATCGTTATATCTATTATTACCCTATATCGTTATGTCTCTTATACACTGCTGGCCACCCAAATTGCAACACCAAGAAAGACAAGAGATATCGCAACAATATTTATTTTGTAGATAACATGTTGACCAAGCATCAAATGATTAAATTTATAGACTTCTGTGAAGTGTGGTTCCTGCCAAAATCAGTAGCCAGAGTAGCCGCCATTGTTGGAGATCACCGCTGCCACACGCCTCGGCATTGATTCAAAGAGACTTTGGATGTGTTCTTGGGGTACAGCAGACCAAGCAGCTTCCACGCGTTGCCAAAGTTGATCTGGTGTGGCAGCTGGGGATGTAATCTGGGTCAATCGTTGAGCAACCATGGACCACATGTTTTCTATCGGCGAAAGATCCGGAGAGCGAGCTGGCCAGGGAAGCAATTCAATCTGGCGATTGACGAAGAACCTTTGGACAATGCGTGCCACGTGTGGTCGCACATTATCCTGTTGAAATATGGCTGTGGGCAAGCCCTGAAGGTAAGGAAGGACAACTGGCTCCAACACCTCGGAGATGCAGCGCTGGCTTTTTAAAGTACCGGCAATGCGTACTAGAGGAGTGCGAGAGTGATATCCAATACCGAACCCATACCATAATACCCGGTGCAGGACCAGTGTGGCGGTGCATAACGCAGCTGTTCAGCATCCTCTCTCCACGGTGTCTCCAGACTCGAATTCGACCATCGTGGTGTTGCAGACAGAAGCGTGACTCGTCAGTAAAGACAATTTCATTCCATTGTGCCGTCCACATCCTTCGTTCATCGCACCATTGGCGGCGGAGACGTCTGTGGTTCTGCGTCAAGGGTAGACGAAGCAATGGAAATCTTGCGGACAGACCACTCTGCTGTAAACGGCGTCGAATGGTACGCGCAGACACTGGATGATGCGGTACAGACTGAATGTGCTGTGCTATGGTTCGTGATGTGGCTGAGCGATCCGTCACTGCCATACGCACAATACGCCTGTCATCACGTGAAGTGGTGCACTGAGGTGGATGCGATCGAACACGTCGGTCCGTCGTACCCACCTGCATCCAACGATCACATATCCGCATTACAGTTGTTTGGTTTCGTCCAACACGACTACCGATTTCCCTGAAAGATAATCCACAATCTCGGTAGGCCACTATCCTTCCTCTGTCGAACTCGGATACTTGATCAAAAGATGATCGCTGTTTTCTACGAGGCCTAATTGATCGTATTTTGAAAAAACCACAAGAAAAACACAATTGCCGTACTTCAAATCGTCCAAATCTCCAAGCCTTAAATAGCGCTTTGAAGTGGCGCCACAGGCGCGCGTGATGTGCGTCTGCGCTGAAATTCTAATCATTTGCATATCTCACCTCCGCTAATGCATGTTGTAAATTTCATATTATTTGCATGCTTCCTTCAGGGTGTTGCATTTACGGTGGCCAGCAGTGTATAATAGAGCTAAGGATTTAACAATATGGTGATATTCTCATCCCTTATGGTGAAATATAAATAAACTCATTACAATGAATTTACAAAGACTTCATGAAAATTTGATGAACAGTGTGATTGGCCAACAAATAATACTTGTTAACAAGATGCAATATGAATAAATGGTGACAGTCACCATATGATGTGCTTTACAAACATGATTTTGTAAGATGTTTAATTCCATGCTACTCTTCTACTTGACAACTAAACTACTTGATTTTAAAGTGTTTGATGACTTGAAATTTAGCTGACTACCAAATTTCTTGACGCGTGTAAATGCGATTTATGAATGGCCATTAGCTAGCAATACCACCTACTGGTAATTTTTTGTGCTAAAAACGGGATAGGTTCATGCACAAAGGCAGTGGAACAAACCTTTACGTCAAATATGTTTTTCAGAATTACTTTTGAATACGAGCATTTTAGTAAGAGTTGATTGATAAAATAATAATAAGTCACGTGTGTTTCCCCCCCCCCCTATTTCATGATTTCAAGATACCCTGTGTCTAACACTCAAAAGGGTACCAAAAATTATTAACTTCAGTCACCGATATCTCGGCTAATTTTCAATATAACTGGATAAAACAACAGTAAAGAGAGATGAAAATTTTACCAATATTACTAATTTTACTATAATTGATATTTTTTATTGGAGACGATATGAAATTTTTAATTCATATATTTCCCTTAATTATTATTCTATCGCAGCTGAATAGCCTCGTGGCATACTCCGTGGAACACGAGGAGTTGTCTGTAGGACCCAAATAGAAAAAATCACAGCTGAATTTCCTTTAATTTACCGATCATTTTTCATATTTCCTTTTGATCTTAATCAACCGAGTCCGTATCTAACGAAGTTGGACGGGAACGTGAATAATATTCGCCATATCCGATATTCGTTATACCTGATACACCACAAATACTCGAGTTAAATGAGAAAAAAATCCAACCGTTCAATCCACTTAAATCATGGTTTTTCCACCTATGGTCCACGATGAACGTGTGGGCCTCGGACAGAGTTGAAGATTTAATTATAATTCAAATAAAAACTATTCACGCATGTCACAAATCTTGACAATATTGACACATGTTTCAGACTATACAGACTTACTGTAAGTGACAGTGGTTCTAAACGATTGAGTCGTGGATACTCGGGGCGTCACCAACCTTTCCCAGAGGCCAGCTGTCGATAGGTGACTGCTCAGTATTTTCAAGAGTTTTTTATTAGAACATTTTGGGGAGAGCTGAGGTGGCAAAAATTTAAGAAACACGGATGTAAGTGGTCCGTTGAACTTTTGCTGACATTTTTTTAATGGTCCTGGGGAACACTAACAACGTTAAAAACGAAATTTCGGTCATGCTGATCCCTCTTAATTCCAGTCGTTCTGGGAATGAAGAGAACCATCGCTACCTATAGCTACAAAATAGATTTGGCAGGACACACTCATAGCCTTTCTTGTAATGGTGCAGCAGCACATAATTGAGATTCAGACTTCAATCTTCAGAGAGAACTTCTAATGTTATTAAACTTGATCCAATAAAGAAAGTTCTACTATTGCCCAAAATGCCATTATATACGATAATCATAAGCATGGTAAATCGTTATAAGTGGTATTTCAAACATTATTTTGATATTGTAGATTCACTTGGATGGAAAAAAAACCGTTATAAGTGATACTTAGCCGTATCCGATTTCTTTATAAGCTGACTCGACTGTAAATGTAAAATTTATGATATAGATTGCACAATCATATATTTTTATCAGGAAAACCTCCCAGTTTTACTACCTATTGTGAAACATTAGCTCTCACACCGCTGACTGTTTTCTCTCCCTGAGAAATGTCAAAATGAATGATAGTTATGGAGTTCGCATGTTGCGTTATATACCCGAAAACTCTAAAAATAATATTACTACTCCATTTCGTTACACTTTACCTTATATTTTGTGTATATATATATATATTTGTGTATAAGTATATTTTTTTTCTTCTTCTCCTCTCCTGTGAATTTTTGAAATACGACTGCCGCAATTTCATCTTTCGAAAAGATGGCATTACGGATGAGACAAAACAAAATTAACAAAAAAATAAAATAGAAAAAATTGGAGAGAGCGGGAGCCCCATGAAGAGCTATTCGCTCTTATACTCTCCATCCAACCTCTTTACAAATTCTATTCTCCAAAGAAAAAGAAAAATAATAATCATAAATCCGGAGGTCGTAGATCAAGAAACTGACGCCAAGGCCTACAGCAGTTAGAAGACTTTTCTCCTTACCTTTTTTTTTTTCTTCTTATTTTGTGGAGAAGAAAGTGGAAAGCACATATAGAGTTAGAGAGTTGGAGAGTAGGAGAAAACTAGAGAATTGAAGAGCTGGAAAGAGAGAGGTACGAAAATAGGTGGAATCCAACTAAAGGGTGCGTGGTGATGGTAGTGGTGGTATTAAAGAAAAAAAAATTGTAGAAAATCGCTTTTGGGGGGAAAAAAAACCGTAAGAACCGAAGAATAAGAAGAAAAAAAAGTCATAACCTGAATGGGAAGACCGCAAATTTCAGGATCCTGGATCAAATGGGCTTTTCCAGTTTCCTGTTCTGGTATTTTCGGGCTAAAATCGGAGAAGTTCGTCTTTTGCCTGACCTTTTTCCTCCCCAGTACTACATGTTTCTCTTTTTTTCAGTTCGAAATGGTTTGAGATTAAATTATTTACTTTCTTTACACTGAAAATTGATCACGGAAAAGATTCAAAGTGGAGTGGAAATTGTTCTTTTTCGGGCAAAACCTCACGAAAAAAAATACATCATTTTATGCTATAAAGTTGTTGTTTTTTCATGTAATTTGTGTGCATAAAAAGACTATGGTATTCTCAAACAATCAACCACCTACTTGGTTTTAGCTTTGAATGGATTTTCAAAGCTATGGAAGCAAATTTACATGGAATGTCTCAGCAAATGTAAAAGGTGGTAGCATAGTGTGCAATTTACATTCTCTTTTTGCATCCGTGTCTTTATCTTTCGTAAAAACTATGCTTCTTATGCTGCTTCCAATAACTGATCCATACTCATTCGATACACTATCTGATGAGTGACTTTGTGGCTGTTTCCCCTGCTTTGCAATTTACCATTTGGGGACCACTTTCTACACAGCGTCAATATTGTGATATCACGGACAACTCTGCTCTTTCTACAGCATGGAAACATTTAGACGAAGGCCCGCAGCTTTTTCAAGATGACCGAGTACCAGTCCACACGGCAGTGCGCAGCTGGTTTATTCAATGGGTGTTCAGAAATCGGAATGGCCTGCTCAAAGGTCCCACCTGTATCTTAATGAGCAAGAACCTTTGGGAAGGACTAGAACACGGGTGCACAACCTCCGGCCCGCGGGCCAAATGTAGCCTGGCAAGGGGTTTGATCCGGAACGCGGAAGGTGTTCCGATATAAAAAAAGTACCATTAGTAAAAAAAAAGGCTGATCATGTTTCCTTCATGGGAAAATTCGGTAAATCGGAATCCACACAGGATATCACCAATTATCGTCAAAAAAAATATATCAAAGGTAAGTTGACTTACCAATAAAAGTTTAAAAAGTTTTAAAATTGTCAAAGGGAAGTAAAATTGCTAATTATATCCCAAATAAGGAGTAAATCTCACTGCATCCTAGAGCAGGGGGTGTACAACCTATGTGATGTACCCGCTAAGTTGTTCCATCCGGCCCGCTAAAACATTACCAGTAGAAAAGTATCACTTATAAAAAAGGCTGCCATGTTTCCTTCATAAGAGTACGAGAGATCACGATTATCGCCAAAAAACTGTCAAAGATAATTAAAGTCGTCAATTACTGCCAGAAAATTTGCTAAAGGTAATTAAAGTTTCCGCCTATCATTAAAATTGCTCAAATATCGCCAATCGCGGGAAATAGAGGTCTACTGGGACTCACAATTGATTGAAATGCAATTTACTAAAAAAACATATACTTTTGACAACTATGTGAAATGAATGTATTCATCTGACTATAATTAGTAGTAATGATTAGATAAACGGGTAATTTTATAAAAATAGTAGGGACAGTCAAAATCAGAGCGATTGTCCCATAAAATACGGATATTGTATGGTCACCTCAAATATTCTAGTTTTTCGCTCACGAGTGGCAGAAATGCCACATATCTGGACAGCGGACTGAAAAAGATGTTCAGTGTGCACCCCTGGACTAGAACGTCAACTGCGAGTCAGGACACAACGGCATAAATCAGTGCCGAAAATGGTCTCTGCGCATTTAATGATAGCGTACTATTCCGTTCCGAACATCCCAAAGGTTGATAGACCTTATTGAGACAATGACAGCTGGTATCGCAGTTGAAGATGAATCCATGTTATTAATTTTCGTTGTACGTGCGGAAATTTGAAACATCGAGATGTGCGTTTACTTATGATCGGATAGTGTATTATTCTAGATTTTACGGCTAAATCTCTTACTGCAGATTTAGGAGTAACTCATCGTATTTCCATCTCTTACAAGTCAAGTAAAATAGCTCTATTAATAATATTATTGGGTTATTGCCGTCATTATATATAAATAGCATTGTTTTCAAATACCTAAATTTACTTCATAACCTTCAAATCCTGTAATTAATTAGCCGTATCCAAACATGGCATGTTTAAATTGTTCGTTGTTTTGAATTAGGGTGTATATACACCGAGAAGCTCCAAAGCCCAGGCGTATGAGACTGAGAATGCGGAGTTGAAAATAGTATTGCTTAATGTTGCCATTCGCTGGGCATGAATTATTACCGTAAAGAGGGATTACTAGAGAGAGAGCAAAGAGATTATTAGTGAGAGAGAGAGAATCCGTTTCCCATCCTCTTTTACCTCCTCTTAAAAGTATTTCCCAGACAAAACTAATCCGTCACCGGGTGTTCAACGAGCAAATAGCAGAAACACAGCACATACAACCAACTAATGACTGCACCGAATGACTTGCGAAGGAGTGAGCGCGTGTCTTTGGCCCCTTCCATTTTACTTTGATGAAGACGAATGCTATTGCATGACGCTGACTGTGGACTGACTGGCAAGCTGAATGGCCGGATGCGCTGGTTAATGGTGATGGTGGATGGATGCATTCTGAAAAGGACGAAATAGCGGAAAATCTTACTAGAGGTCGAAGATAATGATCAAAGAGGAGAGGAAACTTATCGCATTGTAGCATTTGATCTACAGATGAGGTCCCGAAACCTATTGATCTTCTCATGATGTTGTTGGTGACTGTGTTCATTTGAGAAGTACGAATCTCTGTCTCTCTCTTGATTTGTCTGGTGCTATATCGCATCAAAAACCGCATGAGTGGTAAAGAAAAACGTCGTGATTTCGTCAATACATGTTGTATACATATGTATTATATTTTTATTTTTTTTCCAGGTTTAATTATAGTTAGTGAATTATCTAATTTTTTTCAGACCTCATTTTTTTTCCATTTGTTAACTATCTAGATCATACATAAATTATTGACACAAGTGTAGCCACCACCGCTGCACAAAGGGGGGGGGGCACAAAAAATGGCAGCATCACCAGCGATATCCGTTTACCAGTATCGGCTGCTAAATCTAGACTATGGGATGACCTGATGATGACCAGGCAAATAGTCTGGGATGATCCTGAGGCTTTGGGAAGGTCCACGCATAAGATCCTGGGTCGAGTTAAAATCACAAACCGCAAGTGGTGCAGAGAACTGATTATGTTTATTACTAAACGCGACTCGTTCTCTGCTAATCTCAGAAGGTTCAAGTCTATTACCAACGATCGGTGTAGCTATGGTGAAAGTAGAACAAAATTTCAATACGTCACATCTTGTCGACATACGGGAGAATTCCATTTAAGAGCTTTCTCGGAAGCCATAGAAGCAACATGGATGGCCAATTTATTAAAAAGACCGGAACCGACAAGAAAACTAGTTTACCGAACACCAACTCCGGTCATGTATTGCCACACCGCAATTTCCAACCTGTAGAGTTGGGTGGGAAATGAAGGCGCCATCTATAGGTAGTTACCCCAGGCTCCGTAGGTAAAGAACTTGTTTTCACGTCTATGCGCTTCTGCCGTTTGGCTAAAAGTTTCCGAATGGCTGTGGGGAACCATTCCGTTGGTACGTCGTTGCACCATCTACGAACAATAGGCGTACAATTCCCCGTCACATAGCAGTCGTTGATGATTGTACGTTGTAGAGCAACAGGTCTATTACGTCTAACGTATACACGCATACACACGTGAACACGTATACACAGGCCTACAACGTATCATTACACTTCACTCACGGTTAGCAAAATTGATGACACCTCTACACATAAGAAGCAGTGCACAGAAACACGCTTCACGTTAGCTTCGCAACACGTACACGCACATTCAGACGTGTACCAATTCGTTAGAAATTCCGTAGAGGAATGTGTACGAGGTGCATGTACGGTTAAGTAGTAGTAGTCGTTGACCTCACGTGGCTTCCTTCATTTTGTCAAACAAGGCATATTCCATGGGAACAAATGTTAGTCCGCTCATAAAAAGTCAAGTGCCTTTTCACCAAATCAAACTCGACACGACATCTACATTTGTTGATGAACGCGATGTTGAAGGTCGTCCTGTGCTGACGTCTTTGGCTGTAGTTTCTTGTTTACCTTGCCAAACCAGCGGAATACAGTTTGCCTTGATGGTGCTTTGTCTCAGCACACTCACACCATACAACGACGAATATTAAATCTCGAAAATCCCTCCTTCCACAAAAGCCATACTATTCATCACTAGCTGCGATAATCACCTTCCATCTTTTTTTTAATGCTTGCTTGACGAGAAGAATAACAGCTCTCCTTAATTGTTTGCCAGCTGGTGGCATAATCTGAGCATTCCGCATGGCTGACGACCCCTGGTGTTCATTTTTCGTTGTTTCGCTATCGTGCGGAGTTTGTTTACGATATAAAAGGGCTTATGCCGATCATTTCTGTACGACTAAACTATACACAGCACACACTTTTTGAATATTAATATGGAATAAGCTGTAATAGCATCCTCACTGTTAGTACCGGTGACTTTTTTCAAAAAACTATCGAGTTTTTGACACTTTAATTGCATTTTCTAAGCTGACGCTAACAGTTTCTGTCCTGAGAAATTGAATTTTCTGGATGTTAATGCCCGGTATGCAAGGGGACCCGGGTTCGATTCCCGGAGGAGGCAAATCACTTTTCTTTCCAAATATCAGTTTCGGCATTAACATCCAGAAAATTCAATTTCTCAGTATATTTCATGCCGAAAAAATACCATCTCTTCAGTTTCTGTCCTCATTGAAAAGGACGACATACGACTTTCATATAAGAATAAGTGAGATGAGTTGGACTAATTTATTGGAAAAACCTAACAGTGTGACAGAGCATAGCCCACTAAACAATTGAATGTCTAGTCGGCCGTGGACAGAGACACTAGCACGAAGAAATTAAACGAGGTGGGGGGGGGGGGCGTACTGAAAATTGCTGATCGTCCCGTATATATGGAACTCACGCACGTACACAGAAGAGGGAAGGTGCATTGCATAGTTTTTCAGAAATTATTAGAAGGGGGCGCAGCTCAGCTCCCTTAAACAATATTGGGGAGGGGTGCTCAAATGGCCTCAGCCCTTAGATTCTGGTACCTGTGTGTGTGTGTGTGTCAGAGAGAGAGTAGCATGTTCGTCTAGTTTTGTAGTATGTATCGAATAGGAACTACCATCTACCTTCCATGTTAACAGTTAGAAATGCATCACTGTCTGAATTTGTGATGCATATGTTTTTGCAAAACGTGCACCTGTCGTCGCTGTGGAGAGACACTTTTGAACGGCAGCCGGCCCACTGAGAATAACTTAAAATTTCTTAAAGCTTAAATTTTTGCATCGCATTAATATAGTTCTGATATGTTATGGATTCTACTGATTTATTGACTTTTTCTCATTCCCGTTATTCTACTGATTGCAAATTGCTCAATATTTGCTAACGAAGAAATTAAAGAAGGTGCATAGCTAACAGCGCGCACCGCATTTTATTGGTGAACCGTTGATCCTAGAGGCATTTAATTAAGAAACTATCCAAGTAGCATATGGAATTCAGATAAGTCATCCATTTTTCAAGGGGCCATTTTGTTATTAAAATAAAAATAGTAACTTTTTATGCGGTCACCTTGTCCTTAAAAACCCAATTAGAAAGTTGTTGATTTTCCTTTTATGAGGCCAAAAAAATTTCCCGTTTGTAAGTGGAGATTAGATTATTTAATTTCATGATTCGCTGAGATATTTGATTCCAAAAAGCGAAGGAAAACAAAAACTAACGGACAACACTTCTTTCTCCATATTTGTGAAGTTACAGTATTTCCCAACATTCTTCGTATTTAGAATTGCTTTTTGTATCTCTATGAATATTGCACTTAGGAACGTGGAAATTGTTGTTTCTTATCCTCAGGAAAGGCAGGGCAACAACTTTCTAATTGGGTTTTAGGGCACAGGGTGTCAATATAAAAAGTTATTTTTTATTTTAACAACTATATTTCCATTTGTGACGTGAATGACGTATCCAAGTTCTACACGTAATTTTCATACTACTTTTTAATAGGAAATAACCCTCTAGGAACACAATATTCGACAGTAAAATGCCGCGCATGCTGTTACCTATGCACCCTATATGATACTGAAAATACTAGAGACTTGTAACTTGTTCTACAATCTAATAAGTGAGGATGTATGCTCCATATTTCAGCGATAACTCATAAATGCATCGTAAAGCTGATAAGCTACAATCAATCAATGACCGATTTCTCAATTTGATTGACATCAGAGAGATTGATTTATTGATATTTTATTTTTTTTATTTATTTTTATTTTTATGTTTTTTGACACCAACACCAAAAATAGAATAAAAAATGTTCAAGAGACCAGTAAAAAAATTACCACCGATCTTTCGAGAGGTCGATATAACTTTAAAAAAAGTTTAATATTCTCAATTATAATACAACAATTATAATATATTTTTCATACTATTTTATCAGTAGTGATTTTGGAACTAAAAAGAGTTTTCCTTCGTTTGTTCCAGTGATTGGTAAGTAAAAATATTTGGTGGATAGAAAATAACACATTCGTAAAAACGATTTTGAGTTAAACTAAAGCATCATTCTCCGGTATTTTTTCTCCCCTTTACTTCCCGGACAAAACAATTTTTCCCCTTCTATTTATCTGGCGATTTCTTTTTCCTTTGTGTCCTTTTCTTTTTCAATATATAAATGGTGCAGATTTCGCTACCGCCCCTTCGAGTGAATTATCAACTGTTTTGTTGCCGTAATGGGCCGAAACGTTTACTCCAATCGAGTCCAAATTATATCACAATTTGATATATTTGACCCCCCGCTGTTCACTTCATTGCAGCACACGACATAGCAATATATTTCATTCTTTAGTTGAAGAAAATAAAAATAAAGCAATGACAAAAATAAACTGGGTGGAAGGCAATTCGTGATTGGGTCCGTAAGTGACGTTTACATCTGGAATTCCCCCTTTTTGGTTTTTTTTAATGGTGTTTTATCCCAACAAAAGAAACAATGTGTCTATTTTTTTTCGGAAGAGAAAGTTTTTAATGGCATACTAATGGTCGGTAGCATTAAAAATACTATCTGAAGTCATTTTTATTATCACGCATGTACGCCATCGACATCAAATAAAACTTTGAATAACATACGGTGGAATCAAAAATAGTCGTAGTTGATTTTATGATCTGTTGTTTTTTGTAAGAAATGATGTATGTTATCGAAATTTTTCTTACACCGCATCAAGGAAAATCATTGTGACGTTACGACCCCTCCATTCCGACGATCTCTCACCAGAACGAGGGAGAAGAAAAACGGAAACGGAGGAAAGAAAAGACCCAAGGGGGGTGAAGAAAGGAGACGCTTGATTGGGGGGAGGAGAAAAAGAAAGTCAGACGGAAGAGAGCGACTTTCGGGACCGAAGGAGAAGGTCATGGACTTGGACAGTCCGAGGAAACTTAATCATTTTATTAATCGTCTCAATTTGTATATAGCGTTATAATTGTACCATGTCTTAAGGAATATAATACATTATCTTTGTTCTGAAACTTCGTCTCACTCGCGTGGCTTTTTTTGATTCAATTACTACGAAACCAACGAACCAGTGGGGTCAGCTGGCCTCACAACAAAATGGCGCGTGTCGACAGGATAAAAATGTGACGGAGTGAAGTTGGTGATATGCTATACTTTCCAGTGGTGTAGTGCCGAACTTTGCAATTGAGAGCATCCCGAACATTCAGCACACATGGTAGTGAACATTCAGCGCACATGGTAGTGAACATTCAGCGCACATGGTAGTGAACATTCAGCGCACATGGTATTGGACATGCTGTGGTCATAAGTGATAATGACGTGGTGGAAGTATTACGGCGTGATGGCTATGACAACGATGGAACTGGGTGAGTACCGCATGGTTTTTCTCCTTTCGTGAGCGTTTACTCGTGTTAGTGTTTGCCGAGAGCCTTTATCTGTAACGTTTAGTTTTTAAGTTTAGTTTTGGGAGTTATCATTTTATTTTGTTCTGTTGTTTTGGTTCTATAATTCTGGGAAACTTGCATAATGGCGGGTAAGAGAGGTAGGCGTCGTAAGTCAAGTAGAGTCGACGAAGATATGCAAGGGAACGTGATTCGGAAGCCCGAATCCTGGAGCTAAAAATTCGGTTACAAAGAGAGCAAAATGTGGGTCGGGAGATGGAAGTAGAGCTGGAAAAGATCAGGATGGAGCGATTGGGTAAAGAATCGTCCATGGAAAATCCATCTGGCTCAAGCACTAACAACGTAGAGAGAAAAGTTGATATGATGGGCCAATTTGTCAGACTAATTAAGGAATCATCGGGAAGGTGTCCCAAAAGTCCGATTGAGGTGATAGGATTTTTTGAAACCTTGGAAAGAAATTTTTTGACATTTTCTGTGCCGGAAGAGTTAAAGAGCAAAGTGTTACTCTGTTTATTGGAAGCAGGATTAGCGAATCATGTTTACAGAAAATTGGATAGTGAGGAGATAATGAATTTTAACTTAGTTAAAAATACGATTTTCGAAGAACTAAGAGTTTCTCCAGATAACCTAAGACAGGAATTTAATTCCTTAAGGAAACTAAATCATGAATCTTTTTTCCAGTTTGCCACGAAAATAGAACGATATTTGCGTTATTATATACAGAGTAGGCATGTCGAAACATTGGAAGACCTTACACAGTTGTTAACTGCTGACAAGTTGAAGGATTGTCTACAACCAGAGGTTAGGTCACACATATTACAACAGGAGGGGCAGGATACACTAACAGCCCATGAAATAGCGCAAAAGGCCGATATTTTCACTAATTCGATTTCGTACACAAACATTCACAACACGATTCCTAAACAACCATTTTCCAGTAACAAAAATTTCAAATCTACATCCACCCTCAAAAATCTATTAAAAAAATGCTATATTTGTAATTCCACAGCACATATTGCAAGATTTTGTTCTAAGAGAAAAACAGATGCAAAGGGGGGTACGGCAGAGGAAGAAGGGCATTCTAGAGATGACTTGGTTGCAAGGGTCAGTGTTGACTTGAGAACAATGGAGCTGCCGCTCAAGGCGGAAGATATTCCTTTGACGCTGAAGAATGTCGTTGTGGCTAGTGCCGAAGGGGAGGCAGAATTCAGGTTGGACTCGGGTGCCGACATCACTTGTATTCGTCAAGGACTGATGGGGGAAGAAAAGGAACCAGTGAAGGGTTTTGTCCGCTTATACGGTGCCTTCGGGGACAGTATACGAGTACCTTTGAAAGTTCTAAAGTTGAGAATAGCTGAGAGAGGGCTACAGTCCGGAGACAATGGGATAGAGACCACCTGTGCTATTGCCCCAAAGCTAAGTAGAGAGGGTCTTCTTTCTCTGGGGGATTTCAATGCATTAGCTATACGACACAAAGAAATTTTTCCGTCGTCCGAGGGGAACGTGCACGTTGGTCAAGTAACAACGCGTTCGCAAAGAAAGAAAGAGGTGGCGGTGACCAATTTAGAGGAAGTCGTTTTACCACCCACCGAAAAACAACAGGAAGAAGAGATGTCAATGAGGGGATCCGATTGTGACAGGGGACAGAGACAAGAGGGTTTAGGAGACATAAATGAGCAGGCGATTTCCGCGAAATCGGAGGGAGAACGCTTGAAAGAAGAACAACGGGAAGACGATAGTTTGAAGGGACCATTCCAGATGGCTGACAGAGGGAAAGAAGGTTTTGTGATCATGGATGGTTATCTTTACCATCGTGAATACGTACAGGATACTGTAATCTGTCAACTGGTTTTGCCGACGAATCGAAGAAAAAGGGTTTTAGAAATAGCACATAAAGCTGTTTTTGCTGGTCATTATGGTTTCCGAAAAACGTTGGAAAGAATAAAACTTTCTTTTTTTTGGCCTGGGATGAAGGCAGAAGTGAGAGAGTATTGTGATCGCTGTCAGGAGTGTCAATTGAGAAGAAAAATCACTAGATACGACCGTATACCCATAACAAAGGTGGAAAGACCCGAAAAGGTTTGGTCGGTAATTAATGTTGATTGTATAGGTGAAATTTCTCCTCCATCGTCAAGGGGGCATAAATATGTTCTTACGATTATTGATCAACATTCACGATACGCAGAAGCAGTGTGTTTACGATCTTTGTCTGCAAAGGCTACTTGTGACGCACTTTTAACTATTTTTCAGAAATATGGTATCCCTGATGTTATTGCCTCCGACCAAGGAACAAATTTCACTGGTGCACTCACAGTTAAATTCGAAGAGGTATTAGGTATATCTCCCAGATTTAGTACTCCAGGTTATCCTCAGAGTTCAGGATTGGTTGAGAGATATAACCAGACTCTGAAAAATATGATACATTTTGAATTGAGGAAGAACCCAAGGGATTGGGATAAATGCATTCCATTTTGTGTCTGGGCTTATAATGAGGTACCCAATAGCACTATTGGATACGCACCGTTCGAAATGATGTTTGGGCGAAAACCCAGAGGAGTGTTAAATTTGTTGAAAAATGTTATGACCAATGCATTACCTTTACCAACGGGAACTACTAAAAGTGCAAGTGAATATTTAATAGAACTTAAATCGAGATTGGAAGAAATAGCCGAAAATGCACATATTAATGCTGAGGTAAATCAACAAAAATATGTTAATTACCATAACAGAGGGACTAGACTCAAACAATTCAAGGAAGGGGACCAAGTAATAGTTTTGGCTCCGGATTCTACCAATAAACTTTTCGCCAGATGGCAAGGTCCTGTAACAATTTTGGGAAGAGTCAAACAGAACAGTTATATTGTTGAAATGCCAAATGGGGGTCAGAGAACTTTTCATGCCAATAAACTGAGAGAATTCAAGGTAACGTGTGATGTGGTTGGAGTAATTTTTCAGGAGGATACTGATTTTGGTGAAATTAAAGAAGCCCCAAGGGAGCAAATATCAGCTGACGAGTATGGGAAGGGGGTCTTAGAAAATGATAATTTATCAAAAACCCAGGAAGAACAATTAAGGAAACTACTGGGAGAATTTCCGGATTTCTTTTCAGGAAAAATTGGGAAAAGCAAAATAGGACAACATGAAATTAAATTGAAACCAGGTAGTCAACTTAAAACGTTACATCGCTATAAGGTTCCAATTCCAATGCAAGATAAGGTAGAGGGACAAATAGAAGAATTATTGCAACTGGATTTGATCGAACCGTGCGATGCAGAATTCAGCCATCCTATTGTATGCGTAGTTAAGAAGGATGGTGGGATGAGGTTGTGTTGCGATTATAGAATGATCAATGCCCATACACTACCAAGTGAATATCCAATGCAACACATCCCAAACTTGTTAGCAAAGGTTGGAAGGGCAAATTTTATTTCAACAATCGATTGTCAGAGAGGGTACTGGCAGTTACCCATGCACGTAAACAGTCGTAAATATACTTCTTTTTCGTCGCATAGTGGCCAATTTCAGTGGAAGGTTATGCCGTTCGGATTGTCAGGTGCAGGTGCTAGTTTCCAGAGAACAATGAACGTCATCCTAGCGAGACATAAAAAGTACGCTGACGCTTATCTAGATGATATTGCAGTGTATAGTCAGACATGGGAATCGCACCTTGTGCATTTAAGAGCAGTGCTGACTGAACTTGAAGGTAACGGCTGGACGGGTAATGCAGGAAAATGTAAATTTGGGAAACGTAAAGTTAAATTTTTAGGGCATATTGTAGGATCACAAACTCAAGCTCCTGATCCAGAAAAGTTAAGTGCAATTAAGGAACTAGATCGTCCGAAAACTAAATCCCAAGTTAAAAGCATGTTAGGGTTGTTTGGTTATTACAGAGAATTTGTGTCTAATTATGCCGAAATAGCGCGTCCTCTAACTGAATTAACTCAGAAAAAACAACCGGAAAAAGTTACTTGGGGAAACAAGGAGGAAAGTGCATTTCAGATGCTCAAGGAGAAATTGTGTAATTCTCCTATATTAATGGCTCCAGTTATTGGGAGAGGTTATTATTTAACCTGCGACGCAAGTCAACACAGCGTTGGTGTGTGTTTGAGCCAGATGGATGATAGCAATATTGAGAGACCAGTAGCATTTGCTAGTAAAAAATTAACGCACACTCAAAGCAAATGGCCTGCAATTCATAGGGAAGCGTACGCTATAATATATGGACTTAAAAAATTCGAAGAATGGATTTTCGGCGAGAGGATAACGGTAATATCGGATCACAATCCGTTGTCTTTCTTGTCCAATTGTTCTCCTCAAAACTCTAAGTTACAGAGATGGGTTTTAGCTTTACAAAATTATAATATAGTAATTGAACATAGAGCGGGAAGTCGCATACCGCATGTTGACGCTCTATCCAGACTTGAAAGGAGAGATAAACAATGGCTCTCTGGGAATGCTGAGGCGTAGAGATGCTTCACGGGGGGGATTGCCAAAGGTGCTTTCTCCGAAGCAAAGCTGTAGCAAAAAAAAAAAATTAAAAAAAAAAGGAAAGACGAAGAGAAGAAGGAGGAATTCGAACTGTATTGTGAAGCTGTGATGTCATGCTCAGAACTTTAGATGTGGTGGATTGTGAATGTCCATTGAAGATGAACATTCATCTAGGTGGGGAGGTGTGACGTTACGACCCCTCCATTCCGACGATCTCTCACCAGAACGAGGGAGAAGAAAAACGGAAACGGAGGAAAGAAAAGACCCAAGGGGGGTGAAGAAAGGAGACGCTTGATTGGGGGGAGGAGAAAAAGAAAGTCAGACGGAAGAGAGCGACTTTCGGGACCGAAGGAGAAGGTCATGGACTTGGACAGTCCGAGGAAACTTAATCATTTTATTAATCGTCTCAATTTGTATATAGCGTTATAATTGTACCATGTCTTAAGGAATATAATACATTATCTTTGTTCTGAAACTTCGTCTCACTCGCGTGGCTTTTTTTGATTCAATTACTACGAAACCAACGAACCAGTGGGGTCAGCTGGCCTCACAATCATTTTCTATTATACAGTGTGCATAAGTAATACCACGAACCGTCGAACCTAGAACAGGGGTCTTCAACCTTCCAGACGTTGCGGGCCAAATTAAACTTTCCACGAAGCCCGTGGTCCACTAAGTCATATCGCGGTATTCTCGCTTATTAAACGGGATTCTCCCGAATTACTGAAAACACTGTTATATTTACTCTGAATTTACTTCTTTCATTAAATTTAAATTTTTATTTATTTTCAAAAAAACTCTCTTTCATTAATTAATCATTCATTCATTGAAAAGAATTAATTAATCATTCATTCATTGAAAAGAATTAATTAATCATTCATTCATTGAAAAGAATTAATTAATTAATTCTTTTAATTGATTATTTATTTTACTAAATCTGAAATTCGCCCGACAAACCTGATATATTTTGTCATTAATTTCAAATCTCATTAATTATGAAATTATTTCTTTCAAAAATTCTGATTTCTTTCATGAATAATTATTTTAACAATTCTGAAATTACTCCCAGTAATCCTTCAATTATTTCTCTCAGTAATTCTACAACTATTTTTTATAATATTATAGATTTTCATAAGTTATTAAATTATTTTTTCAATAATTCTAAAATTATTTCTTTCATCAAGGTGTTTTTTAGCATTTCTCTGAATTCTATAACTATGTATATCTTTTTGGTTGCCGAATTTGGCCTCTCGAAAACTGTAGCCAAAATTAAAACACAGGCCTCAAAAGTGTTTTGACTCCGGGTCCCCTCGAAGTCGTTACAACGGCCCTTTTAATGTATCAAACGCACAAGCTTACTATTGAAACTAGAACATATCTCTTACTTCGAAATACACACACACAACAGTACAAATTTCAGTGGATCTACTCTTTAACGATATTCAATTAAGTTGTTTTTTATTTAAAGCATATATTTCCTAAAAATGGTCGACAGCCCATAGAAAAGAGCTCGGAGAGCCATATTTGGCCCACCAGCCATGAGTTGAAGTCCCCTGTCCTAGAGGTATACTTTTAGTTAGAGAAAGGACCGAAATAACGTGTAGAACTCAGATACATCATTCATCTTGCAAGGGGTTGCATAGTAATTAAAATAAAAATATTAACTTATAACGGACACCCAAATGCCCAAGAACCCAATTAAAAAGTTGTTGCCCCAAGAGAGAGGGCAGCAATCCTCTAATTGGAATCTGAGGTCATGGTGTCCATATAAAAAGTTAATCTTATTTTAATAAGTATACAACCCGTTGAATCATGAATGACATACCTGAGTACCAAACGTTATTCGGATACTTTTGTAATTGGAGGTATGCCTCTAGGATCAGCGATTTGCCAGTAAAATGTCGTGCGTGTACCTATGTATCTTGTATAATGTTGGCGCACATCGTGTAATTTCTTCTATTAGCGGATCAACACAATATATCTTAGCGATCCTCTGATCTTAGAAAATCTTTTAGTAAACAACTAAAATTTTCAAGACTGCTCAAACTATTCTTTTTCAAATGAAGAAATGAGTTTCGAATGGAGAGTTTCTTTTCAACGTTTCTCCAACACCTGCAGTCACCATCTGCAGACTAGATATTATATAAACTATTTTCCTGTCATTCAATCGCTCGATACACATCAGATCCGACGAAATTAGCCTTTCTAAATGTTTTCTCCATACTTTTACTTCATCTTTTTTTGCTCATGGAGAATAGGTTTTACAAGTAGTATAGGTTTTCCAAGCCTAGTGGCATATTTTCAATTAGAAAAAACATCCAAGTAGAATGTGGACCTCAGATGAGTCATTCAAATTGCAAGGGGTCGTATAGTTATTAAAATAAAAAAAAATAACTTTTTGTACGGCCACCGTGGCCTTAAAAACCCAAAAACCCAATTAGAAAGTTGTTGATTGCCTCTTTTGAGGTCAACAAAAATAATATCCCGTTTTTAAGTGCAACATTAACTGAGTTATTTTAATTCAAAAAATGCGGATGAAAAAAAAAAGATCTAATTCAAACACCATTCTTTCTCCCCTCGTTTTAAAAATATGGCACAGGATTCCACACTCGAGCAACATTCTGCAGCCTAAAGACTTCTCCGACACGGTCCCACCCCCTTCACAGGGTCAATGACTAAAATTGGCTAACACCGATACAGCCTGGGCCGTGTTCGGTTTGAAGAAAGAAAGAAAAGCCCGAAACCTGATGATCCGGTTGTTTCCAACTTTAGAACCTGAATGTGAGCGGATCACCCTGTTAAAATGTCTCGACAGATAGAACAACATACCTATAACGGTACAAATACTCAATAATTATACTTTACTCATAGTTTGGGAAATAGATGGCAGCACTAAGAATTCACTCAAAACTGCATACGCACTCAGACTGCTAGGTACACACACACCTTAGTGTCACAAACTAATTCTGCAGTAAATTGCCCGTGTCGATGGACTTTTTTTGCGATTTGTTAATGAAGAATTCAAACCTACGGTGGTATTTAATGAAGCATTCACACGTTAAAATTCACACGAATAAACATCTACTCTTTCAACCTGGGCGATGAAAATGCCAAGGTAAATCACTGAAATGTTTTTCGCAATGGGGAATAAAAAGTATTTTTTTAATTGAAACTGATGAATGATAAATATTGACTATTACCTTGTTTAGGTAAATTATGTTAGTCTATGTTATTGCTCCTATCAGATATTCATAACACTTTGAACCAAATTCAAAAATATTTAATCATTTCGCCATCCTATTCATACAATATCTTCATTTTTTACATTCCATACTTTTAATTTAACATCCATACGGCGGCGTCTGTATAAAGGGAAATATGGGTCGCTTTTGAATAGGAATAGAATACTGTTTACAGTATTGTGTGTGCAATCGAATTTGAATCCGAAGTGTTTGCTTGGGGGGTATATAAATACTAGGATCAAATTTAAAAATATATTTAATTCTAAATTCTCCACCGTGATATCCATTCAATCTGAATTCATGCCACTATAGAGGGGGATTACTAAATTCCCCTATAAACCTTCCCCTAACCAAAATTCCCCTAGACCTATTTAGTAATTCCTACTAAAATATATATATATATATATATATATATATATATAGAGAGAGAGAGAGAGAGCTTAAATGCGTTATTCATGTTGCAAGGGGTTGTACAGTTATTTTAAAAAAATCTTTTTACACGGTCACTCTGTCCTCTGCTTCCAATTAAAAAATTGCTCTGTCTCACCTGAGGCCAACAAAAAAAAAATCAACGTTTCCAAGTGCAATATTGGAAGAGATATTATATAGAATTCGAAAAGCGGAGGAAAGTTGGGAGAGAACAGCATAAATAAGGGAAAGCGTTGTCCGTTGGTTTTTGCTGTTAACTTCTTTAACTTCCCACCGATTTTTGAGATCTAATGTCTAAGTAAATCTTGCACATAGAATTGTGGGGAAAAAATTGTTGGGTCTCGGAAAATACAGGACCACTACATTCGAATTCGTTTTTTGGGAACAAAGTGTCAGTATAAAAACTTAATTTTTTTGTTTTAATTACTATACAACCCCTTGCAACATGAATAACGTATCTGAGTTCTACACGTTACTTGGAGTGTTTTATTTTTTTTTAAATATGGCTCTATGATAAACGTTTGATAAACTCTACGATAATGGTTTGCCACTAAAATGCGGCAAGGAGAATTAAGTAATCAACCTCTCTGTATATAAAATACATGGAGCTAAAAGAAATCAATGATTGTTTGAGCTTGAGCCCCATTTCAGAATGTAAATCAGCGGAGTAAATAAATGCAGGGTTTACATGTACGTTATATAACTTTCTGAGCTGTCAACAGGCATAACTATTGATGCGAAAGCAGCGAAATTTCTGAAATGTCTTAATAAAGGAATAAAAGAGAAATAAAAAGAGAGAAAAATAGCTCCTACATATATTCACCACTAGAGAGTGTTTTTGCATGCAAATTGCACGTGCCAATTTTTCGAAAACTTGTGGCCAAACTGGTTATGCTCCATGATATCTGAACACAGAGCCACCTTCATTGACTGCGACAGGTGCGGTCACACAGGGTAAACTTTCGCGGTAATAAAAGTGAAAAAAATATTGTTTCATTAAAAAAAATTCACTAAATTTTAAAACTTTTCCAACCACAATTATAGAAGGATCTGAGGAGGGATCAAAAAGGTTCTAGATATATTTCTTTCATTTACTCTAAATTTTCATTAACTCTGGAATTATTTCTTTTATAAATTCTGGAATTAGTTCTTTTATAAATTCTGGAATTAGTTCTTTTATAAATTCTGGAATTAGTTCTTTAATAAATTCTGGAATTAGTTCTTTTATAAATTCTGGAATTAGTTCTCTTATTAATGGCGGATTTATTTATGTCATTAATTCTGAATTCTCATCTGTTTTGAAATTATTTCGTTCATTAACACAGTATTGAACTTTCATCTCACAACTTTGGAAGAATATATTTTATTAATCCCTAATTTTTAACAATCCTGTAGTTATTTCTTTTATAATTTGGAATTTTCGTTAATACTGTATAATTTCAATATTTCTGAATTTTCATCATTCTGGGACTATTTATTTTACAAATTCTGAATTTTTATCAACACCGTAATTATTTCTTACATTATGTTTTAATTTTCGTTATATTTGGGATTATTGTTCTCATTAACTAAAAATTTTCTTCAGTTCTGGGATTTCATCAATTCTTGCGTAAATTTAAATTTGTGTATATCAGTGTGAGTTCATATTTTTTATATGACTATTTTTCAGCAGCTCTGTATATTCTGTAATAATGGATGGTTTTTGGAAGACGAACCCCATTATCATATTAGGGGATGAGGAACCCCGATCATTTTTGGAGCAATGTCAAGAAGCCCCTAGCTATTATTCACGCGTCTATTAAATGCATTCCTGTCTGAACATTTCAATACTACGAGTAAAAACTCACTCTAAGCTAATCCTTGATTAAATTTCATGCAAGTCAATAAAATTCATTACTCGTATATATATAACAAAAGAGAGCATATAGATTTCAAGATATTTTATCTTTATATTTATAAACACACGAATTTGAACTATCTTGAGTAGTAATTTAATTCCATTGAATTAGGATTGAATGATAAAAATACGCGAGATCTATCATAATATTTCATTTCGACCTAGTTTTTACTTTAATTCAATTTACTAAAAAAAAAACATTTTTTACCGTAAAATATAATATTTTATTGAAGCTTGAAGCTTTAAGCTTCCAAAGAAAATGTCGTGAAATCCCGTATGGGGCAGAAGGAAATGTGAAATTTTCTATCCTCACGATATCACGAAAGGTCGTGTTTCGCGTCCTTCCATTTTTCTTTTTCTTTACCTTAAGGTGCTTTTCTTACAAATATACTGCACATATTTTTTTTTTCTAAACCATTTTCAGTATTTTTCTCTTATTTTTTTTATTATTATATGGTAGTTTTATATTTTTTATTGCAGTTCTTCAAATCGTTTCAATTCAAGCGGAGAAGAGACTTGAAGAAACGAAAACTGCTCTCCGAGAATTGTAGTATATTTTGAAAAGTGCTGAAGATCCTTAGAGTTTATATTTCACCCGTAAATACTTCGAAGACGAAAGGGAAGAATATATAAGAAAAACTAAAAATAAAAATGTAGCAGACACACACAAATGCTGTAAAAGGACGTTTTGAGAAATGATGTATTTGGCTTGTTCAACGCAGCAAAAATATTTAGGAAAAAAAACGAAAGCACAAAATTCTGAACAATTTTCAACATTTGTCACAGAAAAATAAAATGAGTATAAAATATTTCAAAATAGCCGTGAAAAAGAAGATTTCTTTGAAAGAAAGAACAAGGAAAAAATACAAATAAATAAAACTATGTAAACTATTTTTTGGTTGTCGTGTTCCCGTCCTTATCTACAAGGAACAGTCTAAGCTTTCGTAAGGAACAAATGTGTGTACATACATTGCAATAACATTTATTATCAATTCAAACCAAAAACACTTCTAGTTTCGATTTTTTTCTTTATATATTGTCCAACAGCCAGAAATTTTCAGTTTAACATTGATTTTCGCTAATATTAATACTTTTCTTTCAACATCAAAATTATTTGAGATTTCAATGACAGTATTGAATAAATATGTGGATATTTTTGTTGCATGTATTTTCACGTATTTAGGGCAAAACATTAAAAGTGCATTGGCATTTGATCTTTTCATTTCCATGAAAATTATGATATTCAGCTACATGGGTAAATGACCGGATAGAAAATAAATAGGAACTATCAACATTATATTGACAATATTATATTATATCAACTTAACAACAACTATAGCATAATTAACATTATATACGTATCAGGGCTGGACAAATCTACTGCCTAACATGGCCAAGACATGCAAGAATTTGGACCAAGCTTTTATGTTTTTCGAACATATTCCGACGTAAGCATACAAAAAAATTAAAATGTTCAAATATGACAAGTTCACCTTTTTTAATTTTTTCATCGACGATGATTTAAATGTTTCGACACGCATGCGTGAAATTTTACAGAAATTGTTTCGTAGTCAACGCATTTTGATCCAATTTCGCGATCTTTACACACAGTCAGGTGAGGTAAAGAGCCTTCGTGTACTGCAACTGGCATCAAAATTGAATCATATAACTGCAACTACGATTTTCTGAAAAACGGAAAACCTCACTTCCAGCGAAGAAGGCCGTGGCATCCCTAATGGCCTAACGGAAGAAGACAGAATACTTCTTAGTTTGCATAAAAATATAGAAATATATTTCTCCAAAATATATATAGTGATATTTACCCTACGGACTTGACACTCAAGAGAACCAATCTTGACCTTCCCCTTTATGCGGATTTCCTTGGTCTCAATATTTGTCTAATAACATTGCTTACATAGGAATTTTTGATTTAAAAAAAATTAATTTAATTTTCTACACAATTTCAATTCTAATATTAGTATTAGAATTCTGAAATATATATTTTTTTTGGACAACTATCAAGAATTAAAAAAACACGCAATAATGTAAATGATTTTCCTAAAGCATTTTCTGACTTTTTAAATGTCTTGAATGGCAACGGTTATCCGTTTTCCTTCATGGGTTTCAAACTTTTTTGGGTCCCACGTGTTTGACTAGCTAGTTGACGCCTTGTGGATCACAATTTTGTGACATTACCATTAAAGAGTAGAATTTCAGGTAGAATTTTACATTTTTAATTTCCTATCATTACCAAGTTTTTGAACACACTTTTGTGGAAGTGTCCATTAAATATTGTGTGCTAGTATTTTTCGTGTCTTTCTAGTTTTTTCAATTGTTGTAGTTTCTCATATTTGCTTTTTTCGACTTCCACAGCTTGTTTTCGCAAAAATGTCGGGGTACTGACGGTAATGTTATGCCTTTGTTTGGCTTACCATGATTAGAAACATTTTCGCTTCTTCAGACAATGGGGGATCCCCCTTGAGAACGACTTTCTCATTGTTTCATTTATTTTATTGCATTTTTTCATTTTCTTCTTTTGTCTCTTTTGTTCTAATTGCATATATATAGCCATGATAATTGTAACACTCTTCATAATCTATACAAATTTCCTTCATTTTTGATTCCAGTAAAGATTGAAAATTAAAGCAAGAACGAGGCATTTCTATAAAAAAAATAGTCGGGAAAAGACAAAATACGAAATTGTTTCGTAAAGTTTTCATGTCAATGATCAAGTCGGAACGTCTAATATGCAATAAATCATTCTCTTTTCAGCGTTGTGCATTTGTGTATATATAAAACAGCAGATGAACATTTTCCCTGAATGTGATCAGCTCTAATCTTACAAAGGTAAGAAAATCTTACACAAGGTAATGTCTTCAAAAAGTTTTGAACAAAAAAAATTACTACTAATTCAACTCATTTAAGTATGCACAATAATAGGAAAAGTCCGTGGAATTATTACGGGTGCTCAAAAGATATGTAAATAATATTTTGAACGCCGATAGAGTTCAAGAATGACTTTAAAATCCCACAACCTTATACTGTTAGTGACGTCATTCGAACAACATAAAGCACAGCACAGATAAAGAAAGAGGGGGAATAAGTCACTGGTTTCTAGAACAGAGAAGCTGGAGGAAAGAAAGAAAAAAGGAAAAGAAGTTGCTTATATAGATATCGCCAAGAAGCGCAAGAGGCGATGAGTAACCAACCATTTTCATTTTCAATAACTTTTTTTTTACGGCTTTTATAATTGGATTCTGCCAATAATTTTTGAATTTTTTTGAGCTTGACAACTTGGTACACTTTCCTGTTTAGGAATTTCTTGGCAAAATTCGTTGATACATTATGCACAGGAAATAAAAGCGACGAAAAATCTGTCGTTATATCCGAGATGGTTGCTGTTCATCGACGTTATGATCAAGATCCATCAACATTAATCTTTAGGGAAATCATTCCGGACCATCAGTTATTGACGTGATATCCGAGGTGTCACTAAACACGAGGTCGTTACTACCAAGTATTAGTGTAGTGGAAATTTAGCTACCGGTTCACGTCCGTTAAACGTTTAGTATTGACTAAAATCCCTTAGAGGGAGAAAATTTCGTATCATACACATACCTTTCTTCTTGTTCCTCCTACTAGTCTCTGTCGCGCCATTAAGCAACGTGAGAGTGCCTTTACCTTTATTAGTATTCACGAGCCAAAGATGTAATCAGTGCTTGATTTGCGGCTACATAAGACGAAGGGGTAAACTCTTGTTCTCTCTTTTCCTCTACCTACCTCTTGCATAATACTCCATCTAAAATCCCATTGAGTTTCTCTCCCTCTCTATCTTGTAGATCGACCAAATCTCTCGGTCTAGCCGGTATCGTACATTAGTCATTTCGTAAATGACTCCATCACTTATGTAGTGGCAAAGAAGATTGGAGGGTTGGTGTGAGGAAATGATGGGTGGAATCTCATCTTTTGGAGAGATATTAGACTCATTGCCACCGATTCCTCGTCTCCTACTACACGTTTCTGTGGCCGCAGACGAAACATCGCAGACTTCCCTGAAGACACAACAACATTCATCAGAAACGCGGTAGTTAGTATTTTCGTGGTTTTGAGTAGATGGGAGGCGAAAATCAACGGACAATTATCAACTGGAACTTTCCTAGACCACAAATCAAAATCCTTCGCTTCACCTAGACAATAATCCCGTCTCTTATAATCGATTACATCGCTGACCCGAGAAGTTGCATTAATCATACATAGTGAACTAGAGAAAACATCAATAACGTCATGGATATTCAAAACTCAACACTGATTTCGAAACTCATTCTACATAAAATTGAGAATTAAACGTGTGATTTAATTATTTTCTATTTTGCGTTCGGAAGTCACACGCTTATCCTTAAAAATGTATCTTGTGAAGTTTATATTTTCTGTTTACTTTTTTTAATCTTGTGCCGATGCGCAAAATACAGTCCTTCTCAAAAGTTTATTCATTGCAATTTTCTCAAAATAGCAAGAAAAACATGAGTAAAGTTCGCACCTTTTAATGGATAATAAATGAAGCATTTCTTCATTCATAGAAAAGAAAAATTATACGAAAGAGCATTTTTAAAATATTCATGGTATGGAAAATACAAAGTATAGCTGTTTCAAAAGTTTAGAGGAAATTCAAATTTATAAAAATTACAGACTTTCAATAGCTAATAGAATTTTGACTTTTTTTCTAACAATCTTATACGCACTGTCCTCCAGGGACATAATTTAATTCTGTCAGGTTTCAGCATCAAAACTATGCCATGTTTTCACGATAGAGCTGTTCAAGTTATCACCAGGCGAATACTCTATTTCCTTTGCATACACATTTATAGTAAGTATGCCCCATACATTCCTAATAGCATTTAAGTCAGGACATCGATGACCAATCTAAAACTGATACATGACATGATGTCGCTCTCCAGTTGTTAATCCAAAATATACAGAAAACTGGATGTTGTGAAGATACTTATTATTATTTTTTTTTTTTTGACATGTAGATTGGAAGAAAAAACTCATCTCCCGAGAGAGGCAGAGATGAGTTTTTTCAAAAAATCAACATCTCAAAAAATAAATATCTTCACAACATCCAGTTTTCTATATATCTTGCATAAAACTGATACATTTTTGCGATTAAAGAGATTTTTTGTGGCAGCAGATCTTTGCATAGACACGTTATAATGTTGAAATGTCAAGTTTGTTCCCCCCCTAAATCTTCTCCAATCAGTAGAGAATGGTTCTCAAACATCTCCTTTAAAAGCATCACAGTTTTCACAACCAATTTCAAAAGTTAAAGGAGCCTGGCCATTAGAAGTAAATGCTGTCCATCCCATTATCGGAGCTCCTTACTGTCAGCTGAAAACATCCATCTAGAACAGTGATTCCCAACGTGGGCGTTAACGCCCCCTTGGGGGCGATGAAAAGTTCCAGGAGGGCAGTAGAAGCTACGGGTATGACATAGGATCCTATGGGTTCGATTGCGTTGGGGCGATGGCGATGGGGGGGGGAGAAATAATTTCTGAAGAAGGGGGTGATGGGACAAAAAAGGTTAGGAAACTTTTCTAGAACATGCGATTTCCATATATATATATACCTTGTTTGAATCCTTGTTTGAATGGCCATAGTGACGGACATTTATCGCGAGGACCCGGGTTCGAACTCACCGGTTCCATCACCGGTTCAAGTTCCTTCCACTTGAAGGCTCGAATACGAGCCGATCTCCTCGTTAGAAACTCTCGCCACAGAGAGGAACAGACCTACAACGGTACAATTATTCAATCATTGCAATTCTCTCATAATTAGAAAAATGACAGATAGAAGCACTCCACTTAACTAGGATTACGCTGAAACAAACTTCACGGAAGGTTCACTATACGTACACACACACATTCCAACATGTACCAATTCGTTAGAAATTCCGCAGAGGAATACGGACGATATGCATGTGTGGTTTAGTAGTAGTTGCATTAGTCTCTCTTCTCCACCTCCTTTTGGTGCTTTTTTGTAACAAGCTATTTCCTAATCAATCTTTTGTGAATCAAATAATATACGAGCTCTTCTGATCTGTCTGTGAACTCTGTATCTGTCGATATTTTCACTCCAGGATGGTTTCACGTAAGGTCATTTTTTGCGGTGAAGCCAATTTTCCAACGATTCTGCTTCCGTATAAACTTGTACTGCGTTGCCTATCACAACCAGGTTTTGGCTTTTGGGACACATGTTGGGTCAAGTCAGGCACTTCATGTCGACCTGCTCAAAGCAATAGCAATGCCTTTCACAGCCTTCCTTTTTCACTTTCAATGAAGTACTCGAAGGATTTCATCGTACAAAATATGTTATGACCACGGCTATCTTTTTTTGAATGGAAACCATTCCGATAGCTTCCCACTTTTTATTACCACGTCTCTGATACACCATATAGACTAAATCTTTGAAATTTGAATATAAAAGTTTTTTAAACTTTTAAGACAGATATTTTTCAAAATTTTTAAATCCAAAACTTGACCTTAAAACCTCGACATTGACCGAAGTTTAAATTAGGTTTTTGCATTCTGATCACAAGCAAAAAAAATTAAATCAAAATTTGAAACGGTATCCATGGCGCAGTTAAAAATCTATAGTGTCTAAACTTTTGAGATGGATTGTAGATCTATCTGTCAACAAGAACTGTGTGGATTATGCTCAATAATTTCCTATCTGTCACTTTCTGAACTGCCGCAATTTCACGAAATGTTCATATTAACATGAAGACTCATCAGAAAAAAATTTAGTAAAGAAATTACAGTAAAAGTTGTCTTCAACGGAATCGCAAAGGATCACGATTTTTTCCGTTGTGGACACTGGTTTCCACTTAATAAAGGTGCAATTGATATAATATGTAATATTGTGTTTTCACACCATCTGTTGTCTAATTGACGACATTTAAGTTCTTTACGACTTCCTCTAAAATTTCCAATGAGTGTGTGATAATCTGTCGTGTCAGATTCGGTTTGTACATTGTCGTCTATGTTTCTATAATTATCTGGTCCAGTACGGATTTTATGGGTGAGAAGGCAACATGATTTTAGTGCTCTTACCAGTGCAAAATTCAATGATTTTACAATGGTGTTTTTGTTCCTACCTAAACTTTTCCGCTCCAAATTTAGGCAGTTCCCCCTTCGCCTCCCTCTAATTCCGGCCCTACTCAGCTCTGCTATTGCGCAAAAGAGCTTGTATTCAATTTTGTAACTCTTGCATATCATGTGGAAATCCAACCATAGCACTGATTTCTCCCGTAGAAAAACTCGCTTTTCCGAAAGATTTTGTTACAATTTTTTTTTAGAAAGCTTCACCACATACGGCTTATTAAAACTACAATATCAGATACGGACACTTTTTTTGCAAATCTAAGGGTGGATGATGTAGAACTCACATTAGCAAGCAGACGATCGCACAAAAAAACTTCGTTAGAGCCCTTCAAGATTTTGTATGACCCCTTGATTTATTCGTCACAAAACACTCGAAGTATTTGTGTGAAATCTTCCGTGAAGAGGGTACAATTATCCTTGCCGTTTCTGCATTAGACCGGTTCCATTTAATCCAGGTTTTTTAATATGTATTTTGGCATTGGGGGAGAGAATCACGTAACCAAGATTTTTTTGCCGTTGAAAACAGGTTCCACTTAATTCAGGTTCCGTTAAAGATTAAAGTTTCACTGTATCATTGTTCAATCAATCACTAATTAAGGTACATGAGCCGTAAGGACAATATGGCTTTGATTAATTTCAATACATTTCCTTGAAGCAAGTTTTAGATATTACAGAAATTACTTAAATTTAAAATACATCTTGATGCTTTCAGATGACGAAAAGAAAAACTAAGATCTTTCTCAACTAAAAACATTGTAAAAATTTTCAAAATGTCATTTTTGATTAAAGTAAATTTCAGTAAAATTAAAAAAAAGGACAATAATGGTCAATCCAGTAAGAAGTTTCCTTAGATTACTGAATTATGACAAGTACAGTATATGGGCTTTTTAACTGCAACTCTTTAGTGAAAATAAATATCGAATTCAGTAAATTGATGCAAAAAACTTACTTCTTTTTTAAGTCAAAACTAAAATTAAAACTGGGAAAAAAAACAAAAAATTCTAAATATTGAGAAAAATGATATTCTTCTTGGAGTAAATGTATATTAACTTTATTACATAAGTGCTCAATAATACAAGTAAATTTCTTCAAAAAAATAAGAGCGTAAGATATGCGCACTTGTGCAGCAGTAGTAGCTAACACATGTCCATTAAACCAACCTATAGGATACGCAAAAAACTGATACTATGGACTGACTTTGATATCGAGCTAAACTACGAAGAATGCAGTCGAAGAATGCGACTACGAAGAATAAAGTGAAAAAAAACGGCATTTGCAGTGAATATTAGGAATTAAACTTCAGACCCGTAAAAATATGCTTTAACTTAAGGAAATAACAAGATCAGTTTTTTTAAAAGAATTTAAATTTTTAAAAAATGAATTCAAATAAAAATTTAATTTCTATAATTTAAAATTCAAAAAGAAATTCAGAAGCATGATTTTTTTTAAAAGAAAATAACGTGAGTTTCATAACGACACTTCAGTACAATACGCGCACACATTGGCCAATCTAAACATCCCCACCCAACAAGAATTATTCCACGTTTTCAAGCGACGAGTTTAGCGCCCTCCTTCCACGTGTAATATAGAAGGTGCAGTTATAAAGGGTAAGGTCGCTAACTCCTCTAGTTCAGCAGCCGGAGCACTAGACCACACTGCTCCCCCGCCCCCCCCCCCAATTAACAGTTGTGGCACTGGTGTCAAGCTATGAGCAACTTCTCTTTGATAAATACGAAAACTTCAAACCATTTACCACCAGGCACATATTTTATCTTTTTAAAAGTTACATCGGTCAACTTTCACTCCTAAAGGAAAATCAATCACTCAAATCAAAGATAATTATAAGACACCCCTTAACACTACCCCCCAGTTGACATCGAAACTTCATTCAAGTCCCATATTTTTATTAACCAATGTGGAAGTCAATCAGCAACATGATATATCACGTTATAACAGCAATGAAGAAAAAAAAAATATCGAAGTATATCCCAGTTCCGGTTTTAGGTAGAAGATCTCCCGCAAAGGCAATAAGTTTCAGTACAATGATATTCAATTAAAGATATTAAATAATTGTATGCACGTTTTGTCCCTTGTGGATTTTCAGTACGTTCTAGTAGCCCGTGGCTAACCTGGCGTTGTGGAATAGAATAGACAACGAACATAATCAGGGAAGTAGTAAATTTTTAACGCCCTATTGGTAACATGCCAGGAATGCTGAATGAAAGTGAAAGAGGAAAACTTTTGAATTGCTTCGAGCGAAGAATGAAATGCCGTTCCACCGAGAAAAGCACAGCATCTTAACTTTTAATTTTCTCTCTCTCTGTATGTGTCTCCATTGAGAAATATTCGTGAAAAACAGCTCCTAAGGGCGTTACCGAGATTAATATGACAATTGAATTGAATAAAATGCGTATTTGCTTGAGAAACTTGTCCCTGAATGGGTAATAGCTATAAATTAGTTTAATATCATCACTCGGTGTATTCCACGATTGGTTGCATGAATATTTTATCGAATACGGTTTCCCTGGCTTCGGATATTCAACTGAAATATTAAATTTATTTCAAATTATTATTATTGAATAATAATAGGTACGTTTGTGATGGAAAAAACAAATATATGCTTTTATTTCACCCATTGTTTTTTTTTTTTTTTTGATTAAAAACAACAAATTGCTATCCGTGAATCGTATGAGTTGAATGAAAATTGAAAGATGATATACTTACGTTAATGAAGATTAGCGCCGGGATTTTTATGACCTAAAAATATAAAAAAACATGCAAGCATTTATGATCTCAAAAACGTAAAAATTTAAAGGCATGTTACATTAAAATTTAAAAATATGACCATATAATTTTCTCATCACATTACACTCTCGCTAATCCGGCACATATCAGACTAGCTGTGCCGGATTATCAGAATTGTAAGTCAATTGAAAAAGCCCATTTAAATAATATAAACTTCTGCGCGCAGGATTACTGGATGGGCCGAATTAACGCACGGCCGGATTATCGAGGGGTCTACTGTATTTCATCACTTTTTCAGTTTGTTTCTTATGTTATTAAATTAAAAAATAGAAAAAAAAAACATTAGTTCACCATTTTCATTACAATTTTTTCACCAAATTCAAATGAAACCAAGCCTACCTAAGGCACAATAACTGTTCTTTAGTATGTTCTAGAATCAGAGAAATATTTGAACAATGACTTGTCAGAGATGTCTAGTTTTTACAATCTCGTTGATTGTTTCCTCACTGAATGCCACAATTTTGCTACATTGCACATTGAATCGATTTTGTGCTGGGAATTTAACACATTTACACCAAAATACAATAAAGTTGTACCATCGGTCCTTCTTTTAAACCGAGCGTTACTTCGGGCTACCGTCATTGGGCAATTTACTACCGTTTTACCCCCTTTCAGAGATAAGCGTTTATGCCAAAAAAGTGTGTGTGTATGTACATGCCTGATCACATAATATACGTAACTTCCTGCGTGCGTATCTAATGTTGCGTGTGAAGTTAGTGCTGCCACACCAATATTTCGAATTTTGAGTGAAGTGTAATGCTTGAATATTTGTACAGTTACAGTTGCATGAGGCCGAAAGTAGGGAGGGCAGGTGACCCGAGAGTTAACTGGACCAGCAGGAAGCTAAGTTTGTTTTATGTTTTTTTCGTTAAAAATTACGAGGGAGGGAGCTCAAAAATTAGAACTTGCCCCGGCAACATTGTCAATTTTTGTTGCGTTTACACGTGATAAAAACGAACTGAACGCGAAGATTTCAAGTATCCAAAAAAATAAAATAATAAAATCAGTCTCCCTTCAAAAAAATAGCTCCGAGACGGAAATGCAAATTTTTTTTCCAGATAAAAAAAAAGAGAAAAGGGAAAGGGACAAGAATTCATTGTAAGAGAGAATACATACGTATATTAATCTCTGTAGAAAATAACTATAAATTAAAATTTCTATTGACAAATGACCAAAATATGATCTGTTGGTTGAAATTTCTAAAATAAGACCGATCGCTCGAAAATGCTTAAAATATGACCAATAGGTAAAAAAATTCCTCAAATATGACTAGTCATAAAAAAATATTGCGCATATCATAAAAATTCGAGCCCAAGTGATTATATATATAGTCTTTGTGTGTGTGTGTGTGTGTGTGTGTGTGTGTGTGCAAATGGAAATAGAATTTCACTAACGAATGAAAAAAAAATGTTATTTAAGCATTCTATACCGTTCCGCAAAATGTTAATTTCATTTCAATGAGCAGCATGAATCTAATTAATGTTTCCTCACATTCACACCCAAGCAAAAAAACCAATCTACCGCATTTACTTAAGTAAAACCCTTGGATAATACGGTGAAAAACATTCGAATTCCTTGTTATGGGTTATACAGGGTGTCCTGTAAGTGCTAGCACGTCCTTTCTCATCAACCGTCCGTCGTACAGGTACGATTTCAATTTTTTAAATGTTCAACAGGCGTTCAAAAATTACCCTGTACCAGTTTTGAGAACTAAACTAAAGTTTTGTAACAAAATAAAAAATCCAAATTTTTATATGGTCTTCCTCTGCTCTTATTTCCAAGTAGAAAGTCTCCCCGATGCCAACAAAAAAAACCCATGTTTCTAAGTGTTTCTTCACAAAGATATTCGGGAATTCGGGAAAGAACAGCGTTAAATGCAGATAAAACTATCTTTCCGCATTTGACACTGTTCTTTCCCAAATTTCCTCCGTTTTTCGAATTCCAATATCTCCGTGAATATCGCACTTAGCAAGATGGGAGTTTTTTGGCACCAGGAGAAATATGACAACCGCTTTTTAACTGGAAGTTAGAGCACGGGGAAACGGTATAAAAATTTAGGTATCTATAGAAAAAAATCTCTACTCTTCAAAACACTTTCTGTAGTGATTCCTCGGATCCGAAAAAATAAAAATGATTCTTTTTTTTTAATTTAAAGATCGTGAATGATAGATTTTCCAATTCCCATATTTTCCGCACAATATTCGTACTGATGTTTCACATTCTAACTTTTTTCAAACGTGAAACTTTCACACGTATACATAATTCATCTTGTTTCCGTTTGTAGCTTGTACCCCGACACTTTACTTGCCGTTTTCAGCATGTTCGGAAATCCACTTAGATAATCACAGAAAACCGCTGAATGAGTTTCAGAACACCAAAGATAACTGTTCAGTGCTGGAAAATGAGAAATGGAGGAAAAAATATTATTTTTTTTATAAAAATTATAATTTATAAAAAGTTTTGAAAAAAATGCATATAAATTGCGAAAATGTGAGAAAAAGACAAAAATTTCGGGAGAAAAAAAGAAATGTCGGCAAACAACACTTTGTTTTTCAACAAAATCAGCTGGCAAACAACCTTTTAAATTCCTTAAAATTTCTGTATTCATGAATGACATTTCCACACGTGGATTATATGCTGCCACGTATCATACTATCGTATTTTTTTCGAGGAAATGTAACTTACATTTTCGGATTGGGGCCGTTCAAGTATTACGTAAGCAAATTTTTAGACATTTTCGATCCCCTCCCCTCCCCCTTTCTAAGTGTTTCTTCACAAAGATATTCGAAAAAGGAAGGGAATTCGGGAAAGAACAGCGTTAAATGCAGATAAAACGATCTTTTCGCATTTGACACTGTTTCGTATTCAGCTCTGCCCCTCTGAATCCTAACTCATATTTTCATAAAGGGTGGTTGATGACGTAAGCATTATCCAAACCCCCCCCCCCCTGTCATCAAAAGTCAGCAAATTGGAAAACCCCTGCCCCTGCCCCTGCCCCTAACGATGATGACGTAATACTTGAACGGCCCCTTATGAGCAGAAAATAACGCCAAACAAAATGTAATACACGATTCCGGTAGCCTTTAGAAATGTAATTACGCTAATCCTTACGGAAATAATCTTTCATAATAATAATTAATTACTACCCCATACCTCATTTACTATAACTGTTTATTCGGAAGCTTCCAGTCACTGAATATTAGAATCAAATGACGATATATTATACCTGAATCCTCGATTTTTTTTCCACTCATTTCTATTTTCAATGTCTTATTAATGTCTGTATTGCCACCACATAATACAGCTGGATATCTATTGAAAATTTCCGTGAAATTAATAGCCTATTAATGGTACATCCTGTATAATTATGTTTCTGGAAATCACTTAGAAGATGTTATCAATGTTGGAATTGAATTGGATCCCATGAGTCCATTCAAATGTTATTATGTGAATAACAGTATTATTATCATACAGTATATTCGTTAGTATTATTTACAGCTTGTAATCATTTATCAAGGTTGTGGAAAAATTATCCGGGAGATGTTAGAGAAAAAAATGTATAAAAATGAGTAGGCTATGTCGTTACATGCTATGATAATGAGTATATAAGCTCACTGTGCATTAAAATATCCGACTACCTTTCTTAGCACTCTTCTATAAAATGATACTGGAGTGAACTTTAATCACATTTTTGTCATAGAAAGTGTTTCAAAATGGTGAAAACAATAATAAACCTCAGACTACGTCATTTTCTATGAAAAAGGCATTTTTATGTCAAATTTCATTCAAAATATATGTAATATTCGAAAAGCAATTGCAAAAAACCCTATGAATGAAGTATGTTGGTATTTCCGCAGTATACTCAGCTAGTGATGATGCCGGTTATTGATCAAAATTCAAAGAAATGTTTGGTGTGCTAATAAGTTACAAGAAATTCTGTTGATGTACCTGTGAATTTTTTTAAATTTCATTTAACGTATCGTGTATAAAATACTTAAATTAGACAGATACATGTGATAGATCTTTTATTTTTGTCCATAAACTTTTTAATATGGCGGAATATTATATTAAAATTTTGTAATGTTGAAACTGATACATTTTTCATTTTTAGAAATCATGCTTTATTTCATGATTTACTATCGCTATGGATTTTTTTATCGTCGCAGTTCCACGGTATCATCATTTGTTAACGTTGAATGAGAAAATTTTCTTCAGAAACTTTTTTATCTGATATAATAGTCAAAAAAAAACTCGGATATAAAAATAATCAAAACACCGTCAACTCATTCATTTGATACTGAGGTTTTCGTTCAAAGCCCTTCATATGAAATATATAATCAGATCTTTTATATGTGTAAATCATGAAATTATTATTTTCCCTGATGTGAATTATTTATAGATTAACAAAGCTTCCAATACCTGCAGTTGAGGGTAACACAATATACTGCTTTGAAATTCGCATTTATAATAAAAAAGGTTAGTTTATATATATTCACCCTGACGTATTTCTCAAAGAAAGGTCTGAAATGAATCCCAGAATTTTCTTCAAACAGAAGATGAAGCTTTACGAATGTTGGGATTAAACATAACTAAGTATCCCGATTCCCGGAGCGATAGTCTTGCTATGGGATACTTAAAAGAAAAGCCAAACATAGCACTGATTCGCGTATCTCGAAACTCCTCCAATGATTTTATCTGAAACAGATGGAAATCCACAATCCAATGCAATAAGTCCTGGTTTTTATCACCCCAGTTATCAAGAGAAAAGAAATGCGAAATCAAGAATTTGAGCTAAGCTCGAATTCTAATAATTTATTGCAAAATTACCATGAAAGTGAAAGCAAAAAAGACCGTTAAAGCGTATAATTCAGTTATTTTATAGAATAACTGAATATGTCATGAAATAACTGATCAAGTCAGTTAAAGTCAGCGATAGAACAATACTTGCACACTTCAGTCATCCTATTAAATAACTAGTTATTTTATAAAATAAGTAATGATAGACAGTTGAAGTGGAAAATAAACAGTTTGGCAGAGCATACGAAATATTAATTTAGGTATTGAGTTGAACCCTATGCCGAAAGATCAATGTAAATGTGCTTCTTTTAAATTTTAACCGAGTGTTGATCATTATAGAGAATATCATTACGGAGAATATCATTATTCTAACTTGAAATAAAGTAAGGGCTAGACTCTGCCACGAAGCTGGGCTGGGTGAGATCTCGGCCACTGGATAAGTCCAGTGGCAAAGCGCTAGTGTTCATTCATTCATTCATTCAGTCGGAATAATTCGTCATCAACGCAAGTGAAATTTGTATTCCACTCGTGTTTTTCCTTGTGCAGCTTATCAAAGAATTCTTCTAAGAACTCAAAAAGAGTCACCAATCTTTTTGCTGCATTCTTGTGTTTGATCATGTTTTTCCTCCAAAGCTTGGGTTGCTTAGGTTGCTGTATTTCCGATATAGTTTAGATATGTATTTGCCATACATATTTTTTATGGGCCTTTTTTTCAGCCACCTTGTTGGGCATTTTGTCTGGTATGACCTTTGTGTTAGCATTTGTATTATTTGTAAAGCTGTAAATTATTTGCACTTGCAGTACGTTTCAGTAATGCAAGTACGAAGTCGACGCTGTAGTTGTTGACTGAAGTTGGTTTTCTGTCGTTTCAAACTTCAAGGCGCGAATGCGAGCCGATCTCCCCGTTATAAAGTCTCGCCACAGAGAACAACAGTCCTACAACGTTACATATCTTCAATGATACATAACTAGCATTACACAGTAACAATCTTCACGTTAGGTTCACAATATGTTACACGCACATTCAAGCACGTACCAATTCGTTAAAAATTCCGCAAGGTAATGTGAACAAGGTACATGTATGGTTTAGTGGTATCAGTAGTACTGGAATGGGGTTTTTTTTTTGGGTGTACTTGCACGATATTTGCATAATGATAGGAATCTCCTGTCATTCCGCATTCACACAGTTGGTTATGAGATCTTAAATCTATGCAAGCACGTTGGAATCAACCCATGTTCTGTTAGGAATAGGACATATCCCCTTGACCCTTTCGTTCCACTGCGCCTTCTGTTCACTTTGTGTAGAATTTGGTGTATTTTTCTGTGCGGTTTTTTCCATATCGTTCCATTCTTCTTGCCACTTCGCTTCTATTGACTTTCATATGTCTTTTGGCTGTAGAAATATGGAATGGGGATTCTTTAATTGCCTATTTTTGCCAAAAAGTCAGGTCTTTCCTTGCCTTTGATTCATGCATGTGTTATAGACCATATTAATGGAATATTATGTCCAGAGTTGCTTTTGACTAAAAATCTAGTTGGAATTATTTTTTTACTCGTGGTAACACTGGTTATTGTAACCAAGCTTGACTGTTATACGTAAAAATCCATAGCAGCTGAATTCATTTGATTTCTAGCATTTAACGTATCACTACTTAATTTTTTCTTAGAAAGTATCGGTAAGCACTTTTGCACTGGATCAACACTCTCTATAGGTAATAATATCTTGATTATACATTGAAAAAGGGAGTTGAAAAAAACACCAACATAAAAATCGTTCACATGTTCCAGAAAATCCCCCAATTTCTTTTCCCGTCCTTGATCTAATTGGAACAAAGAAGTAGGCTCTTGATCTCACGAAGGAAAAACAGTGAAAACGGGATTTGGAGGGAAAAAAAAGAATCGCTGTCACATTTTCAAGCCTTTTTGATACACTGCCAGATTCTAAAAATGAGAAAGAAGGGAAATTTATCATCCGGTAATATCATGACGTTACACATACATACAAAAGAAAATACGTTCACGTAGAAATGACGAAAAACTCTCAAATCGATTTATTTTTTCCTCTAAAAACTGATTCGTTTTTTCCCCGAAAATATATATATATAAAAAAAAGCATTAGATTTTTTCCCCCATTTTTGTGCTGTTTGTTAAGTTTTTTTTCCCCCTCTACGCGATTTTATTATATTTTCCTCAAAATGTTCTTCCGTAAATTCATGCAATTTATTTTCTTTTTTTTCCCATCCCCTTCTCTTCGAATTTAAATTTATATTTTTCTTCCCTCCTTAATAGAGTTATTTTCCCTTTATTTATTGGTGTTTTAAATCGAATTTGACGGAAATTGAAGGTCATTTGTAAATAAGTGGAAGATGTTGTACGTGTCATGCGTAATTTCCTCCAATCATAGTCTGGTGTCTGTGGCAGCGTCTTTATATTTAAGACGGTTTTATTTTTTTTAGTAGTATTATATTTTCCAGTATCATCTTACGGGTCCGTTTTATCGTTTAAACAGAGAACTGAAATCAAAACAGTCGAAAGTTTCAATAAATTAAATCAACGACAACTGCTGTAGGGTGGTAATATAACAGGATTAAAGATGTCATAAGTAATTCAGTTTCATGATCATTTCGGTTTCCATACTATTCTTGAAATGTCAAGATATTTTATAAGTAGTATGTTCTTCGATATTTCTTAAAATTCGCATTGAGTTTAAATAATTGTTCTCGAATACGTGAAAGAGGTTTCGGAAACGTATTTTGGAAAATAACTGTTATCGAGTGGAGGCTTTATCTTTACTTTTTTGATACTTTTGCAAAACGCAAAATGACTAAAATCATTTAAAGTGAGAATTAAAAAGAAGCATTAAATTTATTAGCATAAAAAAGTGAATATAGATACGTATGCATTATAAAAATATAATTTATGTTTAACAGATATTATTTAGTTTGAATATAGCTATATTCAATAAAATTTTGTGAATCTAAGCATATGTTTATTTCAAAGAAACTATATTTGATTCGAATAATTATTAAGTAATGTTTTTATAAAGTATAGTAGAGTTTGAAAGAAGAAATAGCACTCATTGAGGTTAGGAAAAAGAAATTTTCTATCAAATAACTTGAATCATGGAAAAAAAATTATCATACTCTTTTATTTGTGATTTATTTACTCAGTAATTACAATTACTAATAATATCGATTTACATATAAATTAATCGTTAATTTTTCTCCACCGTTACTCTCTCCCTCACCGTTACACAGCATATTCATAAACCCGAAAATTCTGTAATGAATCTCTTACTCATGTTTGTCAGTAAACCCAAAATTTTTGTCCCTCATCGTTTTAATCAGTAGATTAATCTAAGCACTATTTGGGAATAACTCAAATCTAGCTATCAAATATATGCAATTTTACACCGTATTAGTGAACACTTTTGCTTTGTTTCCAAAACAAATCTCAAAAATAATTGTAATATATATCGAATCTGAACTGTATTGTTTTCGATTCAAAAATTTATTAGGACTGACTTTAGTGTTTACATCTGTGAGCATGCTAAACAGTTCAAACTTTTGAAAACTGAAATAGAGAAATCCTATTTGCGTATACGCGTATCCACTCTAACAGACGTGATAGAATCAATATATAGAATCATTGATATAAAACCGGGATAAAATCAATCTCTATATATCAATGTGTACTCTTTCTACAGTGATTACGACGTCTGTATGGTTGATGTTTACACCACCCGTACGCTGAATGTTTGGCTCACCAAATTCTGATTTGGAAAAAATATGTAAGTAAATCGAGGGACCCGGGTTCGACTCCCGGTAGAGGCAGAGATGAGTTTTTCCTTCCTTAAAAAAATTAACATCTCAAATAATAAATATCTTCACAACATACAGTCTTCCGTATATCTTATACATAAAAATTAAATTAAATTGAAACTAATGTCGAAAAGATGGAAACATGAAAATTATTGTAAATCTTGTAATGTGGAATTTCTTAAATTTTTTGCTTTAATAAATCTTCATGATTTGAATCTCGTTCCAGTAAAATCGTTCAAAATCAGTTCTTTATAGGAGCTCCAGGTTTTGCCAATCCAACAAAGTTCATTTTTATTCCTTTTTTTTTAAACATGAGAAAACTCGGTCATAAAACCATTTTTAACAAAAGAAAAATCTTTACTATATACTTGAGAATACGCTGCTATATAATCAAAAATTATAAAGCTTAACTATTCTTTACCCATCGAAACAAAAGAGTGATAATCTACTTCCGAAACGGATCAATATGACCTACGTACATACATACTTTTATGAAAGATTAAGTTGACCAAATCAATCAAACAATTACACCGACGTGTCGTGTATAAGCTTAGAAACAAAAATTAAAAAAAAAAGACTATTCGAGATTCATATTATCGTGGACCAACTTAAGATCCTTGATACATTGTCTTGATGATGGCAAAAATAAGAATAAGAAAGGAAAAAAAAAATAGTTCACTTTCTAGCAGGCTGGAAGAAAAATTGCTTTTCTTACCATAATGATAGGGATACTACTGTCCAGAGATTAGAGGCTAGGGATCTATTAAAGGGAGCTGATTACAAAAACGTGCCATGATTACGTCGCGTCGAAAACATTGGATACTCCCTTTTGAAGTTTATGCGTAATTTTTAAAACTTTTCTCTCCTCTCTCTCTCTCTCTCTTTCCTCTATTTTCTCTTCTTCTTTTTTTCATTATTATTCCTTAATCTGTGGGAAAAGTTTTTATTTTTATCTTGCCTAGTATTATTTCTGAATTTTTACACCTTTTCTACGTTGTCCGGGGTTTTATTTTTGTCTCTACTTTTCCTCGATCGTTAATGTTAGGAAGAAAGAACAGAAAGAAAAAAATAGAATGTTTTTAAACAAGCCGAGCATAGAGGCGAGAAAATATCTCAGCCTCAAAAAGTGATGCGCATAAATTTTAATTTACTGTAGATGTAGCAATTGACTAAAATATACTTTTTTTTTAGCCTGTTTTTTTTTTCCTTTTTTTTGAATATTTTTTGTTCAAACTTTTTTTTGTGTGTGTGTGTTGAGCTCGACAATGATTATTGATCTTTTAAGAATAAAAATTGCGTGATTGTAGAGAATGGGGGATTTTTCAGGCAGAGTTTACTTGATTTTTATTTCCCCCCACTTCTCTTTTGTGCTCGGGTCATAATCTCCTAAACTCATTTGGGTTATCAAAATGTTCAAGCCAAGATTGTTTTTTATGGGGGGAAAAACTCGATCTTTTCTGAACACAGTAGATGCTGTTCATTAGAATCACTGATAATGTTATAATTCAAGTATTGTTAGTACAGAATAGACCAGTATCATAACATAGGAAAAATCGTTTATAGTTATCAGGATTCTGGTTTATAACATCAATTTTTTTACGTCCAAAGTGAAGTAAGGTGGAAAAAGAATTATATTTTGAGGTAGAACGTGTTCCCACCCCTCCCTTGTTTATAAACATTCCCGTACTGCATTCACAATGCCCTATTTGAGCAGTATTAACCACTATAATTCATGTACGCATAAAGCTACTTGTGCAATGGCCTACATTTAGTGTAGAGATATGTAATAAAAAGAAATGTCTCCTCCCGTCAGTTCTTGGTTAGTTTCTATTAGATGACCAGATTCACAATTACTCGGCGGAAAGGCTTTCTCAGGGGATCTATGAAAAGTACCATGTATTAAAAAAATTACCGTAATTCGTAAAACACATTTGACAGTTCCATTCAAACTCCTCATAATGGCTAAGTAATAATAATAATAAAAGCAATGTTTTGCTTAAAGCAAAAATACCCCGTTTTAGAACAATATGAAGAAACCAATGAAGTTGAACCTTTTTGCAACCAGTAACGTGGAAAAGTAAAACTGTGTCGCTCCGTTTTCAAACGTTCTGTATAAATAAGTAAATTCAGAGTTACTGAAAGAGGTAATTTTAGATTTAGTGAAAGAAATAATTACAGAATCAATCACTGAGAGATGTAATTTTAGAATGACTGAAAGAAATTATTTTTTAATTTTTAAAGCAAATATTATCAGAATTAGTGAATGAATTGACTAAAGAACCAATGAAATAAATAATTTTGAAATGAGTTATAGAAAGTGTTTCATAATTGAAAAGAAAATCATTTTAAGATTGTATTTATTGAAAGAAGAAATTTGTAGGGATATTCAATCAAATCATTTCAGGATCACCGAAATAAATAATTACAGAATCATTTTGTATAATTTCAGAATTATTAAAAGAAGTAATTAATAAAAATGTATTTAAGACGATGTGAAATGTGATTTTTCAGAACTACTCAAAATTCATAATGGAACAAATAATTACAGAACAAATGAAGTCTTCAGTTATTTTGAGTCCCCATTCGACTAGGGGGGGGGGGCGCTTTTTGGTCCATAAAGATGTTACTGTAGACCACATCTAGTCCGTATAAATTTAGTTCCTATCTTAAAATTCTAAAAAGAATGTACGTAATAAGCTTTCAAAATTCCGTAGAAACGTGGAGTATGTGGGTCCGTAGAAACTTTAAACATTCATAAAAACCGGAAAATTAACCGAAATAAAAAACGGTTTGCAATGTTAGCATCAGTAGGTCACAGGAATTTTTTAAGAAGGAGAAAAAAATAACTAAAAAAACACACGATAAGTGGTGCTGTGGTATGAGCGATTTCCGTGGTATGCAAATGAGACGGTTATGAGAACTTGTTGCGCGCTCCTAACCCACGAGCAGTTCACCGTTGTAAACCGTGTATGTGGACCTGCTGCACTCTGCCGTTGCCGGATTTGTGACTCGCCTGCAATGTGTTATTCCCTGTGGTGATGGTCATGTGGAACACATATTGCTATAATAAACGATTTGGAGGCATTCTGTTCGGTATTTGCGTATCTTTTCTTTGACTTGTTTACGTCAGCGCCACCTATTGGCTATTTTTGAGTTTTTTCGCCCATCTTAAAAAATTCCCGTCACCTAACGATGCTAACCCTGCAAACCGTTTTTTATTTCAGTTGATTTTCCGGTTTTTATGAATTTTTAAAGTTTCTACGGACTTTTCGCCCACCCTGTACCTCGGTATAAGGCGCTCTTTGCGTGTTCGAAAAGTTGAAGAACCCTGATTTAATGGTTAAAAATCCATAATTGACATAGAACCACAAAACGATAAGATTAATTACGATAAGATAATATTGAACTTTTTCTTTTGGAGTGCTCTCTTTCTGAAATTTCCAAAAAAAATTATTTAAATTTTAAATTATACTGTGTGTACTCGTGATTTCCGCAAATGCATGTAATGATGGAACATGAATACCTTTGTTTCTCTTAAAATATCGTGATTTATCTTCCATTTCTATTACTAAATAATTCTAGAGGAAAAACGGATTATATGATATTCATATTGATGTAAGAAACCCTGAGCGTTCTTAATTCAAACATTTCAAACATTATAAGTCTGTGTGGAAATTATTCACTTCTCAGAAATCCATTGACTATGTCAGAATTATTATGTAAATTCATCACTCCGAATGGTAGCGTGAAAATTTCCGGGATTGATTTTCCGTAGGTTCATATTGATAAATGATGGTTGTTCTGAAGGAATTTCCATGACAAGAACCGTTCTTCGCACGATGTCAGTTGTCTGATATCAATAGGAAGATCCTATGAAATAATTGGGTCACGTAATTTACGCAGAAATTCATAAGGTTTCGTTCCAGACACTTTTGAGACTTCTTCAAACTATATAGAAGCTCTGAGACTATTTTATATTAATATATACATAAACATATACTTGATTCCACCAGTGAAGAAATTCGATTAAAATAATTGAAAAAGTTTTAAAGTTTCAATAAAACGCAAAATTTTGAGAAATGTTCATAATTTAACAGCGTAATTAAAACATGCTTTACATAAATTTTCATGATTTATATGTTATTCACCGTAAATGTGATAAATCTGGTTATTATGTATACTTAGCATTTTTGTTGAATTTGATAAATTTCCCAAAATTAATCACTTTTACTGGTGATTATGAATAGTAGACAAGCACCGTTATTTAGTTTAACAAGTACTAAATTTCGAAAATTCCTCATTATTATATCAGTATAATTTGTCACCATTATATCGGGGCCCGACTATATTCGGTGAGTTCATAGTTTGACATCGTACACTCATTTGTAATTTTATTCATATTTATCAAATTCACGAATTACAGTATACATAATCACAGATAAAAGCGATAAATTGCAAGTATTTATCAAATTTACCAACGACACTTGGTTATTATGAATATTCATCGGTAATGGTGATAAATTTACCAAACTTACCAAGACAATGACAAGAAAGGTAAATACGCATAATAACCATAATTACCAATTTATAACATTTACCGTAACATATATATATATATTAAAAATGATGACGTGTGTGAGTGAAACTATGGCATTTGAAGACATCATCATTCATAGTTTGAGTACTTAATTAGGAATTAATGTAAATAATGTTAAATTAGAGCAAAATAAGTGTGATTTCTATATAATGACGCCGTTAGTTTCAACATACCCTCCGTATTTTTTTTGCGTGCATTGAAAAATACAATTTCTTTTAGTGCGGATTATATACTGCTGCGTCTTACCTATCTTACCTACATTTACTTTACTATACACCACCTCGTAAACATCTTTCTGCGGAATTTCGAACGAATTGGTACGTGCCGGAATGTGTGTTCTGATTGCATGTGAGGCCACTTACATATTTATGTTGTCGGAGTTGTACTTGTTTCGAGTTCTTGCTAGTGCTGGCACCATCTTCCATATTTTAAAGTCAATATGGTTAATCCATTAATCTTCATATTACGTAAGTATCGTATTGAAGGTCTTCGTGGTGCATTTTATATCTCCTTTTTTTTTTTTTTGGATTTAGTATAGATGTGAGTAGACAAAAATCCACATTTTCACTACATAAACGTGACCATCGTGACCAATATTTTGTATTCCTTTCTTGATGAATGGATTTTTTGTATGCACATTGCATGAAGGTCTTTCTTCTGAATGTAGCAAGATTCGGAACTGCGGATTATACTCGGAGGGAATTCGCAGTAAGTTACTGTACATAGATACATTTTTGTAATTATTTTATCGTCTCTAATATATATTACGGGAACGTTGGAACATATAAATGTTTTCTAGGACTCTGTTTTCATATCAGTCATATTTTTTTCAAAATCGGAAAAGAGGTTTATTAAAAAGCCCTAATGCAACTATGAAAGCTTTAAATACCTGCAAACAGAGAGTTTTATTTCACTACATTTATATCTGACTGCGATTTCAGCCAATAAATGCCAATGAAAACTGACTCATATCGCACACCAAACCAGACACGCACGCGCTGCTAGGTTTCTGCAACAAAATATAAACTCTTTCCCTCTTCGGGAGTAAAACATCAAAGAGGTTTTACACTAGAACTACCGGAATTTTCATACCCCCCTAGGACTACCCCCTAACACATTAAACGGCAGAAAAGGGTGTGGGGTAAGTTGAGAAATATACACGTTAAGGGAATTGGTGCGAAGAAACATCAAATCATCAAATATATACAATTAAAAGAACAAAACAACCATAATTTACATATGAGAGTTGCCAATGCGAATTTTTACAGAATTGATAAAATCGTAAGGATCATATGAACAAGGATTGTCTCATGAGGCGCTAGAGTCGGTACCAATTTTCACCAGCGACGTCATTCCCCTGCAGAACCGAGTGAGCCCCCTTTGCTACCTTGTTAATTACGGTATTTTGCGCAATAGCTGTACTGACAATTTTACCGAATTCTTTCCTAAATTATCTTTTTTGGTATTTTTCCATTAGGGTCTGTTAATTTGCTGGCTTGATTCGTTTAGTCATTTAAACTTTTAAAATAAGAAATTTTTCATTTGCTTATGAGGTGACTTGCGCTGAGGAAATTCTTCTCGGATCATTTCAGTTCAGTCACGTACGTCGACTTTCATTGGGTTGATTGAAAGCCAACTCCAGACAGATAATTTTAATTATCTTCTGAACTTTCCAATCATTTTTAGTTACTTTTTTGTTTTCATTTGAATTAGGTGTACCTTTTAAAAGCTTTGGACTTTGTTATTACTAATACAACTGCAAACTGCAACATAAAAACATGGGCAGCAAAAAAAAGGCATAACATAAAATGTTTGATGTCATTATTATTATTCCTATTTTGAATGCTAATATCATACCATTTTTTTTAATAATAATAATAATACTTTCATTCCTGCTTTAGGCCGAAGCCCGTGAGCAAACAAACATACAAAGTACATTAAACGGCAGTGAAGGGGGGGGGGGAGTGACTTGAGAAATATAAACTTTAAGGCCATTGGTGAGAAGAAACATCAAATCATCAAATATGTACAATTAAAAGAACAAATAAAGCATAATTTACATATGAGACTTGCCAATAAAAATACGCTTTGGCAACAAAAATACTGCATTTTTATTGATAAAATCGCAAACCCGATCTTGCTGGGTATTCAAGAAACTCATTGAATCGGAAAAGGAAGGGTGAAAAGTATCAAAAATGTAATCACGTACGAAGATCAGCATAGGGCAGGTGCGAAAGAAAGGTAAAAAATCTGTCGGACTTCGCCCGTCACAAAGAAGGCAGTAGTGATTGAATAGGCAGCAACCTAGTACAAAATTACATCGGGCCTGCAAAATGGCTGATATGTGAGTCTCGTTATTATAATGGTTAACATACGGTTCAGGGTAGAAGGAGGAATCAAGATATCTGTAGGGAGGTTAGGAGTTGCTAACGGAAATTTTATTGGTGAAATTCTTCACATGAATATCAATTATTGATTCCACAAGCAGTCCAGAAGAAGAAAGTACACCAATGAGTACCAAGTTACGCAATTCACTGGGAAAATATTCTGACAAAAAGTTACAAAACCGGTTGCCCGAGCCCTGTTCGGTATGGAGACACCAATTTATACTCATTTTAAGAATAAGATTGTGCGAATGATTTACTCTATCTAACCTCTTGAGAGTACGTTTAAACATATTGAAAGAAACTGAAAGCCTTCTCAATTCCATGCATATTATATGGGAAGCGGTTTGCATCGAGATATCGTAACTTCTTTTAATGAAAAGAGTTAAAAAGGGTCAATACATCTGATCCGACGACCTAAATTTCTGAACCGAAGAAAAAGGATGGGAGAATAGTAGAATCGAAAAATTTTGATTTCGTCTCTGAAATTTAGCAAATGTCGCAGTGGGGGAAGAGCACATGAGTTTATTGATGCGCAGTTTGGAAAAGGAGTAGGCTTAGTCATATACCTTGTGAAAGATCCGTTGTAGTAGAAATCAATCCCCAAATACTAATGATTGACCAACTCTACCTCCTCGCCAAGAAAAGACCACCTGAAAGTGTCAGGGAGCCTGAATACTCTCCTAAAAACCAAAATCTTGGATTCCAAGATTTTGCAAGATTGATCTTGGATCCTAAATCCAAAGGATTTAGATCCAAAGGAAAGGAAGATAGGATTCACGCACAAAAGTCTCGAGTTTGTTTATCAGCCTCTGCAGTCCACTCTTGGAATCTGTCATCAGAACAATATCATCGGCAAAAGCTAGGACATTCACCGTTCCGTTGAAAAGTGAGACACCCGACCCTTCCGAAGAAAGGTCTACAAGAAAATCGTTGATGAAGATATTAAAAAGAAGAGGACTAAGGCCGCATCCCTGTTTTACCCCTTTTAGAATATGAAACTTCTCTGATAGGCCAGCATGAGTGAGAACTGTGCCATGGTTTGAATTATACAAACCAACTATTGTGTTAATGAATTTGTAGCTCAAACCAAGACGAAAAAGTTCCGTAAAGAGTAAATTTCTGTTTATTGAGTCAAATGCGGACCTGAAAACCACAAAGAAAGCATGAAGTTTCTGATGTCTACGTGAGAGGGACTTTTACACAAGAATCACTAAAATATTATTAATACTATCCGCGCATATCAGTGACACTAAAACAACACCATGAACCACAGATCACTCAAAAACAGCAAAATACGACACCAGAATTTAAAATATTTAATCCAGTTCATAAAACATACTGTATTGAACAGAGGTTGTCTGCGAGAATAAAGTAGCAGGGCCGTGACGTTTCACAGAGCTCCGAGAGCACGCCCACTGATTCAAGGCTGCAAGCGCAAGATCAAAGAGGATGAAACAGCCCTTAATATACAGGCCTGCCTGGAACTACTGGATTGTTTTTTTGTTACCGCTGTTGAAAAAATACCTGATAGAGCTGTAAAGGTGGATTTATTTTGGATTAAGACAAGTGCCGTACAACTAGGGTTGTCTGTTTTGAAATACTGTCTTCTGGGGGATTTAGGGGACACAGAGGACCCCAACTCCGTAAAAAAATCCTTCACGACCTTGACTTTACCCTCGAGGGCATTCTGGCCTTTTCTTAAAAAATTCTAAAGATTATTCTAATGCATTCCACCACCTTTTAGAAATCAGCCCATCTTTTTTTAAACACCCTGTATGCTTCCGTACGCCTGAAAAGAAACGTGGACGATTCCGTACCCTAGTTTTAAAAGAGAGAAGGTAAGTTATTTTGTTTCCTAAAAAATTCATTCATAGTAATCTGGTCAAGTAACGAAATTCCCAACATTGGCCAAAATGACAGGTCGATAATTCTAGGTAGAAGTAGTTTTTAAAAATCAATGGAATGAATTTTCATTTCTCTCCGAAAGTTTTATTTCGACAAATTAGGAAAAGCCACTGAAGAAAATTTCTAATTTTGAAGAATAGAGTTGCAAATATAGATCAAAGTTTGAAAATGGGTCAGAATGACCACGCTGTAGTTCTCGTGTTAATAGCGATCAAAATGAGCATTCGTGTATAAACACTCATCGAAAGAAGGTTTGAAGTAAGGTTGTGTGTGTGTGTGTGATCCAAACACTAAATGTTTCCTCAAATTTATGTACAAACATCAAAAATATTTCAAACGATTTTGAAATGAATAAAATAAACGTTTCTGATTTAATAACTTATATTGTCGTATAAAGCAACTGTTCATGGAGATACGAAAAATACCAAATCTTTCTCAATTCATATGAGTACATGGAACGGCATTTCACAAAACCCGATTTTCGATCATAATTTTTCGTTCCCAAAAAAACAGCAAAGTTTCTCTCTCAAAATACATCCGTAACATAATCCAGTTTCAACCTCGAATGTTCGAAAAACAGAATATTTAATATTCGAAGAAATATTATTTATTCAAACTCTTCTTGGAAAGAGACTGGGAAACTAGTTACGTGTCGTGTTTCAATGGGAAACACGATGCATTTATTGGTGGTGAAACTTTTAAATATGTATATCTTCATCTCTCTCCACCTACAACGAATTTGAATAATGCGAAGCCGTTAAAAGGATGCATTTCCCTGTTCTATCTTCAGAAATTTTTATCTCGTTTAATTTTTTTTTTAATCGTAAAAATCCTTTGTACACTTTTCTGTTATTTCGTACAATACAAAATGGTCGCAACATGGATGAGTTAAAAATAAAGTACAAAAAAGTGGAAAATTTGTAAAAAAAAAATTATCTAATTTAAGATAAAATTTAGGACGAAAAAATGATTTATTTTAATTCATTTAGAATATAATTTATATATATTTTTTGACCTATATAGAACATTGCTAAATTATTTATTCGTATAATTAATGTAAGATAAAATCTGATATAAATTTTTATGTTGATATATGTTAACTTTATCCATAAATAAATTGGAAAATGTTTAGTCTACACCACTTCAATACTATACGGGTATATATTCTCCCGTATGCTTTAATACTAAACGGACTGTCCCAAATTGTTTCCACAGAAGATATCTCTGGCAAACGTTTACTGTAACTGTTTACTTTGAAATCATACTTTCAATTAAAAAAAGTTGGTGATGAAAATAAATATTTCGTTTATTTTGTTATATTTTTGTAACATCACGATCAACCCTTTATTTGCTTCAAAAACCCAGATTAAGTGTAGTTTTTTTACTTCTCCTATCCAAATACAAATACAAGGCCAAAACAGGGGAAATGCTCAATGAGATGGCTGACAAAAAAGATGCTCATGACAAATTTTGATACGTCATGTGTTTTTGAAATACAGCTACCCAGTTAGTTTGGCTTTTTGGTTTTCTGTGGTTCCCAACTTCGAGGCGCAAATGCGAGCCGATCTCCCCGTTAAAAAGTCTCGCCACAGAGAGCAACAGGCCTACAAGCAGTACAAATATTCAGTCACTACACTTCACTCACTTTACTTCTGAAACATAGATGGGAGCACTGAAAAATTATACACAACACTAGATACGCACTCAGACTGTTAGGTACACACACACTTACACTTCCGGCACAACTCGCTAGGTAGTAAATTGCCCATGGCGATAGACCTGAGTTGTGCTCGGTTTGAAAAAAAAAAAAAAGCTACCCAGTTAAAAACGCAATTGTAAGCTATTTCTTTTGTTAACAACCCTATTATAGAAAAATTACCTACGACACCACAATCCAGAATTGCCCCTTATCAATTGATACTGGTGTCCTCTTGTCAAAGCAGTCGATTGACGATGTATTATTAATTCACGGTCCATTCTATCCATCCCATTGAAAATTTTGAACGCCTTGATCATATCCCCACCGACACCTTCGTTCTTCTAATGTAAACATTTTCAAAAAATCAAGTTTCTTTTTATAGCTTAAGCCTCGTATACCAACAAGGGCATGCGTAGCTCTTCTCTGCAGCCCCTTCAACCAAGTCTATGTCTCTCTGTAAATATGATTTCCAAAATCATGTACCATATAATTTTTTCGTTCACGTCGAGTACAGGAAGAACTAAGTCTCGGAAAATCGGAAGAACGACTTTAAGAGAACGTGAACGGATTTTTCAAACCAAAATAAGCAACCATGCACTTGTCAACGCTAAAAGGCATGCTTCATTCATTTGCCCACGCTGCAGTCCTGTTTAGGTCGTTCTGAAGCAACTCCCTGTTGATTTGATTCCTGTCTACCCCATTAGCTTCACGTCATCTGCGAATTCGCTAACGATTCCATCGATACTCTTATCGAGTTTATCGATGAAAAGTGAAAAAAGTTGGGGCCAAGAACACTTCCTTGAGGGACTCCACTTGCGACACCTATCCAATCAGAGAATTTCCCGTTCAACTCAACCCGTTGTGACCTATCTATTATCCACGATTCTATCCAATTCTGTAAGTTGCGCCCGCTCCCAATTTCATGTAAATGTTTCAAGAATTTACCATGTTGGATGCAATTGAATGCCTTCTGGAAATCAACATAAACAACATCTACATTTTTTCCCTTAACCAAAGCCATAGTCACGTGATCATAGAAGCAAAGGAGGTTGGTAACACATGAGTTCCGTGTACATTACTCTCGTCTATCCAGTTCACTGATTGCTTTTTGAAAACAATTTCGAAAATTAATCGTATGTGCATCTCGTACACATTCTTCTACGGAATTTCTAGCGAATTGGCACATGCTGAAATGCGTGTGTACTTGTTGTGCACCGAACGTAAAGTTTGTTTTGTGTAATACTTGTTATGTTAGTGCTGCCCTGTTCCATCGTCGCCACCGTGGTGCACGGATGAAGTTGGCTTTATCTGGTTCACAACTTCGAGGTGCGAATGCGAGCCGATCTTTCCCTTTTAAAAGTCTCTCCACAGAGAGCAACAGGCCTACAACGGTACAATTATCCGATCATTACACTTCACTCGTAGTTAGAAAAAAATTGGTGGCAGATGCCAACACACAAACACACACACTGCACATAACAAGCATTACACAGTAACAAACTTCACGTCAGGTTCACAACACCTACACGCACATTCAAACAAGCAGCAATTCGTTAGAAATTCCGCAAAGGAATGTGGGCAAAGTGCATGTATGGTTAAATAGTAGTAGTAGTAGCAGTTCTGCCACATCTGCTCTCTCTCTCTCTATCAGAGACACATTTACATTTCACTAACTGGAGGTTATAGCACAAAAGGTATCACATGCCAAAAATTTAATTTTTTTCTATTTTTTCCATGCATACGACCCCTCAACCAAAGTTGGATATTGTAAGTAACTGCACCTCATTTAAAAACTTTCTGTAATCGAAAGTATGTTTCTAAAGTCAACGAGATTGAGATAGATATACAAAAATTGAGACACCCTGTATAAGTCAATGTATAGAAAATCGTATTGATTAATTTAATTCTATGGAAAAAAACTATTGTAGTAGATACAGAAAAAAAAATATTTTATTAATATGCAAATTGAATACATCAAGAAATGTGACTTTTCTCAGTATACGAAATTAGCAACTTAAATTACTTATTTTAATTCCCTGTATCGTGGAAGAAATTTATTATTTGTGCTTTTTAAATGAGAAATCCCGAGTTTAAATTGAAAATGCACTAATTAACATGATCATAAATATGAATTCAGTGAGAACAAGTTCAATAATGTGAAACCGTTAATAGGATGCGTTTTCTGTTCCATCTCTTTTGAAATTAGTGTCTCCTTTTTCAAAACTTTCAATTTTTAACCTGAAAAATAGATTACGTGCTCTCTTGAACGATATCTTTCCACGAACAAACACAACATGAAATAATTTCTCTTTGAAGTATTGCATTTTTATCATTTTATGATCATTATGTGTTGATTAGAATTTTCTTCATAAATTATGTATTCAATAGAGTTATATCCTTTTTTTTTATAAATTTCTAGTTATTATTTTACTCATAATATGAAGTGAATGAATTATGAAAATTATACGTGAAATATGAAACATGCTTAGATTCATGTAAAACATGTAAATTTGAGAGGTTCTAATACTTTCTGCTAATTTATAATCTAAATTTCTCTTTGATTGTTAAGTTAAAAATATGATTTTTGATGGAATATGGTTGTCCAATGTTTCTCAACGTATGGTTCGCGGAACAGAGGTAGTCAGTGACGATTAGATAGGTGGTCGGCAGGCAGATTTAGTAATTTAATTGTGATTGGATGGGAAATTATTGAATTTTTGAAACAGATATAAATAATAGCCTTCTGGGCAACCATATTTCATCAATAAAAGATCGGACATTGTTAACTGTGACCAAATAATGTCATTTCAAAAATTAGTCATTCAAATTTGCTAATTATTGCCAAAATTGCTGAAGGATGGAGAAAAAAAATGGCTATTAAAAATTACGGCAAGAAACAAAAATTTATTTCATAAAAAATATGTCCATAATGACTGAGGAAGTAACAATATTTCATCGACAAAATTACAAAAATTGGGATCTTAAATACGGAAAAACCCTGAACTTCGCCAATTGCCACCCAAAAACATTTCCCAAAATCGGCAAAATCACCATTTGTTGCTAAAATTAGCAGTTAGCGGGTAATGAAGGGGCTTTCAAAAATTACAGTGAACAAAAATGTAGTTTACGAAGATTAACATTGAACATGGAAAATTATGTGAGGAAAAGTTATTTATTGTTATAGCGATAATAAATAAGTTATGAAAATTATCTTCATTACCGATTTTCAGTAAAGATTACAAATTTAAATAATATTCGTTGAAACAACTGGACAATTGTATAAAACTGTCGAAATGGCCGTAGTTACAATAATTTCTGTAAAATATGGTTAATATGATCACCTGGCAATGGTAGATAGTTGGCGGTTCATCAACTTGTTGCAAAGATGTTTTACTTGCCCTTGGGTTCAGAAAGTTTGAGAGAAGCACACTGTTTATATGAACTTTTCATCAAACCCTTGTTATATCATAAAACTTTCAAGTGTGATGATCAAAAAATCTAAACCATTCTAAAATACAGGGTGGACGAAAAGTATTGGACATATTTAAAAAAAAATTAACAAATCAACCGATTCAATAAATTTGCACCAAATTACTTATCATGGACTAGAGGTTTTTGTTCTTTTTTTATTTTCTGGTATTGTAAGCAAAACTTAAAATTCTACTCACAAGTGGCGCGAAAAACTAACAGAACACATAAAATGCAATACAAATAATGCATAATTAATGTCTACGACAATTTACGTTAGAAAAAACTACCGTATTTCAAAATGAGCACCCTTTCACCCGTTTAGAGGTAGCCCGAGCTAAAGAGGGCGCTCATATTGAAATATGACAGTTTAATACAACGCAAATTATCATGAACATTAATTATACACCGTTTGTATTGCATTCTGTGTGTTATTTCGAATTTTTCGTTTTACAGCACCACCTGTGAGGAAAATTTGAACTTTTTTTTTTCAATCCATCAAAAAATATATATATTTCTAGGCCATGGCAAGTATTTAATGTAAACCGTACCTTCTTATGTCAATTTGTTGATTTGTTATTAATTTCTAAATTGTGTCCTCGACTTCTCATCCCCCCCCCCCCCCCGTATAACCTTCTCTAAACAAATATTATATTTTGCGATATATGAGATGAACATTTACAAAAGACGTGATTTAAATTTTTTTTTAAAAATCAAAATCTTTTTTAATGATTAATTATAACTACCAAGTCCGACTTTATTGTAATTCCCAGTTTCAAGAACCAAATCAAGGTGTTTGTAAAGAAAGAAAAACATTTATAATCCACATAGAGCCGGTAATTTAAAAGAAAATCCACAAGAACGGCATAGACAAAAGCCATCTCATCACCTCAGTCGTAGCACCAGAATTGTTAGAACGGAATGAAGTGCATGCCATAATTCAACTTTAAGAACCCACTTATGTCTTTCGTTTTTCTATTTTTTATTTGTTATTGTTATTATCCGGGATTATTGATCCCTATGGAGAGTAGTTGCATTCCATTTTCATTTGTGTGGTAAGAGTTAAAGGAAACTAAACGTATCTTTAATGAGTCTGAACAAAAAATAAAATCCACAGAATGAGAGGAGGGGGTGGCTTTGTCCTATTGCTGTGTTTGTCAGGAATCCCATTTACTTTCCAGGCTCTCGGGCAAACACTGGAAAAATCTTTACACTCGAGATCATCTAAGACGGTTAGACGGTTATTGTATTCAGACAAAACTCAACCAGTCGTGAATGTATGTATATACTTGAATGTATGCACACACACACACAAACACACTTTGTTTGCAGACTTTACATTTATGTATGAAAAAATCATGATAAATATGTAGTACTTAAAAAAAAAAAAAAGAACATTTAAAACAGTTGAAAATAACCCAGAGTCATTTTTAAAGGAAATGATCCTTGAGGATTTTCGAGGACGCATTTTTAAGCGTTTTAATGTGTTTGGTTTTATTTACCTCATCAACCATGATTAGATACTTGAGATCCTATTTTTTTTATTGGTATTATTATTATTATCCAGAGTATAATTTCTTTTTTCTCTCCATGAAATTCTTTATGTTTTCGCTGAAAAATTGTTCTCATTAGATAGGGGGAATTTAAAGCCATGCATTTAATCCCTAAGGCTACTCATGATACCTCCCCCTATGCATATTAATCAAAGGTTATTTTGAAATCTCTTTGTCTCTCACCATTTTTCGAAGAAATACATGCTATGAGTTTAGGGGGAAAAAAATTAAATGGAGTTGAATTTTTCTTTCTTTTATTTTTAACTGTTTTTTTTTAATTTTTTCTACTCCATCAGCGACGCATTTTTTCCGTTTGCAAAGAAAGAGTAGTAAAATTATTGTATTGTGTAAGATTTGTTTAATTTAAAGGTGTTTCGCATCAAATATTCCAAGCAATACAGTTTTTGGCACAAAATTGTATCAACACGATTCTTTTTATTTATCTTAATTTTAATTGCTAAGTATTTACTTTTATTTAATTTACTTTTGTATTTACTTTTATTTAATTTACTTTTGTATTTACTTTTATTTAATTTACTTTTGTATTTACTTTTATTTAATTTACTTTTGTATTTACTTTTATTTAATTTACTTTTGTATTTACTTTTATTTAATTTACTTTTGTATTTACTTTTATTTAATTTACTTTTGTATTTACTTTTATTTAATTTACTTTTGTATTTACTTTTGTATTTACTTTTGTATTTACTTTTGTATTTACTTTTGTATTTACTTTTGTATTTACTTTTGTATTTACTTTTGTATTTACTTTTATTTAATTTACTTTTATATTTATATTTATATTTCATATCAATTAAAAAGAAGTCTGTATTTCAGTACCAGTAAAGAAGTTAGGTTAGTATGGATATATGCCATAATATTTACAAATTTCATTACATAGGATCAAAAAATATCAAAATACAGTGATACCTCGACTAACGAAGAACATTCATTGCGGAATCATCCGAATTTCCCATAAGTTTCTATGGGAAATCTTTTGATTCGTTCCAGTTTCTGCTCAAAATTTAAGGATAAGCAAATAAATAAGCATATAAATTTATGAAACACCAAGGAATACTATAAAAAACACAAAAAACTGAGTAATGGCTAAAATGAATAGCTTCAAAATTGGATAAACTAGACTCTACCAGAAGATAAGAGATAGTGAAAAAAAATCTTTTAATTTCCCATTATGTATTCAACCAACAGCAGCTTTAGTCTGCTAAAGCTCATTCTGACACAACCCAATCGAGTTCATAAGTATCCCCATCCATTTATGATTTGGTCAGCTTATTTCTGTGTCTGATACATTCAGCTGGAAAAGATAAGCTCTTAGAATGTCCAGACTGTTCAGTTTGTTGCTAAGAGGCTTGCACTTAAAGAACTCGTGTTCTGAAAACATAGGATCCCTTTTTGTTCAATGAGATACAAATACAAATACAACGCCACAACAGGCAAATTGCCCAACGAGGTGGCTGACTTAAGAACATCATGGATTCCCGAGCCATTTTTTTGAGGCCCTACCACTACACCATACATGCACCCCCCCCCCCGCGGAACCCCCCAACGAATCGGTACATGCGGGAATGTGCGTGTACGTGTAGTGAAACCTGACGTGAAGTTTTTGTTGTTTCTCTGTAATGCTTGTTATGTGTAGTGCTGCCATCTGCCACTAGTTTTCTAACTATGAGTGAAGTGTTATGATTGAATGATTTATCGTTGTAGGACTGTTGCTCTCCGTGGCGAGACTTTTTAACGGGGAGATCGGCTCGCATTTGCGCCTTGAAGTTGGGAACCACAGAAAACCAACTTCAGCCGACCACCACTGTGGGGTTCGAACCCGGATCCTCACATCGCGAGTCCGTCACTATAACCACTCGACCACCACAGCGGCAATGCATTTTCTATTAACTGAATCTTTCATTTTATATGAAATGGTACAAAGAATTTCGGAAAGAGAAGTGTGGGTACATCTAGAAAAAAGATTCTAAGGTAGGCATGAGTAAATCGGGCTCTAGTGACAATAATTCCGATTATGATTGGCGTGAAAATTCAGCTCATAACGCGGCTATTTTATGTTAGCTCGTGCATTCATATCAACGAAAACATTCTTTAGCCGGATCCGTATTCGTTATCCAAGGTACCACTGTATTAACAATAGCCTCAATATCAATGCTCATTGCAAGTCTCAATATCAATGCTCATTGCAAGTCTCAATGGCAATGTTCATTGAAGTTAGTACCAATGTACAATACTACCCGAGTATTCATTACCTAATAATGTCTCAGTGTCAACTGCGTCTTACAGATTGTGTCTCAGGAAAAGTCTTATTGCCACAATTGTCTATTGTCATTTCTCAGGGACATTGATCATTAGTGCTGCGAAAGGTCGTCACATCATTGTTAAGGAATATCATTCCTTTTCTGTGAATATCTCAATGCCTCCAGTTGGTTTCAATGTCTTCAATGATATCTTTTGCACTTTCGACTGTGTTTTAGAGTTACGTTTTAGTTATATAACAATAGCAACATTCAACTGTGCCTAACGCTTACTCTCACAAACTCTGAGTGACTCCAAAAATGTCTTAATGTCATTGTTAAGCAGCGTCTATCTTAGGGTTTTGAGATAGCAATGTCTCAACAACCTTGTCTAACAATGTTTAGGACAAGACTGACAATGTCTCACTATTTACAACTCGGCTAATAATTGTAACATCCCATTATTAATATTAAAAAAAAATGCTGTAACGTCTTTGTTTGAGAATATCAAATTAAGATTGCTGAATAATATATTAGTTTCAATGTCTCCTACACACAATTTATTAGTTTAAGTAATACTTTAAAGTTAATGGCAATAGTCTCTTGACTGTCACTACGACTGACTCGCGAAGACTCCGACTTCCCCAGACAATGTTTACTCTCATTGTCTAACAATGTCTTATTATCATTTTCTTTCAATATCTTGCTATCATTGTCTTTCAATGTCTTACTATCATTGTATAACAATGTCTTGGAATCATCGTTCACCAATGTCTATTTTCGTATTACTGATGGTGATAATATCTATTCATCGGTATGCAAAAAAGACAGCATCGATGTCTAAGAATATGGAACTGCAATCCTTCAACAGTATTTTCAGATTTCAACGCCTTTAACAAAATCTTGATTTGAATGCTCTCAATATATATGTCTCATTCGCACAGTACTTGAATACGTGTCTTAAAAATGAAATATGTCGGTATCCCCCCGTGGAAGTAAAAGTTTTCCATTTGAGCGTCAATAACGCTCTCCAAGTATGAATTGAATTTTAGGGAGAAATAAATCGCAAGTTTTGTGTCTACGAAAATTTAAGCAATCATAAAAGCAATCTCAAATACTCATAATTCTTTATTAAAACTTTATTCTGTGTGTCTTTGATTTTAAATTTCATCCTCCTAATTTATCTGAAAATTGATTATGGTTATGAACTGATAGCTTCAGCTATTTGAAATTTAAAATACAAAAAAGTTATATTCATCATAAATTACAAAATTTTGATGATAAGATAACGCTTCAAAATGGAAAATTTGAAATTTAAAGATAATTTTTGCAAAATCTGAAACATCAAAAACTTTTATGTTAATTTGCTATAATTGTGGTCTGTTAAAGATCAAAATAATCCAAGACGAAAACTAATGCACAATAAAAATGAAAATTAGACATATTGGTGATGCTACATCATTAGAATGTTCTAAAGATGAATATAACCTCCATCTCTCTCTCTCGCTCTTATAATTGAAAAAAAAAATAGACGCATTTGTTGCGCTGAATTTATAGAAGTGATTAGAAGCGCGAACGAAGTTGTTTTCTTCAATATGCATCCTGGTACGTGCTTGAAAATCTGTTCCCGTTTTCTTTGAGCGAAATATATATTTTTATCGGCTTATCTTCAGTCGTTGTTGTTGTTCTCGAGCATACACGGGTAGAAACGAAGCGAAAAATTCAATCTCCCTCTTTCTTTCTGCAACTCACGTACACGAGCCCAAATTGCGAAACGTCCTGTAATTATGCTAATAATTTTCAAAACAAAATTAACTAAGATTCGGAGGGGAAGGGAAGGGTTCCTTATCGCCTTTTCATCTATATATCAAAAAAGAAACTTACGATGCTTAATTTTTAACACAGCCATTATTCGCCCCAACACCTTTCCATGGATGGATCCGTCGAAAAATAATTCGATTTCTGATCATTTCGGAGCAGCATATCTTATATTGAACTGTTCGTTACATGGATGAGATGTCCCGACGGGGTGTGCGAGTACCGCAGTGTACCATAAGGTACCCTTCTATTTCCCCCCCCCCCCATCTCTCCCGTAACAATGAATGTTAAAACCGACAATAACTGGCAGCAAAAGAATTATGAACTTCGCTGCTTTTGAGATAATTTAATTTAATGGCTTGTGAGGCGATCTTCTTTGATGTGAGTTCAGAAATTTACATTCGGTATTCGATGATTTGCATACCACGTTTCTTACATGACTTAGAAGAGGGTGGACGTATTCATCCCTCGCCTTACATTTTTTTCTGCACGTATATGTGCGAATATACAGGAAGAATCACTGTGTGGAGATATGTTACAGAAAAATGAAGTTCGTACTGAAATTTCCGTTTGTTGTTTCCCGAATAAGATGAAGTAATGAAATTTTATTATTCTTTTCTCTCTCCCTTCTAATTAATTAGGCAAATGAACATTTTCTTGCGTGATACATGCCTTCGTCCTTATGAGTGTAAATGATGCATGCAACAGAATAGACTAGATTGCATTAATTTCATTTTCATTCAATCGATGATATGCAGATCAGAAAAAAATTTCAGAGGGAATAAGATAATGTGGTTGTGATCGTAATGATATTTATGCGAGGGTCGTTTGATAAGTAAATTTCTAGGAGATAGCAGCACGATCGCTTTCAGATCATTATAATTATAAGTGTCACTTTTCAGAAACTATCACAAGTTTGAGCACAAAGAGATTTGTTTTTCATTTTTTGGCATTGTTCTGAGCTCAAATCATAGCAGTTACTTTTTAAAAGAATAATAGTTATCATAAGTGTCTTGCAGTAAAAAAAACATACTATTCAAATAAGTGGAAAGCTTCCCAGATCAAAGCTGAATTGGAATGAGTTCATGGGAACTGTGCACCATCATTAAAAACCATTCATTTTTGGATCATTGTGTTTAAACGGGTCGCACATCCACCGAAGAAGATAAGTACCCTAGGCACCTGATTGAGGCTCCCACCGTGTAAATCATTGAAAAAGTTCATGATATCATAATGAAAGATCGCAAATTGATGCATGAGATAGTTGATGTTGTGGGCATATCAATAGATCATAGAATGGGTTCACAATAGTTACGAGCTATTGGAAATGAAAAAGCTTTGAGCAAGGTGAGTGCCACAATTGCTGACGACTGATCAATGCAAAAGACATGCAATTTTAAAAAAGTTTGTACGTAACACTGAAAACTTTCAGCGTTTATTTTTTTTTTATTTTTATTTTTTTTATTTTTTTGCAAAAACAAACACAAAATACATTTCAAATACAAAACATAAACCACATAGAAAGGACAAGACATTAACACATAATAATCGTATTGGGCGCCAAGGGACACAACGTCCTTCCAGGCAGGATGGATTACTTGGATTAAATTCTGACCGTGGTTGAAACAGGGATTCACCAACACTTACATCGGACTCAGATTAGCAGTCAAAGCAGTAAGCAGTAGTAATGCGTGGTGAAACGGCACCGAACAAAGAAAAGGCTATTTTGTCCGATAGACTTCTTCCAGAGATAATGAAATTGGAGATCTTCATTTCACACACACTTCGGGGAAATTTGAAAGAGCAGCTGCAGATGAAACAACCAAATTGGCACGCAAGAAAATACCCATCTCATAGCTAACACCATTGCAATGGCCAAATGACATAAATTAGGCTTTGCATCTCCCGCTCCTCCACCAAATTCTACGGATTTGGCCCCCATATGACTTTTTCTTGCACCCAATATTGAAAGTTGGACCAAAAAACGTTCATCAGTGCAACCGTAAAAATGACTACTTTGAAAACTTAGTGAAAACGTAACTTTCTGAAGGGATGAAGAGATTTCAACATCATTGGAGAAAAGATACGTGCGTATGGCACAGTTTATTTATGTAAGGTCTAAAAACTTCTGGGTTGTTTTGATAGTAGTTTTTTGAAGAAGTTTAGAACAGAACATCTCAACTCGACGTTGTTTGGTGTTCCACGAAATCCCTGGGACAAAAACATGAAAGCCACGAACCGTTTACAAAATAATATTCAACATAAAATTACGTAATACAATGATCTGATTGTTTTCTATCCAAGCTCATGGGCCTCTCGTAACCTCACCAAGGATTCCCAGTGACTCCGTAGACCAAAGGTTAAGAACCAACTGGACAAGGCGTAAAAGTTGTTGCAGTAGATGGTGTGTCTTGAAAGCCGAGATGAAAAAAAAATGAACAATTGACCACTCTAGAATTAGCAGATTCTAAGCGTTCTTAAAAGTACAGTTCATGGAAATTTCGTTAAATCAGTCAGAGAAAATCTTTTTGGATGACTATTTATAGTTTGTGACCTCGTTCTTAAACGTCATAAAAAAAAAAAACATATTTAGACTCCATTTTTCTCCGGTCACTTTAAACAAATTCTGTGTGATGGGCTAGGAGGCTTTTACATATCTACCATACTCACTTTCACTTGAGTTGATCCCTTCAAATGCTTCTTCCGAAAAACCAATTGCCCATATGTTCTGTAAAATTTCACATAGGTGAATTTTCACCTTAAAAACAGCTAAATTCTTTAATCACGAAATTTCGAAAATGTCAGAAAAATGTGAAAAAAATACTGAAAATACCTCAAAAAATTTAGTAAAAAAATTGAATTTTTAACTCAAATTTAAAGAGGAAAAAAAACGTGTCAAAATTTTCGAGACAACGAACGTAATGGTTTCTCCTAAAAATAGAAATCCGTGATCTTTTCGCATCACGTTTGGTCATTCTCCGTAGATCTGCCATAGACAACCACGGTACTCTTCATAAATAAAATACTAAAATTAACTATGTTAGAGACTCGTAATATTTCAATAAATTAATTTCAGCTCCTATGAAATATAATATGTATCAAAAAGGAAAATCCCATAAACAAAAAAAGATAGCAGTAATGAGTTCAAAGTACCGTTCCTAATTGAATTACGTTGCTTCATGCTCGACATATCGGCAAACACCTCACTCATTAAATAAAAAATAACGATAACCGTTTTCATGAACTCATAAAAAATATAATATGTAAAAAAAAAAAAAAATAATAATAATAAGAGGCTTTAGCGAGAGGTCATCTCAAACCCATTGAACGTTCAACCACCATCTTATAGTACATAATAAAAAAAAAATAGTAATAATATCGCGAAAAGAAAATTGACTTGGAGGAGAAAAGAAGCTGCAGCTTATACAAGTTTAACGGCTGAATAAAAAGAAAATTATAAGAAAGTAGAGAGAGGAAATACTTACATATATATATTATTTATTCGCAGCCCATTTGCTTCTTCGTGCGGCTGTAAAATGGGTACGGTTAATGTACCGTAAAGTATAAGAAAATTCTGGAGGTGGATTGAATAGAAGAAAAGCGTAAGCCTTTTATAGACTTACTCTTTTCTCTATTTTTATTATTTTCTTTTTTCATGTCCAACGTTGTTTTTTTTGTTTTTCTTAAGCGAAATGTTGGAATCGATATTTTTATGTCTGGTAAGTGATTACAACTGACATTATGAGTTTTTAGGTCTATGCGTATTATCTTCTAGTGAAGACTGGGGATATGCACGTATCACCGGGAGGTTTTCAGTCTTCAATGGACTTTATGGTCGCACGCGTATGTTATTAGAAATGAGAAATTTAATACGTTTTTGTGAATAGCGTTAAATATTGTAATGCTCTTGAAATTATCGCTTGAGAAATAACAAATTTTACTCCTTATTACATTCTGTGAGTTTTAAAAACAACCATTTAGTCGATGTTATTTTTATGTCGTAGTCAAATCGCGTTATAAAGAATAATAGGTGTTGTGATGTCCTTTTATTGAAGTCTTAAATTGCTTTTATGTTTCTCATATCTGGCACGTATTCGTGTATCCGTGTTCTGTAATGAAAAGGATGTTGAATTTGAAATAAGATTTTACGTGAATTTTCTTCTTTGTATATAAATTTAATATTGATTATTTTCAAAACACTTGCGAGCTTATTTGTTAACAAAAAAAAAACGCATTCCCGAATACAAAACGAGTGCAGAGATTCAGAATGTATAACAACATAAGCAAACTAATGCAATTATTAAATGGAATTTTACTGAACTGTAAAAAAAAAATTTCATTCACATTTTTGAGTGTTTCACAAAGAAAAAAATGCTTATGGTATGTATATGTATGTATAACAAAATATTATATATATCATAACCAAATATATATATATATATATATATATATATATATTATATCACTTTAGTTTACTACACTATTTGTTTTGTTTATACGTGATGCTTTGTGTCTCCCTATTCAGGTGTCATCGGCTTACGTATGGTATCCTTACAAGTGCCCAGATATGCCGTAATAGGAGACACGCTGAAGCTTTTATGTCGTTACGACCTGGAAGACGATACGTTGTACTCAATCAAATGGTACCGTGACGATGTTGAGTTTTACCGGTTTGTGCCAAGGGACCGACCTCCTGGACAGTTTTTCCCATTGCCCGGAGTAAATGTAGATGTAAGTACGAAAATAACTGATCTTTTGATATATTACATCCACATCAGATCTATTTACATTTAAAATCCACTCAGTCGTTATATATATGGAATATGAGGAGAGACGTGGGGATTCACACATGACTTAATTTATTTATTCATTTTAATTTGATGTTTCATCATTTTGGCCATAAATGTCTTCAAAACGTTTTCCCTCTATGATTCAAACACCGTCAGTGGAGTGAGGGGAGGAGGTGGTCCTTCAAAAAAATTCTCGGACACTGATTCTCGACGTACACTCATCTGAAGAGAGCCTGGTACTCGATACCATCCCTCCCACATCAGGGAAAGGACCACTATGGTGGTGGAGGTGTCATGGTTTGGGCAGGCATCATGTTGGACGGCCGCACACCCCTCCATGTGTTTGGCAGAGGGTGCGTGACTGCTAGGAGGTATAGAGAGGAGATCTTAGAGCACTATGTTCGAATTTTCAGAGGCGCCTGGTCAACGATTATCTGGAAAATGAGGATATTCGGCGTACGCATTTACCAGCCAGATCTCCTGACCTAAACCCTATAGAACATATCTGGGACACTCTTGGGAAGGCAATTGCATCTTGCCATCCCCCTCCGAGAACCAACCCGGAACTGAAAGTTGTTGCTGCAGAAGTTGGACCGATTGTCACAGGGACTCTTCAACTGCCTCGTGTCTAGTATGACGTCGCGCTGTGCGACCAGTCTGGCTGTGAGAGGGGGCCATACCCCATATTAGATTCATTTTCGGTTCGATCTTGCAAAGTGGATTTTGGACATTCCTGCAATGATGAGCTTTACTGACAATCATGAGTGCTTACGATAGCTTTTGTATTGAATATCTCTTCCTCTGTTACAACTGTGTATTCGTACCGAATTTCATTAAAATCTGTGCACTACGTATTCAGAAATTCGACGTAATATGTTAATTCTCTTACTTTTGCACACCAGTGTGTTTTTAAATTCCTAACCCGTATTCGTTCTTTCCAAAGTGTTTAATAGCACGGTATGTTACACTATATACCCTGTGAAAGTGTGAATGAGTTGCTGTGAAGCTGCTTTTTGTGTAGTACATAAAAGTGTTTTGTGGTAAACCCTTTTATAATGTGGAACAACTACAGTCGAGTCTTTATTTTACGAAGTCTCATCGTCCCACATAAAAATTTCGTTATAAAGAAAATTCGTTACATAGGTTTTTTTACATATAACAAAGCACAAAAACATGCACAGACACAATCATATACATAGATACAAACGTATAAACGTAAAAAACATATACTTTGATAAAGGGATTTGAAGGTCTTTCCAGCAGGTCTACAGGGTCAGAATTTCGAACACAATTCAAGAAACAGCTTATACTTACACTAGACACGTCATATTGCATATTTGTTCATGTATTTACAATTTCAGTATACTTTATATACAGTAAAACCTCTCTTTTACGGACACCGGTGGGACAAAAAAATTCTTCCGTAAAAGAGAGGTGACCGTTAATCAGAGGTTTGAAAAGCATACTTTTATTATACAAGAGGATATTATTATTCGGCCGTAAAAGAGGGGTGACCGCATCTGAGGGGTGGGTGTTAAGATGTGTTTTACTGTGTTTAAATTACTCATTTTGAAGGTCATATAGTTATATAATTAAATTGCCTATTTTGAAGATCAGTGGAATAGAAAATAAACGAAACACATATATTTACAGACACATATATATCTATACGTATCCTACGTAATTCATACACGTATATACATTCATTAAAAACTGTACGATTTTTTTGCACTTTTTTATATCTAATTGCAATAAATTTTTCATAACGTATATGTTTAAAATTAAATGGTTTTTTTTGTATTATTAAACTGATTTTCATTTTAGAATGAATTTATTATCTTAGAGCAGTAGTTTTCAAACTTTGGTCACCCGTGGCTCCCTTGTCCAATTCATGGTTCTTTTGAGGGTCCCCAGAATAGTTCAGCAGATATTTTTCCATATAACAGAACTACTTCAAAGCATAAAGAGACACACAAATCAATATTTCCAGCTCGACGCAACGCCCCCGGGGTGGGGGACAATGGCTTAGGGACAATGTAGTAGAATCTCTTTTTGTACAGTGTTTTATTAAGTTTTGGCATTTGGATACTCGATTGTATCTTGTTGTAAATCTTTTTTTTTTTTTTTTGTAATATTTTTCATTTATTTTTGAAAATTTGTTAATTCGGATTGTAAAATTCGTAAATCAATTTACATAAATGAGCCAGAAGCGATGATTGAAACCTACCCCTATACACTTTAATTTACTTTTAACACACTTCCTTGACCTCAACAAAAGAAGAAGTCTGTTTTCCTGTTTTGTTTATTACTTCATAACAGGCAAAAATTCGCATTAGATAGCGATCTTAAAAATTGCTAGACAGAAAACTTTACAGCATTTCGAAGTTGTTTTCTTCGACCAACACAGAATATTTATTAAAAAGAGAAATTTATCAGGGGACTTCCCCTATCCCCCTTTCAGCATTCCATGAATAAATTAGCTGGTTATTCGCTCCTGCTCTTGACTGTTGATTTTATTGAAACTTCGACAAATGAGAAGTCGTTGAACATTGCGAAAAAACAAAAATTTTCAAAAATATATATATATAGTCGGAAAATTTTCATTATATAGAAATTACCTTTCGAAATATGGAAATGTCATTCAAATTCAAGGATCTGTAGATAGATAGATAGAACCGCTCACAGCCCCGGACTGATGCAAAGCACCTTACTTCCGTTACCTCAGAAGAGGCAGAGTTGTGTCGGAAAAGTTAGCAAAGATTTATAGTGGTGGCTCCCCTTGCCCCGTGCTCGCAAGTTTCGAATTACTCGCGTCGTTCTCCCCATGAAGACAGCCATCAACTCGATGCAACGTACAAGCATTTGACTAAAATGTATAGCTGAATCCAATGGCTAGGGAGAAAAATTGCACGTGCGCCCAGTGGCACATAAGGGCCGGAGACCGCAGCCTGGGATTTCAAAAGAAGGGTGGAAAAGACTTGTGGACAAGAAAGAAGAAAAAGAAGCTGGCATGTTGAAGTGGGAGAGATTTGAGAATGGTCTAAATACACAATGCATACAAATTACATATATACAGCACCTCGACTGTGACGGGAAACGAAGAAACAAAGCCTCCGTCCACAGCGCTGAACAGTGTGTTCTGCTCGCTCTTCCCCTTACAGAACATGCAATATATACACACAGAGAATACACACATAGCCCACACTGCGACGGGAACAATCAAACAGAGCCTCCGTTGACAGTGCTGGGCATTCACATTTGAATTACATGTATACATTATTTACTTTACAAAAATTTCCCTTTTTTATACTATTGGGAATGCACATAAACATTATTATGAAGGTAGTATTAGGTACAAATATCACCCTGAGCTCATACAAATATATATTCAAGGTTACAAAATTACTATCATACTATAAAAGTGCGGCGGGAACAATCAAACACAACCCCCGTTCACAGTGCTGGGTGGCAGCGATCACATTTGAATTTCCCATACATATATTTACATAATATATTTATATAATATACACTATTTACATAATATAAATTTCCATTTTTATATAATTGTTGATACACATAAACATTACTATGCACGACACATATATTGGAAAAAATGCCATAATGAGCTCATACAAATATTCAATTACTAAACCACCATCATACTATGAAATTGTATATACAAAAACATTCATAATTTATACAGGGTGTATTACTAAAATATTATAGTTTAGCAGCGTATATAAGTGCGTCCCTCTATGTTGAATCTGCATCTGTTTCAGATTCTACTTCCGAATCATTAGTGGATTGTTCCCTGCTTTCAGTTATTATCAAAATAGTTTCTTTATTATTCATCAAATAGCCCAAGACTTGTTGTAGTTTTCTCGTTGCAGATCTTTGCAAAATAATTTTCCGTTTCCACAAGATCTCTCTTCCGCTCGGCGGCGCCTCCAAATGGTATCCCTTTGTGTACTCACACTGTGTCACATAGTGTATCACGCTTCCCGGATGGCCGCATCTACACGTGCTGGTCTGGCTGATTTTGAACCTTTGCATGTATTCACCGAATGGACCGTGTTCTGTGAGGAACATTATTATTTCTCTCGGCATGACTTCTTTCATTTTACCCACTTTTGGTATAACGTCGAAGACCTTTCTTCCAGTTGTGCATATTTGCCAATGGTGTTGCCATTTCTCTGACGCTTCTTTCGAGAGCAGATTTTTAATATAGGATGCCGGCAATTTCATTAGGTGGTTTTCAAGTTGATGTTTTGTTGCCTCTTTCGCGAATTTATCCGCCATTTCATTCCCCTCAATGCCTACATGAGCTTTTACCCACCGTATTGTAATCTTCCTGTTGTCCATCAGTATTTTTCTAATGTCATGCACTAGGCTATGAGGGGATTCTACGTCTCGTATTGCCTGTATACATGACATGCTGTCTGTGTTTATAGTTGATTTCTCTGCAAAATATTTTGCATAATTGACCGCCATCCAGATTGCGTATAACTCTGCTTGGAATACAGTGTTGTTATTGAGCAATCGGCAGTTCCATTTGTCCGTTACTTCACCCATGTATATACTGACGTAGGCGGCCCCTACACCGTCCACGGTCTTTGAACCATCTGTGAAAATAATTCGATTTGTTGATTCTTCTGCATCTGTGGTCAAGACCTGTGTCGGCAAAATATCTTTCACCGGGTGATACGTCCATGGTGGATGTTTATGCTCTACATCTGTAGGAAGATATGTTACATTGTTTATTTTAATCTCACGCTTTAGCCTTAAATTTGCTTTCTGTACTTCGTTGTCCAAAAGTACATGTAGTGGGGGATTGTTAGTTAATACTTGTAAAGCACTGTTTGGTGTTGTGGAAAAGGCTCCAGTGATGAATAGCAGGAATTTTCTTTGAAGAGAGTCTACTTTTGTTCTTAACTGTTGTTTGGGATCACCGAACCATGCGATGGCACCATATGCTATAATGCGGATGGCGACAACTTTATAAAGCGTATTTCTAATTCTTGTATTAATGCCCCATGCAGGACCAGCCATTCTTTTAAAATTTTGTAAGCATTTCTGTGTTTTCGTGATCAGATAATTCACATGTTTGAACCATGTCAGGTTTCTATCAAACATTATTCCTAAATATCTGATGTTCATATTGTGTCTTATTGGATTGTTTCGCAGTCTAATGGTTGGTCTTCCCTTTTTGTGAGAAATCCACAAGTAATTTGATTTGGAGAATTCGATCTCTAAATTATTTTTCGTGAGCCAAGTATCCAATAATACCATTGCTGCTTTTGCGTGCTCAGTGACCTTGCGGATTGTAGAATCACCAATTACCATAGCAATATCATCCGCATACACTTGAATTTTTATATTTTCAGGCCAGTTTTTTGTGAGTAAGTCATTTATGACAAGGTTCCACAGCATCGGCCCACTACAGGAACCTTGAGGGCACCCTTTCGTTTGAACTATAGTGGCCTCGCCCTCATCTGTAAAAAGGGATATATGTCTTTCCCTGATTGCATCAATCATTGTTCTTCTCACATTGTCCGGCATTGAGATGTTGAGAAGTTGTTTTACTATTGTTTTATGTGAAATGTTATTGAAGGCTCCCTTAATATCTACTGATATTAGGGCAACATCTTGTTTTTGGCTCTTAAATGTTTGTATGCTGTCATGAATCTTTGAGAGTGCTGTCTCAGTCGAGAATCCTCTTCTAAATCCATGCTGTTTATCACTGATCCACTTCGTTTTCTCGATGTAGTAGTTGATCCTTTGTGTCAGCAACTTTTCGAGAATTTTGCCCACTGTGTTTAGAAGAACTATTGGACGGTATGAGTTGATATTGTTCGGATCTTTTCCTGGTTTTAGAAATAGTATCAGTTGCCCTTTCTTGAATGCTGTAGGGAAAATATTGAAGCTGAGGCATTTATTGAATAGAGTCAGGAAAAAGAATTTGTGGAAAGCATGTATACTTTTAATCAATGCGTTTGTTATTCCATCAGGACCGGGAGCTTTTTTCACATTTAGTTTATCAATTGATCTATTAATTTCTTGAATTGAGAAAGGTGGATCTTTTCTAGTATCAGTATTCTGTGTATTTCTTGACTGCCATACAGTATTTTCGTTTCCCCCATTATTTTGGGGGAAAATTTCTTCTAAAATGTTTTGGGCAGCTTGCAAAGATGTTGTTGGATGATCAGGATTTACGAGGAATGTTTGTGGAGGAAATGAACTTGTATTTGTGACAGTCTTGTACGCTTTCCCAAAAGGCTCCGTCGCTTTTTCACAAAACTTCATCCAGCCTTCTTTTTTTGCACTGTTGACTTTCTTTTTGTATAATGCAATTTCTTTTCGATATAATTGCTTTAACCTTATTTGATTGTCCGAATCCTTTTCTCTTTCACACCTCCTCTTTAGTGCTCTCAGACGTTTCCTTTCTAACGTTAGTTCATCATTCCACCATGCGAGGTTTTGAATTGGTGAAGGTTTTACTTTTGGAAATGTCTGCTCACACATGTTAGTAATATATGCCATTAGTTCCTGGCATATTCGTTGGAGGGTTGTCTTGTCTTGACATTTCCTTAAATTGTATTGTATTGTTTTAATTACGCTTCTTGTTTTCAAGTTGAAAACCTTTAGCTTCCTCACTGTTATTTTATATCGTCGTTGTGGCTTTTGGCAAATAGTCGCATTTGTTTGTATATAAATGTATTTATGTCCGCTGAGCGTCACTTTCTCGTCCACTTTCCAAGATGTATTCAGAAGTGTTGCATGCGAGTTCGTAATAGTCACATCCGGCCATCCTTTCCCATAATCCGTCTCGAAGGTGGGAGGAGAATTACTATGGTTGAGGAAATATAAATTGTTCCTATTAGAATAATCAATGAGCTTATTTCCTCTAGTATCTGTTCTATGGTCTCCCCAAAGCGGGTGATGACTATTGAGGTCGCCGCACAACAATAGGTTCGCTTGTGTGGCCAGTTTCAATAGTTGGTCCATTTCTTTGAGAACATTCTCAACACAATCTTTCGGTGAAGAGTACGCACTAGCTAATATTAGATCATGTTGAGGCTGTGAAATTCTAATCGATGTGATGTTGTTGCTCGTATGATATGTCATAGGGTGAATGTCTGGATTGAGTACCAGGATTGCCGCCTTTCCATCTCTGGACATCCATCTTTTCCATCTTTTCGGAAATCCAAGCAGTGGCTTCCCTGGTATTCCTGGCTCCTGTAAAGCAATTATGTCAATCTTGTCCTTGATTGCTGTCTCTATGAGCAAGTTTATTGCCGCTCTAGTTCGATCTACATTTATTTGTAGTATTTTGATATTGCCCATTGAAGATGGTGTCGTTGAATAACATTGAATTTGCTCTTTTCGACTTAATCTTGGGTGCTTTTCCCGTCTGTTATTTTCACATGTTATCCGGGAGTTGGCTATTGCATCCTTAAGGTTATCTTGAGGCATTGTATATCAAAAATGAAATATTAAAATAGTTATCTATTATACCTGACTTATATGAGTAGGAAAACGATATGTTGTCTTGTTATCAATTTTTCAAGTGTAACTTCAACTTGAAATTGTTCGCGACTGCCGAACTTATGACCTTTGCAGCCGACGAGTCTGTACATATCAAAGTAATTTGACCTTTATGTTCATCTATACTAGCAATGAACTCCTGTAGATTGCTATATTTTAACTGTTCTTCTAAGTCATTCATTACTTGTTTAATCTCCTTTTGGTCAATAGCGTTGAATGTCAGTTTAGATTCATTGTTATCAGCATCCTTATACACGGTATTACAAGCTCTTGTGGTTAGATTTTTCTGGTTAGCACAAGAGATTCCTGCATATGTAGTATGGCTGCTTCGAATTTCACTATGATTCTTATGATGGCAACGATTGTAGAAGACCAAGCCGGATCCAAATCTGAATGTCGAAGAGGCCTCTCCCTTACAGCTCTGTTCCTCGGATTCATAGACAATATCACCCAAGAGGTTTGAATTTTTCTGATACATTGCTGTTGTTTTGTTATTGAAAGTACATCCAAAGTTCTTGTTATTTGAAGTTTTAACCCCTTCATATGTTTGCGGTTGAAGTCGGTGCTGTTTAAAAGCATCGGCCCCTGGGCACACAACATATATGTACTGCCGGAGGCTTCGGTTGTTGAGTATAAATCTTTGGATGTTTTTACAGTCTTCTTTAGTGTAACAATCAACTGCCGTACCATTTCTAATGTGTCTGATGTTGTGAATTTTTTTCTCAAATTTTTTGATAATAATTTGGTTGTTACTGTTAGTTCGATGTGATTGAGCCAATCTGTTCTTGTATAACAGCACTGAATAGATTTGCCGATTCTTGTTTTTCCTCTGCTGCTTCTTCCTGTAGCTGACTTCTTGGAAAGGATTTTCTGTATTGGAAGAGAGCTCGTCAACTATGATATAGGAAGATGAACTGTCATTTAATTCATCTACATGATTTGATATTATAGAGTTCTTTTGTTGAGGAGGGGAAGATATGGGAATTGATATCTGTGTGATTTTTTCAGAATTAGTCACAACGGGCAAATTCTTCTCTGCCGATTTTCTCGCAGTTCCATGTTGTTTTTCAAGGCGTTGTCCTTGTAGTGATGGGGAGTCTGTTTGTGTCAAACCACTGAGTTCTTGTTTTACAGTCTCTTCAATCCATTCCACAATAGAATCTATCATAGAGTTGGTTTTTTCCAGTGACGCTGCAGGGGGGTTGTAATTGTTGCTTAACCACTGTTCAAGTCTTGTGCGAGTTTCAACTCCAGAGATGCAGGTGTTGACAGCTTTAATACTAGTTGCAGTTTTAATTGATGTGGTTGCAGATGGAGAAAATATAACCTTCTCTGATTGTCGCAGATCATGCGATACTTCTGGAATGTTGGTGTTGACTCCAGCCTCTCTGTGAGTTTTTTTAGCGACATCTCTTTGTGGTTTCGGAGGTTGTTGTGGTGCTCTGTTGCACATCTCACCCATTTTGCTAATCTGCTGTTGGAGAATTGTTTCGATCTGTGGTTGAGCTGAGAGAAGGTCTTGATGCGACTGAGTAAAAGAATGTTGTGTAGTCGAAGTGAGTGTTAGTTCCTGAGGAGAAGATATTTCTGTTTGGCAGAAGTTTAGAAATTTTCATTAAATAGAGAACTTCGTTAATTGGAAATTTGTTCAATGAAGGCTCGACTGTAACTGGATTTCATTAATCAACTAATCAATTATAATTTTTTGTGGTGAATAAATACTTACAAATGAATTTTATGGTGGTACTAACAACACATCAATTCAAAACACATACTAATAACGACATAAATTTGGTGATGACTGATGATAATGCAACCTCTGGATATGAGGATAACGTCTCTACCACGATATCGTTTTTTGGTCAGCACAGCATCGTTATATAGAGAGTTTACTGTGTAATAAATGAAGCATTAACTATCGGAATGTTAAATATATGAACTTCCTCCTACAGAGCAAAATTTTGATTTTTTTAAAATTAAAAATTCAAATAAAAGACCAAAAAAAACGAAAGTATAAACTTCAGTGAGTAATTGTCTCTAAACTATTACAATAAAATACATGATTTCGTAGTTAATAGGTAATAATTAGTGGCAGACAAGCTTGAGATGGAGTTTGAGAATCAGATATACGAGGTGTTATTTTACAGTGTGTCTTCTGCAGAAAAGTTTTAATCAATTTTATGAAGAATTTATTTTATTTGTATGGCACATATTTAACTAGCTTCAGCAGCAACTCCGTTTCCCAGCAAATGGTTACGTCAAAACATGAAACTGTAGCTCAAGGTTAGCATGCAACTTTCAAAATACACGAGGTGAGGTGAAATAAATTATCTGAAAACTTCGTTACCGGATCTGTAACGATCCCAATTAGTTTGGAAAATCAATTACCTTCATTCAATTTTTGTATGAATTATCAATATATATAGGGAATATATACTAGACGAGAATGTCTCGTCTAGGGACAATTACAGCAGTTTTCGAAGATATATTATATATTGTTAAATACAATAATAATAATTGGGCACAAATAAAATGTAAATTTAACATGTATAGCATTAAATGCGGGTAAAACGTTTTTTTCTGAATTTATGTCCTTTATCAAATTTTCTCCGTTTTCCGAATTCGAATATCTCTGTGAATATTACACTTATATACATGGATTTTTTTTTCGGCATCAGGAGAGACAGCAACTTTCCAACTGGAAATTAGAGCACAGGAGAAACCGTATAAAAATGTCGATTTTTTTTACTTGGTTACACACTGTATTTTCTTATTTTCACTCCCATAACCGGTAAAGGGGAATATTTGAACGGCTGTTGATTATATATATATACACACACACATTAAGTAATAAGATACTATTGAACCTTCGGGCCATTTTCTGAAGTGGAGAGAGGCTACTAATGCATCTATTTCAGCAAGAGAACAGTGGTTCGAGTCCCGGTGGAGAAAAGATGGCTTTTCTTTTCAAGTTCATGTCAGCATAATATCCAGAAAATATATGTTTCTTTTTTAATATTAAGTAATAGTACTCTATGTCTTCGACGATGATCTATGAAAATTTTTGAATATAAAAACGGATTACATTGCTTCAAAATTAGTGTTACAGTGTTGCGGTTTTCCAACTTCTAGGAGCGAAAATGTGTGCCATTCTCCTATTTGAAAAAGTCTCGACGTTGAGAGAGAGCTGTAAAAACTTCAATACAATACTTACACAACGTAAAAATTCAGGCATTTCAAATCTTTATATCAAAACATAAAAGAAAGGCGGCAACATCGGTTTAACATAAAACAAGTATAACTCTCACAACATGAATACGTTAGGACTGCGGATATATGTATACACACGTTAACAACACGTTCCTGCATGTAACAGATTCGTTTGAAATTCCCCAGAGGGATTTTTACGACCTGCGTGTACGATTAAGAAGTAGTATACAGTAAATTTTTTCCCTGGGGAAAAATTAATATTTCAAAACATAAATCTTGATATTATAAAACATAAATTTTTCAAGCACCCAGATTTGACTAAAAGCAGAAAAGCAGCGTTTTTAATGAATCTAAACACGGAAATACAAGTTAAAACAATATCAACGCTGGGCTGAATATGAATACTAAATTTTCAAAATCCAAACATTTTAATTTTTGAGATAATATACGACACAAGAGCCAACAGGGAATCTTTATCATTCTCTTGTAACAAATAGACGTAAATTATAAGGTGGCAATTCCTCTTAAATAACGGCAACGGGATGTAAGAGAGAAGCTATAAGGAAAGTTCTGAAACTTTAATTCGCATTCATTATAATTATTGCATAACTGAAAACTGTTTCGAAACAACGAAATACAGTTATTGTGAGCCTTAAAAATTCGTATACGTCGGTTCCTTGTGAGGAAAGCCCCCCAAAGGAAAGTGCATCGCATCATTCTTGTACCTTCATTGGTTATTGGCCAGAGAGAGAATTTTGGGGAAAGGGGCAAATTCCTTTCACCCCCACACCACGTTGCACACGTATACAACTTCAAAAGGCAGCAACAGTATTAGAAGAGACACACCACGATTCTGCTTTATTTGTCATATTTTGCTCACAGGAAACAAGTTATTTAAGTATTCAGAGTGCGTTAAAGGCAAAACGACGGATCCAATCTCGGTGTTTCACGAAAATTAAGCATCACAAAAGCTTTCGAAAGCTTGTAACTCTCCCAAAAGACCTACCATTTCCCCTCGAATTCTCCCTCTTTTAGATATAAAAGATTTCAGTTAGATAAATCTTTTACCAAAGTACCTACCTCTCTCTCTCTCTCTCTCTTTCTGTTTCCCTGAAGAATTGCATGCAGTATTGTGAGTATTTCTCTGTGGGAGGTTACTTGTGGTATGTACGCATTCGTATGTTGTACGCAATCGGCATGTCGAAAGAATGGTCGCTTCGAAATGCCGCTTCCAATATAGAAACTTGGAAGAAATATATCATCGTGATTGCTTCAAGTTTTAACTTAGACCTCTCTCTCTCTTATCTCTCGTGGCTACCGAAGATGGTTCATGTGGATTTCGTCAGACAATCGGGTGTTGCTTTACAAAATATTGTTACCTCAAACGATGGTGCTTTTTTTTTTCATTATTATTATCAGTTCGAAACATAAGTGTTAAAATGTTCATTAATGCAATCTCACACGAACGGTATGCTCAAGTGTGATTTTATATGAATAAATTTAGTACCTCTGTAGAGTTTATGGATAGCTCACCGCGGAAACGCATATTTCATGCAAATTGAATAAATACTGAGTTTAAAATGTTTGCTTCGTAATTTTAAATCTGCTGATTCTTCCTTGTCATCTTTGATTTTCCATTGGCTTTGGAGAAGTTACGTTGAACGTATTGGAAAAGTTTGAGTTCATCGCGATCGCATTTCCTATGGGAATTTTCTATATTTATCTGGTATAAAATGCTATCCAATAAATTTAAATACAAAATTGAGTTCCGAATTTCTTCTTTGAATATTTACTCCAAACACTGTTATTTCTTAAATAATGCAACAGCTCAAGACAGTTTATACAGGGTAACTCCGAAATCTGTGCTCTCAGCCAACAACTCTTCACACTCTCCTTGCGCCAATAAGACTAAAAAAAGTTTTCATAATATCCATGATATGATAATATATTATGTACATGATGTGAAAATGTTTTTACTAAAAGTTTTACTAAATCTTTTTACTAAAAAGATCACAGAACCAGAACAAATAAAATTAATTTAAGACATCAAGAAATAAAGATGGAAGGAAAAAAAAAGAGGCAACAGCGCTGATCTGAGCGGGATTCGAACCCTCTTACGTTAACCACTGCACCAATTGCGGTTCTGCGTTTTACGTATAAAGTTAAGTAAATATATTATTAAACGTAGCCACAGGTAATATGTTGGCGCCAACCAACAGTCGCCCAAACAAAATATCTCTCACTCTTCGCCAATGCTAAGCGCCAATTTTAAAGCAACCTCGTTCATTTGATCATTTTTGTCGCACCACGGTCATTTTCTGCACACGAGGGCTAATTAGACCGGGACCTACAATTTATTGCCGATTCCGAACGGCAGGCTTGTTTTTCATACTCATCGAGAGGTTGGCGCGCTAACCCCTCGATGGGGGACTCCCTGCGGTAGCAATTTTTGCTGCGGTCAAGTCGCCGTTTTTTGTTGTACCCCTGTGTCAGGAAAGTTTTCTGACAAGGACTAACCGGGTATCGAACTCGCGACACCTCTAAACATCCTTTGGTACTTTAGGCGAGCATCTTATCGACCGGGCTACCGCGCCCAACCTCGTTCATGCATTGCGCTGTCGGGAGAAACAAACAGATCTTACAAACAATAATAATAAATAGAATAATAATAATAAGCAGTTGAGAAAGGGGTCGCTACACACTTGCGCCTGTTCTTCATAACGAAACTCGACATTTGCTGACAGGGTCGCAACTAGAGCGAGCTGACGTGTCTCGTACCCAGGGCGCTGGACCCTAGGGGGGCGCAAATTTCATTCTGAAACCTCTCCTTCAACATTACAAGGGGGCGTCAAAATACACGTTTGCCCCGGGTGATCAAGCATCTAGTTGCGGCCCTGTTTGCTGATGTAAGCGATGTTGAAAGTTGTTTTGTGCTCATATATTTGGCTGCACTTCCTTGAACTTCGCCAACGTACGGTATACAGTTCTCCTTGACGGTGCTTTCTCTCTACACAACGAAACCCAATGCAATGAAAATGGATATTTATACTCCTCAAAACCCCCGCTTTCCACAAAAACCATAATTTTCATTGCTGGCCGTAATAATCACCTTCCATCTTAGCTGTCTATGCTTTCAATGTTGGCGACGGGAAGAATGATCACTCTCCTTAATTGGTCGCCAGCTGGTATCGCCATTTGAACGTTCCGCATTCGTCACAACCCCTGATGTCTATTTTTCGGTACTTTTCTGTCTTGCAGAATTTGTATATGACTGGAGAGGACTTGTGTCAATCATTTCTGTACGACCCAAAGTATTTTCTCATCTAGCAGATCTCCGTAAAATTTTCTCAAGGATCACCAGAACCCTCCTGTAATAAAAGGTGATAGAGCACACTAAAAATGTGAAAAACATTTTTGTTTTTTGTCAAAAAAAATGCATTCCGTAAGCGACATGTTCTTTCTGTAACGGCCTATTTAGGCACTATTAATAAGAATGATATTGAGTGATAACAAAGCAAGAACCACAATGAATTGCTTAGAATCAAAGTATCTATCAAAGTTCTTGCTTTATAATGCCTTATTCAATATGCTACTACTACTTAACCGTATATGCACCTCGTACACATTCCTCTACGGAATTTCTAATGAATTGGTACATGCCCGAATGTGGATGTACGTGTTGTGAACATAATGTGAAGTTTATTTATGTGTAATGCTTATTATGTGTAGTGTGTTGCCATGAATTTTTCTAAAAATGAGTGAAGTGTAATGATTGAACAATTGTACGATGTACGCTTGTTGCTCTGTACGTGGTGAAACTTTTTAAAGCGGAGATTGCCCTCATTGCCGATCTTTTTATTGATGCTAGCCGTTTAATATGCTGGTGTTTTTCACAGGTTCGTTGTTGTTTTCTTTTTTTGTTTTTTTGTGGGGGGGGGAGGGGTTTTTTTTGGATTTCATGTACATTGAAAATAAGTTTGATGAAAAATATAAACTTTTATGAAAAATATATTTTACGAAAAATTAGGGTGATGATCATTTACGATCTGCTTAAGAATTCCGAAAAATAATCATGTCTTTCCCTTTCTGACAAGTTTTTTTGGACAATTAAAAACATTTCTATGAATTTTTTTTGGACAGTTCGGAAACAAATATTCTCTTTATGTAATTTTACATTCAATCATATAATTTATGTGTATGGTTCTCTGACCACATGAGACATGAAAATCAATATTGATATCATGAAAATATCCAATTTATACCAGCAATAACTTTAAAAAAATGTCCCAGACAGTCAGAAATCCGAATGGCAATGTGCATATCAATAAGTAGAATGAAGTGGGAGTCACACAACTGATCGCGATGGAACAGTAAACCAATGAAATCCATTGGCAAAGAATGGAACTCCATAATGCTAGTTGGTGAAACATTCCCCACGAAAAATTATTGGACTGTGAAAGGGGCAAAAACATCAGTGATTGGAATAATTAGGGCAGAAAGAATAAAGCATGCCAAACAAAACAACGCCCTTTTTTTCAGTGAAATATTACATATTGCAAAAAAAAGAGACGTTTTTATACCAAAACTTTAAAGAATACAGTAAGTAAAAAATTTCCACTCGAATACACAAATTTAAGTAACATCACCAGAATAGGCTGTTATAGCCTAAACACGTCACTTGCACTCATGCTTGATGAAATATTTTTAGTGTGCTGTATCACCCCAGGGCTATTATAACAAGGACTGTGTCTCATGGCGCGCCGGGGTCGGTACCAACTGACGTCATTGCCCTGCCAAAACCAAGTATGCCCTCTTTGCTACCTAGTTAATTATGATAGTTTGCACAACCGCTGTACTGCCCATTTTACTGAATTATTTCCAAAATGATCTTTTCCGTTATTGTCACTAGTATTTGCATATTTATTGCCATGCTTCGTTCAACCATTTAAACATTTTAAAATAAGAAATTTTGCATTTGCTTATGAGATAACGTACTTAAGAATATTTTTCTCGGATCTATTTCGGTCCACGTACGTTACCTCTTTTTGGGTTGATTGAATACCAATTCGAGACAGATAATTGCAATTACCTACTGAACTTTCTAGAATTTTAATTATCTTTCCGTTTTCACATTTCAATTAGGTATAGCTTTTAAATTTGTTGACTTGGTTATTACCCAATACAACTGCAACATAAAAATATGGGGAACCATTGGCATCGGAGTCGGGCGTGCACATGATAATTTATAGTACGGAGTCTGAGCACCCACTGAATTGATTCAGCAATCTAAATTTCCTATGCAAGACAAGCACCCACCAGTTCCAAATACTTCCGACACCCTATGGGAAGCAAATACATTCTTGTGTACAATGTTCGAAATTATTATTCAGAATGATATTAAAAGACACATTTTTACTCATCAACTATTGCTTGGATTTTATCCATTGCTTAGCTTAAACATTATAAAAAGATTGTAAAAGTACTACAAGCGCATATCTGTGAGACTAAAACAATATCATGAACAAGAAATCTCTAACTTGAAACAATGAAGTATGCTACTGAAATGTAAAATAAGCTATATCAATGACGTACGTTTTTCTAAAAAAAAAAGAATCGGAGTGAGCCCTTTCACAGCAACTCCGAGACCACACCCACTGAGCCAAGGCGGCAAGCGTAACTTCAGAGGGATGAGACAACCCTTAATATATAGCTCTGCTGTCACCCATCAAACTTTGTAGTATGAGTTCACAGAATTGGATTGTATCTTATATATACAATAATATAAATTTTATTTATTGATAAAAAATAATTGTTTCGTCATGATTCCTTCGTAGATATTCTTCTAATAAAACTATGAAGACGGAGTTGAACAAAACAAATGCCTGCCAAGATTTAAAACTGAAATCTTTGATTCGCGAGTAAACAACTATATAAGAATGTTTAATAAGCTGTAATAAGTTTTCTAAAGATATTTTCGTGCATTTCTCAGAAAGAAATTCCAAATGAATTTCCATGAGATTACAATTTTGAACTTTCATTTTTGGATGAATAAAACAAGTATTTGAATGAAAATTATAAAATTCTGATAACGTTTGATACAGTAGTATCATTAAAATAATATTTCGCATGCTCCGAAAGATCAGCTAACATTTTTTAGTGTGTAATACCCGTCAAAATTCTTTTTATTTTCTACTAAAGTCTAAATGACTTGAAACGTATTATGAGTTCACATATGGGTATATCAAAGATGAGACTCGAGACTTGAAAAATTTATAAGACTTGATACTAAACTGAGATCTCATAAAAGAAAATCAAAGAAATTTATTTCGAAAACCCTATCTTTTATAGATTTTTTCCCCTTTCACAACTGATTTTCTCGCTCTATGAATGTTTTCATTCACACGCAATATTCCAGCGTTTTTAGTATATTTCATCATCATCATCATCACAACTTACAACCATTTTCAATCCACTGCTGGATGAAGGTCTCCTCTAAATTTTTCCATTTTGCTCTATCTGATGCTCTAGCGTTCCAGTTGACTCCAGCCACTTTTCTGATCTCGTCGATCCATCTTGCGTGGAGACGCCTTCTAGGACGTTTAACACCACGGGGGTACCAATCTAGAATACTTGTGGTCCACCTATTGCCCTGTCTTCTTGCAATATGTCTACCCCATTTTCATCTTAGACATTTAATTCTTCCCATGATATCATACACCTTTGTGTGGTTCCTTATCCAAGTGATTCGTTTTCAATCTCTCCTTGTGATGCCTAACATACATCTTTCCATTCTACTTTGTGTTATCTGCAGCCTTTGTATCGTCTTGCTTGTGAGTGTCTATGTTTCAACTCCATAAGTCATTGCTGATAGCACACACTGGTTAAGCACTTTTATTTTCAGGCATAATGGCATGTGACTCTTCAGAATTACACAGTTTTTGCCAAACGTGCTCTATCCAATCCTGATCCTTCTGTTTATTTCATTAATGATTCCGTTGTTCAGGAATAATTTCTTGTCCCAGGTATACGTAACTTTCTACTTCTATCTCTGTGTTGTTGAGCAAGATCGTCTTCTTCAACGTAAAGGAGTTGAACATAACTTTTGTCTTTTGCAGATTCATTTTTATAAACCCACCTGAATACTTGTAGTGTATCCTAGTAGTTGTGGTCCGCCTTCACAAGTTCTTGTATCATTTCTTGTAGTATATTTATCTGTTATTATGTGATATGCAGGGTGTGAATAACTGAATGCCCTTTGTACAGAGTTTCTACAGTTTTAACCGCCGTCAGAAAATTATGAAACTTTAGGACAGTCTTATTGAAGGGATGAGAGGAATTTTTTTTTGAAAAAAAAAGAGAAAAAGATCTTTATATATAAAGACCAAAAATCTATGCATAGCGTTATAAATGAGGAATCACCATGTTCGTAAATGAATTTCACCAGCAAAGCATGTTCTTTCCGAATCAAAGCAATGCTCTTTAGTTGAGAAATGACAATGTAAATCATTCACTTATTGAGTTGTTTAGATATCCTGCCATAAAGATTGAGCAGTTTGGTCTCATGACTGCAACAAACAATCATAACTTGCACCAGTCACCGCTAGAGGGGTGACTGATGCAAATTATGATTCTTGGGGAGTGGTCCACATAAGTGACCGAATGAGTGACCAAGTGGGTGTGTGAGTGACCATATGGGAGACTAAGTAAGTGGGTGAGGGAAATAATTAATGAGTTACCATATATCAGTAACCAAGTTAGTTGGTGAGTGATCCCAAGAGTAACTAAATGAGTCGGTGAATGACCGTATGAGTGACTAAGTGAGTATGTGAGTGAATTGGTAAGCGAACGAGTTAGTCTTTCATACCGACATTCACTCAATTGCTCACTCGGTCGGTTATTTATGCAGTCATGGACACACTCTTCCACTCACCTGGTCTTCCACTCCTACTGTCACTCTTTTACACTCACTTATTCATTCGTATGAACACTCACTTTATTACTCATACTGTCACTCAACCATTCACTTGGCCCCGTCTCGGGAAAAATGCATGAGGTAAAATGTCAGGGGTGAAATGTCGGGGACTGTTTCCGAAAACCCGTTTGTATTTAGTGGTGACTCCACCTTTCTCTTTCCTTCATTCGCAAAAAGCTCTGGTCTATCGCCGCAGAGGAAATGTCACTTTACCTCCGAATGGTGCTTTGCCAAGATACTATTTACCGCAGAACCCCTAACTGTGTCTTTATGGAAGTTTCATGCAGGCATTTGTTGAGGTAATGAAATCTATCTTCCAAGGGCTAAACGGCAATAAATAAATATTTTTGTTATTTGTTATTTAAATTTTTCAAAGTCTGTTACTTGCTTGCTGTGACGAGAATTTTTCAAAGGGGAGACCGGCTCGGATTGGTGTCCCAAATTAGGAAGCCACAGAAAAACAGCATCAGCCGACCAACACTGTAACTCCTGCGGTACCTCACGAGGCGAGTCTCTCACTTCGACCACACAACCTTACAGCAGTGCTACCTTAAATTTCAAATCTCTTCTTGTGAAGAATGCTAGTTTATGGCAGAATGTTTTCCGATTTCGAGGTGGGAATGCGATCCGGTCTCCTATTTGAAAAGTTTCTCTGCAGACAGCTAACGGACCTTCATCACGATACTTACATAACATCAAAATTCGGTCATTTTGACTTCAAAATATGGAAGGCCGTTGTCAGGACGACGAAACAAGCATAACTCCGCACATAAATATGTTAGGGTCATTCATATACACAAAGAGAGCGCATTCTAGCATGTACCGATTCGTTAGAGATTTCCCCATAGTAATGTTTACTAGGTGCATCTACATAGTTTCCCAAACTTTTTGTTCTATCGCACTCTTCGTCAGAATTTTTTTTGTCCTCTCATCGCCCCCATTTCAAGCAACCAATAAGATCTTATGTTAAATCCGTAGCTTCTATCGCCCCTCGGACCATTAAATCGCCCACCAGGGGGCAATATTGTCCACTGTGGGAAACTGGTTTAAGTAGTAGTAGTTATGACGGAATAATACTCACTGAAAATGTGTCTACTAATGACCGAATTGAATATCCAAATATCGAGCAAGTGCGAAACGAGAAAGAGAAAATCAACTTATGTGAACACGTCAAAGACAACAGAAATCGTTGTATTCATGTTGCAGACCGCGGGCCAAATATGACCCTCGGAGTCATCTATGGGACCCGTGTAACGTCCCTGTTAATTTTGTAAAAATGAGCAAAACGGCACGTTATCACATCATTTAAGTGACCAGAGGTGCAGTTCCACATCTCTTAAATGGTCAGCCGCACATTTCCAGACCACTATGGTGACCCACGGCTCAGTTCCGAATAACTCAATCGGCCCCCGGCACATTTACAGATCAATGAAATGACTCGTGGTCCAGTTTCACATTATTTAGGTGTCGCAACTCACCACCTGGAAGTGACCCGTGAAACAGCTCAAGGTCACTCAAATGGCCCGCGACGCATTTCCAGATCACTGAAGTGACCCGTGGCACATTTGCATACCCCTGAAGAGACCCGTGTTGCAGTGTCACATTCTCTTAGGTGGCCCATGGTCCTCTCCCATATAACTTGAATGACCCTCGACACATTTCCAGGGCACTTGAGCGGTCCGCGACCCCGTTCCATATCATTGAGTGACCTGCGACTACTCTGTTCCAGATTAGTGTTCCGTGACACTTTTTCCAAGTGTCTCGCACGTTCCAAAACGTTGAGCACCAGTGTTGTGGACTTGACGCCCGAGTATCGTGGTTTTAAGATGCTCGTCTCACCCATCTAGTTGATTTTCACGGTCCTAGTTTGAAACCCGAGGAATCATAGATATTTTTCCTTAACGCGACCATCGATATAGACAGCGCCTTCAATTCCAATCCAACGCATTAATGGCAGTAAATTGCAATAAAGCGATATGGCCAGAGCTGGTGTTTGGCGAAGTAGTGTTGAAGACTGTATTTTTTTCTTAATATTTTGAATTAAACACACTGTATTTCAGAATTTTAATCGATTTCGATATGGACTGACGGTCATATGAAACGAATTAATTTTTGGGGAACTTACATTTTTATGATGCAAGTAGCAGATTAATGTTATAAAAAAGGAGGGGTACTCTTGTACTAAATTATAATATTCTTTACGCATATTGTGCTTCTTTCTGATACAGAAACGTGCGGAAAATATAAATATTGAATAACGTTACCCTATGTTTTAGTGTTATTGAATTTCCCAGGATGTCGAAACAGTGACAAAAAATTTATCTCGAAAAAATATTGTTTGAATTTCACAACATAAAATTTATATCTGAAAAAAAAAATTATCTACATCCTAATATTTTCTCGAAGAAAGCACTATGCGGAATTTTAACAAGATGTCTTGTTTGCTGGAAATATACTTTAACAATATTATTATACTTTTTTTTTGCATCTAATCTTTCAAATATTTGCTTGGATTCTTCGGAATATGCGCTGATTAAAATTTCGGTGAAATTTCCTTATTAGTCCTTAGAAAAGACTAGAAATTTTAAAACAGGAATCATAGTAAAAATAATGAAGATTAAAAAAAATGTTAGGAAAGCAATTCTCGTACTTATCTTGATGTAACAAGTTTCTTAAGGCGGCTTCGATATTTATTTTGGCATCTTTTTGAGGGGAAAAGGTTTCGTTATTTGCTTTTAATAAAATCTAAAATATCAGATAATAGGGTTTTTTCCCCGGTTGTGGGATTCAGTATGGGAAATCAATGATATATAATTTATCCTAAATTAGTTTCACTTATATCTAGGTCAGGGGTTCTTAACCTATGGGCGCGACTCAAATTTGATTCGCAAGGGCTTCCATGAAGTTTGACGCTTCCCAGGATGTTACACCGCGCTTCCCATGTTAGAGAGATATCGAAGCATCCCCGAAGGATTGGTGTATACGGGAAATTTTATTATAAACAACAAAACATTGTCGCCTCGGACAAACACAACAAAAATAAATATATATAAAAGGCTTCTCTCCAAGTAACTTTCGTACGAATCCAATTACAGCAAGGGTTTCCTTGAGCCCGGCTCAAACTTTATTCGCAGGGGCTTCAGATATGCATCGTACAAATGCACTTACATGCAAGGACTCTTGAGCAATGGGTCACGTCCACAACTTGATTCCCAGGGGGCTTCCGAGATTTATCATGCAAATCCACTTATAGTCACAGGGTTTTGAGCTATGTTCCCTCACCCAAATTTATTTCGCAGGAGCTTCAGAGATCGGTCGTACAAGTTCCCTTACAGTCTGGGATCTTGAGCTATGAGTTACGGCCCAAACTATGTATATTGACAGGAGCTTGTGAGATGGTCGTACAAATTCACTCACAGCCATCGGCTTTTCAGCTGTAGGTCACGACACAGACGTGATTCACAGGGACATCCAAGATGTGACGTGAAAATCCACTTATAGCCAGAGACTCTTGGGCTATGGATCACCGACCCGACTTTAATTCCCAGGGGCTTTGCAAATGGGTCGTACAAATCCTCTTGAGCTATTGGCCACGATCGTAACTTGATTCGCAGTCGGCTTCCGAGATGGATCGTACGAATCCATATATTACTATAAATGGACTCATTCCTTCACTGGTTTCACTAATTTCGAAGAACAAACAGTTCCATGGGTCGCAAAGCTTATCTTATTGTTGATTTTGGGTCGCAGCTTAAAACGTTTATGGAACCCTGATCTAGGTAAATGGTATGTCCCTCCAATAGAGCAAAAGTGGACCAAGATATTTCACTTTACTTTAGGTCGAAAAATTTGATTTATGGGAAACGACCCTTTATAGTCCAGTGTATATTAAGGAGTATCGCACCTTTTAACATGGTGAAAAACTCGGCTTTAATAGAAATGTAATTAAAAATACTATTTAACCACTGATTTATTTCGAATTTTTACATATATTTTCAACAACATATGCTTCCCTATGCCAGTATACCTATCTCTAATACTAAATTTTTTGTAAGTTTTCAAAAAAGCATTAAAAACAGCTTTTGCGCATGATAAAATAGTATGACATCAATGAAGAGTCAAATGTCGATAAGTCGCACGTACAACGGCCGGCAAAAAACTTTGAAAATCTGACGAAAACTGACGAGTTTTCGTCAGATCAACTTGTCGGTTATTTCTAATTTCAGAGTGGAAAATTTTTTTTATTAAAATAACAGCGAGAGATATTTCTCCAAATTTCGTAATAGTAAAACGTGTCAAACTACTGGAAATGAAGAAATTTGAAAAGATAAGTTGGTCTCTCTTATTGAATGAGAATATTAAGAAATAAACTAGATGTACATATTGTATCATGGAAACGAACGCATACATGTCACTCTACAGGGTGATTCAGAAAAGATGAGGACAAACTTTCAGAGGTGATAGTACACACCAATCCAAACAATTGTCATAAAATAATGCGTGGTCTAACATGAAACACAAACGCGCTAGTGCGTTTCGAAACGGCCGCTCCGCAAACCTGAAAAAGGTATTCCTGTTTACATTTATCGGGAGAAAAAGAACACCATGCATGCAAATGTAGCCTGGGGAAGAAGAAGAAACCTTATGCAAATCTGCGTCACATTGAATAAAAGGCGCGGACGCCAGTCCAGTGAAGTTATTCCAGCGTGCAACCGTTCTAACAAAGTAACGTACAGGATAATTTCACACTCTAGTAATGCTGAAAAAGCAGACATGCATTTCATTTACGGAGCTGCAAACGGAAGTACCACAGAGGCAGCGCGAATATACGGTGAGCATTTTCCCCACAGGTGGTTGCCCAATCCGAAAACATTTGCGCGCTTGCATCGGAAACTGTGCGAAACGGGATGCTTTCCTGCTTCCCGGTCTGATGCATGTCCGAGATTTTTTTTTCCTCTGCGACGCAGATTTGCACACGGTTTCTTCTTCTTTCCCAGGTTACTATTCGCATGCATGGTGTTTCCCCCCCCCCCCCCGATAAATTTCAACAGGAATGGCGTTTTAACGTTTGAGGGGCGGCCGTTTCGAAACGTGCGAGCGCGTTTGCGTGTCATGTTAGACCATGCATTCTTTGATGACAATTGTTTGTATTGGTGTGTACTATCACCTCTGAAAGTTTTTCCCATATTTTCTGAATCACCTTGTATAAATGAAACGAATTATAAATAGAGTGTATAAAATATTATTTTCTGCCAAAAAAATGTAGCTTTTTTTTTACTGAGTTTTTCTATCCTTCTTTCGTCTACAAAGAAGACTGACTGATAGCACAAGACCAGTATAATGTCATGGAAATCATTTGTGATCTCGCAATTGATTTTATACTTAGATTATGTTTTTACACTTAGATTATGATTTTACACTTAGATTATGATTTTACACTTCGATTATGATTTTACACTTAGATTATGATTTTACACTTAGATTATGATTTTACACTTAGATTATGATTTTACACTTAGATTATGATTTTATAGTTGTTATGATTGTAATGTATATTTTGTAATGTATGCTTTTTTATGAATAAATTGCCAGAGGTATCCAGTCCGTGTGGACAATGAGCCGATATTGCCATATGGCGATGTGGCCTGGGAATCCTTCGGTTTGACGGTAGGGAACCATAGAATGACAGGGATTTATGAATGACATTTTTCCACGAATTAGCTAAATTCTTACGTACGGATTATACACAGAAAATTGCTTTAATTAAAATTAAATCATCCTATCTTAATCCACCATAAATTTCACGTGAAACTGAAATTTTCTGGTTTTTACCACGATTCACATTTTTGACAAAATGTTTAGTTCAATGTTTTACCATAGTGCTGGGTTAATACGCACATTTTCTTATTACCCTATGATTATGAACTTTCTATTTGGGAATGAGGATCAAGCGTCTAATACCATATTCAAAGGATTAGCCATTTAATCGTATTACACACTAAGCTGCTCTCTCTCCCGAAAGTATAACTACCGGTATTTGCTCATCTCGTTAAACGAGAAGTAATGGAGCAAATTGATCATTGGCTTTTATGAAACTGATCAGGAGATGATGATTATACTACTTAGACAACAAGGCACGTGATCGGGATTTACTACTGCAGCCTGGATGAAAGTGGATGGTATCTACTTGCGTGACCACTCAAGTCCTATGCAAACAATTTAGTATATCCGATATATGCTTGGATTAAAGTATCTTTTAAAGTAACGATCAATTATTTGATCGCAGAAATATTTTGTAACATTTGATAATACTTCCCATAGGCATTGAATTAATGCCTCATAGAGTTTCAAAGTCGTATCTATATATCCACTTCAAGCATCATTTGCATTTTCCATATTCCTGGAGTTTACTTTAATCCAGTTAAAAGTTAGTGACCAAATTTGAATTTCCATATTTACCTAAAATTTCAGATTGTCAACGTATTGAAACGTATAAACTCGAATGTGCATCTACTTCTTCCGGATTACATTGGTATACTTGGTATTTATTTGTTTTATTTATAAAATTTCAATACTTCAATATTTAAATTCTGAATATTTTATTGATGAATATATTATTCAGCTTTTTTTTTTTTCAAATTATATTTTCCCACGAATAATTTTTGCCCGTAGAGCAGTAAAAAAACCGCTATCCTTGACGTGACAGGTTCATCAGATCATTAATAATACAGGTCTACAAAAAATGGTCTACTTTTTGCTACTTTTGATAACTGATTTTTATATTATTTGTTTTATCAGTTTCAATGTGATTTCTGTGCCACTTATGTATTACCATTAAAATTTAATTTTAGCTTTATCTCAAAAACTAGAACCAATCTGATAAAACCAATGCCAGATCCGGAACCTGCGCCCCAAAATCGCCCAAAAGTCACCGAAATATATTTGCAATGATTTATTATATTAATGTATAACGCACAGTTTCAATGTGATTTGTACGCTGCCTATGCATTTCTATTGAAATTTGACTTTCACTTTATCTTAAAAACTGTACATGATGGAATTTTTTTGATTAGTTTTCAATTAATTAGAACCTAAAAAACTAAAAAAAAATGCTAATTATTTTTCAAGGAAGCTTTTTCATCGCAGACCTGAGCACAACTGATATCCCTCTTTCCCTTTTAAACCCTTACCTGCGTCACCCGAACTGGATTCGAGCAACTGAAAAGAAGAATGTTTGTGATTATATGCGATTTTTTTTTTTGTGACGAGAAAAATTTGCTTTCTTTCCATCTTGAGGGCTTGTTTATATTTGTTTATCTTTTTCATTCTTATAATATACGAAATTATGCAAGGGAAAAAAGACTCAATTTTTTGCATTTTTCAGAAACATATTTCACAGTTAAGAGGTTTAAACAAGCTTAGTGTGTACTTGCAGGCAAAACTACTTCTTACAAAGTACAAAAGACTGGAAACGGAACAGAGATGAAGATCGGAAAGAAAATCCACATGTCTCCACAACCCCGTGTGTATGTACACGTGAGGCCCTAACGTATTTACGTTGTCATAGTTTTGCTTGTTACTCTGGTGCTGCCATCTCGTGTTGTCGTGGCCCCAAGTGTTGTGCCCCTGTCTTAATACATTTCTGAATCATATCATGCTTGACTGGTGAGGGAGGACTCGTTCCGCTGAGTTACCGGCTGGAACTTTTTCGCGACACAACCACGTTCTTACAGAAACTCTGCTGAAATCACTTCGGTGACAGAGCCTTGATGTGCCTTGATGATACCGCAAATTTACATATTTTGCGGAGATGATTTTTTGGAACGAAACTTCTCTGGAGGATTGCTCTCCGCAAAGCTTCAACTTGATAAAGTAATAAATAAAATAACTTGAGTGTCAATAGCAATACGTAGAGATTTCATTATTTTCAGTCGGAATTTATTGGCCTATGGTCCGCGACGATGGCATTGTAGTCCGCAAGCAGACTTCATAATTCGATTCTAACTGAATGAAAGATTATTCACCTGTTGTAAATCCATTTCGGTTGAAATAAAAATTATACCTTCATACTAAGGTTCACTCATCTCATTCAGAAAAATGTAAGAAATTGCGATCCTAAATACGGGATGTTTAAAATACGCGTTACGACAAATTTTCTAAATACTGCTAAAATTAATGAAAGGCGGAGGAATAAAGCTGCTGCAAATAGCAAACCACAATTAATTTCAGTAAAAAAGGCATTCAAATGACTAGGTGACCATATTTCATTCAGAAAAATACATATAACTGGGATCTAAGTATGGTAAAATACAGAACATCAACTCAAAAACGTTGCCTTAAGTCGGCACAATCATCAGTTATCGTTGAAATTTCTGAAAAATTAGCAATGAGAAGCTTGGATCCATGAATGCACGAATATTATTCTTTCCTTCGTGGATGGAAGGGCTGCTGGAAATTGCAGTGGATTGGAATGTGTATTGAAAAATTGTTTAACCTGACAAATATGCGAGATGAATATTCATATTCATAGCCTTGATAATCATAATACAATTAGTATAGGTCAGAAAAACTCTTTATTCACGATTTTAATAAATATTACTAATTGACATTGGCATCGTTAAAAAACATCATTATATAAAAAATCAGAACAACCACAAATACAGGAATGTCCTGCATTACGGGACATAAGTGGTCGCTAAAAGAAACGCTGACCTAAATTAATCATTCATTTTTCCACATAGATAAGTATCAGCGAAAATTGCATACCACATTGTAAGTTTCTAAGTCTATAAGTGATAATTCTCGAGCCTTCAGGACCGTCTTTCACAGCGATCTATTGACCGATTACAAAATTACTGCACTAATTAAGTGTGAAATCGAAAGACGCAATTATCCGATGAGATTATCATCATCTGTTAAGATAAGCTATTAAGAAGTCTATAATGTTCCAAGGTTAGGATCGACTAAAACTACAAGCTTGCGGATCTATTGATTAGCATCGTTAAATAATTAGGGTTTCGGTTCAAAAAGGCGATGAAATATTTGGCTAATTCTCATTAAATCAATTAGAAATCGATCGATTCTCGATGCTAATTGACAAGTGTGCATACTTTATGTAAGCCATTATCACGCGCGAAATAAGTAATACATAAATCTTTACCAATTTGAGTAGGTACTGCACTGTAGTACCATGAATAAACATTTTTTCATGAAAGTTATTCGAATTATGAAAAACTCATGTCCAAAAATAATATTCATTATTATTCATTCAATATTTCATTATTATTATTATGAAAAAGTGTCAAATTTAATCGTTTCATGTCCTGACATTACCAATAGCAATATAAAAATTGTCTACTGAATAAAAATAGTTTTTATTAAAGACAGATACTGAACACCAAACGGTATAATAATCGACGTCGGCTTCGACAGGTTCCAATATTCCGAGTATTCGTTTGTCTAACGCATATTTTTCCAACTGGTTTTCCGTGGAACTCAGGAAAGGATTGTTTGGGATTTCACGGTACCAGACATCATATACGGAACCCTTAAAAATTCAGGAACTAGAAGCGCTTTTAATGAAAATATTTTCTTGTTACTATATTATTCGTATACCGGGTATCCCTAATGCAGCCGTCTCATCAACCATTCGTCGTGAAGATATGGTTCCACGATATAAAAAAATGCTCAAAATGAGTTGAAAAATCACCCTGTACCAGTTTTGGGAGTGAAAACACACACAGCGTATCACAAAATAAAAATCCAAATTTTTATACAGTGTCCCTGTTTACTAACTTCCAATTAGGGTTTCATGGGCTGAGAAGCCCTGTTTCTTCTCAGCCCATCAAAAACAGTCCCATGTTTTTAACTGAAATATTCGCTGAGATATTGGAATGAAAAAAAAAATCGGGAAGAGTTGGGAATCTCTCTCTTTACTTTCGTAAGTTTTTTCTTGCACGTTTTGGATTGAAACATTTGTTCGCAAATCAGAACCTCTTTGGCTAATATATTCGTTGCTTATATATTAGGTTATTTGTGAATCATGACACACGTAACTCGACAAATATATGGATTTACCCACCGGTAGTATGGGTGATTCGGTGTATCATCATCCGATTTGTCATACCGAAAATGTTCAACACCCACATATGTTTGACTAAAATCGTTAAACCAACCCATAACTGGGCAAAGAAAAGCGAACTAATGCTAGAAACGTTTATTATTTCAATGGGAAAATATTCGCAAAATAATAATAATTACAGAAATGGCTTTATGGCGTTACTAATTGCGGATAAATACGTCCCCGTTCGGAAGAATAACGGCGCCATGACTGATTTGTTTCCAACATCAGTAATTCATATTATATAGATGTATCGAGCGCTTCTTCGAAAAAATACGCCTAGTAATATGTCTTTTCTTCCTCCATTACAATGTATTCCCCCTAAATAAGAGTATTACGACAACTAGAAAATGAATGTAGGAGTTTCTCGAAACAGAATAAAAAAAGATGGGGATTAAAGTGCAAAGGGATAATATACAATAAAAGAAAAAACTGGAATGACCATTTGGTAGCATTACGTGACGTCACGCTAGCCCGCAATTATTTTTATTTTTTATATACGCTTTTTTTTTTTTTGCGTTTTGCCACCCGACTATTGTCTACAGAATAAGAAGAAAAGAACGAAATAAATAAAAAAAAAGGGTCACTAAAGAGAAAAATGAAGTGACTGGACTTATACAAAGAAAAAGATTCAAAAGAAATAGGAGTAGGTGGGCAAAATGAAATGAAAGGAATCGGAGCGCTCTCGAGGAAAAGAAAAATAGTAAAATACCACAAAGTAAAAATATTAAAAAAAAAACAATAGAAAAAATGCGCTCATAGGACTAGGTTACGATTTAGGTTGGGAGGTGACGGTTGAATCACGATATGAAGCGTGCCGTTTTCATCTCTCTCTGCAAAAGGAGTCGTTTCCTAATATCATAACGCGCGCGCGTGCCACGTGAGTGAGCGAGTGTCTTACGTGTGTGTGTGTGTGTGCGCGCGCGAGAGAGAGAGAGAGCGCTGTTGCGTGATGTGGATCGTGTAAACGGTCGTAATCGCTCCCGCTGTGACTAAGTGTCGAACATGAGCGTTCCTGCAATTTATTCTTGTAGACATGGGTCGAAGCATTAATAGGTATTGCTGGGAAAAAAGGAAACGAAATAATTACGAAGAAGATTGAGTGTCATTTTCTTTTTTTCAGTTTTAACAGTTATTTTTTATGGTTTCGACGGGGGGAAAAAACGTTGTGAGTAAAGAAAAAGTATAAACGGGAACAAAAACAAAAACCCATTGTTTTCTTTGCTTCAAAAAAAGTAAAATATTCTGATGATTATATTATATTAAATAATGCAAATAGATTTTCTACGTTTTTAAAATTATTTTCGATTGCAATCGATATGTATTAAGAATTTATAAAAAAATAAATTAGAAAACCACATTTGCTAATGTTTTTTTGAAAATAAACGTGGATTGTTTTACTTGATTCTACATACCAACTGCTACGATAGAAAAATTAATTTTTATGATTTGTTTATGAATTATATTTCCTTATACTAACGTCTCGGGGAAAATAGCTTTAAATCAGTGTTTGAAAAATTGGGTGGACGATGGAATGGTCCGGGGGGGGGGGTGATAAAGGCTAGGGATTTAACATAGCATCCTATGGGTTCATTTAAGTTGGGGGGAGGGCGGGGTGTTGAGAAAGAAATTCTGATGAAGAGGCCGATGGAATAAAAAGTTTGAGAAACTATGCTGTAGATAATATGCAGCAGTCGCATACCCACGCGCAGTAAGGAATAAAGACGTTGTTTTTCTTTAATCCGCAGATTATACGCAAAAAAAATACTGTACTATGAAATTCACAATTAAATGTAAATCAATAACGGAGAGACGATATGAAAACTAAATTTAAATTCACATTAATCACAAATCATGAAAATATTTGTGAACAAAATTGCCGACCCTTTCAAAGTTCCATAAAAATACCTGGAAATACCTTCCATGGGAAAAAGAACTTAATAAATTGACCACTTTCACATTTAATGGTAAACGTCCAATTTAAAGCAGAACTTTGTCACCATAGTCTAGTCCACAATGCTCTGTGATTGTCTCGTAACTAAAACATCTGAGTACCAAAGTACAAGCGGGGGGGGGGGGAGACAAAGAGAGAGAGAGAGAGAGAAATGAACCAATAAGCCGAAGAAACGAGGAAAATCAAAATGGTCATTTGAAGAGAGTACGTGAGATAGAGGGAGTATAAAGTGGAAATCCTGGATATAAGGCTAATTTTTTCGGTTGTAAGGAAAAACACATAGGGATATTTACTACAGAGAAACAGTTTCCACAGTTTGTTTTTATTTTTCCTATACAAAAAGAAGGCCGAGGTAAGTGCGAAATAACATTCTTTTTTCCCACTGATACATACGTAGCCGATTTTAAAACCAGCGGCTTAAATGTTGTGTAAAACAGATGCTGCTGTGTGGCAAAATAAAAATAAAAAATCGTATTTCTCCCTATTTGAAATTTTTTCTAAGGAATAGGATTTTTTTCACTTCTCTTTTCCTTCTATAACGTGTATAAACCAGATGGGACCATTTCCGTTCTCAAACATATATATATACACATTGCAGAAATACAAAAACGAAGAAAAACTTGAAAGTAGAAGAAAAATAAAATAAAAAATTGTTTGTTTGTTTCACAATTTTTATTATTTTCCACCACTCCCTAAAAAAAATAATATAATTTTTTTTTTATTGTGTATAAAAAAATAAAATTGTGACACTTTTCTTTTTCCTACCCTTGAAATAATGGCTTTATAACGTAAAGAGTTTCTTTTCTTAAGATGTTTTTCAACGTTACACATTTCCCTTGTAAGATTTTTATTTTCCATTTATTTCTTCGACTTGCCACAGGGAATCTCTAGTGATATTTCCTTGAGATGATGAGCTTCTTTTTAGAACGGAAAATGTGATTTTGAAACGAAATATATTTAATAGGGTTCTTGAGACACATATATATAGATGTATGTGTATTGAGGAATTGCGCTTTTTACAATACGTATAAAAATATGAAGAGAACTTGATAACGTTTCCATATATGATGTGTACGGAGTCTTCCATGAAGGATGTCCGAAAGGAATAAATATACTATGGTTCTTGTAAAATGAAAGTGAAATATGAAAAAATATCACCGAATTGAGAAAAAATGACTGTTATAAAACTTTCACTGGTGTAAAATAATAACTTGAAAGAATATAAAAAAATTATAAAATTTTCCAATCATCAAAATTGGCGGTTTTTGTCTTTAAACGGAATCAAATTAACACCGTGAAATTTGAATGAATTCGCGTTGAAGTAGTCCGATTGATATTCTTGATTTTTGCCACTTTTGCGAGCCAAATGGCCGTATTCACGGAGCGACTGAAAAAATGATCATGTTCCCAAAGAAATATGGAGATAGTCGTAGAAAGTGGCGACTATCAAGAATCTCATTTTTTCATTTGGTGTGAATTTCTTCCGATATAATACAATCTCACAAATTTCACTAATTTTTTTATTTTCCTATGAAAGTCAAATTTTTTTTTTTGATTTCCTTATTTGCTCTATAATTAGCTTTTTATCCAATGAAAATATTATAGCTGAGTTTCTCTATTTTTATTGTTTTTACTTACATATTTCACTTCAGATACAAATACAAAATTAGAAACCACAACAGGCAAATTGCCCAACAAGGTGGCTAGAAAAAACTAAAAAAAGAAATAAAAATGTCTAAAAATAAATAGTATTAGAAAAAAGTCCCATAAAATTATGGTTGTCGTAGTCTAAAATACAGCTACCCAAAATCATATGCTAGAAAAAGTAACTAGCCAGCTAAAATATCTGCTGATAGAAACATGGTTGTCATCCTTTATATATGGATAGCTTCTCGATTACTCCCACCCATCTTATCATATTTCCAGTCTATCGTGGGGGAATTAATAACATCAGAAGATAAGCTATTCCATGCATTTACAACCCTGTTGGAGAAAAACTCCCGGCGACATAACAACCTAGAATTATCCTTAACTAATCGAAACTGGGATCCCCGAATCGACGCATTTAAAAGATGGCGTAACAATATTTCATGATCCATCATATCGATCCCCTTGAAAATCTTAACTGTTTCAATCATATTTCCACGACACGTACGTTGTTCCAAAAAACATATTCAATGAATCAAGTCTTTTTTCATACCTCAAGCCTTGCATACCCGACAGTGCTCTAGTTGCGCTAGTTCTCTAGTTGATTCAATTTTAGAATCAAATGCAAAATTTTTATTATTTTCCGACAATCTTTGAAAATATCTAAATCATTTCAGAGAACTTTTTCTAACTTTATTATAAAACAAGAAATTATGTTTTCATAACAATCATATGAGTGTCAAATAGCAATCTTTCTTTCTCTATGACAACGGAATCTCTAAAAATTTGGATGGATATATCACCGGTGTCAGCACATCATGACTCCTATACAGAACTGTCAGTCAAGTATTCAGGTAGAATGGCTTGAATGACTTGATACATATTTTCGATTTTATATGCTCTGATATGCTAACACAATGCTCCACATGTTTCTGCTTTACCTATTTTTTGCAAACTTTCAAAGGCAAAAAAAAAAGAAATGCATTATAAACATCTTCCCGCATGATAAAAACAGTATGATATCAATATAATTAAACAGAAATTTATTCAAAACAAACAAAACTGTTTAGTTCATAAAAGGAGGCGAAAATTGAGATTTTTGACTCAATCTTATTCGAAATAAAATTCAAAATTCAAGTTTGAAAAAAAAATGAAGTGATTTTTATACAAATCAAGCATTTTTTTCAATACAAATCAATACATATCAATACAAATCAAGCGTGAATGGATTTCAAATCTTTTGCCTCATTTAATAAGCTAAACTGGTTATTTTTTCATTCTGAATCAATTTTTATCTGATTATTTTGATGTAATGGTACTTCCTAATGCGCGCAAGGTGTTAACAATTTTTTTTTCTTAATGTGCGAAGATTTTCTAAAATGAATAAGTATTGGAGATATGGAGACCATATTGTGCTGGCATTGCATAGCAAATACGAGAAAAAATATGTTTCAAATTACAAATATGGCAATGGTTAAATTATATTTTATTGATATTCCTACTGGAGCATATTTTTTTAGCTTTTTTGACCACATTAAAAGGTATGAGCATATGTGCGATGCAGATGGAGGGATACCAATGTCAATGTACCACAGGAAGAACAAAATCTAACAAAGTGTTCAAAAATATATTAAAGGCCATATATTTTGAATAGTTATAAAAAAAATATCGCTGCAGTCATCTCAAAATGTCTTAAAATATATCATTATAGAGAGATTTAGCGCAGTAATGTATATCATTCCATTCAGAAGAGCTTCACCTAAGAGAGTGAGAAAACAAGATTTGAAAAAAGTAAATAACGTTGTAAAGAGATTTGTCTCTACAGAGATGTTTCACTGATTTTAAACTGAAAATATATAAAACAGCAGAAAAACATATACTTATAATAGGAAAAAATTAACGTACATTTCTTTTTCTGTTTGTGTTGCAATAATCATATATTTCTCCAAATATATCTTCTCTACCAATAACATGTGTTCAGAAAATCGAGTTATTGATTCATTTTCACCTTTCCTCATCAGCGTTTCTCGCTTTCTACTCCGAGTGACGTATACCGAATAGAATCGGTGTTATGTCCTCTGAAGCATTTTTATGCGATTCAGGCCCACATACAAAAGCTCTAGAGAGAGGGAGACAAGACATACGAGGAGGTTGAGAAGAAGAATCACTAAAAATGCTTATCCGAGATTGGTAAGAGAAGATCTGCTGATGGATCGGAGCTTCTGAGCAATTATCCAAGATCCCTGAGCAAACTCCGGGGGATTAGGTAACATATATCTTCTGCCATAGATGAGGCGGGAGCTTGTTTTGGATCAGGTGCTAGAGAGATGAGATAGTTTAGTTTGGGTGCAGGGGAAAGGGACCTTTTCGGATATTGAAACAGTCGCATACGGAAAACTAGATTCGACCTAAAAAAAATGATAATAAAAAAGAAAAGATAAATTGATATCTACGTAAAACCACCCACAAAAAGCAATTTATCCCTCATGATCCTTCCGAAATAGAAAATTAAATGAAACATGAAAAGCGTCCATGTTGTTTTTTTTTTTCGTACTGGAATTATGTTTTTTTCTTCTTTTCCGAGCTTTATAACTTCACGATCCTGAAATGAAATAATATTCTGGTAGTGATTATAATTACTGCTACCACAGGGTATTTTTATCGTTAGATGGAACATTGTAGACGGGATTAACTATAGGGAAAAACAAGAAATTTAGTAGAGTATTGGATCCAGCGACAGCTATTATTTAAACAATGTAGTATATAAAATTATTCCTAATAATCTTTGCGTGTTATCACACAAAGATCCATGTTTGTGTGATAACACACAAAGATCATCAGCAATTTCACGAGCCAAATTATCGTTCTCAATTTGTAACTAAATGCAAAAAAAAATTTTATCTTCACTTCGGAATTGTTTCGAAATTGCTAATCAGTAATCATCAATGAAGTTAAAGTTTTTACGTCTATACTTGGTGTTTTCCCGAAATTCTGTTCACGAGTATCATGAAACGAAGTATTTGCATTATAATTGGCTGCTTAATTCATGCATCATTTAATACAATAAAAATATTTCATCATATTTAGTTAATACACTCCGATAAGGAAAATGCCATGTTGCTTTCTTTATGTCAATGGTAATGCAGCAGTGAACCCAATGATCAGGTGTAAACATTTAAAAAAATATGTCGAAATATGTAACTATCGAAAAAATATGAAAAGATATGAAATCTTATAAATTTTACTCAATTACGATTTTCCTTCCAAAATACAAATACAAAGGCTACAACAGGCAGAATGAAGTGGATGAAAAGAGATGCCCATAAAAAATATGGATGTCAAATATATTTAAACTATACAAGGTTTGTAACAGTTAACAAGATTTGTCAGTGCACGCGAGCTGCCGCTGTGGTGGTCGAGTGGTCATAGTGACAGACTCGCATCGCGAGGACCTGGATTCAAACCCAACCGGTGCCGCAGTGGTGGTCGGATGAAGTTGGTTTTCTGTGGTTCCCAACAATGTTTTCATCACCACCATCTCTCAATAGAATTGATAAAACAAAATACCTCTGGTATTCAAAACACAAAAGTCGGCCGCCCACCAGGATAAATAATAGACCTATCAAACGGTTAGACCACTTGAAATATCTAGGTGTCGATATCCCTGTTAAAAAGTCTCGCCACGCAGAGCAACAAGTCTACAAATTGTACAAATATTCAATCATAACACTTCATGCACTTCACTTCGTAAATATAGATGACACTGAAAAATCGGACACAACGCCTGGTACGTGCACACATTCACACTTTGGGCTCAACTCGTTCGGTAGTAAATTGCCCATGGCGATAGACCGGAGTTGGGTTTGAAAGAAAGAAATTGCAAAGAGCTCTAAGAAAAGATTGATTCGTTGCCTTTGTAGTTTAAGGCGCTCACCCGGCAAGAGACAGGACATAGGTTCGATTCCCCGCAAGGACAGTTGAATTGTCTTACTTCCCTAAATTCATCTTTGCATCAGTCAGCCGTTAAAAAGCTTGTATGAATAGTAGAAAGTGGCATCATCTTCTGATAAGTCGTCATCTGGTCAGCAATTGTGAGTTACCTCCGACCATCCATATGTCAGGCCCGTCATTTGGGGGGGCAGGGGGAAGTTGCCCCCCCCGGCTTTTGAAATACACTAAAAATGGTATATATATACATGCAAACATATATATATATACATACATACATTGAGTACATGTGCTTTGCCCCCCCCCCCTCCTGGAAAAAGTTGAAATGACGGCGGTGCCATATGTGGTCTCGTTCATTGCACACGAGCTCTTAGGAAAGATTGAGATCCATTGCCTGTGTAGTCTAGGAAGCTCACCAGGCAAGTGAAGGGACGTGTGTTAGATTCCTCGCGAGAGCAGCTTTTAACAATTTTCCCAAGTATCGTGAAAGAGAAAGAGATTCATGGAAATGGAATGAGGATAATATTTCAAATTTAAATTTCGCGTAATTTTGTATATAGGTGTGTATGCATCTGTTTTATTTGTTTTTGATCGACGGTATCAGTGTTTCAAAGTTTCACGTCTGTATAGGGTAGAACTACTACTTAACCGGACATGCACCTCGTACACATTTCTCTTCGGAATTTCTAACGAATCGGTACATGGTGGAATGTGTGTTCTGAGTGAATGGGTGGCCCTAACGTGCCCATTCCATTGGACTAATGTGTCCGTCTTCCATTTTCTGAAGTAAAGATGAAAATGCTTGAATTTTTCATGTTATGTCAGTATCATGCTGTAGGTTTGCCTGCTCTCTTTTTAAATGGGTGACTGGCTCGCATTTGCACCTCTAAGCTGGAAAACCGCAGAAAACCAACTTCAGCCGACCACCACCGTGCCGTCAACGGGGTTCGAACATGGATCCAGCACGATACCCACAGGACCGCACAGCGTCTGTATAGGCTTCAAAAGTCTGTAGTATATGCATAATTACATAATTATAGGGTGGGGCAAAAAATCCGTAGAAACTTTAAAAATTTATAAAAACCGGGAAAATAAGCGAAATAAAAAATGGTTTGCAGTGTTAGCATCGCTAGGTGGAATTTTTTTGACAGGAAAAAAAATAACTAAAAAAACGCAGCCGATAGGTGGCGCTGACGTACCCAAGTCAACGAAAAAATACGCAAATAAAGAACAGAATGCCTCCAAATCATTTATTACAGAAGTAATAACTGTCATGTTCCACATGACCACCACCACAGGGGATAACACACTGCAGGCGAGTCACAAATCCAGCAACGGCAGAGTGCAGCAGGTCCACATACGTGGTTTACAACGGTGAACTGGTTGTGGATTAGAAGATCAAGTTCTTATAACCGTCTCATTTGCATATTTCCATTGAAGTCGCTCGTACCAGTGCCACCTATCAGCTGTTTTTTAAGTAATTGTTTTTCCTGTCAAAAAAATTCCCGTGGCCTAGCGATGCTAACCCTGCAAACCGTTTTTTATTTCGGGTATTATTTTTCCGCGATTTTTATTCATTTTTAAAGTTTCTACGGACTTTTTGCCCACCTTATAGCCATATATTTATGCATATGTATTGGAGGCTATTTCACTATTCATAAAGTCTGTACTTCGGTACTCTTAATATGTTTAATAGTCATGTGAAAGCTTTTCATCAGAAAAACCACTTTTAAACTAAATATTTTTGTTTGCGCACGAAATAACTTGCAATGAATTTTTTTTTTCGAAAACATTTTAGATACTTTATTTTAAAATACGAAGTATAAAGTAAAATGAAATGAACGACACCAGCAGAGATACGGGATTTTTCTAATATATTTTTCGAGTTTTTTTTTTTCTTTCTATTTCATTCGTATTTGCAAACTTTTTTTTTAATGCTCCAACTGCAAAATCTTTCTCTAAGTTAATTAGACTGTTGAATTGGGAATTCTCTTTTTTCAGACCATTCGATCTTATTTCTGTAATGAAAAAAAATATTCAGAAACATATGAGACTTAATTATTTATTAAATAATTCAGTTCTCTTTTGACAACGGCTTAAACTTTTGCATTACATGGATATACTAGACACAAATCACTCACATTACACGATATGCGTGTGTGCACTGCATTATTTTTATTAAAATTTTGTATCTCTTAATGAAGTCGTCCATTCTGAATGTATGTTTGGGTCTTGATTGATCTGTTAAGAGTATATCGCGATTTTTTTCGTTTGAGGATGAAAAACTTGACTTACGAATATAAATTGTATCAGTCACTTCAATGATTTTCATTATATTATACGCATTATTCTCTTCCTCAATTTGAAAAGAATATTATCAAATTTAACTCCTTCGCTTACATGTTATTAGCAGTAAATGCAGATGATTTCTCACTTCAGTGAATCGGCGATAAATATGGTAACCTTGTCCTAACCTAACCGAACGTTAGGAAAAAGGAAAGAAGGAGAAGTGAAGTAGAGAATTAAAAGTTAGTAGAAGAGAACAAAAGCGAATGAAAGGAAAACACTATGTAATAGATAAGTTGATTAGGGAGTACGCACGAAGTATATATATCTGTCTTTTCACCATCACCCAACCTTTTCCTTTTCGCTCTTGTATGTATATAGTAGAAGCATGCATCGCATGTTTAAAAAAATCACTAATAACAGCATAGAAGTAAACGAATGTAAAAAGAACAATTTTTTCCATAGGGTTATAACAAAACTTCGTGATGGTGAGGAGAGAGGAAAGAAAACAGACAGAACTTGTTTGAATTTATTCCCCTGGCGTTTAGATGCAATATTGCGTCCATGATCGTAAAGTTGTTGATTCAATACAGTATGCCACGGAATTGTCAAAATGTATGAATATTACAGACACGCTCCATTCATTCCGATGGATATTGAAAAACTGCCTGATAAAATTTCCTAACTGTAAAGTAACATTGTATACTACAAATAAAAAAGAAGTGATTCAATCTTTTTCGAAGCCCTAAGCCCTTAAGTCAATTTTTTTTACAGGACATGCAGCATTATATATATGTTGCATTTAATGAATAATCTGAATCCAAATCATTGGGTTACCTTTCATTAATTATTTGAATAGGATTCTTTAGATAAATTATATAGATACAGAGGGTCCTACAAGTTCTGATTCGGACTTTATCTCATAAATGCTCAAAATGTGTTCACTGACCACTCTGTACCAGTTTCGAGAATGACAATAAAGTGTATTATAAAATAAAATAAAAATCTAAATTTTTATACGGTCCTTGTGTTCTCCAACATCCAATTAGAAAGTTGTTGCTCTGTCTGGCCTGAAGCCATTAGAAAAAGCTCCATGTTTCAAGTACAACATTTGCTAAGATATTTGAATTAAAAAGTTGGGAAAGAACAGCATAAATAATGCAAAGAAGCGTTGTCTGCTAGTTTGTCTGCTTGCTCTTCCTCAACGTTTTTCCGATTTTTGAATTTGAATATCCCAGCGAATGTTCCACTTAGAAACATGGGTTGTTTTTTTTGTTTTTTTTTTTGCTTCGGGGGAGAGAGGGCAACAATTTTCTAATTGGAAGCTAGAGAACTGGGGACCGTATAAATTTTTAGCTTTTTTATTTTATGACACACATTTCTTTCTTTCCCTCAAACCCAACGCAGCCTAGGCTCTATTGGCTTTAACCAATTTTAGCCATGGCCCGTATCAAAGGACTGGACCGCATCGGTCAAAACTTTATTATAACACACTATATTTTCACTCTTGAAACTGGTACAGAGTGATTTTTCAATACATTTTAAGTGTTCTTTAAAGTAGAACAATAGCGTTACGACGAACGCTTCATGAGGTAAAAACCGAATTAGGACAACCTATATATTAAATATGCTCTACTGCTTTTAGATGTGTATAACAATCTATATTTCACGAATTTAACTACCTACACTATTGTCTTATCATGATAACGTATTCTAATATTCATGTCATTCGTATGCAGGGTAACGAAATGAATAAATACTCTGTGGTTGATCCTAAAATTGAAATAATGTATAAATAAAATATCAACAATGAGAAGCAAAGTTAAGCTGTGGGATAGTTCTGGTCCTGTACAATTATAATTACGAGAAATACAAAAATATTAGTTTTTGTATAGCATCGCAATGAATAAAATCTGCAATTCTACTCATGACCCACTAAAATTTGAATAAAAATTAGTCGAGATATCAATTACTGAAATTTCTAATTTTTGTCACTATTTTATGAGTTCCCCGTACTTTTTTATTTTTACACATAAAAAATGGCAAAAATGAAAGAATTTAAAATGTTGAATAAATGGAGGATTTTTTATTAAATTTTTCCAGGGCATTTTTTAAATTTTATAAAAAGAATTGCAAATTTTATTATTTACTCTAATTTACATATGTTTTAATATAAAACAGTATAAAAAATTTAATTTTGGTTTTTTTCCTGAATTTGTTTCTTTTCAGCCATTCTTTTTCGTCAAATTTTGTGATTTAAATTCTTAAACCACTCTACAAGAATAATTTGCATTTTTAATGATAACCAAAACTCGTTTTATTCAAAAAATATGTTATAAATTACTAAAGCTAATAATGAATTAGAATATATTTATGCATAGAAAAACAACCACTACGTAATACTTGTCTGATAAAAACAGATATTATACAATAAATAATTAGATTTTGAGATATTAAGAATGTAAAGCATCAGTATTATTTATAGAAGAATCAATATTATTTATATTATACGCAATTTATTGTTTTATATAGAATTCGGCGAAAGCAACGCTCAAATTTAATGTACAGAAAATTTATTCTACCAAAAATTCATTTATTTTATGAGCACGTAATTATACAGCAAGGTTCAAATTGAAGATAAAAAAAAACATTTTTGTTTCGAACAGCAAAAATTGACAATGTGTGAAATTCGGTTTATAGGAATTCTCAGAAAGAAATCGCTTCACCGGCTCTTGAAGAATTTTTTTTTTTTGAGAATCTTTTGACAGAATGAAAAGACAAGAAAAAGAAAAGGTGATGAGAGACGCCAGGTCCTTACAAATGAATCCAACGCCATATCTTTTGTTGCTGATAAAGCAGAAAAAGGCCAAAACTAATTTATTACAAAAAGCGTGTAAACGATAAGATCTGAGCCCTCGTAGAAAACCTTTCTTTTCCACATTTTCCTTTTTTCTTTCTAACTTTGTGTACTTCATTTGCTCGATTTTTTTCCCCATGGATTCCACTGTGCTACTTACTAAGAAAGTTTTGTGAAAAAAGAAATGAGAAAGTGACACAGGAAAAAATAACAACCCAAATGAGTAGAATACAAATTTGAATTTCAAAACATTGCATCAAATCTTTTTTTTAAATAAGCAATAGAAATCTTTATGATTTTTTTGACAATTTCTTATTATTTGTGAATTTGTATGAAGGCAGCTTTATTTATTCAAGAATTTTCAAGTTGACCTCAAGTGTGATTTTTTTAAATATTTATAAATTAAATAAGAACAAGAATATCTCAAAAATAACGTCTCCTTGGTCTATTCATTTCATTTTTTAACTTTAATCTCCAACTTTATAATTAGCTTTTAGTTTTTATCATTAAATTTATTTCTCTAATACTTTTTTCCACTGTTCATCATTAATTTATCTCCAATTTTTATCATTAAAAATATAACATTTTTATCATTAGTGTATTTGTAATTTTTATCTGATTAAATTATCTATAGTATTATCATTGATTATCTAAATTTTTCTGTATTAATTTATCTTTAAAAATACATAGTTTGTCTATTTTAATTGCTTTGGATTTTAAAGGCATTCATGTGTATTGTGATTAACAAAATGTTATTTATTACTGTATTTGTGAAGGAGCATGTGTTCAAAATACTTGAATATGAGAAAGAATTTTTCTAAATACATGATTTTTAGAAATTTTATGTATATTCTTGGTATATGTAGTATAAACTGAATATATGTCGGTGTAGCTAAAATTTCTGCGTATCCGCTTCTTTAAATGTGTCTGTTCTGAACGATCTAGTAAAATATTTTGATACAGAATACATTCGTACATATCAATATGTACATAATTTATTTTCCTTAGGCTTATAATGTCGTCTCCATCGGCTTCAAAACACCTGATTCCTAATAATGAATAAATTTCAAACTTCTATAACAACCATTTGCCTATCATACTATATCTATGTATTTTATTATCTTGAAACAATGATATAACTTCGATATCTTAAAAACAATGGAAGACTATTTCGTCTTCCATTAAAACGCTTCTTAGTAGTATAGTATCTGAATCGTCATTGAAAATAAAATATGAACCTATTTGAGTAAAATTTTCGTTCAGAGAATTACCCGTCTTCATTTTATCCCTAAGAATTTAAGGAAAATGACTTTCGCTAGCCGCTAAGTAAATCCGTTGACCGCAAAAAGGAGAATCCATTTCTTGAAATTGCGCCTAAATATCTTTCGCTCATTCTTTTTCCTCATAAATGTACTCGCATTCATGTGCGTACGTAGATGTATGAATTCTTTTCTTAATGTCCTCCGAAACCCTAAGTGCGTTCCTTGATGATATGAATCCGGATGGAAGATTATGATGAATGACATCGTGATTAGAGGGCGATAAACACAAAGATTTCCGAAGAGCTGGAATAAGTCAAATTACTAAAAAGCTTCATAGATCAATCATTCTTTAAGAGACAGAGAAAAGAGCCGAAATTATGCGTATTCCGAACGGATAAACGAATCTTACCATACTTTCTTTTCTGGTTCTGCTCTTTAAATTACTGCAGCCATTGCCCCTCCGTATATATTCCTTCTCCTCTCGAATCATCATTACGTTTGAGCGGTGAATCGGATCATTAATTTGTCCTTCACGATTATGAATTCATTATACGTGGCTTTTAAATGACAGTATGATGTGAAAAGAAAAAAGGAATGAACCTCAAAGTGTAATAGTTAATTAATTTCGACAAACATATTATTAATGAGATTTAAAAGAGCTATATATATTCGAATCTATATATATATATATGCATTGCATCCTCCGCGTCGCTATCTTTTGCCTCGTTCAATCAAGACAAACTTCATTATTGAAGAAGCACAAAAGCACATAATTAAGAATATGTTTTATTTTTATGTTGAATTCTCCCAGTGAGGATGATGATGATATATAAATTTCTTTACTCTTTTGTGGGTTGATAAGGTGTTTCATAGGTGAATGAGGGCCTTAATTGCGATTTAATGATTATAATACACATATATATTTCGCAACAATTCCCTCTTGAGAAAAGTTTTAACAAAATGTCCCATCACATAGTAATCAAAAAATCAGCCTTGTTCGATCCAATGCAATATAATAACTATAATAAATTTTGAAAATACGTGCTCCAAATTTGAATCATTTCATTAAAAATTACATAAATGCATGAATGCGTACATTTTTCTATGCATATAATGTGTTGATTCGGTACATCTATTTCTTTACTTTAATGCGACTGCCTGCCTTCGGGATATTGTTGTGGTTGTTGTTTTTTATGTCATTTTGGATAAAACGAATGTGGTTTTAGTTTAGGTATGGTATAAAATTTAACGCTAATTTAAAAGTTAATCAGAGTTGGGCAAATGCCCGAAATGGCCGAAAATCCATCGGGGCAGAGAAATGTGAGGGTTTAATTAGTATGCTGAAAGTGTCAATATTAAAAAACCCATGGAGGATTTTGAAAAGAAAAGTTAAACGAGACATAAGTCTAAGAGAGAAAAGCGGTTGGATATTGAGTTGGCACTTCAGCTCCGATATGGAGACAAAGACCAACAGTACTTTCAAACAGCTGGTTGGATATCTTGATTTGCTATCCAAGTTTTTCTTGAAACGCGCATGTGCATCCCTATTGAAACACGTTACAAAACATTTTAGAAAAATAACAGAGTAACATGGGTAGAGTAAACGTTCATACGACATTTCTTACTTTTTTTGCCCCAAGGAGATTGCACATTCATGCTTCTGGCATATGAGAGGGATGATATGGCATGAAATAACAATTAGTGGAAGTGTGAAATTAAAATCTTCCTATGTGGCCCCAATCAAAATAATGTCGATGATGATAAAAAAATTTGTGTCCCTTTCCATTATATCAGAAAAAAAATTCTCCCCGTAAGATTTGAATGGAAATTCTTTTAGATATCAGTAGTTCAAGTTCTTTATGTATGTCATTTGTTCATGACTTTTTTCGGATTTTATTTTGGACTCGGTCGTATTAACACGTAATTGTAACAAAATGCAACAAGAATCTCAAAACTGCAAATATCCCAAGGAAATTTCATTCAAATACAACGGAGCAGACATTTTTTTCTGTGTAATATGAAGAAAAAAGTAAATTTAACAAATGAATACTTTTTAGTTTAAATCATAGTTTCCCAACTTTCTCGGCAACGGGATAAATCCAGTATCGGAGCCCCTGGCGTTCATTCAGTTCCAGCTCCTCTTTCTTCCGAAATTTTTTCCCCCATCGCCCCCAACGCAATCTAAGCCATAGGATCCTATGTTATACCCGTAGCTTCTACCGCCCCCAAGGAGGCGTTAACGCCCACGTTGGGAATCACTGGTTTAAATCAACGTAAAACTTTTAGTTCTGTATTACTATTATGAAATTTCTCACATAATTATTATGAAACTATCGCAACTCAATTTTCCTGTTTCACTTTAAAATTAAACTCTTTATCTACCAAAGGTGCTTAAAAGTACCAATTCAGATAATTTGTTATGAATTAACCAATTTTTTGAAAAACAGTATTTGCTTTATTTTTTATCTTTTATTAGAACTGAAATGACCTGAAAATTAATTTAAGTGAGTGTTGTTTGTTATTATCAATGGATTTAAATTTTATTATATTAATTTATTAACGCTCTTCTTATTCTACTTTTCATAATATAGTAAATAAAGGATTAACTATAGCATTTTTATTCGTTCATTCATTATTCATTAAAGAATTCATTATTATTTTTCGTGAAGCACGCGTATATTGTATACTTCTTCGATGATTCACTTTTTCGCTGTTGACATACCAAAATAATGATCAGTAAAATGAATAAAGTTAAAATCAACCCCTCACACTAAAACAAATAATCTGTATAAGATGAATAATGAGTATGAGAATAACGAGCTTAGTTCGCTTTTTCGTCCTTATATAAGACGAAATTCGATTATAACTTTTTCACCACATTTCCACCAACATTTTCTGTCATGAATGAGTGGCAAACTTTTAGTCTCTAAAAATTCATGAAGAACATAAAAACTACTGCTAAAATTTCAAAACTCGATGCTTTTATTATTTCTTTCAGGTAATCACCAAATAGAAAATCTAATAACATTTCTTGAAAGAAATTATCCAAAAATACGCTGCGAAATATTTCGTCGAAAAACATATTAAATGCTTTAAAGACTTGGTTAGGTTTTTGATTGAGTGGGAATATGTGTCTCAATGATTAACCTCCCGCAGGACTCGAACCAATTAGGAAACGACGATATTTACCATCATTATGACATTTCGTTACATCACAGTCATTATGAACTCTGATGGGGTAATTAGATAAGGATATTCAGTTCACAGCCAATTCAATGGCTAGACAAATAGTTCCAACCAATATTTGTTCTCAACTCAATGAGCGTTGTTATGCCTTTTAAAATTGAATTGCAGCCGTTGCAATTGAGGATGGTGGTTTTAAAATGTATTAGCACCGCGATTGGTAACTATCGAAATCGTACAATATCGACAATTTAAATGTGCTCCACATTTTCTTGAATCAATATTCAAGAAATTTGCTAAATATAATCGTGTTTTGTCCGGATCTTGGTGAAATAGAATCTACTCATAAATCTTGTGAACCAGATTCTTGTATTTGATCACCCTATATCATTGGATATCAGATAATTAATCAACTCTTTTAATGGAAACAGATGAACATATAGCAGCAAGAATGAAATTTGTGTATCAAAGACAAATGATCATGCCTAAGGAAAGAAAAATTATATTAGTTTTTCTTTTCTTGTACGGCACGCTCAAAACTTCGAAAACACGTCCTGCCGTGGTTATAGCCCACAATAACTTATGGTGCCTGATACTGATACTGACTTAAGAGTCATAGTTACTCCCGCCGTTTACCCGCATTTGGATGAATTTCTTCACTTTGACATTCAGAGCACTGGGCTGAAATCACATCGCGTCAACACCGCTCACCGGCCGTCGCGATGCTTTGTTTTAATTAGACAGTCGGATTCCCTCGGTCCGTGCCAGTTCTGAGTCGGCCGTTGGCCGCCCGCCGAAGTCTCGGGGGGGCTCCCTTTGCGGAAAGTGCCCTCCCGGTGCAGCTGCGGCATTCCACGGGATATCACTGACGCTGGTCCGGGCTCGACTCGCATCCGCCGGAGCGGACTGATACTGACCCAAAGAGAAACTCTTTTCATTATTTCATCATAGGTATGAAGTTTGAACCATCAACACTGCTGAGCATATCAATTAAGTCAACTAAATCTATCAGCTCATTTACTCTCTTATAAATCTCTTATAATAAGCGCATTCCATGGTTATAAAATGTTCATAAACGAGAAACTTACACCGAATTTTTAATTTCGAAATTTCACAATTTCAGTTACGTCTAAACGATTGGGGCAAACGGGATCCGATCCCATGGACCCGAGTCAAACGAGGCAATTGGACTCAGCGGTTTTACTACTTAGTCATTGTATGATGTTGAAAAGATCCCCCAAAAAAACAAATTAAAAACCCCGAGCTTTGAAAAGACGGCTCTGCAATATACGTTTCCAAGCGCTTAATATATATAGATTCTGGCCAAATTTTCCCACAACTTGAGCAGTAACATGAACTTCGCCTATTCTTAATATAAACGGCCTTGTTTTAAGTACAATAAACCTCCCACATGGACAAGAAAAAAAAACAAGTTTTTACAGATAGCCCGCATATCCAATGAGGAATGCAAGATGAGATGCAGAATAAATAGTTTGTCGGATTAATGTCATTAGAGATTCGTGTAAAACTGTATAAATGAAACAAATTTCTATACAATATTTAGCTCTTTATTAACTTTAAAGCTCTACTGAGATTTTGAGTCACATACCAAATGGTTTTAGTTCCATTTATTTCAAATGTGATAAATTCTAGCGCATTTGAATTATTCCGGTAAGCAAATAATTGTTCATAAATATGCCAATATCCATATATTCAATTAACGTTCCACCTATATGTAAATTTCAACTTTGTGCTTCATTGATCATTTGATCATTTTTGTCGCACCACGGTCATTTTTTGACCGGGACCTACAATTTATTGCCGATGAGGTTAGTGCGCTAACCCCTCGATGGGGGACTCCTTGCGGTAGCAATCTTTTTCTGTGATCACGTCACCGTTTCTGTTGTACCCCTGTGTCAGGAAAGTTTTTTGACAATGACCAAATGGGTATCAAACTAGCAATACCTCTAACTCTCTCTAAACATCCTTTGGCACTTTAGGCGAGTTTCTTATCGACCTGGGCTACCGCACCCAAAATATTTCTGTCAGCTTTGGATATGTTGCATATCGTAATAAACTGTCACAGTTTATCGCCATCTAATTCGCAACATATGTATGCCGATAACTCAGTGCATTATTTCTTTCCTCGTCAATGCCAGATGCTCACGAAGTTTCAAACTGATTATATAAAATCCAATACTGAAAAATTTACTTCTCAAAGTTCAATATATATTTAAAAAAAATTCTAGTGTATACAGCACTTAGCGAGGAACCGTACGGTAGTAGGTAGTATCCCCCGAGATTCAAAAAAGCTTCGAAAGACATACTTTGACAGCTTCCAAAGAAATGGTCGATTATGAATTTAGGAACGGGAACTCAACAAAAGAAACTCCTAGAAACGAAACTTTTTCCCGTTGATGTGAGATCGGGAGGTGGGATAAAAAAAAAGGGGGTAGGAAACAGGAGTAGAGAAAACTAGGATAGAAACTTAACCGTCAGTAAAGAAGAGGAAAAGAGTAACAAAAAAGAAGGGTGCTCCCCAAAATGGTGGATGTTAGAAGAGTTTTTAAGCTCCCTCTCTCGCCCTCGGCTGAAAGCTTTCTAGGCCTATTCCACCGTGAACATAGAGTTTAGGAGAAGACAGCGAAAAGGTTTTAGGCGTTAGCCTTTAGAAAATTGAGTGGAGTAGATCCGCTCGCTCTCTCTCTCTCCCTTTCGACATTTTTTTTTCCTTATCCGCTACAAAAGTCTAATGCTTACCTTCCCTGCAATACACCGGGAAAAAAAATTGAAAAATAAAAAGAGACGGACTTCTTCTCTCTGTGTTCAGTTTGACAAGAAAGTTTACTTTATGTTCCTTTTTCTTGCCGTTGTTGCTACCATCCTTGCCCATTAGTCGAGACTCCGGTAAAGCCGATGAATTAGGATACGAAATGAAAAATTGGATAAATTTACTTTCGGAAAGCACGAGAAATGAACGACCTGTTTTGGAACTCGAGACGACGATTTATTTATACGCAACTTTTCTCTCCGTCTCTCTTTCTCGGGCCCTTTAGATTTATCTATATGTTTGGTATCTTTAACGTTACTTCCCTAAACTCAACTTTACTTCTCTGAGTCTAATGACTCAAGTAGAGAGAGAGTTTACTCTAATAGATGTGCTGTTAGCAGATCCACTGCCGTTGAAAGTTCCAGAGAGTATAACGATGTCTAAATATTCCCCCACCCGCTATGTTTACTTCTCTGTATTTTAGTTTGGAACTCTAATCGGTGCTCACGTCCCCTTAGTGGAATCGATTGCTTGCTAATCGATAATTAATGAATTACTATTCATGTTGATAACAAAGTTAATTAGTGTCAATAGTTATGTCACATGTTAAAATTATATGGAAAAAGAAACTGAACTGGACTATGATCGTTAATTATCAATTTAGGAGAAGATTTGTTTCACAGTCAACGAAGTATGAGTTACTAGAACTTTCCTCATGGAAATCGTCCCTATCTTTGTTATGGAGGAAAGAGTTTGAGTCACGACTGGGATGTGATTGTCTTTGTTCAGTCATTCGAAATTAAATCCAAAAGACCTACTTCAATCGTCAGTTTTAATAAGGGAATGAAAAAGACAAAAATGGAAAAATTACTTTTTGTACTTATGCTTTCCTCTACACGTGACTGGTAAGAAAAACAAAAACCAGTCCCTGGAGAACCTTGAAAAAGCGTAAGGTTCATAAAGTTGACTTATTTGTACCCCACCTTTTACTTATTTGAGTACAGCGAGGATTTGGCTTTGTATAATTTTTTAGCTTTGCCAAATATTGTGTATTGTAGCACGTTTAGATGACAACTCTACTCAGAGAATGGCATCGGAAAAATTCTTGAGAATCCATTTCTGGTTTAGGAATGAACTCTTAAAGTTGGTGTATTTTATTATCTCGTGGGGGAGTTTTATTACAATTATTGACATTATATTGTTATTGCCATGCAAATTATTCCTCTGTAGTCGATTATTTAGATTACAGTTTAATATACTAAATGACTAACACAATTCACTTTCGTTAGTTTCATTTCAACTTTTTTTTTCAAATATGTTCTCATATTTTTCTGTCCTCAATTGAGGGCACTTGTCGTCCAGTATCATACTTTCTGTTTATGTATTTAAAAAATCTCTTGAAGTATTTTTAATTAGTGCAATTTCAACAAAATATCCGAAATGGAATTCAAACCACTTCAAGGTGCGGGCACAAACGTTAATGCGTTAATTTAAAGAGTTTTTCTATTTCTCTCAAAAAAAATTATTTTTTGACTTACTCCCTTCTTACCCCCCTCCCCAACGAATCGGTACATGCGGGAATGTGCGCGTACGTGTAGTGCAACCTGACGTAAAGTTTGTTTCTGTGTAATGTTTGTTATGTGTAGTGCTGCCATCTGCCACCAGTTTTTTTTCTAACTATGAGTGAAGTGAGATTTAGATGGCTTTTTTCTCAGCCAGAGATATCAAGGAAACAGTTATTTTCCGGATATTATGCTGAGGTGAGCTCGGAAAGAAAAGTCATCACGTCTCCGCCGGGACTCGAACCCAGGCCCTCTTGCATACCGCAAGCTTGCCCGGTATGCAAGAGAGCCTGGGTTCGAGTCCCGGCGGAGACGTGATGACTTTTCTTTCCGAGCTCACCTCAGCATAATATCCGGAAAATAACTGTTTCCTTGATATGAGTGAAGTGTTATGATTGAATGATTTATCGTTGTAGGACTGTTGCTCTCTGTGGCGAGACTTTTTAACAGGGGAAATCGGCTCGCATTTGCGCCTCGAAGTTGGGAACCACAGAAAACCAACTTCAGCCTACCACCACTGTGGGGTTCGATCCTCGCATCGCGAGTCCGTCACTATAACCACTCGACCACCACAGCGGCTTACGTATTCGTATGGGTTCACATACAGTATAATTTCTCGTACTCGTGTATCTTTCACTGGTTCTCAAATAAATTATATTTTTATTATTATTTTTATTTTATTATTATTTTTATTTTATTATTATTTTTATTTTTTTATTTTTTTTATTTTTTTATTTTTTTTATTTTTTTATTATTTTTATTTTTTAATTATTTTTATTTTATTTTTATTTTATTACTATTTTTATTTTATTACTATTTTTATTTTATTTTATTATTATTTTTATTTTATTTTTGCGGAATCTCAAATCAGTTCTTCTATTTATATATTTTATTGTGGACTCTGCAAATTATTTCTAACTATTTCCAATAAAAAAATGTTCAAAAATTAGGTCAATCTATAACATTAATGCTTAGGAAATGCCACATGCATAAGCACAATGATCAATACTTCATAACAAAAATATGATTGGTGATTTGAATATAAACATTATCTACTATCTCATATGTGAAAACAATGATTTAAAACTTGTCTAATTCTGACAATTGATAAGTTTAAATGCATTAATTGGAGCTCAGATCTCTCAATGGCGTGTACTATTCGATACTGCAGTATCCCCGTACCACACGTAGAAGTCGATTGAAGAAAAGTAGCTTAATGCAATTGATATTAGTGTGCAAATCGTTTAATTTGTTTACTTCAATCGTTAAATTACATTTAAAAAGAGAAATGTATTCTTCGAATGAAAGAGAACAAGAAAAGAAATTTGCAAAATTTTTCTATACCATTAGTACGGAACATTCGACAATGACTTATTGCACGCTAATTAACGTTCTTTTGTTAAATTGCGCTTCTCTTCCTTTTTTTTAATATTGTTTCTCAAATTAGCTCTTTTTTTGTTTGAATTCTCAGTAGGAAGTGTCTTTTGCATCAACACTAATTAACTTAATGACCGGACGGACTGAGCGAGTTTAAATTTCCTTAATTTGGATGCGACTGTCGCAAAACATTGGCGTAACAATTGAAAATGGAACAAACGTTGTTGCATCGAGGAAAGTCATTACATTAACGCTCGTCTTTTATCTCGGAGTTGCTTTGGACGAACATTTAAATATCACTTTGTCATTTCCCCCCACAAAATTTCTGAATCCGTATCATAATGATTCCGGGAACCATTCAAACCGATTAACTCCGCTCATTCCAGTTCTGCATCAATTATAAGACAGAAATTTTTTATTATGCACAGTTTTTTTTGCGTATGATACTGTTTGCGAAAATACTCATAATATTGCATCCATGTCACTACATTGTGAAGCATATTAATTTCAAATTATGTAAAAATAATCGGGTTGTTATTTGTCATATCAGAAGATAATTATGAAGATAATTAAGTCGGGCATTTTATTCATCAATTAATCTAAAACAGGATTTTCCCCCTTTTTGCAAAAATTTTTTTTTATTCAAAAATTCTGAATTTTGTCTTTCGAAATTTTAGTAGTTGTTATTTGTGTGTTGTAAAATAACGTTAGTACATAAAATGTAGTTTTTTTTTAAGACTATAAATTCGGTACGCCCTGGGAAAACGCATCCACCTTAGTCAGTCCTCAGCTTTTTGCAATTCTGATCAAAAAAAACTAGAAACGACTTTTTTTTTTCGATTACAATTTCAAAAACTTTGATAATTAAACTAACGTTATTGGTTATAAAATATTTAAAATCTCATAACATATTCTTTTGGCGTATGTATCAAAAATCTGTCACTACTTTTAATCGAAAAGTTCTAACAGTTGTGTTTTTTTTATACGTAGGTGTCAACAGAAGATCTAGTTCAACGATGCTTCTTACATGTTATGCGATCTTTATAATACTATAGTGCAGTGCTATCTGAAAAAATAATTTTGAATAATTTTAAAATTACTCCTCTCTGAAATTTTAAGCGTTAGTTTTGTAAAAGAGCGTCATTTTGTAAAGAGCGATAAAGAAGGGCTTAAGCGATAAAGAAAAATTTTCTCTTGATAGAAAATCCTAAACTTTGAAGGATTATTTTCGCTCTTCAATGAAATTTGGAAGAGTAAAATAAAATTTTGATGCGTGAATCACTCCTATAGATGGCGTATCTACGAACACTACTACACTGTATAGTTATTTTCAATATTTCCTAGAAGGCAATTTTTTGTTGATAAAATTTTATTTTTAATCGTTTATTAGTTATGGACAAATGTAACTAAGGAAGGTATCATTTTTTCATGGTGAATAAGTTTACTGAGTCTGAGAATACTTCCGTGCATACAGAACTGTTGTCTGTGCAGAAAATAATAATTCCCATATTGAATACCGAAATTCTGTGCGCAGAGAAGCAACAGTTTATGCAAGTGAAATAAAAGAGAATGTGCCTTACTGGGGACAAAAAAGGATCCTTGGTACCTGTGTTTGTCAATACGTATCCTGTTAGATGCGTGATTCGCATCAAAATTCAGTTTTACTTCTCCAAAGATTGTTGAGGAGTGAAAATAGTCCTTCGAATTCTGGTAAAGTTGTATAAACGAGGTTCCACTATAAATCACACCTCCCCGTAAGGGGACACTCCCCGTTTGCGAACAAAATTATTGGTCCATGGGAGTCCGTTATTGAGAGGTTCTACTGTATGATGGTTCCCATATATACATTACACACTTCTCATTTGTTCTCCTATATCATATACACGGATGCCGATGTTTCGACGGATGTTAAATAATGTCATACGTGAATGATACAAAAAATAAAAAATAAGTTCCCCCCATACTCGTGGATCGATGCATTTTTGGAGAAAAAATCGATTCAGTGATGAAAATAGCAAATCCAAAGTAAATTTACGAGAGATAAAAAAAAAATCGCGTTGTGTTAGACATCTCTGGAATTTCACGTTTCAGCATCGACTTTTCTCTAAACAAAAAAGCAAGTGAGAGAAATAGGGGGGTAAGAAGTGATGTCAAAGGCTCTCAAAAGCAATCACTATCAATCCAAAATACAAAAACAACAGAGAGAGACGCACTTCCCTCCTCCTCTTACTTGTTAAATGATTCGAAAAGATTCATCGATAAAACACTCTGTGTCGTATCTCTGTTTTTCTAAAAAGGTAGCAGAAAAGGACGGTCTTCTTCTTGAGTCGCGCTCTGTTGCCGATGATAAATGTGTGCTGTATTCCAGTATCCCGAATGCATCGTGTGTGTGTATATATATATGTATACAAAGAAATAAGAAAATAAAGAAACATAATAAAAAAAAGTACCGTCGCTACACAAATTTATTTCGGAATGAAAAGACATCAGAGACGTTTTGAAATCACAACATTAAGCTTCTCCTTCTTTAAAGATGGCAACGAAACTTTTATTTCATGTTTGTTTCGTTCATTCGAGGTTTTATTTTCCTTTGGTTTTTTTTATTCTGGAAATTGTGGTCGCGTGGTTATCTTGATAGCTTTGCAACTCCGGTGGGGGTTAGCTTCCTGCGGTTTCTCCAGCCTGAGATCGGGAATTCTGGTTGGTTTTCTAAAAAAACGTCTCGCCATATCGGTTGTCTCGTGATATCCTGAAAATACACATACTTTTATTCTAACATTACGTACTCACCATTGATTTGTAAAAAAAGGATGCACGTACATGTATCATGCACACATCTCAAAACTTTATACACCCACAAAGCACAAAGGCAATACCATCAACACGAGGCGAAGATATATTTCAACTTAAGGGTAAAGGTAGTGGTGTTTTCGCGGAATTTATGCAGAGGCGTGCAGATATGGTTACTTTTTAAAAAAAAATGCATGTTATTTACTAGTATCTGAATTACACGGCACTGCCCGGGTTTTCTTCATATACTGGGAGAATTGAACAAATGACAAACCATTACAAAGGAATAAACATGTCTGAAACTTATTGTATAGGAACCAGGCAAACCAGAGAAAACATTCGAAAAAATTATTGTTGAGGCTCAAAAATCATAGTTGTCCGACAGTTTTCGCCCGTTTCAAGCATTTGCTCAGTTCTGACGAACTTTTAAAGAACCCTATCGTTTTAGTCGGGTCCTGTTTGGTCATGCGAAATTTGTTGATGATCGATCTAAAATTGTAGATTTGTCTAGAGAAAACACACACAGACATACCAACACAGAGAAAATCCACTATATATATTTACTATATAGATTGAAGGGATATTAACATGCATCGGATTACATCGACATACTAGTATACGAGATTTTGACTCATCGTTATCCAACTGCGAATTCTTCAACTGATAGTCTTAGAGGTAGCTTGGAATTAAAAAAAATGTTTCGAATGGTTTTATTAACTATTTTAGAAGCCATTTGAAGCAAAAAAATTACCAAATTTAGATAATTCTTATACGTTCTCAATATGCACCGAAATATTGAATGAAAAATCATGTTCTCTAATTATCGAAATTGAGTTATAAATCACATATATTTTCCATTTAACAATGCATTATTCCAGCCAAGCTGTTAAAGAGCCGTATAAAAACTTATACATCTACTAGCCAATATAATTTCCCTCGTTAAATTAAATAGCGTTAAAAACTTTATACATAGATGCTTCTCATGAATAAAGTCAAAATTATATCATTTTATAAAATAATTGAAAAAATATATGCTTCGACTTCGATTATCTCTAACTCGGCCTGCCTTATTCGTAAAAAATAGAAGAATGTTTTATTTCATCTTTTTTTTTTTCTTTTAAAAATCTTAGTGAATGAACATTTTTAACTATGAGAAATTATTAACTCAGGATTGTACAAAATAACCGAATGAAACATTAAATTTCGTAATTTTTGCAGAAATTATTATTTTTACTTAAATGGCTTCTAAAGTTATTTATGTCAACATCTTTTTGACCCAAGTAGTCGCTTTTAAGATGAGCGATCAACAATCGTATATGAATAAAGTGTGTCTCACTTGGAATTTTTTTAAGAAATTCCATATATTTTTTATTTCGTCTGAGAACAAAAAATTCTTACAATAAACTTTTTTTTATTTCACTTTTAGATTCCAAGATCGCTGAATGGAACCCTTCTACTTCTAGAGTCGGATATTTCGACAACCGGCACCTACAAGTGTGAAGTATCTGCGGATGCACCATCTTTCCAGACCGTCTCAGCACAGAAGGTCCTTCTTGTACATGGTATATAAAATACTATATATAAATTTTTTATAAAATACCATGAATTGGGCTCGGATTTTTTTTAATGACCTAAAATCTTAGAAATATGACTCTGTGTATATATAATTTTCTTCGTTATTTCATATTCTGTTCGATTCTTTTCAATTATTAATTCTGATCTTGTTAAAATAAAATAGATACGGCAAATGCATTGATTTACGAGATTAAAAATTCTACAATGATTGAAAAAGTTTGGAAAAAAATCACATTTTGCAAAGGCGTTTCGAAAATTCAGAAAGATTACCAGAATCAACAATATCTGTAGAAGCTTTGTCACAAATTAATTTCTGCAGTGTGGTTGATTCTGCCTTTTAGCTGAACAGCAATATTGCAACTCATCAAGTCGGTTTTGGGCGAAACTTTAACATATTTTACAAAATGAGAGGAATGCAGTACTACCATCGGTACTGAAAATATTTTCACCGACGCATACTGGGGTACTTGACCGAAAACCTGGTCAAAATCATTCTTATAATTTCAATGCACTATTCTGTGCTGAAATATCGACAAATTTATAGTTAAAATACTAGATAAATAGTTTTGCGGGGTAAATTATATAAAATATGAACATGTGGCAATATATTTCGACATGTTTATTTAGATATTTTCCTCAACGATGACGTAAATTCCTCAATAAAGAAGAAAAAATCCAATTGATGTAAGAGAAGTTCGCGTATATTGTTGAACTCTCGAACGTTGTGGAGAATAATCTTTTATGTTTATTGGCTTATTCATTTGAATTAGATATAGTTCGCTATGATCATTTATTTGTTAATATTTTAAAATGGCAATATATTTTTCTTCGCTTACATTTTTCAGAATTTCTTTTGAATGTATCATTATTCTCGGAATAGTTTGTGTTTTCTTATCTTGCAAGTCTATTTCCGCGAATGCGATATTACTATATAAAGAGATGGAATACACTCTTTGTTAGAGCTGCTTGTCAAATTGTGTTACAGGAATGAGTTTTTTTTATGTGTAGCTCTTTGATGATTTTCAGATAATGCGGCTTCAACAAACATCAAGAAAGCTTCTAATGGGTGTCAGTTGGGGTGTTTTTTGTTTTAAACTACCTTGTTGAGTATTGATATGTTCCGTTGCTCATCTCTATCTTATCTGTAACTACATCTTTCAATGATTTTGAAGCTTTATTTTTACTATCTGCTCACGACGTTGTTTCCTTATATAGCAAAACATGCTTTCATGTTTTTTGAATTTTTTGTAAGGTTTCTAAGCTGCTCAGTTTTCATTTTCGGGTGCATTCGCTTGATTCAATGACGTGTTTGGACGTCCGATCGAGCTGTTACTATAAGCTTTTAAAGATTCCTTAGAGTCACCGAATTTTATAATTTTCTTACACATGAGTTTTTTTGTTTTATTAATTACAACAATCTTACTTTCACACTCTATATCTACTTTCGATCAGTATTATTTTTATTGCGTTTAAGTTTACTCAATGTTCTTTACCTGATGTTTTCTGGAAAATGGCCAAATTAAAAGGAAGATGTCATAAATAATGCACCATATTATTAATATGTCTTTGTAATAATGCAAGGTAATATAAAGTCTCTATTCAATCAACATTTTGGCTTCCAATTAGCTTTCAGAAACTGAAAGTGAAAATAGTTATAAAATGAGAATAATAAATTTGGAGGTAGACGCATTTTTGATTTTTTTTTATTTAAAAATGGTGCATGAATGCGCTGCGAATTCTTGTATTTATGGAAGTTCAAGTCAACAGAAGAAATTTTGCCGGAAACAGGCCGAGTTGCAACAAAATGCTTCGTTTTCCAAAAAAAAGTCCTGTTAGAAATTTTTTGTCAATATAATAAACATTGCCGTATTCGCGCATATTTTCTCAGGGTTTCTCAATCACGGCACACTGGATGGTTTGTCTCGAAAATTCAGGAAAAAAGGCTAATAAGTACGAGAACCGACGTGTGTGCGATTTCTAATCACCGATTTCAGACCAACAGAACTAGCCAAAACATGTTTCCTTGTGCCCAAACTCCGACGGATGGGAAGGGGGGGGGGGGGGGAGACAAAGATTGTCCCAAAAAATGCACTAATCGGCTATACAAAAAACTATTTTTTTTTCGTACTTGAGCCTGTAGCCAGTAAATTAAGGCCTAAAACAGGGTCGATATGACACAAATTCATAACTAGCTGAAATTTTCACGATTTCAGCTTCTACGTCTGTGTAGAATGGATCCTGAAAAGTCCCCTACTTTTCCACCACGTGAGTTTCCATCGAAAATGGCGGATCAAAAATGGCTGCCAAGCACTTTTGGCGTCTTCAGTAATTTTTTCCCACATATCCCAATCAAAAACCCATCATTTCTCAATTCTGGAAAAACCTGTGTACCCAATAAAAAAATTATAAATGAGCTGAAAATTGATTTATTTGACGTCAAGATGCGAAATTTTTTGTGGTTAAAAATTTAATGTTTGTTTGTTTTCGCCTCGTAACTTTGAAACTATCGACAAATCGTAAAAGATGACTGGAATGTTTTGTTTTTTTTTGTCCTAAGTGGGAGGACTGTTTTAAAATAAATTAAAGATCCGTTGAAAAATGGTTGAGATATTTCTCTTTTTTTTTAAAAAAAAAAAGGGTCGTTGTGGTTTCAAAGTTGAATTTTTCTTGCCCAGTTAGGTAATTGATAGGTAATGCATATGTTTCTATGCTCACATAGAAAATTAGGGGACTTTTCACAGGATCCATTCTACACATATCTAGGAGCTAATCTTGCAAGCTGACAAAAATCCGAATTACGGCCCTAACCTAAAGCACGATAACAAAGCGTTCAATTAGAAAATTCCACGTTTACGAATGAATAAGATCTTTCACAAGTGTTTGCTAGACTGAAATGTAAGTTTTGTACATGTTGTAACTCAAACGACAATATTGCAGATTAAAAATTTGATTGATGAAATGACCGAAATATATGATCGATTGTTTTAATATCCTTAAAATATGACTGATTGCTCAAAAATGTTCAAAATATGACCATATAGCTTAAAAATGACGTCATTAAAAGTAGAGCCCCAATCATGAGTATCAATTCATTCATTCATGAATTCAAAAGTGCTCTTTTCAGTCAAAGTGATATCCTTTATAGTTGGCAGCATATACGTTATATTTACTTTAACTGCAATATAAACCTGATTTCTCATTTTCAAAAAAAAATTGAAAGATATTAAAAACAATATTCACTTAAATTTCTCTAACTCCGCAAATATATACTGTAAATGCAGCTTTACTGCCTATTACAACGTATAGTGTTAATATTGAGTTTACTGTTTGTTTAACCGACAATAAAATCCCAAGCTGCAAGTAAAATTGGATAATATATAGATAAGTTTTCAAAATCAAGTTTGTTTGGTTATAAAGTGTAGTAATGATAAATGGAAGTGAACTTTATTTTAAAGTAATGCACTTTTGATGAAACGTTTGTGGGCGCAAATCTTAATCCACAGCATTTGAAATCAAACCTTTTTTATTAGTACCTACATTTCTCTTAAATATTTTGGATCCAAGTCTAATTTTAAATCTATTTTCGTATAAGGAAATATTTTTGAAGTCTTATGAGTTCATTCTTATACTGATATACAATGAGAGGAACAAGTTTTCTTCTAACTGTTTAAGCGTTTCAGCAGAAATCAGTGAACATTTCTTCTAAGTACCACTTTTTTTTTTATGAAGTAGGCTTTGTTCTGATCTTCAACAGGTGCAAACTTAGGGGTGTAGGGTGAAAAAGGGTCTCACTAAGAAATCAACTTGACAAAATATCTGGACTTGTCAATGCTAAAATAAGAGGCTTTTAAGGAGGCAAGATATCTCGCCAATGTCGCTAAATTAGTTAATCGAATGAAATAGACAATAAAAATTGAATCATAGAAGTCTTCTAGCTATATTCATTGCGTGATAATAACCATTATTTTTAAAATTATCTTTTTAATATTAAATATGTATAACCCGATTTCACACTTCGAATCTTCAGTGTTGGCTTCACCTCATGTAGAGTATTGATGCAATGAAGACAGGTAGCGGGCTCTTTTTTTAGATTTAATTACTGTAATTTAAAAAAAATAAATTCATAACTTTTAAAATATTTTGATTATAATTCCCTTACGTATTAAATATACTATTTCTCAAAACATCTCAAAAACATAGAACAGCCAATTATTGCCATCTATTTCATTTGAATGTTAAATGTACAGTGGCTTTTACTTTTCACACGAGCATCAAATTACTTGAGGTATATGCAGTTATTAATTCTATTAAGCATACGCATATGAGTAGCTTATTTTCAAAAAGCAGCATTCCAACTTTTTTTTTCGAAATGCACATTTTAATAGTTTCTGAATATTTGGAATGAACTCTTAAGATTATCCAACGGTTTCATTTAAACAGGAATATTTTTTTTATCGAAATTAAAATATAAAGTGATATGTTCCTGCCAAAAGGGGGACATATCATCTGGTTCATTCATTTAGATATTTTTCATTCAGAAGGGAATATAACAAAGTGGTTGCCCTACTGACTAGAAGGAAGTTTTCTCAAAAACGACACAATTTTCAGAAGCACTTTCAATGTCACATTCTAGAGTAGAGCCTCTTTACAACGTTGGGACACTGTTGGGAACAAAAAGTTTGTCTGCTAACGTGGAGTATCCATTAATAGATATCAAAATAATGTCTCCGTTAGTGAAGGTGTTCACTTATGGGAGTATCCGTTATGGAAGGTTCCCATGAATGATATTGTTTTTTATTTTATTTACGAGATAGAAGTAAGGGCATCACACTTGTCTAGGTGGAAACGTTCTGGAATCAACGGGAGGCGTAGAAATTGAAAATTTTACAATTATTGAACTATCTCCGATTTCGATTAAAAGGTAACATTTCCCCTAATTTTCATTCAAAATGGAACATTTCCAATATTTAAATGTAGAACTTAATTGAACGTTGATCAAGAAATATAATAATTAAATATTCTTATACCACTTTCTCACTTTACCTGTTGGAATATTTTCTACTTTTGTAAAGCAGTCCACTCCGGAGAAAACATTTTTTTTTACTTCCACTGTAAATTCAGCAAAAGTGGAAATCTTCCCTTTTGAAAATAATTCATATAAATAATATAATAACAATAATTAATATAAATTCATATAAATATTTAATAAATAGTACTTCTCTTTTGAATAATTGATTTGAATGATAGTTATCCGAAAAATGCATTGATTATTTCATTGAGGGACAAAACTTTTTCACAGTCAGTCAGTGAAACTCAAAATCCTGAGCATACTTTTTTTCATCGATTCAAAACATCCTCAGAGGAAAAGGTTTCAAAGCATTCTCGTGAATACTAAATTGAATCTTTATAATCAATATTCCAATTCCATTCAGCAAAAAAATGCATTTATTTATGGCTGATAAATATAAGAAAATTCAGATAAAACGCTTATCTACAGCGACTTTTGTACCGTATTGACGTTGGCTGTAACAGAAATCGGTGTATTTTCAGCTGAAAAGGACAAACTGTCCATCGCAATAAGACAAGATGAATACCCAGGAGGGGTCAGAGCGGCTTATGGTCAACAAAAACAGTTTTTGTCTCAGGGAAGGAAAAAAAACAAGATCGTTGTGCTTGATTTGTAACGAATAACGCTAACTTCTCCCATACCCATTTTCTCATCGATCACACATATATCTCTCTACCTCCCTCTCTTTTTTTCTCGTTTTTCCTCTCTATGACCAAATATCTATCTAATCGAAAAGTCTTTTCCGTGGAAACCCCGAAACCTATGTGTTAACGTTTGTGTTTCTATGAACAACGAGTAATACACACAAGCACGCATACGTGTATACGTACATACATGCTCAAAGACTTCTCACATTCATCCAAGTATACGTTACGGGCCTTATATCACCCCCCCCCCCCTATTTTTCTCTCTCACTCTCTCTCTCTCGATAACTCGACGATTGCGTGACCGATTCCCGATGAACGGATCGCGGCACTCGGTGAAAACACCGTTTCTCCGCTCATACCTATTATTACATGCAGAATGGTAGAAGGATTTGCTCGAAGAAGGAGCATTGACTTTTGAAGGGGGGGAGTCCGCCTCAGAACATGAGCTCAGTTAGAATAGTAGGTAGTGGGCCGTCCACTCTTTTTACCAGCCTGTATCCCGCAGACTTACAATCTCACCGTTCGATATTACCTTTATGTTTTTTTCAGAGATCTTCGATAAAGTTTTCGCGTCTTTCATATGTCCTGTTTATTCCCAATGGTGATGATTGGGATACAGCTTTTGTTTATTCACTGTACATAAATAATGTAAACAATCATCCATGTAAGCTTTACAAAATAGGACGGCATATTATTGTATCTTCAAAAGTGATTATGGATTTTTGAAGGTGCGGATCATCTATCACAGTAGTTTCCTCACCTGTTCCCGATTTTATTTTGCAATAGCCGGTCAATACTGGTTGCTTCATCTACTCGAAATGTCGAATTTATTCCATGCGTAATGCATAATACAAATACAAATACAAATACAACGCCACAACAGGCAAAATGCCCAACGAGGTGGCTGATAAAAAGATGCCCATAAAAATATGGATGTCATATGTTTCAAAAATACAGCAACCCAATTAAAAATGCAATTAACACAAATTACAAACAATATATACACATGATAAAATATTATACAATGCCCATAAAGAATACTTATGGTTGTCTTATTCTAAGAATGGATAGCTTCTCGATTTACCCCAACATGTTTATCGTATTTCTTTTTAAACGTGTCAATTGTGTTACAATTTACTACCTCCGGGGGTAAGCTATTCCATTTATTAACAACCCTATTCGAGAAAAATTCCCTGCGACACCATAACCTTGCATTGTCCCTCACCAATCGATACTGGTGTCCCCTTGTAAAAGCAGTCGATTGGCGGTGTACTAAAAGTTCATGGTCCATCCTATCCATCCCATTGAAAATTTTGAACACTTCGATCATATCTCCTCGACACCTGCGTTCATCCAATGTAAACATATTCAAAAAATGAAGTCTTTCTTCATAACTCAAGCCCTGTGTGCCAATAAGGACACGCGTAGCTCTTCTCTGTACCCCTTCAACCAAGTCTATGTCCCTCTGTAGGTATGGTCTCCAAAACCTTACAGCATACTCCAGTCCAGGACGAACTAAGCCTCGAAAAAGCGGAAGAATGACTTTAGGAGAACGCGAAGAGACCTTTTTGAAAATGAGACCAAGCATTCTATTCGCTTTTTTGACAACCGCTGAACAATGTTCAGAAAACTTAAGTCGCTCGTCAATGAGAATTCCCAAATCGGTGACTCTAGTTGCATCCGGGATAGTGACACCATTCAACTCGTAAGAGAACCGTGGGTTGTTCGAACCAAAATGAGCGACCATGCACTTATCTACGCTAAACGTCATGCTCCATTCATTTGCCCATGCTGCAATCTTGTTTAAGTTGGTCTGGAGCAACCTCCTATCGCTTTCATTTCCAATTACCCCCATTAGCTTCACATCATCTGCGAATTTGCTAGTAATTCCATCGATACCCTGATCGAGTTTGTCGATAAAAAGTGAAAAAAGTATGGGGGCCAAGGACACTTCCCTGAGGAACTCCACTTGTGACGTCTGTCCAACCAGAGAATTCCCCGTTCACCATAACTCGTTGCGACCTATCTCTTAACCACGATTCTATCCAATTCAGCAAGTTGCCCCCTATTCCAATCTCGTGTAAACGCTTCAAGAGTTTGCCATGTTGGACCCGATCGAATGCCTTCTGGAAATCAAGGTAAACGATAATCAAGGTAAAAGATAATGCATATGACTAGGGCCAAAATTTGTGAGAACAGACAAAAATAGGGGGAGTGAGACGGCTTTCTCTCAACATAGCCATCGAGAAAATAGACCTTTTCCCCGCATCTCTCTCTTCCGTCCTACGGTGGGGAGGGAGTCATTTCATGAAGTTAAATGGAGACTACTAATGCCTCTACTTCAGTGTCTCGCGCCATAGTGCTTTAAATAAGGAATGCACAGTCGTGTCTACTGTGGTGTATACAGTAGCGCATTTGCTTGGTTTGTAAGAGGATCTGTGGGTTCTATTTCTGAGGGAGAGTATCTGACTTTACTTTCTGAGTTTCCCTTTCGGCATAATATCTATAATAAATCGATTTCTTTGATGTATAAGACCAAGTTGTTCTAAATTCAAAGTCTATGAGTACGGAAATACACCATCTCTACAAAAAGTTCCATGGAAAATCTATAAAAAATTTTCAACTATCCGTCACATTATGACAATAAACCCTCCTCTTCTCATGAAAGTTTAGGAGCTCACTGAACACCCCAGAGGATTCATTTTTTAGGACACTATATTGTGTGTCTGTTACCAAGGACTTTATGCTCAGCCCAAATTGTCTTGCCTGCTCTCATTATCAATTTCTGAAGGAAAAGGAAAAGATGACGAGTCTGATGATTAAGGTGCGTTGAGTATCACTAAGGCTTTATGTACGACGAGAAACTGCATAAGTATCAATGGATGTTCGCATACTAGCCTCATTTCAAGCCATCAATTTCTGTCTTGCTTTCTTTCTAGCAAAAACATCGGTAGTTGTGTGCAGTGAGCAAGTATCGATATCCAGAATGTCGCCAAATTACATATCGCTGGAATTCAATTATCTCTTAAGAATACCGATTCAACGTTTTCTGGTGGCTTCTCAGGCCCGTCATTTAAGGGGGCGCAGTGGGGGGGGGGGGCGACGGCCCCGGGCTTTCGAAAATACACTAAAAATGGTGTATATATATATATACAAATATATATATATATATATATACATACATTGAGTACATGTGCTTTGCCCCCCCCCCTGGAAAAAGTTCCCCCCCCCAAAAGGGAAAAGTTGAAATGACGGCCCTGTGTGGCTTCTCCCGTGTTTACAGGACGTCACTGCCTGTTTCTTTTCCATATCTCAATGTGTGTGTCTTTAAGATGAAACATAATATGAAACAGATTGTGAATAATCCGATCAGCCATCTGAACTGGCATCTATGACCATTCCATTGCAATTCCATATAATGTGCGTAACATGGAACAGTGCCCCAAGTTTAGACAGAATTGACTTTTTTTAATGTAGCTGGGTTGTGATTAATGATAATGGCGATAAAAAAAGTTATCCGGCATTTTATAGGAAAAACTTTACCTAACGTTGTCTTAAATCAGACTCCTATATCAGTTCTAATCGAAACTTCTGTTAGTCTAAATAAAAACCCTTATGTCTAAACGTAACGGTGGTGCAAACTTAGTACTTCATTAAACATTAAAAAAAAATAACCGATATCCAGGAAAACGCATGAAAAAAACTTTTTCTCAACCGAAACACGTTCTACACTACTGAAACTAATCACGAAATGTTAACGCAGTAACAAACAAACGTGATGAGCTGCTTTAAATATAATTTGCAACAACCGTCAGGGCTACCAACATATAAAAACAAATAGCTCCATAACAGTTCCAAGTTAGGCCGCTATCTCAAGTATGAACACTTGACTGTGTTATAAAATCATAATAATAATAATAACGCTCGAAATAAAAAAAAATTGAAGAATTTTATGAGGCATGAAATAATTAGCGATTGTCATTCAAATTTCAAAATGAAGTCATTTATTATTACTTTTTTTAGGCAGACATTTTTCTATTTTGCTGATACGCACGAGTATTGGATTACTGTTAGAAAAATCTGGCAGATTGTAACATGCAAATATAATTTCGTGGATGATTCATGGACATTACAATCGGTGGGAAAAAATATTTTTTCTCACCGATTTTAAATTTATTTACGTATAAAAGAAGATATTTGACGGTTTACGAGTTAACTCGTATATTGTCTACAATGAACGAAAAAATGCGTTTTCAAGATTTGTGTCTTCCATCTATTAGAATGGGATAAAATGGACAATAAAAATTAAATCATTATAGTTTTCCAGCTATATGCATTGCATGATAGAAACCAATTTTATTTGTTTTTAAAACGGTATTTTAAAAATTAAGTAGGTATAATATCGCTATTTTACAGTTTCTATCTTCACCTTAAGCTTTTCCTCAAGCTTACTATTGATGCAGTGAAGACTGTGCGACAAGCGAAGTGATCTTGTTTTAATTTAAATAATTTTTATTTCATAATTATTAGCTAACTTTGATTAATTAATTTACATTCTAAAAATGATAAGTCCGTAAAAAAAATGTAGAATAGCCACGTGCCCAGCCGCTTCTTTTTTCATTGATCATCATTATCTTTTAGTGACTATTAGTCATCTTTCAAGATAGCTCGGCTGAAATTGGATTTTTGCAAGTTTCCTATTTTAAGGTGCGATAGCGAGGTGGTCTCTCATTTTGAAAGAGGTCTTTCCGCACGGAGCAGGCATAAATTCAACATAATACTCACATAGCCGGAATATTCAAGCATCATCTTCTAGATATGGAAGACAGGTAGCAGCATTACTTCAATAGGAGAAACGCAAAACTTTAACAACATAAATACGTTAATGTCACATGTATACGCTGAACACAAGTTCCGGCAATTCAAGCCATTGAATTGTCGATATCGTTCAAAAAAAACTCTGCGAGCTATACAGTTATTTTCATAAGCTCTTTGTATTAGCCCAAAAGTTCTTTTGAAATAAAATTTGATGACGGCCCCTTTCTCTGCTCAAAAGAAAAATAAGAAAAAAGTCAAAACAGAGAAATAAATGGTAATAACTCATCATGCAATGCAAACAAAATAACACGCAGGACGTAAGAAATGGGAGATGGTCGTATATGACTTTCCATAGAACTCATCGGCATCTATGTTTGAAATATGACATCACAAACATATCCCGAAATACTCGTTTCCTAGACGGTGAATATCATTCAATAAACTTCTTTTTTTCTGAAAAGCTTTCATAGAAAATATTATGCAATGAATAAACTTCCCAAAGAACTCTTGATTTCACCAAAATCCACGAATAAAACGACTCTGGGTGAAAAAATTTCCATCAAGAACCATTACACGCTCATAAAAAACTTCAAACATGAATTTATATCCAGGAATAAAAAAATCTGTGTAATAAAAGAAGTAGGGTTAAGTAGATGATGATGATGATGAAGGAGAAGATATTTTCATTGAGATCAGAGCAGAACTTTATTGTTTTGGTGCATTGTATTATAGTAAGGGTCTCCTCACTGGAGATAGAGTCAGAAATCCTGGTGGCAGCTGAAGTTGATTTGGAGAAGAACTGCTCCCTCTTATACCCAATCTCTAATGGAAATAAAATAGCGTTAGGCAGAGTAGACAAGAGCAAAATAAAGAGAAAGAGAGACAAATAGAGGCTCTGGAGAAGAGCAAAAAAAAACGAGAGGAAAAGACATAAAACTGACACGCCCATCATTTAATGTCCGCGTGATCTCTCTTTGTCTCACCCAAAACAGATGGTTTTGAGTTTTCTCCCACTCTCTTTATCTCTATCTCTGTTCTCCTTCCTCATCTCTTTCTTTCTCTCTCTCTCTAGTACATCCATTTCATTTCTCTCTCGTTCAGTAAATTCCCATCTCCATATTTTTTTCCCACCGATTGTAATGTCCATGAATCATCCACGAAATTATATTTGAATGTTACAATCTGCCAGATTTTTCTAACAGTAATCCAATACTCGTGCGTATCAGCAAAATAGAAAAATGTCTGCCTAAAAAAAGTAATAATGAATGACTTCATTTTGAAATTTGAATGACAATCGCTACTTATTTCATGCCTCATAAAATTCTTCAATTTTTTTTTTATTTCGAACATTATTATTATGATTTTATAACACAGTCAAGTGTTCATACTTGAGATAGCGGCCTAACGTGGAACTGTTTTGGAGCTATTTGTTTTAATATGTTGGTAGCCCTGACGGTTGTTGCAAATTATATTTAAAGCAGCTCATCACGTTTGTTTGTTACTGCGTTAACATTTCATGATTAGTTTCAGTAGTGTAGAACGTGTTTCGGTTGAGAAAAAGTTTTTTTCATGCGTTTTCCAGGATATCGTTTATTTTTTTTTATGTTTAATGAAGTACTAAGTTTGCACCACCGTTACGTTTAGACATAAGGGTTTTTATTTAGACTAACAGAAGTTTCGATTAGAACTGATATAGGAGTCTGATTTAAGACAACGTTAGGTAAAGTTTTTCCTATAAAATGCCGGATAACTTTTTTATCGCCATTATCATTATTCACAACCCAGCTTCAGTAAAAAAAAGTCAAGTGTGTCTAAACTTGGGGCACTGTTCCATGTTACGCACATTACATGGAATTGCAAAGAAATGGTCATAGATGCTAGTTCAGATGGCGGATTATTCATAATCCGTTTCATATTAACTTTCATCGGGTAAAGCCGACGTGTTCTCATTTCCTGATGTTGATGACATTGATGAAGTTTCAATAATTTATATAAAGAGAATTGTGCAATTTCTTAGCGTTCGCTAAGATTGCTACACTTTTCTTCTCTAGCTTTCCAAAATGTTTCAATGTTTTGTTCTTTGTTCGTTCGTGTCAGCGAACACTGCTACACATATTAGCCTTTTTTCGAGTTTGTTTAAGTTTTTCTAATTCAAGTTGTTCTAGTTGGTTTTAATAGTTTTTTTCAAGTTTTTCTACTTCCTAAATTCATTTGTTCTTTTTTTTTAATGTGTGGTGTGGTGTGATATTTTCTTACCCGAGAACTTACTCTGTGATTTTGTGATAAAAGTTGCGATGTTATTTTTGATGAATAAAATGATTCCTGAACTATTTTTACAATTTGTTATTGCCTTAGGACTTCTTCCTAAAAATTTTTAATCGGTCCCAAGTTAAAACTAAGGCACTTCCACATGAAATAATGCACAAAAGCTATACTGTTCCAAGTAAGGGTACACTCGCCTAACTTGGGACAAACGCCATTTTATTTTTTTAGGTACTAAATGTATACCTTGAATTTTCTAACTGTCAGTACAAAAGGCTTAGACACCCTTCAAAGTGTGGGTATTTGTTTTTAAATTTTAACGTTTCACTGACGGATTGTGATTTTTCAGTGTGAATTCAAAATTGTCCCAAGTATGGGAACTTGAGTGTATCTATTAAGATAAACCTTTTTTTTTTATTCGATGCTTATTTTTTCTAGTTTATGTCGAATTTCAGACAGGTAAAATTATTTCAGGGCAATCACCACGGTGCTCATCAAAGCACCCCTATTTTTAATTGCAAAAGTTATTCGTCAACTCATCAAGTAAATACCGTGTTTGAATCTTATTCAAGAATCTGCATTATTGTGCAGATTTTCCACTCGTTCGTCTTTAGATAATAGGCATAACCCGGTTCTTGTGAAAATATACAAATACAAATACAAAAACAATGCCACAACAGGCAAAATGCCCAACGAGGTGGCTGATAAAAAGATGCCCATAAAAATATGGTTGTCATATGTTTCAAAAATACAGCAACCCAATTAAAAATGCAATTAACACAAATTACAAACAATATATACACATGATAAAATATTATACAATGCCCATAAAGAATACTTATGGTTGTCTTATTCTAAGAATGGATAGCTTCTCGATTTACCCCAACATGTTTATCGTATTTCTTTTTAAACGTGTCAATTGTGTTACAATTTACTACCTCCAAGGGTAAGCTATTCCATTTATTAACAACCCTATTGGAGAAAAATTCCCTGCGACACCATAACCTTGCATTGTCCCTCACCAATCGATACTGGTGTCCCCATGTGTATTTTTCTGTAGGTGGGTGGGTTTGAACCCATGTACCCTGAACCCTTCCCATCTGTAACTCCGCATCTTATCAACCCACCACACAGAAAGTTGAGGAAACATGGATTACACATGATTTTTTTCTTTTACGAGGAATTATTATTTGATTTGTTTGTTTACTCGAAAACTATGGGTCGAAGGGCCGCCGTAACAAGCTTTGGGGGTACTGAGCTCAGATATATTTTGTAGAGATCTTTGAGTAATATATTTACAGATTTTAGAGTAAGGGTTCTTAACATTTTGTGTTTCCCGGACCCTTTCTGCTGATGAGGCAAAAGTCAAGGACACTTAATAATCAGCATATAATAATGGAAAAAAATATAAAGTTAATTGTATTCTCAATCAATATTCATGGACCCCCTCTGAAAGTTCTCCAAGGACGCTGAAGTGTTTCCGTGTACTCCTGGTAAAAAACCACTGCTCTAGAGCGGAGAAGTCGATATCCCAAAAAGAAAATAAATGCGGAATGTATATATATATATAAAGTTGTTAAAAAATTTCAACACAAAAATATGCGAAAATCAATAATGAAAATTTGAAAAATTTGGAACAAATAATTTCAAAATTAATGAAAGAAAAATTATGAAATTAGTAAAAGAAAAATTATAAAATTAAGGGAAGAAAAATTATAAAATTAAGGGAAGAAAAATTATAAAATTAGTCAAAGAAAAATTATGAAATTAAGGGAAGAACAATTTCGAAATTAATGAAAAAATAATTTCGAAATTAATGGAAGAAAAGTTTGAGAATTAATGAATTTGAAACAGCTTTGAATTTATATTTTTAGTTTCATAATTAATGAAATGTTTCAGCAATTCCAGGGCCTATTCCATATGGGATTCCAACCCCATTGAGTCCTCTGTTAATGCACCACTCATGAATCGTAGAAGTATAGTGTCTTTTTCGTACACTTCTCATCTATTCCAGAGAGCTTTGTCTATCTATTGAGAGCTTTATTGGGCACACTATATTTTGCATTTTAACTTCTCGAGTAACCTTACAGTTAGGATTAGCAGAAAAGGCTAAACACACAAATGTCTTCTAATAGAAAAGCTTGTATTATACAAGCGTGGTGTTACGAGACGTGAAATATTTTAGTTGACACAGTGATTTTTCGCAGCATTAATTAAATTAGCCTTAATCTTTTAAGGAAGTAAATCACCGTGAGTTATATGTTACGGAAAGCAATGAAAACTCTACTTAAGTCACAATTACTGTAATATCTGGATGCTCTATGATACCAATGGAACGTTCGCCTGGGTCTTCAATTTTTCAGACATGGCGCCGGCGAGTCAAATTAAAACTTCCCATGAAGCCATCGGGATACTAACTCCTGTAACTTAATGACACCTTAATATAATAATTGGCCCCGATTCAAAAACTGGACTTAAATAATTGAAGACTTTTATTTATTCTGAAATTATTATTTTTATTAACTATCAATATTGATTATTTCTGAAATAATTTTTTTTACTAATTCTGGAAAAGTTTTTGATCATTTACTGATTGAACTATTTAATTCTGAGATTAATTTTAACCTGGAATTTTTTAATGATTCTTTAATTATTTTTTCACTAATTCTGAAATAATTTATTTCAAGAAATAATTCTTCCATTAATTCTGAATCTTCATGTATTTGTTTCGGAATTATTTCTTTCATTTCTTATAGAATTATTTCTTTCATTTCTTCTAGAATTATTTCTTTCATTAATTCCAAAATTATTTCTTTCATTAATTCCAAAATTATTTCTTTCATTAATTCCAAAATTATTTCTTTCATTAATTCCAAAATTATTTCTTTCATTAATTCCGAAATTATTTCTTTCATTATTTCTATAATTGTTTTCGTTAATCGTTTTTCAATGTTTTCAACCATTTCGTGAAAACTGTCGGCAGGCCGTGAAAAAAAAGCTATGAGGGCAAAATGTGTCCCACGCGCCATGTGTTGAAGACCTCTGGTATACCGTCTCCAAAGCGGAAAAGTTTATTTTATAATTTATATTTCCATTCATCACGATCAAGAAAAAAACCCGAAATTCCGATCAAGAATTTCAGTGACTCATAACGATAAATAATATACAAGTAATTAATCTAAATACTTTCGCAGAAATCGAATAAGAAACTCAAAGCATAACAATGCATTTGTTTTAATTAATGTATTAGTAATTTTTTACTACTAAAAATAATTGAAAGAACGTCAAATAGTTTTCAATGTAAATAAAATGAACCGCGATTCTTTTAAGAAATGTCTCCTTCAGTAATAGAAAAAGTGAAGAGGAGCGAAACAAAAAAATAAAGAAATGAAGAGGAACGTGAAAATTTCGTCCGCCCATCTCTCGTCTAAACACTCGGAAGTGATTTATGTGCGGAACTTATCGAGTGTGACGTCATGCCCGCGTGTGAATCTCATCTCGCACGCACTCGGAATCAATCTCGAGATCGCCCGAACTTATCTTCTTTTATATCGGCTAGCATTAAAATGATTGATTCTAAGATATTCTATTCTAGTGTGCTGTTTAAATACTGAGTGTCCACAACTAAATATTTTCTGTCCTGTAACTATCTATCTGGAAGCAATTATTGTCTTAATGAAAAGATAGGACAAAAATTTAATGCAAGAAATATTATTTTTTGTATCATATCTGCCGTGGCACTTACGTTTTCAAAGCAAATTTCATAGGCTTGCTGCGCTAATGAGGTGTATACGTGTATTTAGTGACCTGTGGCTCAAGAACGTATCAATTCTGAATTTTGTAACTTTTTTTTTTGAACTATTGATTGTGTAAAACTGCAAAATTTGTGGAATGAACTTGATTATAGATTAGATGTTTGTCGTGTTGCAAAATATTCACACATCGAACATTTGTAACTGAAAAAAAAAAAACTTTAAACACTTTTTTTTATTTTCATTATTTCATATATCAATTTTGAAAATGTGAACTTTTAAAATCATGTCATTCATTTATTCTAATAATATATTCCCAATGCTTCGTAGTGTATTCTGATGAATAGTTTCAGCTGTAGAGAACACGGGAACTTCAATTTTTAGATATCTCTGCATACATATCTAGCTGTCAATATGAATTTTTATATAGACTTAATAATTGCATAAAATATAATTTTTTTTTATTTTCCAGAGTTTCCTTTCTCCGGTGAAGGAAGAAGTTGTTCGCAAAGTGGAATCCTCTTCTTGGCAACATTAGCTTTCCTGCTACGTTTCCTCCAATTGACGATATGCTGATAACTCATCCTTCAGATAAAAATTAAAAAAAAAAATCCCTCGATCTCACAGTAGACTTCGAGAGAGAAAAAAAATAATATGGCTCAAATACCAGTGAAGGCTCTAAAATGTCATCAGGCCGTGCTGCTTCCAACATGGGAACCAGTTTGCCGCAATCTCTCTGGACCCCCGGCGCTTTTAGCGAATATCCCTAATGACTTTCTTTACAACCATGACTGTGATAGTCATCCGTTCCTAAATACACATACTCGAACATATATGCATACCTACACATATATATCTATATATAATGTGGTAAATATGTGTATGAGAGTGCATATATCTATGTATGAGTTAATGTGAAATTTGCATGTAAATTATGCACGTATACGAAGTCAGATCTTTGTGTACATCGTAGGAACGGTGACAAGCACTTGATTACATGTTACTATATAACGCGAATGTTAATATATTGTGAGTTCTCTCTCTATTATATGCTGAATTATAGACGGAATTCGGCATATTTGTGAGTTTATCAACGTTAAGAAGGAAAAGAAAGGAACTTTATGGTCATTATAAGCTGCTTTATGTCGGTCAGTATTGAAACTGAAACTAGCAAGTCATTACAAAACATTTAAAAAAAAAGATGCTTTGTATGGAAATCTTCCAGAGAGAAAGTTCCGAATTCTTCATTCTGGATATAAAATGTTAACACATAAAAAAATATGTATACCATGCCTGATAATTTTTTTCAGTTGATTGTGGCCCAAATATGCCCGGGATAATTTATACGAAGTTACTCTCAACTTTTATTGATTTTTTTAATTTTTTTTAACTTATGTGTGCGTGTGATGATATTCTGTGAGCTTAACAGAGCCAGTTGAAATGGACTTCGAAATAACCCAATGGAAAGACATGTTTTCACGCTTAAAATAAGTTTTTTTTTTTTTTATAAAGACTATTAAATCACTCCTGACTAATACGATATTTCACACTCTGTCTGATCAGCATATAAGTATTCAAATAAAAATGACGATATAATGAATTTAAAATATATATATAAATAAGAGCGCTGTGGAATGTGCACTTACTTAAATGTTTCATGTGTGACACATTATGCATTAAAAGATTTCAATTTATGAATAATATGAGTTGTGTGTGTGTTTGTTTAATCTCTCGTTGAACTATATTCCCGATTCCATACCTGAGCTGATTTTAAATTTGATAAATGACTATCTTACGAGGAAGGGGGCTCACAAAAAAGTGATTGAAAAGAGTATAAGATATATAGTTCATTTTGAATTCAAATAAATTACTTTGCAGCAAGAAGAGGGAAAACATTTGAGATTATGATTAGAGAGCATGTTTAGAACTTATACGACCCCAATCAAGAAAATATCGGGTTTTTTTTAAATTTAGTATCTTCCCAATGCGCTGGAAAAAAACTCATCCCATAACATTTGAAGAAAAATTCCCCAACATCCATAACTGAAATTCTTGCTTTTTTTTATCCACTTTTTACGTCCATCGTAATTCAATTTAGGCTTGGTTTTTTTAGCACGTGAGTTTATTAAGAATTAAGAAATTCAATCATAGATATTTGTACGAATTTTTTCAAATCTTACGGAGTATATTTCTTTTAGTAAAAGGGGAAAAAAGCTTCAATTTCATGGATTGGAGAACCCATATAGGAGATTTAATTTCTGCACATTTCATTCAATAACACTGTTCAACAAATTTTGGAAAAGTTTCTGCGTCCGAAACAAAGTTAGTCTCCCCATGTTATTCGATGTGCTGAGCACGAATTTGACCATGAAAAAGTTGAATTGTCTGCAGTTTTCTCTGAATTTTCACATTGAATACGTATATATTAACACAATTTATTGGGACACGACATAAGTACGTGAAGTAAGGAAACAAAATAAATGAACAGAAAAAACAACACAAATATATAGAAGCTTCACTAATGTACAAGGTGCATAGCTAACTCCCCTTGCCGTAAAATATAGGCGAACCGTTGATCCTAGGGGCATACTTCAAATCAGGAAAAGTATATAAATAACGAGTAGACCTCAGATATACGCCATTCAAACATATTCATACAAATTACATACATGTTTCGTCAATCATACATACAATACATTTTGCACGGGCCTGTGTGGTTATTAAAATAAGAAAACTAATTTGTCATACATATACCCTATGCTCAAAAATCAAATTAAGAAGTTGTGGCCTTATCTCTCCTGAGGCCAACAAAAAAAAGTTCTACGTTTTCAAGTGCAATATTCGTTGAAATATTTGAATTCAGAAAACGGGGAAAAGTTGGGAAAGAACAGCATAAAGTAATGGACAACGCTTCTTTCCCTCATTTATGCTGTTCTTTCCCAACTTTCCTCCGATTTTGAATTCAAATATCCTAGCAAATACTGCACTTGGAAACGTGTTCTTTTTTCTTTTTTTGCTTCGGGGAGTCAGGGCAACGTTTTAATTGGAAGGTAGACGAAAGACTGTTCGTATAAAAAGTATTTTTTTTATAACTATACAACCTCTTGCAACATGGATGAACTTATCTGAGGTTCTACATTATTTGGATACTTTTTCTAATTGGAAGTATGCCTATAGGTTTGACGGTTTGTCAGTAATTTGCGGTAAGGAGAGTTGTTATGCACCCTATATAAAGACACAACATTAATATATATACACAAACAGCACAACAAAAATACATGGTAACGCAACTTTTTATCACAGCACAATAGTTCATTTAGCTGGGTCTGACACGTTATTTTGTCCTGCATTACGCTTGTACTTGACGTAAGAAGCATTTCTCACAATTTCCCAACAGTAATCAACCAGCATCAAGGTTGACCATTTTCCCCGAAAACATATTATGGGGTCCTTACTTATACCATACAACAACACTCGTCATGTATTTGTCAACGTTTAAAATGGTGATTTTTCAAAAAAGATTCAATAAACCAATAAACCTTCTTTATGGTTATATTCATGTTCAGCAGGTCAAAACCATTCGGAATTGCATATATTCATGTCGGACGCAATATCGTTGTTGTCCAGTGTCAGTTTTTACTTCACAGACAAAAACTTATATCACTTCTTGCTGATCATTTTACTAATTTTACTAGAATTCTAGAATTCTGCATGGGATTTTCATGGGATTATTTTCGACAATCGTAATGACACAACCGACGTATAAAAATAATTTTCTTTCACACCGGTGCATTAACTAATTTATAATATCACTAATTATATTATATGCTATTTAACCTCATCAAAAACCCATTTAAACATTGTTTCGCAATTAAAACTAAATTCTAATTTCTATTAAGAAATGGAAATATCCCATGTCTTTTTTAACTTTGAATTTAGAGATCTTTACAATAGATTCTAAAATTTTAACATGCTATTTTTTAAATCACAGCGGAAATCGTATTATAGCTAGTGATATAGACGATAAGGTAATGCATATATCTATGAATTTGCAAAATGTTCAAATTTTAATGAGATTTCGAAACAAATACGCATTCGATGATTCCCGGAGGGATATGAAGCAGTTCTAAAATGATTCGATTCTAAAGATTGGGTTTCTTTTACTCCATTCAAAAAAATAGGGATTTCGAAAGATAAAATATTTTTTTGTCGAAGAAATACACATATGTAAAAATTATATATAAAAATATTATTTCTTAAAATACGTATATTTATGAAAAATATGAACGAAATTGAGAAAATGCAGCTTTACAACAAATCCAATGTTCAGCACTAGCTAATCAACCACTTTCATTAGTTTCGTTATGATTATATTTTTTTAATGAACTCCTCCTATAATATTTCTGTAATAAGCTATGAAATATCTTATTTTTCTGGTTGATCTTGAATAATATAAACATAAATGTATATCCATCTTTACTAATTCAATTTTTGCGATTGGAATAATTGAGAAGATTTTTTTCTTTTATGATATATTATGAATTTCATTTCAAATATACTGTGTGGAATTAATTTAAAAGATTTCTCTATTAACAAGTGATCAATAATTTATCTACTAGTTCATCTGCAGTAATTTTTTCATGAATGTAGATATCTCAAAAAATATCAATACATTTTTTGTTTAAAAGATTTGTAATTAATTTTCTACTTTTATGGAACATAATTTTAATCACTCTCAAGAAATGATATTAGCTCTTTTAGGACACGATAATCATTATGTGATGTTTAGAGGGGAAAAGAAAAAATTAGTAAATAATTACTAAGACTAGATGCAATACGCAATATCAACGAAATTCTCAAAAACGTGAAAACAATATTTCAAGCATTTTCCCAAATAAAATCTCAATGTACTGGAAAAATTAGATTCGTCAATTCTATGTTTATCGTACACTGAAGAGCCAAAAAAACTGGTACACCTGCCTAATATCGTGTAGGGCCCCCGCGAGCCCGCAGAAGTGCCGCAACACGACGTGGCATGCACTCGACTAATGTCTGAAGTAGTGCTGGAGGTAATTCACACCATGAATCCTGCAGGGCTGTCCATAAATCGTAGGAGTCAGAGGGGGTGGAGATCTCTTCTGAACAGCACGTTGCAAGGCATCCCAGATATGTTCAATAATGTTCATGTCTGGGGATTTAGGTAGCCAGCGGAAGTGTCTAAAGTCAGAAGAGTGTTCCTGGAGCCACTTTGTAGCAATTCTGGACGTGTGGGGTGTCGCATTGTCCTGCTGAAATTGTCCAAGTCCGTCGGAATGCACAATGGACATGAATAGGTGCAGGTGATCAGACAGGATGCTTATGTACCTGTCACCTGTCAGAATCGTATCTAGAAGTATCAGGGGTGCCATATCACCATATCACGCCAACTGCACACGCCCCATACCATCACAGAGCCTCCACCAGCTTGAACAGTCCCCTGTTGACATGTAGGGTCCATGGATTCATGGGGTTGTCTCCATACCCGTACACGTCCATCAGCTCGAAGCAATTGGAACCGAGACTCGTCAGACTAGGCAACGTGTTTCCAGTCCCCAACAGTCCAATGTCGGTGTTGTCGGGCCCAGGCGAGGCGTAAAGCTTTGTGTCATGCAGTCATCAAGGGTACACGAGTGGGCCTTCGGCTCCGAAAGCCCATATAGCTGATGTTTTGTTGAATGGTTCGCACGCTGACACTTGTTGATGGCCCAGCATTGAAATCTGCAGCAATTTGCGGAAGGGTTGCACGTCTGTCATGATTAATGATTCTCGTCAGTCGTCGTTGGTCCCGTTCTTGCATGATCTTTTTCCGGCCGCAGCGATGTCGTAGATTTAATTTTTTACTGGATTCCCGATATTCACGGTACATTCGTAAAATGGTCGTACGTGAAAATCCAAATTTCATCGTTACCTCGGAGATGCTATGTCCCATCTCTCGTGCGCCGACTATAACACCACGTTCAAACTCACTTAAATCTCGATAACCTGCCATTGTAGCAGCAGTAACCGATCTAACAACTATACCAGACACTTGTTGTGTTATATAGGCATTGCCGATCTCAGAATCGTACTCTGATTGGTTCCATATCTCTTTATTTGCATAAGCATGCCTGAACCAGTTTTTTTGGCTCTTCAGTTTATATTATATATATAGGAGAGATTTTTCTACCCCTATAGGCACATTTTTTTCTCTCTTTTTTTTCTCAGTTTTTACCGTGAAATTTCACTAAATTCGCATTTCCAGCAACTCTGTATTGTATGAAACGTCATATAAACTTTAAATTAACTTTTTTTTTTCTTACTGTAATCATGAAATACGGATTTTTCAAAAGGCAAAAATGTTCCAAGGTACAACAAGGTTCCTTGTAGCACGAAGCATACACCGTTCCATCTTTAAACAGAGAAAAATTACAAAGATAAAAAAAATGCAAATGTTACAAAAAGTAACAATAATAAATTTATCAAGTTATAACTCGAAATATAACTAAGCTTTTCATATCATTTTGAAAGCGAAATTACCAATTAGTCTAATTATTTGTGAAATTAAATTATTGTCAATGAGTTAGAAATTCTGTTATTACTAAATTAATAATTAATCCGTAAAAAATATTTAATGGAAGGCACTAGATGGTAAAAAATATTCAATGGAAAGCACAGTGAATCCTCGGTTTATAATAACGATAGTCTGCGGACCAAGAAAAAATATCTTGTAGTGAGTTTGTTGTATGGATAGGTAGCATATTATCAACAATCACCATCAAAATTACTTCTGTTGTTGGCATTTCTTCATAATTTTCATTATTAGTAGCACCATAAAATGTATTTGTAGGTATTCGCAACAAAAAAGTTATAATTAATTAGTTGATTAATAAAGTTCAGTTGGTTCAACCCCATTGTAAAATAGTTTACCTCAAAACACTTTTGTGTACTACACAGAAAGTAGCTTTACGGCAACTTCATTAGCATTTACGGAAAGTTGATAGTGCAAAATACCAATATTATTAACCTTTTAAGTGCTTTTTACATTTATCCTGATCCGCATTATAAGTGCCACAATAGAAATCACTAAACCTTCCAGAAATCACCACCTATTTTCAAGAAGTATATATATTTTTTCTATTGGCATGAGCTGATAAATGCTTTCCTTTCCCCCCAACACCGAAAATATTAATAAAAATAAAACAAAGAGGAAAAACTATTGTTTTCTGTTATTTTCACTGTAAGCAATAATCCTATACTACCTCGAAAGCAAAAGAAAAATTCAATTTTTCAATTCTCCCCCCTATCGTTATCAGACTTTGAATAAAAGCTGACTCCACCCACTGGTAGTTGACTGAATAGACGAGGGGGTGCGGTACACGTTTTCAGGATAAGAAAACCCACAACGGCATCTGGCTCTGGGTTGCCGATATGTGACAGTTTTAAGAATCCGAAATATTTCGGGATTGCCAGAATAATGCGGTTCCAGCTAGACAAAATAACTCGGGATTGCCGCTGTAAGGGTTAAACACCCTCAAAATTAAAACACCTGGTGAGGAGTTTGAAAATATATTGAAGGTTTTTTTGAGTGAAACATTTATAAAAGAATGTGTTCTTGGAGCAATTTCAAAATCTCCTCAAAAAAATATCGAGAGAGAGAGAGAGATTAATCATAGTAAAGGATATCCTTTGCATCGAGAGGAACTTAACATTAGACTATAGGCGATTCCAAACAAGATTTGAAAAAATAATCATTAAAGAGAGATTTATTGTTATATAGGATATTGTTTTAGCGAGATGTCACTGCATTATATTGCAATTTAACTAAATTACAAATATTTTCATAGGTATTTTATGAAATGTAACAAAAAAGTGTATGTGTTTTGAGAAGAAAATGAATCGTATTGAAACAGAAAGATCTGCAATATGTATAATACGTGCATGTATGTATGTATTTCAAATGAGTACTATATACTACTTTGTTTCAATACCATCGCTCAACATGTGAAATCGTTCGGAGCAACATCTTTCTCTTCTGAGTCCCAAGGATATCGCTCACTACGACACTCTGATGAATGAGATAAGGAACGAGAACATAAATCTTCTCTGTGCCAGTGCATCCAACCTTTTCTACCAACGAAACAAAGAGGCACAAAATTGTGGCGAAAAGTAAAAAAAAAAATTAAATAAATAATATATATATATATATATATATATATATATATATATATATATATATATATATATATATATATATATATATATCACCTATATCGCTGAAAAATACTGTCCTTATATTTTTTTGTTTACCCTTTACTTTAAGAACATTAATCTCTCATCTCGTTACTTTCCTTTTTTTCTTTTTCCTACTCACAAGCAGTATTCCATTGTCTTGGTGATCTTGATTAATTTTCCTTGAGGTAGACAGCGAAAGAAAAGAAAAATCTCCTCATTTCCCGTGTTATTCAGAGCTTAATTTAATCAAATTTTATTCCTTTGACGCTCGTAACCAATACTTTCATATCAAACCCATAATTAAACATCAAAATTTCGTCAGCGTTCCCAGAATTATTTTCGTAGTGATTTAGTGAGATTAGCCATATTTTCACAGAGTAATATTAGAGTTTCGGAAAATCTGGTGAATGTATGTATGTAATACTATATATTATGATATTCATGAATAATCCTTGCTGCTTAGAGTTAGGAAAAGTACAATTTTTTGCACATTGAAAGTTCTCTTGAAATCAGCTTATTGCTCGCAGAACTTCCGACTTCCGAGTTACACAGGCTGTCCAAAATCGTTTGCACAGCAGATATGTATGCAATCGCTTGACTCTAGAAACATATTTTTAACTACAAAAAGTTTTGAAACTCCGTGCAGTTACTTAAAATATTGAAATATGTTTGAGGAGTCGTATGCATAAAAAAAATTAAGAAATTAACTTTTTATATAGTTCTCGTGTACTAGAACTTCTGATTATTGAAATGTGCACCCCGCTCTGAAAAATTATTTGCAAAAAAAAATTAATATTTTCAAACTAAATGTTGATCGAGATGTTAAATATATAAAATCACCCTATTTTGGCGAATTACTACTGGGTTTCCAGTTTTCATTTCATTTTCTCAAAAGTTTTCAATTTCAGGGACAATACCCAAAAAGAATGAACTCAACCATTTTAATTGTTTTTATTCACAGTAATAACAATTCAATTTTTTCCCAATTACTCTGACAAGTACAGAATTTTCGCAAATTTGAATTTATATGAAGTTTCGCAACTTGTAAACCCCGCTCTCAATCATTGATGACAAATGGTGGAAACTTCGAAGTCAAATACGCGTTATCCCCGTTAATATTGCATTTAGAAATATGCGTGACTTCTCAGAGCCGCATTTATATTTTAGTAATTAGAAATTTTATCACTCAGAATATACATAAAAATTGGATTTTTCTATTTTTCTTATTTATGTGACCCCTAGCAAAATTCAAGACGTTTAGAGTAACCGCACGTCATTTAAAACCTTTCTGTGATTGAAAGTGTGTTTCTAAAGTCAACGGTTGCAGAGATATACGCTGTGCAAACAATTTGGGACAACCTGTATTTGGTCCAGGATTGTTTTGGCCTGTATAAGGTGGGCAAATTATTTCTTCGAAGGTCAACTATAAATCAAAATGCAGATGAAATAGAAGTAGGAAAACAAATTTTTTCCTATGTTATTGTATTGGTATTGCCCGTTCCGTATTTTGCAAAAGTGATAACATTTTCCGTGGGTGGGGGTGTCATATTGTGTACTTATTGTTCAGGGTTCTGCCACCCCTTTGAAAAAGGTTTAATATATCTTAATAAAAAGATATTTAATGGTTTTCTGCTGTTTTTTAACTTTGAGAAATGATGCGAGGCGGTTACCATTTGAAAAGGTCTCTCCTCAGAGAGCATGCTACCTTCAACACTATATTTACAGAACATGAAAATTCAGACATTTGAACTAATCTTCACTTGAACTAATCAAGCAATTGACAAGAAAAAAGTATGTGGATTTCACTAAAATACTTATCATATAGCCTAGAGTTTCAATAAATTTAAAAAAATCAAATTTCAATTACCCTCTGTGTGAGTAAAATTTTACTTTTTTTTAAATTTATCAAAAAACATTTTAAGCCATCCTTAGTAATTTATTGCAAACCACACTTTTTACTGGAACAGTTCGATATGTTATTAATTTTGAAATGCGTCCAAGACTTCTCGTCCACCATGTATTTTAATAATTGAGAAAAAAAAAGTTCTGTAGAGTCCTACTAATTTCCCAGCACATGGTTCGAATTCATGAAGAATATATCTAAAGATCAATACAGTTGAACTTAGTTGATTCGAAGTCCAAAGTCCCTGGAAAAAAGTTCGAATTGTCCATTTAATATATCCTGGATCTTTAAAATGACTGACTACAAATAACAACTTGATCATCAACATTCACATAGGATAATAATTATCAGTAATTAAATTTTTATCATAAGTTCCAAAACTGTTTCCCAAATTTTATCAATTTATAATTATAGTAATTGATCTTAGCTGCTACACTATATTCCACTGCTCTGGAATCACCATCACTTGCAGAACTTCTAGCTAATGCTCAAAGCCAGATTTACAGAAAAAAATCTATGGTCACCCATTGTGGAACCGTTATCAAATTTTGCTTATCATTCTTATGCTATCGAGGAAATATACTTTTATTAGCGTTTTATGTGGGGGTTTTTTTTTCAATCTGAACTGTCCGATACTTTTCATACTCTTAATTACGACAAAAACATTCAGATTTTGAATGTTACGTTTTGATCTATAGGTTGAAAAGCATAATCGGTGTTAAGTGGTACACATTCTTGATGCACTACAGACAGACAGACAGACAGACATGACCACTGACTGCCCAGAGAGACCATCTTGGGATGGTTTGCGCTCTCTCCCAAAGGGATGAATGGTTTCGGAGAGTCGATGCACTACAGTTGAACGATATTAAAATGCTCATTAAATTATTATCAAGCGAAGAGTGGAGAAAAGCAGATCATTTAAACTCATTAGTATTTAAAATTTTGTTGTTTAACAACTTGATCGAGAAAAGAAGAGTCTGGCTGCTTGTAAAATTTTGCCAAACTGAATTTGCTCAAACGAAAATCATTATATTTTCCTCCAACTTTGAATTATCCAAGACAAGAAGTTTTAGCACTAAATTAGATAGGCAAACTCAAGAAGAATTCGTAAAAGTTCCAATTATCAAAAATTCGAACTAACCAAGTTCTACTGAATCTACTAACAAACAGCGCACTCTATATTTTTACAATATTGTGTAATATTATTCATTTCAATTTCTTACACTACAAATATACATTTTGCGTACTACAAAGATTTTTATTCTTTGTAGTATTTCTGATTCTAAAAGCTTTTATTTATTTCGAAATATATCACTAATAAAATCCAGTATGATGGAAACTGAATCATTTTACTTGAAAAAATATAAAACTCGCATTTTTATAATCAAAGTACAACGAAAGAACATAAAGGAAAAATGTTTAATCATACACACAGATCACATTTACATATACGCTAGAAGAAATGGTGTTTTTTATAAAAGAAAAAAGAAAGAGAAATTCTTTCTCTCCATCTAAAAAAAATAATTCATTTGTATCATTATATCCTTGAGTTTCACTTTTCTTGGATTTTTTCCCCCAGAAATAATTTCTCATTAAATTTCTTTCAAATAATTTCAAAGTATAAACGAGAAATCCACTGATTTTTTTTATTTTATTATATGAATTCCCTGTACATCAAAAAAAGGGAGAAAAAATTCAACTAATGCTTTCAAATTAGAAAATTGTGTAAAAAGTCAAAAACACAACGTTTTTTTTTTCTTTTTAAATCAAGCTGATTGGATTAGCTACAAATTTAGAAATGACAAATTTAAAAGAAAAAAATAGTTTTGTTTTTTTTTTTCAAAAAAACTAAATACAAAAATTTTATTCTTTTTTTAATTTATTCAAATGTTTTATCCTCTTACAGAATTGCCAGGATTACTGAAAAAAAACTCCAATTCATATTGGTATTGAAAATCCAGGATACCAAAAAAAAATAGATTTTTGTTTCGGCAGCCAATTTTCCTTCTAATTTAATATACTTTGGTTCAAAGAGGAACCGATAAAGTTCCAAATTCAAACAAAAGAGCAATTATTATACAGCAGAAAAAGAGAGAATTTTCCTTCCTTTTTTTTTCAATAAACTAATTTGGGTTTAAATAGTATGTAGATTAAAATAAAAGGCAAAAAGTAAGGCAGAAAAGAAAAACTATTCAAGAATTTTTTTTTCCACCCAAACTGACGCAATAATGTCAAATAAATGAATGCAAAGTCCACCAACGGAACATTACTAGTTAAATGAGTCTCTTAATTGTATTAAACGAATGACAGGTAGGGAGACTTGGCTTTCAATATACGATCATTAGAAAAGAAGAATACATTACTGCTTTCTATGTATTTAAAAGAAATTTTCTTAGTAGGAGCTAAATGATAATTTCTCAAGGATTAATTATAAATGATTTTTAAAGTTTCCTAGATTTATGCTTTATTTATGATCGTAAGAAAATGGATATTGACGTGATTCTATTTCCTCTGTTTTAATATTGACATCCTAAAATCTGAAGAATCTACTTAAAATGACAATAAAAATGCATGAAGTAGTGCGTATGAAATCATGAAATTTGACGGATAGAGTAACATGTTGGTAATGAAGTATGTGATTTAAATTTTGACGCGTCGAAAGTGATATATATGTGTGAGTAAGAGACCACCACATGACCCTACAGTGCATGCCGCTGCAAAAATTGGCAACATATATTTTTCGTATATTTCCTCTTTTTATATTTCTTTGCCAATCGGTAACTTCATGCTTGAGATTTTTATTAATCCTGTTTCTCATTTTCGTTCATAGATAACAGTAGGACCTCAATTAACAAAATAAAAGCAAATCTTATAATTATAACCTGTCAAAATAAACTTGTGATTCTCCTAATGTCACTCGTCCGCTTTTCGAAGACTTGTCCGTCCTGGACTGGAGTATGCCGTAAGATTTTGGTGGCCGTACCAACAGAGGGACATAGACTTGGTTGAGGGGGTGTACAGAAGATTGATTGATTGATGACCGCTCACGCCCAGAGCTGTTTTGCAAGGCAACTTCCTCTCTTTACCTCCTGGGAGGCTGGGTCGGAGAGCACCTTCTATCTATTCAACAAATAAAATAATCATATGCATTCTATGGAAACAATCCATCAGAAACAGGTGCACAGAAGAGCTACGCGTGCTCTTATGGGCACAAAAAGCTCAAGCTATGAGGAAAAACTTGATCTCTTGAATATGCTCACATAGGAGTAACGCAGGTGTTGGTCGAAGTGTTTAAAATTTACAACGGGATTGATAGGATGGACCATAAGTTATTAATAACCGTCATTCTGTTTCTTCGACATTAGAACACGAGTATTATTTAGTAAGGGACAACTCCAGGTTGCGGTGTGCCAGTGAGTTTTACTCTAATGGGGTTGTTAATAAATGGAATAGCTTTCCTCCGGGTGTCGTGAATTCTAACACAATTGGTACGTTCAAGAAGAAGTACGATGAGAAGCCATCCATACTTAGGTAAGACAACCATAATGTTTTTATGGGCAGTATATTATTAATTATTGGTTTGTTTTCTCTGTGATACAATTGGTTGCCATTTTAACGAACTATTGATCAGCTTAAGAAAACCTTCCAGACTGTTTATTTGGGCACGCGTTTACTTTAAAGGAATTTGTTGTTTCCCTCGATTTCCACAATAATCGTACGAAAAACAAATTACGGATAATTTGCCTCAAAATGTAAGTAAAACTTGTGCAAAAAAGTTCAATGAATAATTTGAGTCGCTTTGTGTTGTTTCTAACCTTTTGTGGTCAGGAAAAACGATAATTTCACCTTGTTATAACGCCCCCTCACTATCACAGGAAGGCTCTGTGAATTCGGTTTCCTCAGAAAACTTTATGAGCTACTCAAAAAAACGCGAGAATCAGCATACACGGGCTTTCCTTATTAAGGGAAGGGGCACTTCAAAGTACGAATTGTACCACCGAAGTACCAAAAAAACCTTTTGGACCACCAAGTGTTGAAATTTAACTTCATTCTTTTCATTACCTAGGACGTAAGTGAGCAATTTTTTCCTCAGAATCGAATTCCCCTACAGCGAAATCTTTTTAGCGAATGTTAAGTTTCTTAAAATTTTTAATTCTTTCATAACGACATTTCGTTATAATGAAGTGATTTCTTCAGTCTCTTGGAGTTCGTTATAACGGAAGTCGTGTAATATATGCTTTTATATCTTAGTTATATTTGACACCAATATTTTTTTATGGGCATCTTTTTTCAGCCACTCGTTGGGCAATTCACCTCTTTTGTCCTTTGTGTTTATTTTTAATTTGTATTGCAAAAAAGAGCGTTTCATCCTGATGTTGAAGTTCAGCTGACGATATGATGCTAATGTAAATTGGCCGCTCATAATGACATAATATCGTCCATAATTCATGAAGAAATTATTTTTTAAGAACAGGGAAAGGACGTTTATGCGATGTCCGATTGTATTCCATAGATTCTCGGAGAAAAGAGTCTGGGGGTTTTGTTGGCTAGAAGAAAGAAGAACCTATGAACCTAAGAAATAACCTATCTGTTACAGAGATGGAATGTTCATGTTTCATATATAGAGGGTCGTGCCATGTAGTTGAAAACAGCCTTCTGCCCGTTCTGAAAATACGCTGGTGTGACAAGTGGTAGAATGTCAAAACCGCCCGATATGATGTTATTCTGACCGTTATTCAAACCAGAAGAAATATACTATTGAATCAGAAGGCAATTTAAACCATAATGCAGACTTGACGAATTGTACGGCATTCAACAGTTGGAAAAGAACCAGCCCGACTTTCTCGTTGGGAAAGACTTCAGGCCAGCTTCCAGAAGCTAATGCCCCCTTCATACTGTGTTAACAGTGATTATCAACGATTCAAATTATGTTGATGTCGCTGGAACCGAGCAGATCCAATCACAGTAATGCTGAAACGTTGTGACATAATACGCTCCTCTATACAGCTAACATCAGCAGGTAGTCTCTGTAAAGCAGGGGTGCGCAACCTTCGGCCCACGAAAAGTCTTCCGGTAGAAAAGTATCAATATATACTACACTATAAATACATTGGATGACCATATTTCCGTAAAAATATTACATTCACTCGTAATATCATCAATTATAGAAAAAAAAATGGTCAAAATCACGTAAAGCTGGGAATTAGAGCCAAAAAAAATGTAAAAGGCAAGTGACATTGCCAATTTTAGCCAAATATTTTCAAAGGCAAGTAATTTACAAAAAACGTTTATGTTTGACAAATATTTGAAAGGAATATATTTATATGGCTATAATTAATTATGATGAGTTATGTCCCTCTGTAGGTATGGTCTTTGACCACATGGTCAACAGTATCTCAACATCATGTTAGAACGCCCTTTCAGTCATTACCACGCATGGCTGCTGAATTCATGGCTCGTTATGGTGGTCTACCTGTATATTCAACAACTCAGCAAATGGGATTTATGAATAAAGATCACACGCTCCAGAGCATCTAATGGTGCTCCAAATTGCGTCATATTTCACACATTTCATCAGTGTTAAATTTTTTTCCCATCAGTTAGTGCATTTATCTTTTATAGATACCGACTTTTGCGAAGTCCAATCTGTATAGGAACATCAATGTACAGAAAACTGCTATGATAGTTATTGTGATAAATAGCTTGTGACAAAAATTGTTACAATTTTGTAACAAGAATTGTTAGAAGCTAGAATGTAAAAACTTGTATTTGAAAGTTTCTTTTCTATTTTTGAGGTGTTGATATAATTATATATAATTGTTCATGTTACTCATTGGGTAGCGGCGATCTTAATGCATTTACAAAGACAAACCTTCTCATTTTGCTTACACTTTCATCGAAATTTGTTTAGGTAATTATTCGGCGGCACCGACATGATTCCTCTTTAGGGCAAATGCTTCTTTTATCTGTGGTAAAAGTGACGCGTCTATTTCCTTCGGTAACTGTACCCAACTTCCCTTTTGGGAACGGGAAATTCATGGTTATTCGCATCAGAGTAGCTCTTTCCTTGCACATAAGCCTTCAAGACTCCATTCGCGGGGAAATCGTGTCACTCTGGTCGACAGGCAATTAAAGTGCTTCCTCGCCTTCTGTCTTTCAGAAAATTGCCCACACAAAAGCACCCCCCTCCCCCCCTCATTTTACAAGTTCAGTGTCAAAATATTGCCATTCAAGTAGAGAACCTTCCCCTTATTTTCCCACATAAGTCCGCATTCAGCTTCTTCATCTATAAATTTTAGATTTACTTCCGCTATCTGAGCACATTCTTAGCATTATATTTTCCCCTATAATACTCTCTCTCTCTCTCTCTTTCGTTAGAATGATCTCGACCATGTTCCCTGTCAATGGTGTGGCAGCCCCTCTCCCCCCCCCTTATTTAACATTCAGCAGCTGACTCCTTCCTCTTCATAAATTTGGTTCCTGCCATCTTCCCCTATTCACACGCACCTGAATTCAATGTCGATATAGGTAACTTCACACCTGAATTGTTTGAAATTCAACGACAAGATTTTAAATAATTATATTATAATAAAATAACCATGAATGCACTCAACTTATATAGGCCTACATATACGAATTTAAAAATATTAAGAAATCATTGCAAATAAACATCTATATCCACTAATTTATGGAAAAATTCTATCATTTCATGAATTTGCAATAAAGGCATTGACTTTTTTGAACTGAATAGAAATAATCATTTTGCAATAATCATTTTTTTTCAATTATTTTTTACAATATTCAATAGTTGTTTATACATGAAGCAAGTGAGTGAATCAATAATATTGCTGTAATTCGAGTAGATTAATGAATAAAATTTGTATTCTTATAGAATCTAAAAATTGAAGGAATTGGGATATTTGAATGTAGTTTGAGAAAAAATATTCCCATGAAAGAGGATTTTCTTTTGTGCAGAGAAGAAAAAGTCCAAATTTTTGTTGATAGACAGCGCTGGTTGAATGTCAATCGCTGCAAATCAGAGTCCTATGCTTTGCAGGGCGTGGAATTAACAGAGCTCATTTCTGAATTTTCCTGTTAGGGGCCGTTCAAGTATTACGTCATCATCGATGGGGGGGGGGGGTTCCGATTTGCTGACTTTTGATGACAAGGGGGGAGGGGGGTTTGGATAATGGTTACGTCATCAACCCCCCCCCCCTTATGGAAAATACCAGTTAGGATTCAGGGGGCAGAACTGATGACGGAATTTTGCTGACAGGGGGGGGGGGGGGGGAGGTCAAAAAAAACTAAAAATTTGCTTACGTAATACTTGAACGGCCCCTTAGTGGCACTTACAGAAAGTTTCCATAGTGATGTTGGCATTTGTGGATAAAGTGCTATTTGTGAAGTTGTTTTACCAAAGATTCAGGTCTAGAGTTCCGTGTTTCGCTTTCATGCAGTGCCCTCCATCGACAAAAATTTGAAATAGTTTTTTTTCGGTATCAAAAAAAAATTCCCCCTTTGAGGATAACTTTCTTTTTGCAAACTTCATTTATATATATACATACTATCGCTCTTAACCCAGAACCAGTTCACCATTGTGAACCGTGTCCGTGGACCTGCTACACTCTGTCATTGCTGGATTTGTGACTCGCCTGCAATGTGTTATTCCCTGTGGTGGTGGTGGTGGTGATGTGGAACATGATAAACGATTTGGAAGCATTCTGTTCGTTATTTGCGGATCTTTTCTTTGAGTTGTGTACGTCAGCGTCACCTATCGGCTGTTTTTGAGCGTTTCCCTTTCTGCTGTCGAAAAAAAATTCCCGTGACCTGGTGACGCTAACCCTGCAAACCGTTTTTTATTTTGGTTATTTTTCCGTTTTTTATGAATTTTTAAGAGTTTTAAGGACTTTGTCTACCCTGTATATATAATCAAACATATGTATAAAATTTAAAATAATTTTTAAGTAATATTTTTACTAGTATTTCCATTAATAAAAAACAAATGCGTTTTGACCATCGCTTTGTCTCCCTCGTTGAATGCGGCCTATTTTTTTACCGCCGTAAGGAAGCTTCAGGTAGTGACAGCGACACAGTTTCAGAGCATATTGTGATTGTTCCGCGGCACATTTACAGACAGGCAGAATTTCTTTTTTCTCGTCTCTGCCCAGTCCAAAGGGGTTGAATGGCGACTTACAGACTGCTCTTGCTAGCTATGAAGGGGGTTATAGACAAGTTTGTGTAGATGTGAAGTGCTTGTAAGTTAATAGAGAAAAAAAAAACATACAGTCCGATAAATGCTACCATCAGAATAGTAAAATGCACAAAGATCAGCCAAACTTCAACAAAATGTTACTCTATGCAATAGAGCAGTTGATCAGTAAAATTAATAGTAGTAAAAAAATATATATACATATATATATTATGCGATAAATACAAGTATTATAATGGACACAAAAATGAAATCACTAATGAGAAAATAATAATAAAAAATAAATCTAACATACACAAGAAGTCATAGAAAAACAAGTGTGTTAGCCGAAATTATACAAATTGGTGCAGTGCAAGATCAGTCATGTACATCAAACCACGATGCCACTCTATGCAATAGAGTTGATCGATTATTTCGATAGCAAATTAAAAGTACAAAAATATTATGATAGATAGACTAAGATTATACAGCTCAGTAGTTCAGACCCTAACGCACCGACCATGGCACGTGCAGCACGTTTTGAGGCCTGAGAAATTTTAGTCTTTGACGTGGGTTGTAATCGACCAGCTCTCTCAGGTGCTCGTATTCTGAGTTCCTCATCCTTTCAAAGTGATCCTCTGAGATTTGTTGGATGTAGCTGAGGATAGTTGGAATCTTCAGGTCTTTTCTAATGTCAGCCCCTCTGATGTACTTTGGTGCACGCACAAGAGTTCTCAGTATTTTATTCTGTTGACTTTGCAGACGTTGCATGTTGGTTTTTGAAACATGAGCCCATACTGGGGCGGCCCATACCGAAGCTCGAAAACTTCGTCAACATCTAGCAGATCCCTGAATTTATTCCAGTCAGTGGCAAGGCAGAAAGGAACATCTTGAGGCCTTGCTAGATCAATCGTGAATATTATTGGATTATGTGTTGAGTTGAGGCCAGTGAACGATTCTAAGTCAACATTATTCCGAAAGTTTTTAGAAAGACTAGTCAAGTACATCCGGTGTACCCCGCCCTCCAGGGTAGTGGTTGGTGTGGAACTGGAGTGTATTTATAGGCATTTGTTTCTACACCATATTTCCAGAATTATACCTTTGACCTTTGAAGACCGGATACACCCCGCTTCCCATCTCAGAGAGATATCGAAGCGTTCCCGAAGGATGGGTGTATCCGGAAAGTTTTATTAAAAACAACGTAACATGACCACCTCAGACGAAGGCAGCAAAATAAAATAATTTACATAAAAATTGATCGCCAACTTCTGAAGTCATATAACAAATAAATAAAATCTAAACAATCAATGCCAATGGGCAATCAAAATTATAAACGGGATTATAAGATGCTGGTGTATAGCCGTCCATCCCATAAGAATCCAGTAATCGTCAATTGATCGAATGATTGGTATATAAAAATTGAATCTTGGTATATAAAATTTCGAATCACTGTGAATTAGCCGCAGATCATCATCGTCTAAGCCGCCAGTCGTTTCCCGAATCGTCACCGGGTGAACTGAGATCAGCACAATTCACTATATAGCCGAGTAAATAACACTTAATTCGTCCTTGCCATCGATGACTTGATTCGTCTCCTTGCAGGTGAACTTGCTTCTGTTTTCCATTTATCGGTTACTTTTGTTGACGCCGACGTGGTCGAAGATCATATTTCCTCTTAAGATCAATCGCTGGGGCTCTTGCCGGTTTGAACTCGTCATCGCTCCCACCGCTCAGACGCGCACTTCCAGTCTTCTTAGTATGTATGCGATGTAAGTTGCTATCGAGGAACAATATAATCCACCGCACCCGAGCAAGGCCCATAGGGCTCTTCAAAACTCTTTTTTTGAAACACAGTCGACCGTTTTCGGGAATAGCACCAAAATGAAATTTTTTTGTATATGGGCAAGATGTCAGGTAATGCCATAAAGATCCAATCTCACTACAAGCACACATGGCGTTGTCCGACTTCTTGAAACGTTCAAGATACGTCGGTAATGGGCCGTGCTCAGTTATCATGATCACTTTCTCTCTAGACCAAATGGAACTATTCCAACGGACGTGTTTCTGTATCTTATAGGCATCTTTATGTGCATTCTTGTCCCATAGCTGTTGCCACTTTTGTAACAGGTCACTTTTTAGCACGTGTTTGATGTGACTGCGTGGTAGCAAGAGTTGTTCTTCCGTTGGGAGATTAAGAGCATCTTTGGCCAATCTGTCCGCAATTTCATTCCCAGCTATTCCTGCATGGCCTTTGACCCATTTGATACTGATAGACGGATGGTCGTATAAATGCTTGCGTATTCGCCGAGTATTTTCATGTGGAGTGCGTTGATCACGAATCGCATTAATACTAGACGCGCTGTCAGTATATATCGTCGTCTGCTGATTTTGCTTAATCGCCCATTCTACTGCAGCTAGTATGGCCAGAACCTCCGCCTGAAAGATACTGTTCCCTTGACGCAACCGTCGACTCCAAGCCTCTTCAACAGATCCTTCTGCATTCATAACTACGTATGCGCAGGCCGTGGATGTCTCTGTTTTTGAGCCGTCCGTGAATATACTAATAGCTTCATCCGATGAGCATTGTTCCGTACCAGGCAGCGGAACTTGATTCTGGAACAAGTCCACACTGGGATGATGAAGCCAACTCCTATTGTTCCCTTCGTAGGCATCAGGTGTTATAAGAATTCCGTCCATCCAGACCTCCTTACCCAAATGCAGGATTGTAGATCGACGAGCGTCATATTCAACATATAGGCTGAGCGGAGGGTTTCCCGTAGCAGTATGCAGAACATCATTGGCCGTAGTTCTGTATGCACCAGTTACATACAATAAGAACGGGCGTTGGGCAACATCTAGTAATTTACGGAGTCTCTGTGTCGGGTTTTGATACCAGATGGCGCTTGCGTATGAAATTTGCCGTTGTACAACCGATCTGTACAAAATGTTCCTAAATTTTTGGCGTATACCCCACTTTGGACCTGCTATGCGTCTCAATTTTTGCATGGTGTCTTGAGCCTTATCAATTTGTTTCGCCACATGCGTCGTGAATTTGAACTGATGGTCAATATGCACTCCAAGATATTTCATGCATTTAGATATTTGCAGTCGAACACCATTGATTCTTATGCAGGGACGTTTTTTCTTGGGGTGTGGCCATAGTAATTTAGTTTTAGTCACCTCCATGCTGAGACGATTATCTTCTAGCCATTTTGACAGTTCGTCAAACGCGGCATCCGCAGTGCTGCCAATGTCGTTGGGAGTTCTCGCCGAGATCACAAACACTAGATCATCGGCGAAAGCTTGGACATAGACATCCGGTCCCCAATTCTTTTTCAGCAGTGAGTCAAGCACGATAGACCATAGTAGCGGACCGCTGCATGAGCCTTGAGGACAGCCCATGGCCTGATGCTTTTCCGCGTCTCCTCCATCAGTTGGCATCACAACCGTTCGATCTTTTAGCATGTTCTCCACTATACAAATGAGATTGTAAGGAATTGGTAATTTTCGTACAGTATTGATTATTATCTCATGGCGGACCGAATCAAAAGCACCGCGAATGTCTATGGATACTATGGCCGTTACTTGACCTCGTCGATGTCTAGTCGTGATCTCTTCCATCAGTGATGCTATTGCTTTTTCTGCCGAGCCACCTGTACGAAATCCGAACTGTCTTGGGCTAAGCCAGTCTGCCTTCTCTAGATAGTAGGTGATCCGTTGCACCACCAATTTTTCTAGGACTTTACCCATTGTAGAGAGTAAACAGATGGGGCGATACGACTGCAGCACCCCTGGATCCCTATCTTTCTTCAGGAAAAGCAAGACCTTACCACGTTTGAAACACTTTGGGAACACCGACAACTTGACTAAACTATTGAAGATATCTGAGATAACATGACCATGGGCTGCGACTAGGGTTTTCAAAAGAGGAATATTTATGTTATCAATACCTGGAGCTCGTTTATTGTTCAGTCTTCAGACTATTTGATTGATCTCCGTATGAGTGAATGGTGGGTCCGTCATAATCATAGATGGCGTGTATGGAGTCAAATTTATAGTATCCGGGAGGTTCGGAAAAATCTCCTCCAATTGTGCTTGGGCCGCTTCCAGCATCGTGGCACCAGTATGTGGACCGTTGGACATCATTACCTGTGGTGGTAGACGCTTCGTTTTGAACATAGATTTGTATGCTTGTCCAAATGGGCGGCTTTCCTCTGTGCAAAAGGCAATCCAACTAGTCGTTTTTGCCTTGTTTACGGCCTTAATATGCCCTGCTCTGAATTTTCTAAACTCCATCCTCGCCTGTACTCTATCATCACCCTTGGCCTTAATGAAACGACGCTCTAGTTTACGAAGTTGCCTGCGTGAAGCTGCTAACTCATCAGTTCACCATTTCAAAGAAGCGGTAAGACGCGGTTGTGCATAGCCCAACACCTGGATACATCGTTCTTTCAGCCGCTGCATTGAGGCGTCAAAGCATGCATTAACCTGATCCTCGTCCAAAACCATATGAAGTTGTTCTTGGAGGTCCATGAAGATCTGCTCTGTAGCAGGCCTGATCTTTGCTAATCGTCTTGCGGTAGTTCTATACTTCGTAGGTTTTTGATATCTAGGCGTAATATTGAGTTGTAGATGGATATATTTGTGCGCACTATATGAATCTTCCGTACCTACTGACCAATCGGAACGCCTGTAAATATTTTCTGACGTTGTAAAAGTAAGATCTGGCCATCCTTTTGCGTCATAAAATTCGTAGGTAGGTCTTGTCCGTCTAGAATTAAACAGAAACAAGTTCCTGCTGGTGAGAAATTCCTGCATCGCGCGCCCTCTTGGATCCGTCTCTCGATAGCCCCACCACGAAGAATGACAATTTGCGTCCGCACAGAAGATAATGTCGATACCTGGTGCTGACTCGCAAAGATCATCCATCTCCTCTATGGCTTCGTCTACTTCTTCGTACGGAGAAATGTATACACTAGCAATTATAAGTTCACGTCCCGGCAGACTTATCTGAACAGCTACCAGGTGGCGGCCGATCTTGTACGTGGCCGGTCTAATATGAGTCGATGGGACCAATATAGCACTTTTGCATAGTTGCGCCGTCCACGACTGCCATGATTGTGGAATACCACGTAAAAGACCTCTATTTTGCCATGGTTCTTGAAGTAGAACCACATCTACTGACTGTGCTCTTACGAAAGCCTCCATATGTTCGATACAGATTTTAGCTTTGTCTGCATTTAATTGGAGGAGACGAAGTCCGTGTCTTACTTGGTTGTTTTTTGCCGAATGTGACGTCATCAGTTTCGTGTTAATTCACTGCCTAGATTCAGGCCCATAGTTAGTAACTTACTGTTACACCTTTCTTTTCGACCATCACGCCTTACCAATCTCTGCGTCGCTGATTAAATAACTGGCGAGTCGACTGCAGACCTATTGTGAGGAGAAAACTGGGACATTCTCTGCTCCTCGACCTGTGGTCCGTGTTAAAGCGGAGGTCTTGCGCCATGTTCATGAGCACACAGTCAACACATCTGCCCGTTCTGTCCATATGAGTGTTGATCGGTTGAGTATACCCGGTCATCTGCATTCGTCTCGTCGATACGCCTCGTATATTTTGCCAGTTTCGATGGCGATGGCGTCCGAGTTCACGTGTGTCAACATATACCCGCCTTTCCTCACGTACTACTCCTTGTGAGAGATGGTATTTTCTTCGTCGTTGGTCTTGTCGAAAGTGTTCTCTCGCTGTACCCAGTGTGCTGCCCCTATAGTCGGAAGTATAATGGTCAGACGTAATGTGTTTCCGTCGGTGTGGTGGATAACAGTCACGCCCATGAGGATCATAATCAGACCACCTGACATTTCTTTCAGCATCATTTCTCAGCAGTTGACGGCTGAGCCAACTGCTCTTCTGCGTGTTGTACCTGACTACGTCTATATACCTTGAAAGAGTCTAATTTCGCCGCACCGCTGCTAGTGTTGGTTAGGTAGCTCATTCGCTGGTGACGAGCCTGGGGGGTTTCTGTTGCGTGTTTTTGCCATGCCGACTATTTTTACTGCCCTGAAGTTCTTCTCTCAGTTGCTTACGGCTATGTGTTGTTGTTACGGTATCAGTCCCTTTTATAGTTCGGTCATAGTCTTCACATCGTTCAGCCCAGGAGAGTGGGTTAGATTGTCTCTTTTCGTTCACGTCATGCGATGAAATTACCTCGGCTTGTACATCTGATTCCACTGGGTTTGACAAGTGTAGCGAGGAGATGTCCACGCCCTTAGTCCTTTCAGGTGCAAGCCGCCTGCCCGATAATATTTGATATTTGGACCACTTTTGGCCACTGTCCCTCATTTTTACAACTTCTGCCCACGTTCTCTTTAATCCGAGGGAGGAAGGTGACAACACTTTTTCTGCTGGAAGCGCAGTGCTATTCTTCAGTTGTTTATTCGAATGCAGTTGTGGCCAGGCGTCCACCTTTTCAATTTCTATCGAAGGACTGTTCGTTTGCCTAGACCTGTCAATTTTGACTTTACGTTGTCTCTGAGGTTTGGGAGGTTCCCAAGGTAAAGTGGTTTCGTTGTTCCAGCTATCCTCAACGTAAAATATCGAGGTTGGCAGTTGAGAGGATACTGTCGTCGTTGGGCTAACACAGGCGTTCCTCTCTCGTGGGGCGTCTGGTCCCGTACCATTATATTCTGTATCACTTTGGGAAGCTACTACAAATTGAAAGTTCTGTTGCCGCTCGTCGGTGAGACAATCTTCCCGACCTGGTAAGTCCACGTCCGGAGCATGATCCAAGATCGTCTGAGTTTCTTTGTCAATAAGTGGACCAGTTTCACTCCGACACACTGACAGATGATCAGTTTGAGTGTCTCTACTAATAAATATGTTATGTTCTCGCTGATTCACTCTCTTGACTACTGACTGCTTACTTTCGTAACACGAAGCGACCGTTAGAACACCATCCGACCGAAGTTCATTCGTACATGATACGATTGGAGAACGTTGTGTGCTAGTTTGGCCCATTACACGATCGCTGACTTTTTGGGTCATTTTGCTCCGTAATCCAGGGAAGGTCACTTTGTTTGATTTACTTTTGACGTTAGAATTCTTCGTAGGCGAGGGTTGAGTTTCTGACTGCTCAACTATCTCCATGACCAGGTCGACTAATAGACGACGAACACTGTGTTGATCATTTAATGACACCTTGCGCCACACCTTTCCCGAGGAGAGTTTTCGGGTGTCTCGAACGAGATTCCAAGTCGATTTAATTGCATCTATGGTGCCTTTTAGCAGACACTGTAGACTTTCATGATCACTGACAGGCAGGCGGTGATGGGATCTGCCCAACGAATCTCTTCGGGGATCAGTTAAAAGTGTCCAGATGTTCCACGCAGCATCATACGTATAGAAGTCATCAGCATCGAGAGTTTCATTCGTTTCGTGGTCACCTAAGATCGTTTTTACCACAGAAGTTGGCACAATGTTCTTTTGGGTCTGGGGATGCAAAGCCGGAGTCACGACATCTGAAGCACGAACTGTTGATTTCAGGAAGTTCCTCTTGGGAACTAATCCGTAGAGGGGAGTAGCAGTCTTCATTGAACATTGGCAGCTTCGTGTTGCGTAGGAAGGTGTCCCAGGTCCACCGGATAAGTCCAAAGCATTCAAAAGTTGCGAGCTGCGGATACTGGTGACATCGATATGGTCGTCCGATGACGTGGTGTTATTCATGGCCAAGTGGTGTCGCAATTGTTCAAATTTCATGTTGATCAAAGATTTTGTTCAGTAATGTGACTTTGTATTATCCTTGCTGTTGTTTGTGTTAATTTTATTTATTATACCTTATTCTAGGCAACTTTACTTATAATAATTATTCTCGGCCTTTGAAGGAACAGTAGTGCATCTTAAAGTAATCTGCTCTCGAGGCCAGCCGAAAATAGAATTCAAGAATAAGAACTCCTTTATATTACAAATAATAAGATTGGCCTTGTTACACATGTTACGGAGCCATAGAAGAATAATACAGCCTCTACAATAATGATAAATCTATAGGCTTGTATTAAGATGGCGGGTTTCATAGAATTTACTTTGAAATCGATCAAATTTTAATTAAAAACGATTTTCGATGATAAATTTGAACCGAACATTTATGTCACACATAAAGTACACAAAAATTATTCAATCAGCCGACATTTGATGAATTTGAAGTCCAATGGGAGGGCTAACGCTGTAGACAATGGCCGACCGATCCGCAATTCACTCGGCGCGATGTAAGTGAAGATAACTTTTCATCTCGACGCCGTAGAGGCTTGCTTCGAAGTTCTAAAGAGTCCTTTCGATGTCCCCCAACTCACAGCACACCAGGATCCGTCAGCTTACAAATGGTTACGCCGGGATATGATGTAATTCCGGAGCTCCGTCAAAAGACGTCTTAACACTGTAGAAGCCATTGTCGTAATAATCCCAGAATTATACCACAGGAATTTGATCTGTTACTGCAGAAGGCAGGACTTTTGCAATTCCAGTCCCCAGCCAGTAGAATTGGATTGTTGGTGTTGATCAGAAAGTTAAGTAGATTCAGGTCAAGTCTGTTTCTAGGTGGCTTGTATATTGCACATAGAGATATTGGATGCCTGTTAATAAAGATGGTAACTACCAGATTTTCCATGGAGTCGGAGTCTGGTGTATCAAGTTCTTTAAATGGTATATCATTTTTGATGAAGACTGCTATTCCACCTCCTCTTTCGTTTAGTCTATCTTTTCTGAGGCAGGTGTAGTTAAATATGTTAGTGGTGTGTGAAGGCTTCAACCATGTTTCGCATACGAGGGCTACATCAATTTCCATGTCGTAGAGTGGCTGCCAAAACTCTCTAAGGTAATTTCTCAGACTTGTGGCATTCCATGCCAAAATACGCAGCGGTTTGCTGCTGGCAAGTCTTGGCGTGCTAATTGTTGGAGTGTGAGATTATAGTTATCAAAAATTGCAGTATGAATTCAATTTTGTCCCTGGATAGACCCAGTTCCCTCAAGAACGGTTCTGAGAGGTTCAAGAATTGTTCAATATTTTGAGCAGGGGAATGAGTTGCTGCTGTTGGATGGACTAAAACATTTTTTTTGTGAGTTGTCATTATTTGGTAAGTCTCTGTCTATATTCTCTTCTATACTTTCGACTGTGATGTAGGTTTGATCACATTTGTTGTCATTATAGTTCCGGAAAAGTGAAGGCCGTAGAAGGGAGAAGTTTGTTGAAGACACACCCTTATCCTGATTCGTCACTCCCAACTCCAGTTCAAGTTTGTCCTGTACAGCATGATGGGTCATGAAATCTTCTAAGACTTCTTTATATCTCATTCCTGTTTCGCTGGATTTGAATTTAATAAGTTTTTCACGCTCTGCCTCTAAAAATTTGTTGTTCAGCTCCGCTGATAATTCTTCCATGGAAAGCTGGGGCTTGCCTTGCCCCAAAATGTGTAATCCTTTCCTCGTTATTTCCACAGGGGGTTCTTGGTCTTGAGTCGGCTGCTTGTCAATGTTGTTAGCCCCTATGTTCCAAGGATTTATTCGAGGTCTTGACGGTAGCCCACTTGTGGACGAAGGACTGAAGATGTGAAGGGGTTGACTTGTTTCAGACTTATTATAACTTTTTTCCAAAGAGGGAAAGTTCATTAAGCTGGGAGGTAGCTTGGGAAGAAAGTTCTTGCCCCGTCACTTCTACTGGAAGATCTTTGTGGACAGCCTGTGAAAGTTCCAGTGTGTGGACCACCACACATAATACATTTCATTTTAGATTGATTCCCTTTTGAGGGGCAATCTCTGGTGCTGTGTCCAAGGGCAAAAAAAGCACAGTTTGGTGAATTAAAACAGTAGTATGATGAATGTCCGAATAATAAACAATTTCTACATTGTAGAGGGAATTTATTACCTCTGTAACGGTCTATTTAAATTGGTACGTCATGAATATCAATTAAGTCGGCAATTTCTTTGCTGCTGATAGGTACTTCTATCAAGAACAGTGGTAGAATACGTCCAGTTGAATAATTTCTCATATTGGAGATTTTTTTTATCTCAAAACCCTTGTTGATCAAGACTGATTTAATGTCCTCAAAGCTGGTGTTCGCCGGAAGGCCTCTGATAACGAATTTTAGAGATCCCTCACTGTCTAGTTGGTATGTGTGGTATTCCAGATTCTTTTCATTTAAATAATTAGTAGCCATTCTATGATCTTTTTCAGAAAAGACATTTAATAATATATTTCTCGATGTTGGTTTGGCTACCGGAGGGAATTCGCACAAGCCCCTAATTCTTTTGAAGTCATCAATCCAGTTTTCACCCCATTGATTGATCCGCGGCACATTTGCGGGTCACTTAAGTGCAGTGACGGATCAAAGTCGGTCGGGGCCCCCCTAAATTAGATAAAAGTGTGAGATTTATGCTTAAGGGACCAGCGCCGCTGAATCCGATCAGTCAAGTGCCCGTAACACGTTTTCAAAGCAATAAAGAAGTGGTCCGAGAACAGTTAGCGCCGTTGGCCTATGCCCATCCTCAAAAGAAGAATTCCCTTACGGCACATATGCCTAAAATCCGGATAACCATTCCTTGAATGGAATCTTTCCATGGCGGGAAAAGTGGGACGTTGATCAAGTGCTCGAGAGCACAAAATTGGACACAGGCTCTGCGCCGTCTTGGTGCTTCAGAGAGTACCGAGTTGAAAATGTACGGCATATGTCCTTTCTAGAGGGAGCATCACACTGACATTTCCCATATTATTCGGCTCTTGGCCGCAACTGAAGGGTTATTCGGAACCAACCAGGTCTGGTGCCCCCGAGTGCTGGATAAATAAAATTCCAATTCCTTCACTTTTTATGAATTTTTTAACTATTTACGAATTTATGGGACATTATGTATAAATAATTTATCATTTGTGTGTGTGTGTTATATTTCTTTTTTTTTCATTTATATACAGTATATCTTATAAATTATATATTTATGGAGTTGGAATTCGAAATGAAACTAAGATTTTCGGATAGTTTTGAAAATGAAATTCCATTATTACTGATTAAAAATATTTAATGAAAAGTACTACACGATGCAATACATAAACTCAATTGTTAATATAATATTTTTATGAATATTTTCACGCATTGTGTGGTATGAAATATTTTGATTAAATTTAATTCTTCTAGTTTCAACGATGCCACTTCGGTTAAAAAAGATAGAACCTCGAATGTTTTCATAATAAAATTGATCTACATTTTTATGCCTAATAACAAGTGATCATTACCACGGTACGGTTATATTTTCCTTCAGCAAATTAAAAAAAATATGCCTAGATCAACCTAATTCCAAGAATTCAGCATTCTTTAAACATAAGTATGAAAACAAAAATCGATGGATTAATGTTTTATCCACGCCGCTCTCTAAACATGTGAGAAATGTTATCTAATTAGAGTATAAATGCATCCGGGCTATCCGGGCGCTCAACAAGAAAGTTTCTCACCTGGGCGGTTGGGAGCAGAAGCGAATAATGTAGTTACCGAAAGTCGATACTTTTATAAATTTCAAAGAGAAGGATATGAAATTTAGAAGAAGAATAAAATAAAAAAGATTTGGGCTTGTAAAATGCATGAAGTATTGCCTAACATCTTAGACTTTTCTCTATTCAAACAGCTTTTCCCCCCGAAGCCAGATTTCGCTTTCAGTACAGAAAAGAGAGAGCCCAGAAAACCACTCGAAAACCGTAACTTCGACCAGAAGTCCCTTTCCGCACCGAGAAGTCCCTCAGAGATGCAAAGTACGGGGGGATTCCAGCGTGCATGTATGTGTGTGTGTAGTCTTAATTAACATGGCTGCGGTTTAATTAAGACATTAAGTGCCACTTAATTAGGGCCAATTTGAATAACGACAGATAATGAGCGGTAGCCAGGGCTTAAAGGTCTTGATGTGCAAAGAGTTTTCTGAGCGATGAAGGAGGTGGGGGTAGAATAAAGAGAGTGGATCTCCCTCTCCCTCTTTCCCGTTTTCTCAGTTAAGACTTTACTCTAGCGATGGTTTTAAGAAACGTTGTTCGGTATTCAAGGTTCAACATTTTCTTTCGGTTTTCAAACATTAAGGGATTCTTTTTTTATTTTATTTCGGTAGATTCTCGATAATTTTTCCTTTTCAGCATTAAAGAACACACATATACCATAATGTTTCCGGAAAATGAAGAAATGGTTTTAAAAAAAAAAGTATAATATAACCATTTTTTTAAAATGAATAACACACGAAAAGCTCTGACATGAATAAACATAAAGACAATATTTTTTTGTTATTTTCTTAATAACATTTAATCACGATTCTTTGAAAAGATTAAGTGAACATCATAATTTTTTTCAGCTAATGTCACGTCTTATTTTGCTTGGAACGATTAGTTTGGTTTTTTTTTTGTTTTTTAAATATCATTGAATAGATAATTTACATGGTTCTCATTTGGTTAAAGAAATTTGAAATAGTAATTCAACAGAAAAGCACTTTTATGGAATCACCACAAATGCACTGTGGCACTATGTTTTGTATACATTTTTAATTGGCTCATTCACAATATCATTCGAATATTTTGTGTTATCCTGTTATCCGGTATTTGACTCAGTTAATTGACAATCAATGGTGCAATTGCGTTTCTTGGGTTTTGTATATGAATTAGATAGGTCTTAATCAACGGGTCACAATCTATTCAACCTTCAAAAGGAGCCAAGATTAAATAAAATGGAAATGTTTATTTCAGTTCCGCGTTTCAAGTACAGTTAAACTCGGTTGGTAAGAGAAGCCAAAAATCATTTATCGTGGTGGCAGCTGCGACAAATGTGCGAAAACTACTATGTAACATCTCGGAAACTTTTTTGAAAAAATAGTATTGGACAGGTTATAAGGATTCGTATGTTGCTTTTAAAAAGTTTCATGTCATAAAAATCATCATGCTTCATTATTAAAAACTGAGAAAAAAAATTGAAGTTTTACCCAGGTACACACACAAAGCATGAATGCACAAACAAACCACGAATGTGGCCTATTCGAGGATTCTATCTGTTACGCAGATCGTTAAAAAATATTTTTTTATTATTTCATTGAAATGCGATATACGAGTAGACCGTGAAGTTGAATGCAATACGTATAAAAAATACTTACTCAATATAAATTGTAATATCAGGTAACCTAATAAAGATTTCTATACACTTGTCAAAACAATGTTGAAATTTATTTTATCAATGTTTTTTTTTCATCCGTATTTTGTTTTTGAAAAAATAATTAGCTTTGAAATGAAATTTAAAATGAAAAGCCTAATTCGAATTGATCAAAAACAAGATTTAATAGATCTATGCCAAATGAAAGATGAATATTTCATTGTTTTTGTAGTTGAAGATGCGGAGATGTCAGTCATATTTACAAGAGTCACAAATGCAATCTTATTGTGCCCCAACAGAGACAAGGTAGACCCACAGAGAACAAGACAAACATTATTGCTCTAGACCTTTTCTCTTCTATCTTCCATCTTTTGAAGAGAAATTCTAGCCCAACTCTCAAATAATATTTATTACATTATATATTACCCTACACACCATCTGTGAAAAAATAGCGTTCCATGTAACTGAAGAGGATCAATAGCTAAAAACTAACACAACTCAGTAAAATACTGTACAACACTTTTGATGTACATTGTGCTTAGTTTCAAATTATTGGGCACATTTCTAAAATAACTAATAAACACTTTTGGAAACCTGACTAAATAAATTTCTGGAAGTTGAAAAGCAAATATTCTTCTACACTAAGCTGTGATGATGATGGTGGTGACGAGCGAGCGACACTGACTCTATTGCAACATGGGGGGAGGGGGGGAATTTTGAACTTGTTTGTCATTGTTCCACTGAAAGCCATACCTGAAGGATGAGAAAACCAGGAATTCCATATTACCCGAATGTACTTGTACTTTATATATACAATTATTTCCAGTCAATAAGACATTGGGATGTGTAACTAGAAACAACTCGGCATTTCACAAACCTTAATTTCCTACAAGCAGCAAATAATTATCGATTCAAAAGATTAAGAAAAAACATAAAAGATTTGAATAAAACTGATTTTCAAGTAACGGATTAAAGTTTTAATTGGTTGCTAAAAGAATTTTAAGACTTTACTAAAGAAAATGTTGGCCGCTGCTCTGAAGTTGCCACAAATGCAGTTAACATGTAAAAAAAGCAAATATGAATGAAATTCTTGGTATTAGTTTATTTAAAAACTTTTTGAACGTAATAGTATTGATTCTGAGTATAATTAAGTCTAGACCGAAGTAAATAATGCTACTAAAATCGACTTTGTAGTTACTTTACATGATTTTTTTTGGGGTAGTGATGGTGAAAAGTATTCCCATTTTTACTGAAAACATTACCACCAAATTACTATGGAGCATATAATGATACTCTGTGAATTATAACTTTATAGGTATGATTTAGAAGACAATTCGTTTCTACATAAAAATAAACAGCATTTACAGCAAATCGTTTTTCGACAACAAAATGCAACGTTCTCTTGATTAAAATTCCAGATGAAATCAACGAATATAGATTTGCTTAGCAAATGCTATCCAAAAAAGAGTGGATGTATCACTAACTAAAAAAATCAAAATCATTTGGAAATTTTCATTACAATAACTGCTGAGCAACGGTGAATCTTTTTTCCAGGACTGGTGCAAAAAAAAAGTTACCCCTCTAGGTGAAAAATTACCCCGGGTAGCGGTATCGATATTATTTGGATCTAGAGCTATCACCGGGAAAACTTTTTGTTCGAACCCCCTGTCGGTGTAGGAATGACAAAAGTCTGATTTAATCCGGGCTAAAAGCAGGTAGAAAACATATATATATTTTACCGTTAACACAAGTGTCGTCGTGGGATCGATTTTGCGTGTTGTGTTTCGTCCTCAAATTGTCTTTCGGCCCTCTTTCTCTCTCTTTCCCTGTTCACTCCGCCTATTTCTTGAAAATTGTCGCTTTTTTTCTCGTTTGTTCTGCTCCAGAACAACTTTTACCTTATAAGACGGAGAAGCTAAAACAACTACAAAAAGAAAAACGAAGAAAGTAAGTAAGTAGGAAGCGGATATATATATATAAAAGAGTGAGGGAAAATAGTAAGAAAATAAAAGGGAAAACACACACACAAAACCAAAACGTGGATTATTTTTTTTTCCTACTTTCAGCGTATTGTGATTTGGATCTTTTTTCACCTAAATCTTCTAGTTCTCATCCAATTTTAGCTTACGAGATAACTATTACAAACTATTTGTCAAAATATCTCGTTTATTATCGGTTTTGTTAAACCAACCGGTTTCGCAATAATTCCTGGTTTATTGAATTCTGACTTGTGCTTGGTCAGTGGTATTCGACATGTAAAATTTCCTCCAAGATACCGTTTTAGTCCCTATATAGAAGGCTTTTGTAGTACGTGTACCTCCAGGGTAAGTGATAAATGATCAGCAATGACGAAAAAAAAAAGAGTAAAGTACTGGAAAAGTTTTGAATATATAGTACAGGGTGATCAGCGAATAAGCCCTTATTTCAAAATTAAATATCTCTACAACAAAGATCAATAGAATTATGAAGTAACGGTACGTTTATTAGCAAAACTGTAAGAATGTTGTACAGAAATTTCGCCTAAAGTTACTGCATAGCCTGGCTGCGGTATGCGCCAGAGGCATTATTGGCCCCTTTTTCGTGCGAGAAACGATTACTACTGAACGTTACGTTACAATTTTGGAACAATTTGTCAGCACACATGGCGCATACCGCAGCCCATGCAGTAACTTTAGGCGAATGCAGTGGTTTCTCTTTTTTGTGTGAACACAAATGAGGATTTTCGGAACCCCAAAATCTCCAGTTTTGTTTGTTTTTTTTTTAATTTTAAAAAAAAATTTTAAAAAAACTAAATTTTCGAAATTTCTGTACAACATTCTTACAGTTTGTTTTGCTAATAAACGTACCGTTTACCGCATAATTCTATTGATCTTTGTTGTAGAGATATTTAATTTTGAAATAAGGGCTTATTCGCTGATCACCCTGTACATAAACTTTGACAAATAATACTCAGAAATCACCAAGGAATAAAGCAAATACACGGAAATTACATACAAAACTCCTAGTGCATTTCAACGAACAGAGAATGTGTCGTCTTCAGAGTAAAAATGCGGTATATAACTATTAGTCATACTGACCGAGAATCCCACTTGTGCTGGTTACCAAATCTTAACTCTCTGTTGCTGAGCGGAAAAAAGTACGTTTGTTCATTTCAAACGTCATGGTCCTGACCACGATGTAATTTCCGTGTATTTGCCTTCTTTTTTGGTGATTTCTGAGTAATGGAAAAATTCCAACAATTTTTATTTCTTTGAAATACGAAGGTGGTACGCAAGCCTCTAACAGATTTTTGAATATGGGCCAGCCCCTCCACGGATTTCAATAAAATCGCATTTTTAGGGACACTCATGTCTATAGGATCAATAAATCTTCTACGCATTTCAGGGAAGTCCGCATGCCTTCTGTGTATTCCGGGGAACTACATACGCCTTTTGCGCATTCCAAGAACTACGCACGCCTTTTTGAATTTTCCAACTTTTTTATTCAAAGATGTAGCTATACTAAGTATCCACAAGCACACTTTGCCAGGGTTGCCAGTTCAAATTGATATATATATATATATACTCGTAAATTTTTTTTAAAAAAAGTACCTGAACTCGAACAAAATATAAAAATTTCTAACTTATAATTCATAAATTTGCAAAACCGATGACTTATTAGTTTATTATCGTATATTTAAATAAATTTGCTTGAAAAATATAGCATTATAGCTATTGTGTGTGATCAGTACTTAATATATATATGCAGGGTGATTCAAAATTCAACGTACAAACTTTGGGGGGAGGTAGAAAGCACAAAAAACAAGACAAAATCACGTAGGAATGTATGACCGGAAACCCCAACCTGATCAGCTGGAGGATAAACAAAGTTGCAGGAACTACAAGCCAATAATGGGTGTAAAACCTCTTTATTTAAGGATACTTTGCACGAGGACAGTACGTGTACATGGTGCCCGAGAGGCATGGTAGTAAGATGCTCGTCTACCATCGTGAAGGTTGTTGTCAGGGTCCCGGGTTCGAACCCAAGGGAGGAGGATATTGATAAGATATTTTCCCTGACGAACTCGAGGCGACCACCGATAGACAGCGCCTTCACTTCCAACCCATCTCAATAATGGCAGTAAATTGCACTATAGCGATATGGCCAGAGTTGGTGTTTGGTGAAGTAGTACATGTCAAGTTTCACAAGTGCTCAAAGTTCTTACCATCCACAGTTATAAAAAAATGTGATTCTTTTTTCATCCTTGTAATTCTGTTCCGTTTTTGTGTTTTCTACCTCCCCTAAAAGTTTGTACGTTGAGTTTTGAATCACCCCTGTATATATATAAACTGCTCAAAACAATTAAGGGGAAATTTTAGCTTATAAAATTGAATTGTTTAATTTTTAGTTTTTAAGCATTTCAATTTATATTGACGAAGAACAGACATTAAAATATAGACAAAAAGCAATCTTAGGAATTCACAAACAGTTGTTCCACAAAAGTTAATCATCAACTAAATTTTAATAAACTTAAATAAATCCTCTAACTGTTTCGAGCAGTGTAGTTATTGATTAGTTTATTTATACTGATCTGAGATCAGAGAAAGTCCATGAAATTGAAACCCCACTTCAATGAAAACATCAATTAAACTTCCTTGGACTGATTGACGACCTTAACCCAATCAAACACAATCATCAATCATTATAAGTTGTTTTCGAGATGCTTTTCTTCTGTTACTGAAAGTTATTCGCTTGCACACAATGTGAACAGCATCAAGCTTATCATCATCAAACCTAAATGAAAGCAAGAGAGAGAGTTTTCATAGATTGTGTAGAAGGAAAAGCTCTCGGTGTCCACATATTGATCGACAGGTGATCAATAGACTCTTCTTCTTGTTGAGAAGAGCAGTAAAAATTGCCAAAGAAACGAGTCAGTCAACGACAGTGAGAAGTAAAGCTTTTTCGCCCGAGAGGACAGAAAGAAAAAAAAGCAAGATAGACCTTCTTTATTTTGTTATCGTTTTAGCAGCAGAGAAGATTTTCACAACGTGATACCCCTGTCGTAACTTTCTCTTGGTCAAGTGCTTCCAAGTCATCACAGTTCCCTGATTTAGAAGAATTAAATCCATCCTTTCCTGACAAAAAAGTTTCAATGAGACCTCCTGTTCAAGTTCCGTTTCTTTCCGACTATTATTGTTCTTTTGTAGCGTAGCGTACATGTGTACCGCGAGTATCTTTATATTTCTTTTCTGGAGTCACTGTATTTCTGTAGTTTCAGAAATTCAGCAGTAAAACATCCAAAAAGCATCATAAGTGAAGTTATTTCCTTAACCTCTTCGTTCCAGACGTACACATATGCGTACCTTCATTTTCAACGGTTTTTAATGGTTCTTTTTTCAAGTCAAGGCTTAAGATATCCGTAAAGGTACTCAACTCAAATGATAATAGTAAAGATATCGACCCAAACTAAATAATTAATTTTTTTTCAAAACATTTTTTTTTCTTTTTAAAGTGTATGTTGACATATAATAAACACAACTCAATCGAAAAAAAATTTATAGTTAGTTTTGTCTCGGGTTTGAAGAGGTTATGAACTTTCCATGATTTCATTTGAGAAAGTTGAAGAATTTCCAAGTATTTCTCCAAATATACAGGTCGCATGACATTTTACTTGCGAACCGTTGATCCTTGAGACATACTTCAAATTATAAAAAGAATCCAAATAACGTACTCAGATATGTCATTCATGTTCGAAGTGGTTGTATAGTTATTAACAAAATTAAGCTTTTATATGGACACCCTGTATCCGAAAACCCAATTAGAAAGTTGTTGTTCTGTCTTTCCTGATGCTAAACTCGTGTCTTTCTTTGTTACTTCTGTCCATAACTAATAAGCGTGTAAAAATAAAATTTTATCAGCAAAAAATATGCTTTCTAGAAAGTATTGAAAGTATATAGTACAGTGTTACATTACATGTAAGAAACATCATTGAACTGGAACTACTGCTGTCATCTAACAAATAAAGAATGCAACTGTTGTTATTCTTCGTATGAAATTGGTGGCAAATTTTCGATAAATTACAATAACACAAGCGTTTCATTAATGCTAGTTTATCGCATACAAACAGAAACTGTTAAAATTTTGAAGCGAACTTGCAAATTCCACTGATATTATTGCTTATAAAATATTTATTAATGTAATATTATATTGACTTTTTCTTTGCGGCACATTTATCTAAAATTGGCCATCAATTTCAATCGAAGAATCACAACAGTTTTATTCTTTATGTAATAGGTGGCAGCAATATTTCAATGGTGGTTCTCATGTGTAATATAATACTGCACTGCATACTTACTTTCAATATTTTTTAGAAGGCACATTTTCACGCGTTTATTGGTTGCGACAAAAGTAACAGGCACCATCTTTTCATGCTGAATGAATTTACAAAATATGGGTATTTATATTAATCTTCCGTGTACACAGAGATTTTTGATGAGTAAAGAGAAAAATTCCCTATATTGTATAACGTAGCATTTTATTTTGTCATTTTGCACAAATACCGAAATTCTGTGCGCAGAAAAACAACAGGTTAGTGCATGTGAAGCAAAAGAGAATGTACATTCTACCTGAAATATAGGATCCCTCGTATACCACCGTAATTGTTTTTTTATACCGCCAAAATGAAAAAAAATTATTCTGCTCAATCGGGTTTTTTATGAAAGCTGCTGTTTACTATTTTATAAATGGCAGTAGAGGTTCCACACAATGTAACGATATTATTTATTTATTTAATATGCGATTGAAAGGGTTCAAGTAAGGTTACGAGTTATGTTCATAAACTTGGACATTAGGAAGCATGCGCACTCAACTTTTGCTAAGTTCCTTGCACATGTTTAACAACGGAAAGCGCCATTACACCACCAATGAAAGACAATAGTTTTTCCAACCAAAGCAGAACCTTTTTTATATGCATTTTTAAAAAGATGCTTCCAACGGAGGGTATTTATTAATTCAGACATTGAGTGTTGTTTCACTCATTTTCTTTGTCTATGAATTGAAGAAGGAAGAGATTGTCTGATACTTAAATAAATAATAGTAGGGCCGTCTTACCGCATGGGCCTGGAAGATACAGCCCGGGTAGCCTTCTTGAGGGAATAAGGGCACTCCACGATAATGGGATCAGGTGCTATTATTAACAGCAGCTGTCACTTGGGCAAATGCCACATTTTTCCACTTGGAAATTCGAGCAATTTACAAATTCCATATAATTTTAGGGTCCCCCTCCGATTATGGCTTTCCTTGAGGCCCCAAGGCCGCAACTAGGCAGGGGGTGCAGGCGGATCTGGTGCCCCGGGCGTCGGACTAGAGGGAGCGCAAATTTCACTCTTTAACCTCCCCTTCAACATTATGAAGGGGCGCCAAAATGCGTGCTTGCCCCAGCTGACCAAGCATCTAGTTGCGGCCCTGCGAGGCCATCTTCCGGAGGTGGAGTTTTTGTATTGTCACCTGCAGGGTGTGTAAATTTTATCACCCTTAACACATTCTAGTCTATTTTTATTGGCAGCTCATTCCGCCGAATTAGCCTCAGTGAACTATAGCTCACTGTGCCCCCCCCCCCCACACCGTGGATGTGCCTCTGTGTCTTAGTTAGTTTTGTGGTCGTTTACATGCTTTCACACCCTGTAGGTCACTCTTTTCGTCCCTCGCTCACCAGGTCATTGTTTAGGTTACTCACTTACGTACACACTATTTTGGTCGCTCACATGCTTGCACGCTCTCTGGGTTACATGTTTCCAACGTAAAACTTCTCATAGAACCCTTAATTACCTTAATTATAATGAGGATGTTAAACGGAACTCAAAAAGTTTGAATATTTATACTCAGAAAAGATGCGTCCCTACTGCAGTCTCACAGCTCCGGGCAAAATAACAGAGGGCTTAGACACCACCTTTTAATTTATATATTTATTGTCATACATCAATGTGCAGATATTATTATCGAAGCCCCTATGTAAATAAGGTTGCCATACACGGGTGGGACTCATGCGTTAAAATTGGCTTGACTGTCTTGTAAAGTATTTTGGGGTCTGGTTTTTTAAAAAGGCACTATTTCGTTAAATTGAAATTACGAACAGCTTTGCGAGTATTAATAACAAGAAAGTTTTCTTTTTTTGAAACTCTCTATGTTCTGCGATTTTTAAGTGTTCCTTGGCGTTTCAAAATGCGAAATCTCAAAAAAAATCTATCACGGAACCCGGAATTCCGCGGAACACCAGTTGGAAACCATGATCTACAGGGTCTCCTGTAAGTCCCAATTCGGCTTATATCTCATCAACCCTACGTCGTAGAGGCATAGTTTCGATTTAAAAAATGTTCAAAATGTGTTTACAAATTACCCTGTGCCAGTTTTGAGAGTTAAAATATAGTGTGTCGCAAAATAAAAAAAATCTAAATTTTTATAGTCTCCCTGTCCTCTAACTTACAATTAGGAAGTTGTTTTTCTGTCTCTCCTGGGGCCAACAAAAAATCCCATGTTTCCGAGTGCAATATTCGCTGAGACATTTGAATTCAATAACCGGAGGAAAGTAGGGAAAGAACAGCATAAATGACATAGCGGAGCGTTGTCCATCTTCTTTTTTTATTCTTAATTCAAATATCTCAGCGAATATTGCAATCGGAAACATTAGTTTTTTGGCTGGCTTCAGAAAAAACAAACAACTTACTAATTAGAAGTTAGAGGAGAAGGGGGCGTATAAAAATTTAGACTTTTTATTTTAAGACACACTCTACTTTCACTCTCAAAACTGGTACAAGGTGATATCTGAACACATTTTGAGTATTTTTTTTAAATTAGAACTATAACTCTATATATAGAATGGACGGTTGATGAAATAATAGCTGAATTAGGACTTGCAGGACAACCTGTATATGTGTGTGAATACGTATGATCAAGTAATATATAATGTGAAATATGGTGAGTGTATGGTTCCCGGTATTTGTGGCAGGCAAAACACGATGATTTAACTCTTCAGACTGCTGGGAGGCCATCATGTCTTTAAAGATATAATGTACATGTTTAATAGAATATGTCTAATAGAAGATACTGTATATGTTTCCATTTTTTTTATGTGCTCGCTGTTTCTTGTGTGTTTTTGTATTGCTTCGTGCAAATGTAAGTGCATTTTTGTGTTTGTTTTTTGCGAATTGAAAAACGTTTTTCTTATTGGTACAAATCAGATATATTGGTGCCGTACATTTCACACCAACGCAGTGCAAATAGACATTCCTTAGATATTCTTTACGGTGGTATAACTCTTTGGAAGGTAAGGTATATGATGCAGACGGGTGTGATGATTATGTGGTTTATATCTAGTCTAACAATTCAATTTTGCACATGTGTTAATTATCGGTTATCTCGAAATACTACACACACACACACGCACACGCACTCCCAACAACATAGAAAACCTTTTATCAGAAAATTCCATCTTTTTTTCCCTCAAAACTCAGTAAATAATGTATTTGAATATTTACATACAACTTCAATCATTATTTACTTTTATCCTATCTTGAGAATATCTCGTCTAGATCTCCACGTTGGCTTGAATATAAAATCAGGAGAAAAAAAAAACATTCTTTCTTTTAAATCTACAAAAAAGAATGTTTTCTTGTACAGCAATATGACAAATACCAGAATGCATTATAATGTCATAGACAACTACTGTCTCATATCTTTTTGGAACCAAAAAAGGCTGAAAAAATGCAGATCGTGTTCCACATGAAAAGTTTCCGCAAAAGAAACATTCCCAACTGAAAAATAAAAATGTATCTTGACTTTTATCTACGTTATCATTTCGATCCGAAATTTTTTCCCCGTTTTCTCCTCTCTTATATGTTACATTGTTGACAAATTAACAATTATAAGTTATTGCCTGTCTCCCCTGAGCCCAACAAAAAAATTTCATGTTTCCAATTGCAAAGTTCACTAAGATGTTTGAATCCCAATGACGCTCTTGTGCTCAGAAGAGACACGGGAACAGGTTGTTAATCGAAAGTTAGAGAGCAGGGGAACTGTATAAAAAATGAGCATGGGATTTAGATTCTTTATCTAATTCAAGCATGTTTCTATAACCACGATTTATTTGAGGTAAAACGGACTTGAGTTTTCACGTTGTACGCATAGAGAAAGAAGAATGCGAGAATACATATATCCTGTGCTTACCGGCACATAGTAAGCGTGCTCCCATTTTTCTAGGTCTTATTTTTTACGTTACATTACCGGAAGAAATTGGCAAATAGAATATTGTGGTAAGAAAAAGAAAACATGAACTATATCCGGTGTGAAAAAGAAAAAAATATATACATCCTTGTGTGTACTATCACATAAAAAAAAAAATTCTTTTCTTGGAATACAACTAATCATTTACAAGTGTTGGTTCGAACTCCTTGTTCACACAACCACCAGAAATAGAGCTTTCCTTCCTTTCCATGGTATTGAAGGAGATGTATGGACGAGGAGAAGAATAAAGAAAGCGAAAATAAAATGGAAAGAAAATTGTATCTTCTGCCTTCCATCTGTAAAATTGGTCTTAGCCTTAGAAAAGCATAACTCCCTAAGGTGAAATGTACATTTCTTTTTTTTCTTTTCTTTTCTCCTGTCTTATATGTACACACACACACATAGTTTGCTGCTTTAAAGAAAAAAGAAATAAATTTTTTTCCTAATGAAATGGCTGGTTTTCCGCCGGATTCATCCAGGTTTTTTGAGCTTTCAAGTTGATTACTTTGTCTTTTATTTAAATTGCATTTGTTAGCTAGGAAAAAAGAGAATTCGTAAAGATAATTGATGTGTTAAGAAAGATTCAACAAATTAATAGATTTCGTTGAAAAATTTAAATGCTCTCGCTGTTTTCTGGTTTTTATTATTATTCTTTTCCTGCCACAAAAACTTTTCTTTTAAGAATTTTTTTTATCATATTGAATTTATGTGTTATTTTTGTCCTTTTTATATTTAGAATACATACTTCTATTTTCGAAAATTTCTAGTAGAGTATTTGTTTATAGGTTTTTGATTAAGCTTTAATTTGTTTAATTTAACTTTAAATATATTATTTTATCATTTTAAAATCGTGATGCAGTAAGCGTATTGTTGTGTATACCAATTTATTCATTTTTTATGAAGGTTGCAGTTTTAATCGTTTTAAAAAAAACATCGATAATGAATGTTTATCCAAGATATATATGTTTGCGTATATTATTTAGTTGGAAAAACATCTTGTTATTTTCGGAAAAACTATCTACATAATGTGATTTTTTTTGTGTAAATTTTAAAGAGAAATACGTCTTTTCTTTGTATTCTTAGAGTTTACGAAATTATAAAAATTCCGCAATCGGAAAAGATTTTCATAAATAATGGGATTTTTTTTTTTTGCTCATTATAAAAGTTGAACTAGTAGAATATAGACAGATGACTGAATACCACAAACACGTAACATGCACCTCAAACAACTACGTATACGTGAAAGCAATGTTTTTCAAACTGTTTTCCACACAGTGGTCTCAATTTATTTATTTTTTCTATGTATTCCTTTATTTATCATGAAATAGAATCGCTTATTTCCAAAATCAGCTTCTGGATGGGCAAAACCGAACAATTTTAATTTAATAGGCGTGTATAAATTATGTGATATTGTCTTATCTGTATATATATAAAATTGATTTTCTGTATCTCTATGTATATTCTGTATACAAATCTACAATTTTTGACCGATCTTCTCCAAATTTTGCATACATACCAAACAGGACCCGACATGGAATGCCCGAAATGGACAAAAAACTGTCGAGCAATGATTTCTTGGTCTCAACATTACTTTCGGAACATTTATCTCGGTTACCGTGGTTCCTAAATAATACGTATAAGACATATGTACTCCTTACGTTACTCCTTACTTTGTTACTTCTTCAATGCTCCCAGTATGTAGGGAAAACCCGAGTAGCGCCAGATATTTTTGCTAGTAATATATAGACACTGCGTATATAAAATTGTTTCTTTCTTCTTTTCTTTACGCGCGTGCGCGTGTGTTATTACCAAGATGATTGGTGTGTATGTATAAATAACCGATTTATCCCATTCACAACATACAGTACAAATCTACAATTTACAGCAATGATTTTTGGAACATTTGTTACCGTGGTTCCCTAACAATACGTCTCAAGCATGTTTATTCCTTTAGAATGGTTTGTCACTTCTCTAATGCTGCCAACATGTAGGTAAAACCCGGGCAGCGCCCGGTATTATAGATGGTGAATAATATTTTATTCCTAGTATAATGAGTTGTTATTGAGAATATGGGCGTTTCACGTTATGTGTGTAGGTCCTGAAAGATTTTTTTTCTGTGGCCCGAAAATTCAGATAAACATTTCAAAAAAAAATTGGAAATTATAAAAGCGCGTATATTTTTGAACAGAAAAATCACTATTGATAAGAACTAGATCAGACATCACGATCTCTAAAAAAATATACTTTGAAGTTCCTCGTGTAGAATGTTTTTCCTTCGGGATGTGCGTGCGTGCGTAAAACACCTAAAATTGTCAGAGAATGCCGACAAACTTTCCTGTGTATGTAAAAACGGCGTATATACAGAGTGAAGTCTGTCACGTCGGAAAATAAAACCTACGCCAAACTTAATAACTAATTTTGCATACGATCTCAGTTCACGAACTTTTAGAACAGTGCTAGGACACGGGGCTATGTAATAAGGGCTGCTTGATGACGCGCTAGAGTCGGTACAAGCTGACGTCATGCGTGACGTCATTCCTCAAACAAAACCGAGTGCACCCGCTTCGCTATTTTACTGAATATACTACCATTATATTTCCAAAATTATTTCTTCGATTATTATCACTACTATATGTATATTCATTGACTTTATTCATTGAACCATTTAACATTTAAAATTAAAATTTCAGCCTTTGCTTATGAGGTAACTTCCACTGAGAATATTTTCTCGGATCACATTTTCACGTACGTTGAATAACGTCAACATTTACTGAGTTGATTGGCAACCATCTTGAGACATATAATTTCTTCATTTCTTCTTGTAATTCATTATTACTAATACAACGTAAAAACAAGGGAAGCAAAGTATGAAACATGTTTGAAAATAATAATTATTATTTTGAATGTTAATAGCAAAAGCCGTTAAAACTCCCCAACCCAACTATTTCTTGGATTTATTCTATTTCTTAGCTTATAGATTACCAAAAGATTATAAATAATACCACCCGCTCATGCTAGTGACACTGAAACAACATCAAGAACGAGAGATCACTCACTTAAAACAGTAAAATAAGCAACTTCAATGTAAAATATCTGCACATTCTTTGCGCTGACGTCGTCTGCTAAAATAAGTGTTTGTGCCGTGACGTCACGCAGTAGCTCTGTAAAAACATTGATGGCAGATGGCAGCACTGCACATAACAAGTATTGCACCGAAACAAACTTCACGTTAGGCTCACAACACGTATACGCCGTTCCGGCATGTACCAATTCGTTAGAAATTCCGCAGAGGAGTGGAGTGTGTGTGAGATGCATGTACATTTAAGTAGTTGTAGTAGTTCTGAGACCACGCCCACTCAATCAAGGCAGCAAGTACAACTTCAAAGGGATGGAACAGCCCATAGGAACTAGCCCTGGCTAGGACAGCCCTATTCTACAAATACGATTTGAGCGCAAACCTACACAATCAAAAAGCAATTACGAATAATAACCGGTTAATTTTGCATAAATATTTGAATTTATTGTGTTTTCATTTACTTTTTGCACAACATGAAATATTTACCAATGAAATTCTGTCACACAAAATATAAGATGCAACATATTGGCTTAAATAGATGGGCTAGAAATGATCTCGATACAAAGTTGTATCAGAGATATTCTTCACACAGCATTAAACGTGTGCTGAGAGTATAAATAGTCTCCAGCCAAAAAAAGGAAAAGAAACGAATACCACACGAAGCCGGATGAAGGCACCTGTTCAATCTTAGCAGATGACTTCCCGTGCTTATCACATATTATGCTGCTATTGATTGCAATATACATGGAGAGGGTGGCTCCCACAGATCAATTTCCCTGATGAAAGTAATTTCTCTTATTGAGTTTCCTATGAGGATTCACTAGAGAAGCTGTGGACGTGAATTGACGAACCAAAAACAAAAGACAGCCATCTTTTTTATTTATCACTAGCTATAACACCCGGCGCTGCCCGGGCTTTCTTCAGTTACTGGGAGGATTAAAAAAATGACAAACCATTATAAAGGCATAAATTATTATACATATAGTGGCAATATTAGAGAAGTGAAAACCCATTTGAAAGGCATTGTACATGTCTGAAACGCATTTCTTAGGGAACCACGGTAACAAAAATAAACATTCCAAAAGTCATTGTTGAGATATAGAAACCTTTGTTGTCCGACAGTTTTTTCTCATTTAAGGCAATTGCCAGGCTCTGACAAACTTTTAGCTAAAAGTAGCTTACCAATCCGGGCCCTGTTTGGTATATATGCGAAATTTTGCGACGATCGATCTTAATTGTAGATTTGTATAGAGAACATACACACACACAGAAAATCTACTTCATATAGATTACTAGCTATAATTACCCGCTATAGCTATGATTTTCTTCAATTACTGAGAGAATTGAAAAAGTGACAAACCATTATAAAGCAATAAACTATATACATAATACTGGCAGCTCAAAGAAGTGACACGCCATTGTAAAGACAGATGCATATTTGAAACGCATTGCTAGTGATCCACGGTAGCATAAAGCCAACATTCCGAAAGTGATTGTTGAGGCCCAGGAACCATTGTTTCCCGACAATTTCTTGCTCATTTCGGGGATTTGCCCAGCTCTGACAAACTTTTGAGGTAGCCTGTCATTCAAGTGGGGCATGCAAAAATTTGGCGACGATAGATTTTTAAAATTGTGAATTTGTATAGAAAACACACACTCACACACATAGAAAATCAATTAGACAGACAGACAGACAAGGTTAGAGAATGTTTGTCCTCTGCATGTACAGGGTGCATAGGTAACAGCCAAGCACGGCATTTTACTGGCAAACCGTTGATCCTAGAGGCATACTTTCAATTGGAAAAAGTATTTTTATACAACTTTCGTCCGCTTTTAGAATTCATATATCTCAGCGAATATCGCTCTTAGAAACATAATTCCGTTTGTTGGCATCAGAAAAGATAAGGGAACTAATTGAGTTTTTTTTTAATAAAAGGTTTGGGAAGTTTTTGAAGGTTTGGGTGTTCACATAAAAAGTTAATTTTTTTTTATTTTGATAACCATACAACCCCTTGCACCATGAATGACGCATGAGAGGTATATGAATTCCCAAAACAGAGGAAGATGATGAAGAACTAGAAGATTTTCGTTAATTAATAATTTTCGTTCATTCTACTCAGACTGAATGGAAGGGCGTTTAAAGGGACATTTCCTATTCCTACTAGGACATAGTCACATAGTCCGTTCCCAACGTATGCACTTGCATAGATTTGAGATCATAGATTAGAGGCCTTTCACACGGAGCGGATGCGGATGCGGGTCCGGAAGAAGTTTTAACAATTGGAATATACTGCGCCTTTCAGACGAGCTGAAAAATCTTCGCACCTAGGAAATGTTCATGCGGGTCCGGACGTCGTCCGCATGTGTCAAAACCTATGCGCGGGCTCCGCATCCGCACATAGAAGTTTTGACAATAGGTTTATTCGGAGCTATTCACACGATGCGGATGCGGAGCGAATTTGTTCGCATCTTTGGCTACTTTTGAAGGTGATTTTTCACGGAATTTTTTAATTATTTTCCATAAATACCCTTAAAAACACCATATGATGGTCCCTGCTCATTAATATAATGTACCTACATAAGTCTATTACCGGTTGCAGTCAAGCAAATGCAACCGGTGATCTTATTGGTTGAATTTTTCACGTTTTAACAAAGAGTTTTTACAAAACGTTTATAGAACTTGAAAAATGCAGCCAACAAGGTCACCGGTTGCATTTCCTAGAATGTAACCAATAACCTTATTGGTTAGATTTTGCAAGTTATATAAAAGGAATTTTATCAAACTTTTACAGTGTAATACCGGCCTAAGGCTAGTATTACACTATAAAACTTTGATAAAAATTATTTTATAAAACTTGAAAAAATGTAACCAATAAACAAATCTGTTACATTCGAGAGAACTTAACTGATCCGCCTATTGGTTGCATTTTTCAAGTTTTATAAACGAACTTTTATAGTATAATCCCGGCCTAAGACAGAATTTTGATGTGAATATTTCTAAGCACAGACATTTTGAACGTCTCCACCCCTCCCCTTTTTTACTACTTGCAAATTCTTTGATATCTCCTGAATTTTTTTTTCTTTTTTTTGGAACATCGAATGTTTTGGATGTTTTTGGATTTGATTTTTCGAACATTGGATGTTTTTGGAATTTTTCTTCCATATTTTTCCGAAAAGACAGATTTTTTTTTTCAAAATCTTTTGAAAATATTTGAAGAAATTTTCTCCCATCGACTACTTGTGAGGATCGGAATGAAGGCATCTTTATTCCCATATTCTATGTGGCTCTAGATTAAACCACCAAAGAATGCCTCTAGGCTGCCTATGGGCACTGAATCAGGGGTGAAGGAGAAACATAATTACAAAAACTGCGAAAAAACAGTTTTTATGCAAGAATTTTGAACTAAAGATGCGGGCGATTCGCCCGCATCTTCAGTGCTCGTGTGAAAGGGTATGCGGACCCCCGTCCGCGTCCGCTCCGTGTGAAAGGGGCCTTAGGATCTCTATGTGAATGCGGAAGGATACGAGATCCGTATCATTACACAACATCGTACAAGTACACCAAAAAGCTAGTGAAGGTAATTTATCGCTTTGGAAAAGAAACCTACTTCAAGAAGGAAATTCAGCATGAAGATTGGTGGCCATTATTCAATTCCTAGAAGAAAACTTAGAGAAGCTGCACAAGAAAAACTAATACTCGAGTGGAACTACAAACTTCACCTGCGTTGACGAATTCCTCAGACTAAAACCGGGAGTACACTACAAAAGTTTTATGAAATAAATTTTATAAAAGTTTTATAGTGTAATACCAGCCTAAGGATTAGAATCAGATTACTAGTACAAAGACGAGAATGAACTCAAGGACTTATATAGATAATGTAGTGAATGTAGTCATATCATAACTTTTCGAGTATGTATGTATATATTTTTGTTCCCTTGTATTTTCTGTATGGTGATGTTTTTATTAAAGAATATCCCGACCCAACCAGTACGACATAAATCACTCTTCAGTTAGAAGTCGATGTTGGGTTCGGTTTTCGAAATCGAAGTATTTGTAGTGTCATAAATGATTAGCCCTTAGCGGTCCAGAGGTTTTTCGATAACTTCGTTGGTACAGTTCGTACTTTGTAGTGCCTCCTTCCGCAATATGGAAGGCCACCTTATGCTGACACTCGCGTTTTTTGAGTATCTCAAAAGTTCCGCTGTAATAATCATAGGAATTCATAATCTTAAGGGGCCGTTTTAACAATAAAAGTGTCTTTTTTTCCTGATGTGGTCCTATGTCGAGCTCACTTCGAAACAGGATACAAAAAGTTAAGGTAGCACTGCAAAAAAAAGCCTCAAAAATTAATTATAGAGAAAACTTTGGTATTAAATTTGTGGCATATTTACAATTAAGTAAATTTTAATAACATTAAATTGAATTTCGCGAGCAACGTTTTCTTGTAATAAGATATCTGAAATTATGTACACAATAAAATATTCGCGTATAAAAAAGAAATCCTTACAGATTTTTTTTTTCATCGGCCATTGAAAACACAAATTAATTCAACAAAAATGCACATCATTCTAATTGAAAAAACAAAAAAAATCACCTGCAATGCCCCTATTAGAAGAGAAAGTGTGTAGAAAAGTGTGAAAACACAAAAAAAAACAACATAAATCATGCGAATATCACTTAATTAAGCAAAAGTTGCTTCTCGTGGAATATTCGAAGTTGTTGCATAAATTATTGAATATGAGAAGTTTTTAGAGCTAATGTTGATAAGCTACTTGTGATCTCGCTAATTTCATTATTTTCCCTCATTAGGTAAGGATATCTAATTGAATTATTTTCATTATGAATGTATAAATGAATTATTAGATTAAATGTATACGTAATTTTCTCGCGTAGTTTGCTACTCGTCTTAATTTTCGTATGTGCGAGGAAAATAAAATGCCGTGATTTAATTTCAACCATAACGAAATGTTAATAAATTATAAGTAATTAACCTGGTAAATATATCTTTTATGGATCCTTAAAGGATCGCAATACATACTTTGTTGCGCAATATTTTATTATTCATAGCAAATATTTGAATCTAATTGATGGTTCAAATTAGAATTTAAATAATGCAGTTTCTAATTACTTCAGATGTCTCTCGCGAATGCATTTATCCAATTTCGTAAAGCACCGTTTTCTAAAGAACGTTTTCCTCCAAATACTTGTTTTTCGAAGTATTTTTACGGTTTGTTGAATGGTGAAGTAAGAAGGCCACCTGGTTCCAATTAATTTGCACATTGTTGCATATACAGGGTGTTATATAAATTCGTAAATTAATTGAAAAGTCATAAAAATTGAAGGAATAGCAAAATTCGAATGTGGTTTCCGAGAAAGTTATTCCCACGAAAATAATTTTTTTTTTTTTGATACAAAAGAAAAGTTCAAATTTTTCTCGATAGTGGGCACTGAAGGAAAGCAAATCACTAGAAATATGGAAATTGCAGTCATAAAATATAGGGTGTACGATTAACAGCTCATTTCTGGATGTATCTGTTACTGGCGCTTACATAGGGTTTTCATTGGGAGGTTCATGGTGGATAAAGCAAAGCACTATCGATAAAGTTATTTTAACTCAGTCGTGAATCGCCAACTGAAGCTTTACGAATGTTTCTGACACAGAAGAGATAGAAAAAAAGGTTTTTGCCCAATCATTCCTGCAGGATTGGATTTCCTGGCCCTCTATCTATATTAATTTGAACTTTTTTTTGTACCATCATTGCAAAAACTCTCCTTTGCGGGAATAACTTCTTCACAAATCGTATTTAAATATTCCAATTCCTTCAATTTTTTAAAATTTTTAAACTATTTACGAAATTATGGGACACCCTGTATTATTTTATTTATATTTATATTATTTGCGATCGTGATTATTTTATTATTATAGCGATTTTCAAATTTATTATGCTTCAATGTATATTTTACAGTAGGTGTGATAAACTGGTTACAGTGCATAATCGAATAAATCACATTTAAAGTATCATAGACCTGTAAAAAATAGCGATTTCGGAGACACCAATGACACCTAAAGGTGAAGAATCGACATTGTCGTAGGCATTGAATCTGCATTTTTCGTCTTCAATGTCTTAATATTGATAAAATCATAATATTTTCAGTGACATCGACATGATTATGAGAAGTTATTGCTTCATAATTAATTTTCATCCTGAAATGTTTTCCCCGTTTTTAAAAATAGTAGTTATTTATATATTTTTTTTTTCAGAAATTTTCAAGTAAATTACTAAGAATATATTGAGGGTAATTTTTTCCCCCTTTGACTAAAAACTGCAGTCAAACTCGGTTGTAACGATAACGAGGGTTTAGCAAATTTTTGTCCTTATAACCGATGTGTAGTTGCAACCGAGGTTGCGTTTTCCATGACTTCTTTGGCAGAAAAAAAATTAATGGGATGCAATCAAATACTTTGCATGAAATTTTTACTTCATCACGATTAAGATGACCATGTTTAATCGTGAAAAATACGAACTCGGGATCACATAAATACAAGAAGTCACTAGTCTGCGCCAAAAATGTTCCCAGTTGTAGGAAAAATTGCAAAATTTTGCTTGTAAATAACTTTTGGCGAGGAAACTTATGTAAATACAGAGAGAGCTACAGAGCCAATCTGCATTGATTCTGAATGCATAGTATAAAAAAAAATTAGAATGTGATAAATATGCGACATGAATATGTAAAGTCCTATTCATCATATCATAATTTATAAATTATGGAAATAGTTACTGTTTTCTCCGATTCTAGTGAAGATTAAAACATCAGTTAGACATCAGTAGAACAACAGACAGACATTGCTTCAGTAGGATGAGCTCGTATTCTAGGAATTTCTTGGAAAATCTCAAAAACGACTCATAAAAAATCTCATAGATCACGTATGGATATCATATATAGATATCACATATCAGATTATGTTATAATTGATTTTTAGGTTACTAGACAGATTTTGTTGCATCTTGATTGAAATGAATTACCAAAGTCATTTATTCAGGACTTTCTTCAATATAGCCACAAATATGATCTTGTAATCATCTTGGGTATCTCAGAAGTATTTTAATTAATAATCAAACAATCTTTGTTCATTTCCAATTTATACTCAGGTAAACGCATGTCAACAGTGATTTTTCTTCATATATATATACACTGAAAATTTCATTAATTATTTCCTCTAATCTCTATAGTAGAAGAGATTTGCGTTCGACAAAAATCCGTGTACGGAAAATTGATCGCCAACAATTCACGCTACGCAATTCAGACACATTAAAATTCACCGCCAGTAAAATTTAACGCCAAACAATTCATTCCCAAAGTAGCATAATGAGTAAGTTGATGAGTGGATAAGCAGGTGAGTGAGTAAATTAGTTAGTGACTCCACTAACTTACTCATTCAGGGTAATGAGAGTGTTAGTGAGACTGAGAAAATGAGTGAATGAGCGAGCAGATGTGTGAGCATGTGATCGATTGAGCGAGCAGATGTGTGGTCATGTGATCGATTGAGCGAGCAGGAAAGCAAGTGATACAGTGAGTGAGCATGCGAGCAAGTGAGTTAGTGAGTGAGTCACGCATGCAGCCACTTACTCTCTTATACGGTTACTCACTCAATAGCATATTCGATAGCTCATGCACCACCATATTCGATCAATCACTCGCTCACTCACATTCACTCACTTGCTCATCACTCAGTCAGTCATGGGTGACGAACTTTTCATCAGTGAATTTTCCCTGCTAATGATTTTTACGATGGTAAATCTTCCTATCGGTAAATTGCGTTGCGGTAAATTTTCCGTAAATCAAAAATAATTTTAATCTAGAAATTTTTGTAGGTATTTTTAGCTTTTGAATAACCAACACAGAAATGTACATAATGAATACCATGTATTAAAATGGAATAAATTCCGTACGTGAAAAGGTCTAGCACAAAATAAGTCATTGGATATCGCAAAGTTGCACGTTTTGGAATCACGTAAGATGGGCCGGACTACAAATTCGACCTAAAAGCCCGAAACGGCCCACTTTTCTTTCCCTCGTTCTTTTTTTTTATCCACTGATGTCAGTAGCGTATACGTATACAAGACACTGAAGAAAAACAAAAAACAAAAAAAAAATTACATGCGATATCGGGAAGTTACCGCAACTATAAACCGAAGTTTCCGAGACTACCAGCGGGAGTGGTGGTCACGCTAGACCACGTGACAGACGGACTTCAAAACCTCTGTGCCCACCATCCCACACAACTTCGAGGAATAATGAAGGGCTTCACTCTCTCTCTCGCGCGCGCGCGCTCGTGACCACATTGTGCGAAGAATCGTTCGGTAAAGTGGCGAAGGTGGAAGGGTAGTCGGTACGAATGTGAACCACAGATCTCCATGTGCATGTGTGTGTGTGTGTGTGTCTATGTGGAAGCTGCCAAAGACCCACTCGTTTCGCATCTGCAGTTAACGAGCGCGTGAATTACAGTTCGTGAGCCGTATCGAAGTCACGAGTCGACGAGCAGCAGCGCGAAAATGGAGAAACTGCTCTATATAACTCGGGACCTGCCTTTTCCCCCCGGTATATCCAATTGCTTCACCCAAAACCCAACCAACCAGCCAACCGATTTCGATCGGGTACACAGACGATTACGTTTCAACTATCGGAAATTCCCAACACGAAAACCATCTGTTCATCGACAGAGTCAATTAATAATAGCTCCAACGACGAAGAGGGCCTCTCGTACACACGTATATAATGGAATTGAAGAGAGGGAGAGACGTGTGTGTGCGTGGAGACTGTATATACCACACACACACACACAAAAAAATGATATTACATCGTAATTAGCAATCATTAAAAGAGTAATGGAAAAGTACCATGATTGTAACAGCCTCGTCATGATGATTATTACATTGAAAAAGTGAGGAATCGTATCGTGCAAGATGAATAGCCATGACATAGGAAAAACCATTAAATACGTTTCCGTGTTCTTTTCCGTGGTCGATCGTATATAATAAACCTTTATTATTTCATATTTATTGTAGGTGATGTGTGTATTTGTACGTAATTCATTTTATTATGCTTTCAACGTGCTGAAAATAAAAAATATAATTTTATATTGAATGTAAAAAGGGGAAAATGTTGATACGTTCTGTTAATATGTTATATACAGTAAACTTGCTTAATTTGAGGTCCAAAGTCACTGGAGAAAAGTTCAAATTATCCAACTAATCTATCCTGGACATGTAAAATGACTACAAACCCCAACTTCATCACCAACATTCACATAGGTTAATAATTATCAATTATTAAAATTTTATCATCAGTACAAAAAATTTTCCAAAACTAATAATTTATAATTATAATATAATATATATGTAAACAGTCGTCCCTTCGTACTCGCGGGGGTTACGTTCTAAGCATGGGCGGAGAGGAGATACGGGAGGGGAAGCAAGGGGGACATTGCTCCCCCTCCCCCCAGCGTCAAAGATGGAGTCAACTGATCCGCAAATAACCCAAACCCTAAAATTTTGTTCTTTAGGAATTTCATTTTTACAGTATCTGCTGCTTTATGCGGAAGAAGTGGAAGTGGGGGAGAATTTCCCGTGATTTAAAGCAATGCTTTCGAGAAAGAACAACATAATGTCTGCTAGTCCTTTATTCTAAATTACAGTTAATTTGTTAGAGTATGTGGAAACAAGGCTTCCTTTACCAATTTTTTTACATTTGAAAATCGTATGACAGATGAGTATTTCATGGAAACAATGCATTGCCGATTTAAACTTACGAAGCCTTTACTATGTTGCTCATAATGAAGTTATCTTCTCATTCTCAATCCTTATCATCTTCATAAGGTATCACTTCGTTTTCAGAAGCCGTCAGCTCGATTAATCTCTCCTCTGCCGATTTCTGAATTGCTATTGATAAGTTCTCTAATTCCCCTTATCTCTACATCAGTGAGCCCTTCTCCATTGTCAATTCAAAAAAGATGTTTTCGCAGTCTAATCTTTTCCATTGTTCATACAAAATACTGGGAGATGTAACGTATTCTTTTCATCAATACCTCATGGTTTTGCAGATTATACAATGTCGGAGGTAGCAACTTGCACACTATGGTATACATAAGTTGTATGAATTTTTTTATAGCACCCACAGAAAAACAGCATTTTCTACACGACAGACAGGTGGATCTAGGTCTGTATAGTAGCAGGTGCTGCTACCGCAACGGTTGATCGAGTTTTGAGTTATGATGTCTCGATATATTTGACTGTAGACTCGTTGATGCCGTAAATAACGGGAAATCGCAGGGATGAGGCTAAGCTTGGTCAAAATTTCGAATTTTCCTCGCACGTTTTACACTTTTAAAAACATTCAAACAAGTCTTGTAGTAAAATTTTCACAGAAAAGCATTTAAGAAGAATTTTTTAAGCGTTCATTTAACACGTACAACTTATATTTTATTCCGATACAAGAATTATTATCTCAAAACTATTTTCTGAAAAAAAAAATGGGAAAGACATCGCGAATATATATACGAAAACCGCGAATATGAAATCTGCGAATACCAAGGGTGGACTGTATACAATTGATCATAGCTGCTACATTAGTCCACTGTTCTGGAATCAACATCACTGCAGAATTTTTTTGACCATGTTCAAACCCTGATTTACGGAAACAGTTCATGATCATCCAATATGAAACTGTTTCTCAAATTTTGCTTATCATTCTTATGCTATCAAGGAAATATACTGTCATTAACGCATTACAATCAGACAAGTACAAACGCATTACAAATACAACAAAAAATATTCTGATTTTGAATGATATACCTTGATCCATAATTTGAAAAGCATTATCTGTATCAAGTGTTACGCAGCAATCTCGTTGCACCACAGCTGAACAATGTTAAAATTGGCATTAAATTATCAGAAACGGAAAATTTCAAACTTTTTTATTAGTCAAAAAATTTTGTTTAACAGCATGATCAAGAAAAGCAAAATAAGCAATCTAGCTTATTGTAGAATTTTTCCAAACTGAATTTGCTCATACAAAAGTCATGATTTTTTGCTTTTAACTACGAATAACCCAAAATATTCGAAAAAGTTTGAATTAAAGAAGAAATTTTAACATCACATCAAATATAAAATTCAAGAAGGAGTTCGTGTAAGAGTTCAAAGTAATCAAGTTCTATTGTATATATTTAGTTGTTGGGTTAATCAGACGTCCCAGTTTTAAAAGCACTTGCCCTGCGTGTGTTCAAGACGATTTTGTCGATCGAACATGCGTTTGACATGAAAAATTAATAATTCCGAATGAATCTGAGAGTCGGTGGGCACGAATATTACCATGAAAAAGTTTCATTGGCTCTTGCTTTCAAGGTACAGGGTGGCCATAAAATAACTTTTTCGATATACGGGCCCGTAGTGACCGCAAAAATTAACAAATTCGAATAAAATTCGAGACACGGGTGTTTCAATGAAAACCTTGCTCCCGCGGTTGCGGACACAACAACAAAATTTCGTAAAATTTAAATGGCTCACTTTTGTGCATTGCAAAGTGTGATCGGCACAGTAGCAATTGTTTTGATTCGGCCCGACAGAGAGAGAGAGGAGACGTTATATCTGTCAACTCATATATTTTAGTTGCTGATGCATCCGCCATTTTGAATATCGTTTGCTAAATATCTGCGCTACTTGATTTCACCTGGAACTTTTGTCAACAAACAGCACAAAAATTTCGGATGAATCCGATACTGAAATATATGAGTTGACCGTTAACGTCTCTTGTCGGACAGAATCAAAACTGATAGGAAATATTCATTCGAACAGCCGCTAGGTAACGTTGAATCTTCTTTTCAGCATTGGTGCTAAGTCACCCCTGTAGGTGCAAAGTAGCCCGGATTACGGTATGTATTAATTCTGCTACTATGTTCAAAAAGTTCTGACACTTATTTTATTGCGGAAGAATGGAATATAAATAGATCCTGTATTCTTGTTCCTGTACTTCTTTTCACTTGGTGTTTCCTTCAAAGTAACTACTCTCTGCAACTATGCATTTCTCGCCATTGTTCATACAAAGATGTAAATGTGGATTGCAAGCCTTTTTTTTTTGTCACATCCTCCAGTGTCATCGTCGCTGCTCGATGCACTTCCTCGGAACCTGAAATTCGTTGCCCCTTAAGCAAACTCTTTATCAGAAGAAAAAGTAAAAAGTAATATGGAGCGAGATCAGGGGGGTAAGCTGATTGTAGAAAGTATTGGAATGTGATGTTTTGATAGGTATCAAAACATCACATTCCAATACTTTCTACAATCAGCTTACCCCCCTTATCTCGCTCCAGGTAAGCAGACACCTGGAAGGACCTGTGAGCCGGCGCACTGTCGTGATGGAGCACCCACGTCTTGTCCTTCCAAATAATCTCCTGGTCGCTTGCGTCTCACCGAATCATGCAGACGTTTAAGAAACCCATACTTGCCGGTCCCTCCTGGCGTCAGATTACCTGTCAAAAACATCACATTCCGATACTTTCACAGCCAGGTTATCCCCCCCCCTTACTCCCGATGTCTTGTTTCATGTGTATTTTTCCTTTTTCCCTCAGATAAATAATTTACTTAAGGGGCAACGATTCTCAGGCTCCGAAAAAGTAGCGACGAAGGCACTGGTGGATGTGACAAAAAACGCTTCCAATCCACATTTACATTTTTGTATAAACAACGACAAAAACGCATAAATACACAGGGTAGTTACTACCCAGGAAACAACAAATAAACAATTTATATCTGTATTCATTCTTCTGTAATAAATTAAGTCTTGGAACTTTTGAACGTAGCAGTATAATTACCACAAAAACAGAGGCTCTTGGGGGGAGAGAGGGGGGAATAATTTCTATTATATTTTCAAATAGGGCTTTCTTGCTTTGGCATTTCATTGGCAGCACTAGAATCTCAGTATGCACTAAAACCTAACAACGATAAAATTCAATTATATGCTCCTAAACCATGGCGTACAGTTTGAGTAAACAGCTTTATCTCACACTCTGGTGGCAGAACAGAGAAGTTTACAGCATTTGCAATACAATCCTCGGAGGGCATTTATTACCTCCCGGTTTCGCCACTATAAAACTGATTGCCGTATAAGGGCCGTCACGGAAATTACACGGCTAAACCTAACACTGTTCCAAATGTTCACACAGATTCACTGCTCGGCAATGAACGAAGCCTTAAACAGCTCGTTTCGAGCTCAAATACGCGCAAGGAAATGACCATTGACGTCTATATATATCTCGCTCACCACCAACCCTCATCCTTTCTTGCCGTAATTCATTCATTGCATAAACGAGAGGAAAAGCCGAGCCAATCCACGAGCCGCATCCTGAAACTCGAGCAAGGAGATCATTAGTAAGTTCCGTCTAGTATACTAGTAGCTCATGAGCCAGTAGCTATAGATAGAGCCGGAGGAAGGGAGGGAGTGTTCCCCTATAAATGTATAAATACATATACATGCATACATGTGCATACCGTATATGTCTATATAAACTGCTTTAATGCTTTAATGAAGTTGTACAGAAATGGACAGCATATTGAGAGTGAGGATGAACTAAAGGGAAGAGCACAGAATCCTCTCCCAGAGATTCTCGAATAGCTTCGCATTAGTCAATGCATTAGAGAAGAGTACAACGTACCCTTTCTAGGCTAACGGGGAGGCTCTAGCGTGAGAGAATTGATAATGGCCTCGGTTCACGTTTCGTCAGATTATTATATAATAATTTCGAAAATATTTCTAATCAAAGAACAATCGATTTCCTCCCCCACCCCCCTTCATTATATAAGAATGAACGGAATACTTCAACCACAATAGTGACATCTGCAGTGAAAGATGCTAGGTGAGTGAGTGTGTTTGCTGTCGTTCCGTTAAAAATGGATGAATACTTGGATGGAAATGATTACGCGTATAAGCTAACATTCATTTCCTTTATTTGAAATTACTTGCCAAACATACCACTAAGCTCTTCAAAGCTACAAATTATCGATTTAGGCGACTTTCCGGATGAAATTTTAGTTCGTGAACAATTTCTTTTTCAAGAAGTGGATTCGCTAGTCAATTCAGTGGTCGTGCTGCATACAAATACAAATATGGGGGGGGGGTGGGGAAGCGCACCAACTTGACCAATGAGGTAGTTGAAAAAATGAAAAATTTCAAAAAAGAAAAAAATACCAATGTAGAGAGAGATGTATAATATGAATTCTTAAAAAATAATAATAATTACAGTTGTGTGCCCTCAGTAATCGAGAATTTCATATTCGCGGTTTTCGTATTCGCGGTCTCTTTCCAGTTTTCTGAAAAACATTGTTGCAGTGTTGATTCTCATATCGCAATAAAATACAGGGTGATTCAGAAAAGATGGGAAAAACTTTAAGAGGTGATAGTACACACCAATACAAATAATTGTCATCCAATAATGCAAAGCACTAGCGAGTTTCGAAACGGCCGCTTCCGCGAACGTCAAAACGGCATTCCTGTTGAAATTTATCGGGAGAAAAAGAACACTATGCATGCAATTGTAACCTGGGGAAGAAGAAGAAACCGTATGTTAATCTGCTTCACAGGGAAGCCGGCCCTGTGAAATTATTCCAGCGTGCAACCGTTCTAACAGCTATAACGTACGGGGATAATGGCGCACTTTAGTAATACTGAAAAAGTAGAAATGCATTTCATTTACGGAGCTGCAAACGGAAGTACCACAGAGGCAGCACGAATGCCTGGTGAGCGTTTTCCCCACAGACGGTTGCCCAATCCGAAAACATTTGCGCGCTTGTATCGGCAGCTGTGTGAAACGGGGCTGGCTAACTTCACAGGGCTGGCGTCCGCACATTTTATTCACTGTGACGTAGATTCGCATACAGTTTCTTCTTCTTCCCCAGGTTATATGCATTGTGTTCACTTGCATGCATGGTGTTCTTTCTCTCCTGATAAATTTCAACAGGAATGCCGTTCTAACGTTTGTGGAGCGGCCGTTTCGAAACGAGCAAGCGCATTTGCATTTAATTTTAGACTATGCATTCGCTGATGAAAATTGTTTGTTTTTGTGTGTATCACTACCTCTTAAAGATTTTCCATCTTTTCTGAATCCCCCTGTATAATGTTATATAAATGTTTCTGAAAGTTAGAAATTTTAGAGAAAGATTACATTGCTATGGCTCCCTGTTTTTTTTTTTATTACGGTATCAATGAATCTAAAATCGGATATATCAAGAACTCGAAATTCGATCAGCCGTTTCTGTAACTGTAGCTACATATCTGCTAGTATATAGCATATATAACCATATATAGTATAGCAGATAGCTATCAATTTCCCTTTTTTTTCATGTTTTTTTTCCCATAGGCCCAAGTATAATGTTACCTAGGCTGCGATTACACTATAAGGTTTGATAAAAAATCGTTTATAAAACTTGAAAAATGCAACCAATAAGTGCTTCGGTTAATGAACTGATGACCATATTGCATACGGTAATCAGATCTTAAATAGGATAATATTGCCGTCAGAAATGTTGCCGGAAGTAGACAAAATCACTAATTTTTATTAAAATTAGAAAAATTTATGCTGAAAAACTGCGGAAAAAACTTTGATCCTAGCAAACATGTGAAATGGATATCCACATTTTTTTGCCATAATTATCATAAAATAATAATTTACATACTCTATTATAAAAACTCTGTGTATTCACGAAACAGGGCAAATGTATAAAAAAATCGGAACAACCAAACTAACAGGAATATCCTATAAACGGGGACACAAGTGGTCCGTAAAATGTTTTTGGGCATTTTACAGGTTCTTGAGTTCAGAAAGGTTGAGAAACTCTGTGTTAGAGAATAGAGAAATATTTTGAAAGAGAGAAGAATGTTTCTGAAAATGGGATATTCTTTAATATTCACGAGAAACTTAAAAAAAAAATAAATAACTCTTTCTCTTGAGAAGAAACGCTTGCTGTAGACTGGGCATTACATTCATCATGGATCTTCGATTCAGATGGGAATTGAGTGATTTGGAATTTTCAAAATATTTTTGCATTTTCGATGATGAAAAAATGCAATAAAACAAATGTCAGTAAATCTTAATTTTTTACTTTTTATCAATTTTTTTTTAAATTTTTAGGGAGAAATACTAATTCACTTCGTTCAATTTCTTTTAGCCAGGATGATGCAGTGTACATTCATCTGCACATACAATTTTTACTGACCTCTACTGCTAAATTATAAGTAATAATTCACACTTTTCTAGAAGGCACTTTCTCCTAAAAGAAATCTTATAAAACATAAAACCCTGGAAGTTAACTTTAAGCCTTCTGAAGAAAGCCTCTAAAGTTCCTCATATTTCTAACTCAAAACTCATATTTCCAACACAATCCTTAATCAAGACTGGGCTTAAATCCCTGAGGTTAAAAGAAAAAAATCTGCAGTGAGAAAAAAGCAATCCACATATTCGTGGCACCAAGAACAAAAAAGAGTTATACACTTTTAAACTTTTTTTGAAATGATATTATATTGATATGAAATATGTTTCGGTACTCAACCGAAAAAAAATAATACGCATCATTTTTGAGCTGAATTTTTCAATATTAAAGTAAAATAAAAAAAAAATTAGAAGACGAATTTCTTAGGATTTTTAGCCCTTAATAGCTTTAAATATCCTATATATATATATATATAGGTTATTAACTTGTATTAACTTGTAACGGCTCTACGGAGGTATTATTTATTAATAAATACATGTATTAACACATGTATTTATTAATACATGTATATCCTAAGTTTTTCTTGTTCGAAGTAGGTACAGTGCTTTTCATTTTTATTTTATTTCAAAATTTCATTATGTTGTTTAATAATCTTTGAATTTTTATTTTTCACGGATTTTGTGAATAAGCCGTAATGTCTAATACTAATGAATTCAAGGAATCTGGATTCTCGTATCAACTGAATTCGACTGTATACTATAAAAAAAAGTCAATCAGACAATTCAATTCTCTAACACAAATAAAAAAACACGTAGAACAAATCTATCTTATTCCAAAATCATCAAAACCCACTCATGTCTGTTTAAAGCATTAAAAATAAAAAAAGTATTCGAATTAGAATTGATCATAAACTATAAAAGGGGATTCCATAGTTCCGCCTGCCACATTTTACTGGTGAAACGTTGATCCTAGAGACATATTTCCAATTAGAAACTGTATCCAATGTCCAAATAGTGTGTATAACTCAGATACATCATTCATATTTCAAGGGATTGTCTAGTTATTGAAATAAAATAAAAACTTTTTATATACGGAAACCCATAAGAGAGTAAATCGGACCCTGCTAAAATTGTTAAAGCCACATACATGGCTTATCTTTGATGGTTCTTCTTACCAGCCATGATATCAGGTGTCTTCACAATAACTGATAATGACTCAAAAAAAACTGTTTACACTGTTAAAAATTGTTATCATGTTTCTTTCAATGCTGTTTTTTATTCAAATGGCTTGTATCTGACTACAAATATACTCTGCATCTTTCTAGAAAAATAAATTCTAGCTTTCTTAAATCAATAACTTATGTTCCAGACTCTGCAATGAAGCTGGACTGGAAGAGATCTCGGCAGCGGGATAAGTATAGTGGCAAAGTTCTGGCGTTCATTCAGTTCAATAACCTTTGACTTACTTAGGGCCGTATTCACCGACAAGGTTTAAACTGTAGTCACAATTTTCGAATAAGGAAGAAACATAGATTGGTTAAAAACCTGAATTTAACCAATCTGTGCCGATCTCTTACCAAAAAATTGTGACTATAGTTTAAACCATGCCGGTGAATACGGCCTTTAGTTACTTCCATATAACTAACATGTTTTCCTTCTTCAGAAAACCACTACACTACAAGGACTGTAACTATCCTAAGAAAACAACCTTCGGGCAAGTAAACAAAGGCTTCTCTGCAAAACTTTAATTGTTCCTGAAAGTTGGCTCAACTGTAAAGCATCACCCCTCAAAGCAGGCCCGTCTTTGGGGGGGGGGGCAGTTGCCTCCCCGGCTTTTGAAAATACACTAAAAATGGTATTTATGAACCTTTATTTGCCGGAGCTGGCATTATCCTTAATTTATGGACATGAGTGTGTGTGTGTGTGTGTGTGTGTGTGTGTGTGTGTGTGTGTGTGTGTGTGTGTGTGTGTGTGTGTGTGTGTGTGTGTGTGTGTGTGTGTGTATACACACACTCATGTCCATAAATTAAGGATAATGCCAGCTCCGGCAAATAAAGGTTCAGAAACAAAACAAACGTTACTTATTCATAAAGCCCATTTATTAAACAAAAGATAAAGCACAAAAACGATGGTGTATGTATGATACCATTCATAAAAACTACGATTTTTGCTCCCTGGAGCAATTGTAAAAAATATCTCCTTTACAAAAACTTACTATTTCATGGTTGGTATGATGGTTAATACATTGTATGTCTCCCATGCGATGAAATACAGTCCGTACAACGCCTAGGCATGCTGAGTATCAAATTATCGATCTGATCTTGGGAAAGATCACTCCACTCAGCAAGCAATGCTCTCCGAAGTTCCGGTACACATGTAGGAGGTGGTTGACGGGCTGCAACTCGTCGGCCAAGCATGTCCCCCACATTCAAGTCCCACACGGATTCAAGTCAGGTGAGAATGCTGGCCATTCCATACGGGTTATATCCTCAGATTCAAGGCATTCGTTTACGATGTTTGCTCGGTGAGGACGGGCGTTGTCATCCATAAACACAAATTCTGCGCCCATGGCACCCCTAAACAAAAGTACATGTTGTTCCAGAATGATGTCCCGATAAATTTGGGCTTTCATGGTTCCGGTTTGAACATGCAGATCTGTTCTGGAACCCAGTATAATTCCACCCCAAACGAGCAATGCTGCACCACCGTAACGGTGTCGTTCAATGATGTTGTCTTGGTGGTAACGGGTACCTGGCGTTCTCCGTATGAAAGTCCGACGTGAATCACACTGCAAGCTAAACCTGGACTCATCGGAAAACATCACACAAGCCCACTGTGACGATGTCCACATTGCATGTTCTCTACTCCAGGCTAATCACTGCCGACAGTGAGTTGCCGTGAGCGGAACACATCTGACAGGCCTGCGAGCATATAGACCAATATCTCCCAAACGTCTGTACACGGTTTGCCTTGAAACTGTGGTACCCGTGGCTGCAGATAGCTGACGAGACAGGTCGGATGCTGTGCTCCGTCTGCTTCTTTTAGCAGTTACTGCCAAATACCGGTCTTCATTCGGCGTTGTAACTCGGGGGCGACCTGTACTGTAACGTCTATTGACATTTCCGTTATCTTGGAATCGTTGCCAAAGCCTAGAGATGACACTTTGGGCAATTCCAAGTTCCTCGGATACTTCCATCTGAGTACGCCCACATTCCAGGCGGCCGATAATTCTCGCAAGGCGAGTCCATCGAAAACCCAATTAGAAAATCGTTGTCCTGTCTCTTCTGAGGCTAACAGAAAAAAATTCCATTACAGTTTATTTGACGAGATATTTGAATTCAAAAATCGGAAGTTTGGAAAGAATGGCATAAACAGGAGAAACAAGCGTTGTCCGTTAGTTAATCCTGTTTTTTCCCAACTTTACTCTTCTTTTCGAATTCAAATATCACAGCGAATATTACATTTAGAAACGTGGGATTCTTTATGTTGGCCTCAGAAGAGACAAACAACGGTAACAACTTTCTAATTAAGATCTTGATTGCAGGGTGTCCGTTTATCAAACTTTTTTATCTTTAATAACTGTGCAATCCCTTGCAACATAAATGATGTATTATATATATCTGAGTTCTACACGTTGTACGTTATTTGAATACATTTTTTTAATTGAAAGTATGCATCTAGGATCAACATTTCACCAGTAAAATGCGGCAGGGGGATTCTATATTGGGAAAAAAAACTCTCACAAGTTTATTATTAATAAATTTATTTGTTACTGCTCTTGTCTCTATTAATCATTTTATTCTCACTCATTGATTACTTCCATCAATTTTCAAATTTCACTTTAATTCAATCATATTCAATTTTTTTTTCGGCCTGAAAGAAAAACACCAAGAAATCCGCCAGTATTTTATTTAAATATTCTGTTTTCCCTTGGAATATAAAAATATCGTAAAACAAAATCTTTTTTTTTTATTTCATTCTTTATCCCTCCACGTAGTTTTTCTTCTTGTCTTGCATATTTGAGTTCGCGAATCCTTTAATATTACTTCAGAGATCACGAAAAAAAAGTACGTATTCGCCGTAAAACCTACGAAATGTGGAGGGGAAACTTTTATGGTGTTGTCCAGTTATAACAAACAGACGTCTTAACGGAATGTCCCACGGACATTTTTCTTTGTTTTTTTTGTTTTTTTTAAGCTTCTGTCATCATTCGTAGTCGAATCCATTCCACACTCTCTTGTCCGCTGCACACGTTGAATGTTAATGTTTAGAGAAGTGGTCCGAAAAGTCTTCATAAGGTAGCACTCGGAAGCTCTGAACGACACGGGAATGTTAAACACTGCGAAAATCGACACATGACAGGAAGAGCAAATGTAGTTTTATATTTTCCCCTCTACTTCTCTTCTTTTTTTTCTATTAAAATACACAAAGCGAAGTGAACGTGCGCGTCTCTATCAGAAAGGTAAATAAAAATTACTTCTTTTTCTTTTGGTATTGAAGGAAATATATGTGACATTTTATATATTTCTATATATACGAATGATAAAATGCTTATATACGCGTATAAGAGTGAGAATTGCAGTACACGCCACTTAATGTGATCACAGCGGTTTACGGAAGTTCCGCTTAAGACATTTCGCCCTTGACACGTTTCGTCTTCGGCGCATTTCACATTCCCTGACCGTGTGGGCGGTGAGTGACCAAATGAGTGGCTGAGTGGTGTCTGAGTGAATGATCATAAGAGTGATTAAGTGAGTTGTGAGTGATCACATGAGTGATTAAGTGAGTTGTGAGTGATCACATGAGTGATTAAGTGGGTGAGTGAATGACCGTATGAGTGACCACATGAGTGACCAAGTGAGTGGGTGAGTGAATGGCCGTATGAATGACCAAGTACGTGACCATATAAGTGACCAAGTGACTATGAGTGGACAAGTTAGTGGGGGGGGGAGTGACCAGATGAGTGGGTGCGTGACCCCTATGAGTGAGCAATTAAAGGGGTGAGTGACAGTATAACAGACCAAGTGAATGTAGTCACTAATATGGTCACTAACTTGATCACACATGTGGTCACTCATACGGTCGTTAACCTGATCCCTTATACGGTCAATCATTCGGTCGCTCATAAAGTCACTTACTTGGTCATTCACACTGTCACTCATACAATAAGGGAAGGCAAAATGTCAGAGGCAAAATTTTCGAATCCCGATCACATCGGGACTCAAAGTTTCTGGTATAAATAACCGATTGATGACTATATCCGAAAGACAATCAGCCGGATTATAACATTCGATCATTTAAAATTTATTAAAATTAAAAAAAAAATTAGCTAAGAATTTCTACAAAGTTAGTGGTCAGCACTGAAATCGGCTTAGAAGTGTCGATGAGCTTCTTCTGCATAGTTATTTGTGCGGGTTTCGCCGTGTACAGTGGTGCGCTTATAACGGCACCAAATTGCCGGCTCAAACAGTGGCCGACTGTGGCGATTGTTATGATAAAATCTTCTGATGTAATTGTCTTCGAAGTAATTTTAATTCAGGTATCAACCTTTTGTCAATAGCTGGCACCAGGGCCGGCGTCAGGCATGAGGTAACGAAGCGACCACCTAGGGAGGCATTTGTTATGACAGATTTATTTTGTGACGGTGTGTTCACTTTCGAAAATTTTTGCACATCGAAGTAATTTTGAAGGGAAAGCGCGAGTGGATGAATAAGCACAGGTAAATACAATGCTTTTCAGTGTTGAAATGCTATTCAACTCTCAATTCATCTCAACTCACCTCCGTTCTTGCATTTCCAAAAAGTGTCACTTATTTCTAGAGAAGCTGGTTTCTGGTAAAAAAAATTAGGCCTTTTCTTTTTTTTGTTAAGAATTTTTTTGCTTTTCATCAACATTTTTCCACTTGACTTCAGTTTCTTTAGTCGAATCCCCCAGCTCAAATTTGAATTCCTTGTTCATCTTCCGACAAATGCCTCTTTCAGCCAACACCATAATAGAACAATCTCTAGTGTGGTGCTGTTCCGGCTCCGGACTGCCCATTTTTACATACCTATAATTATTTGCTCTCTATATCAAAGGTTTGTAACGAAGTTTCTCGGGGAACCCTTAATGGTAATGAGACTGTTCTACAGAAATCGAACAAATTTTTGAATAGTTATCCAAAAAACGCGTGTCCCTACTCCTTTCCCAATAATATCATTGCTCTACGGCTAAATGAAAGAGAACCTAAGCAGCACCTCTTAATTATATATTTATTATCATAAATCATTGTTCCAGATCGTATCGTTTATGCTCCTATTCATTATTCAACTGTGGTCCCTTCATGAAGTGAAGGGCTGTGCGCTCTTAATACCAACAAAATGTGTTTTTCTAGAGATTATTTTCTAGATGTGGGCACATGGCCTTTTATTTCATTTGCACACATCTGTTTCTCTGCTCACAGAATTTCGGTATCTGTGCGGAATGGCAAAATAACATGCTGCCTTATACAACATGAGGAATTTTTTTCTACTCAGCACAAAACTGTGTATGTACACGAAAGCATTCTCAAACTCTAAAAATCTATATTTTGTAAACTTTTCCCATGAAAAAATGGCGCCTTTCTCATAGGCATTTTCATCAGTAACCAATAAAATGGTAAAAATAAAATTTCATCAGCTAAAATATGCCTTCTACAAAATATTGAAAGCAATTGCTTTCATATCGTTTTCGATTATAATCACAGAAAGCCTAGCATAGCTGTGTTTTTGCGAGTTTTGATAATAACCTTTCACCACGCATAAATAACCACTGTTATAATTTCGAGGCAAACTCGATAATTTAACTAATATTATCGCTTATAAAATATTAACTAATATCATTGTTTTTTCGATACGGCCTATCAACATCCGATTGATAATTTCAATCAAAGAATTGTAACAGTTTTATTTGATAGGTGGCGGAAGCGATTCCAGTTCTAGTTCACTGATGTCTCTCTCACGTGTAAATAAAGGGTGATTCTGAATTCGAGGGACAAACTTTAAGATGTGATATAAGACAGCAAAACAAGCATTTTTGATCATAGAATGTGCGGTCGAGGGTGTTTTTGGAAAGTGCACAACAGCACTTCAACAAAAACATATATCATATTTTTCCGAAGGATTTGCTGCGATATGTGCCATAAACCAGTCGAGGGTGTATATGCATTTTCGGATTGGATTGAAGTTTGTTTTTTAATTAGTGCAATTTTATGCTACTCCAAACAACGATCAAGCGGTACAATCGCTGATGGTAGAATTTACGTTACTCAAGTTGCATCATGAGGAGACCTACCACATTACAATACCCTGCACTCTGGTCACGAGCATTGGCGTACGCAAGATCGAATCAACATTTACAGGAGCACATTGGGTTTGGGGAGCACAAGAAATCTCTCCTAAAGAAAACGCTTGAGCTACTAACCTTCCAAAAGCATTTTCAAGTAATAGAAATGCATAAAAAAACATACAATATATATAAAGGTATTTTCTTCCGATATTTTATTTTTTTACTGAAATATTTTTAATTTTTTTATCGTCTCAGTGGAAGGGCACAAGCCCCCTATGCGCTCTCCTGCGTACTACGCCTCTGGTCCCAAACGTATGAACTCAGGGCTGTTACTTCGCTAGAAAATTTCGCAGCAACGTATAAATAAAAAGGTAGAAAAAACTGACCTTTTTTGCTACGCAACATAACAACATGTAAGTAACATAGAGCGGAAAATCACGATTTTAAAGTAAGAAATGAGGAGAGCGATTCTTGGATTTTCAATAAATAAATTTTGTCTTTGGGACCAGAATAAATATTAATTAATTAATTTTCATGTTTTCCCATGAAAGTGCGCAGAAAAACATCTGTGATACTTGATTGAATAACATTTTCTTTCAAATTATTTTTAATAAATTTTATGTACAGTTTTAATGCGTTGTATAATACACTGCTGGCCACCCAAATTGCAACACCAAGAAAGACAAGAGATATCGCAACAATATTTATTTTGTAGATAACATGTTGACCAAGCATCAAATGATTAAATTTATAGACTTCTGTGAAGTGTGGTTCCTGCCAAAATCAGTAGCCAGAGTAGCCGCCATTGTTGGAGATCACCGCTGCCACACGCCTCGGCATTGATTCAAAGAGACTTTGGATGTGTTCTTGGGGTACAGCAGACCAAGCAGCTTCCACGCGTTGCCAAAGTTTATCTGCTGTGGCAGCTGGGGATGTTATCTGGGTCAATCGTTGAGCAACCATGGACCACATGTTTTCTATCGGCGAAAGATCCGGAGAGCGAGCTGGCCAGGGAAGCAATTCAATCTGGCGATTGACGAAGAACCTTTGGACAATGCGTGCCACGTGTGGTCGCGCATTATCCTGTTGAAATATGGCTGTGGGCAAGCCCTGAAGGTAAGGAAGGACAACTGGCTCCAACACCTCGGAGATGTAGCGCTGGCTTTTTAAAGTACCGGCAATGCGTACTAGAGGAGTGCGAGAGTGATATCCAATACCGCCCCATACCATAATACCCGGTGCAGGACCAGTGTTGCGGTGCATAACGCAGCTGTTCAGCATCCTCTCTCCACGGTGTCTCCAGACTCGAATCCGACCATCGTGGTGTTGCAGACAGAAGCGTGACTCGTCAGTAAAGACAATTTCATTCCATTGTGCCGTCCACATCCTTCTTTCATCGCACCATTGGCGACGGAGACGTCTGTGGTTCTGCGTCAAGGGTAGACGAAGCAATGGACGTCTTGCGGACAGACCACTCTGCTGTAAACGGCGTCGAATGGTACGCGCAGACACTGGATGATGCGGTACAGACTGAATGTGCTGTGCTATGGTTCGTGATGTGGCTGAGCGATCCGTCACTGCCATACGCACAATACGCCTGTCATCACGTGAAGTGGTGCACTGAAGTGGATGCGATCCAACACGTCGGTCCGTCGTACCCTCCTGCATCCAACGATTACATATCCGCATTACAGTTGTTTGATTTCGTCCAACACGACTACCGATTTCCCTGAAAGATAATCCACAATCTTGGTAGGCCACTATCCTTCCTCTGTCGAACTCGGATACTTGATCAAAAGATGATCGCGGTTTTCTACGAAGCATAATTGATCGTTTTTTTGAAAAAACCACAAGAAAAACACAATTGCCGTACTTCAAATCGTCGAAATCTCCAAGCCTTAAATAGCGCTTTGAAGTGACACCACAGGCGCGCGTAATGTGCGTCTGCGCTGAAATTCTAATCATTTGCATATCTCACCTCCGCTAATGCATGTTGTAAATTTCATATTATTTGCATGCTTCCTTCAGGGTGTTGCCTTTACGGTGGCCAGCAGTGTATATATGTGCTAAAATTAGCTCAATTAATTCTTTGTAGGGCAGACATTTTTCCAAAACCCATAGGAAAATATGTAAACAGGTGCGCTCACTATGGGACTCACCCTCCCCCTTCAAAGAAGAATTATTTTATATTGATTTGATATATTTACTCTCGTCAGGATGTTTTTATTTAGGAAATTCTCTCGTGACATCTTACATTATGAACGTTATTCCCGCCCCCAAGCGGTCACGACAAACACTTTGGAAACCACTCTACCAAGATAAGAGAGATGAAAAAAGAAAACTATTCACAGACAGTCGTATGTTAAGGATGGCAAAATATTATTCACCTCAGGCGGCAGGATTTCTAGGACAGGCCCTGTCTGGCACATTGTCATCTTCATTCACCCACTCGTAAAACGTCGATTGCATCCTCGATATTAACTTTACCATGGGTATAAAAGCCAATGCACGAATCATACGAGCCTGTAAAATCAGAATCAGTGTTGTATCGATGAGTAAGGTAAGAAGAGACGCTGTTTTATATTTTTGCAAAATTGAATAAATATTCGTGCAATTCTGCATTTAGAAGCCCATCAAAAAACGCGTTGCTCGTGTAGAAAGCGCGGCGTCCAAGTGTGACGCGTCCAATGGTCTGCATAGAAACGCAATGTACCCAAGAAACCCAGAAGCCAATATGATGACCGTTTCGCCAAACTGACGCATGGGAACGAGACAACTTCGTTTTTCTTTTCCACATAACTCAGGTTGCGAAATGTTCATTCTTGACGTATTTGGTTTTTTTTTTCCATATTTTCCTAAAATAGTATTTTTTTCATGTAAGCTAAAACCCTTAATTTGTTGTTTATTAAGCCATAGTGTTTCAATGCATTTCAATGTTGTATAAATTCATTATTTTGCCAAGAATGTAATTGCCTAATTTTTCACAAATTACGATATGCTGTTTTCTTAATGTGCTGATGTTCAATAGATCCTTTGAGGAAGAATTTATGACGGAAAATGAAAATCTGGACTACCTAAAGAAACTGATCAAGTTTTTTTTTTTTCTTTTCTTTTGAAACTTGAATTTATTTGCCTTCACTGTCGGAAGTTCATTGCAAAAGCAGAAACATAGATCATAGCGGCTATTATGGTCCGATTATGACATTGCGAATTGAGTACGGAAATGTTTGTCATCAAGGCAGTCATCTTCTAATTCCCATGATTCCAATAAGTGGCATCTACTGTATTACAAAATCGCTATCACGATCCCATATACACTATGTTTCAAAACATCTGTGCTCGTTTTGAAGTTTAGACGTTTTCTGTAATTTCATTTTCTCTGTATAACAACACTGGGCAAATCGTTTTGAAATTTTGGTTACATGAACCCTATGTTTGTGCTCACGATTTCCAGTGAAAATTTAGTCACGAATACATTCAGGGGACCAACAAAAAATTAGGTAAGAAAAAAAAATGTTTTTGATCAACTCTGTGTGATAAAAAAAATAGCAAATGATTTGTAACTTCCACAAAATATAGCATTAACTTTGTGCAATACTTATGTGCATTTTCGTGAGCATAAAAAAACTGATCGGGACTTTTAAGTCCGATCAGTTTTTATACTACTACTTGATCGTAAATTCACGAAGACATAAATGTTTTATATAAAAATTCCAATTTCCCAATAGCATGTTTTTTTTTGCTTTGAACATTCAGAGTTTTCAATCAATTTTTATGAAATTCACATAAAATATGACACTAAACATACAATGTATACAAATTTATAATTTGATCATTCCTTATTCAATGAAATATGAGTAGTATATATATTTTCAGTAAATAGTTTTTAATTGCGCATGCGCAGGAAATATATATTTTATTTCCCCTAATTTAATTGCCAGATATATAATGGAACTTATATAAAAACTCCTGTTGAATGTCATGAAAATTGTGAAAGGTCTGCGCGATATCGTGAGCTGTAATTCAAGTTACTGGCTGAGAGTACCTGGATGGATGATAAGGGATTTTCCACAAATTGGTATATCAATTACTTTATTTTCATAATTATTTCATTCAGTTTCTTTAATTTGACATCATACACGTGTGTTATGTTCGAACATTTTTCTTATAAAGCATCGCACATATATCTTCGCTCATTCCACAAAGCTGTGGTCTTATTTTTGAACTAATAGGATTACATAAAATAATCTAAATAACAGTTTTATGGAATCTATGTATCGAGTCACGCTTACTTCCCAGCGAAAAATTCTTTACCATTATATTTTTAATGTGGAAGCACTGAATACTTCATTTTATTATGATTTTATGCAGAAAATAATTGTCCACGGTTGAAGAGCTAAAAAAAATCATATGCATGACTAAATACCATTTACTGAAATCAGCCGCTCTAAAACTGAGGTTTAGAATTGTTTTTACCTTTTAGATATAAAAATAAAATAATGTATTCTTTCAATTTATATTTGCAAACGCCGTTTCCTTGTAGAAGTCTTCAAACCAACTTGAATTTAATTACCCGTTTGTATTTGTTATTTAATGCATCCTGGATAAAAGCAAACTGTTAATTATGGTAAATAATCTCCAATAAATAAAGTACCCTTTTTTGAATAATAGTGTAATTCAAATGGAATGACTTTTAATGCGACTGCCGTTAAACTTTCACAATAGAAAAAAAAATTCCTCGAAGCAAAAGAATAACAAAATCCCCAAAAATTTAAAACTTAGAAAATAAGGATCATAAAGACAATCTCGGCTTTATTTTTCTTTAATGGCGAAAGAGAGTAAAAAAATTTCACATCTTTGTTATAATTTTATTGGCTGTCATTCAAAGGAAAACTTTTTGCATAAATTGGTGAAAAACAAGAATTAGTTGCTATTTTAGGAAAAGCCGTTTCTCCTCTCCCTTTTCTCGCACATTATTATTAAAAACACATTCTTTCATTTTAGCACCATTTTTAAGGAAATAAAGAGCTATTTGAATTGTAGTAATTTCTTTGAAAGCAACGTTGAAAGTAAGAACAGCATTCTATACATTGGCAGTAATGCTTTTCTGATAGTTTTATGATGTCACAAGATTGCATTCACATGCACAACCGTATACTTTTCTGACATGGATAATCTAAACATAGCCTTGGGTAGAAATGGGGATTTCCTTGTCTCTTAAACAAACGTTACACAAGATTTAAAGACCTGTTAGATAATTGAGACTTAACAATCAACAATAATCAGCGGAATACGTTTATTATGTGGTGTCACAGGGAGTTTTTCACTCATATGGTTTTTAATAAATGGAATAGTTTACCTATTGGGGTCGTGAGTTCTAACACAATTGGCGCGTTTAAAAAGAAGTACGAAAGACGTAGGGGGAAATATCAAGAGGCTATCCATACTTGGATAAGACGGCCATAACATTTTTTATGAGCAGTGTATATTATATATTAATTATTATTCATTTTTTTATTTATTGATTTTTTTTTTTTTTTTGGGTGGTACAGCTGTATATGCTTTTATATTCGGTATTCTGGTGATATTACACATCCGTATTTTTTATGGGCATAATTTTTCAACCACCTCGATGGGCAATTTGCCTGTTGTGACCTTTTTATTTGTATAATTCTGATGTTAATTTATGGTTGGATAGTACAAAGTGTCTAACGCTTCCTGTATAACTAACAAGTGATTAACTTCTCATGGGACAGACGAAAAAAGCAACACCATGGCGAATTCAGTCACCTACGCAACGATGTAGCTCGGGAATATGAGAATCATTGAATAGTTTGAATAAATTTGAGTGAAATGATTCATGAAAAGATAATGGTGAATTATTTTTCCCAATAGTTGCATGATCGTATATGGATAAATCTCGTTGAGGCTAATCCAACGATACCTAATTCATTGGAAAAAAAAATCTAACAGACACAAAGGATTAAAGAGTAAGGTTGTAGCCACAGTAATGTTTTATCGAAATATGTATAATATTAAAGTATTTTGCGAACATTCACCCATCAGATTACACGAAAAATATATCAATATTGTTGCTAAAAACCAGCGTTACATCTTTCACTGAATTCGCAAGGGCCTCAACGAAATTCTGTTTAAGTATATTTCTGCACACAGTATCCATACATTTTGACGTGAATACGTCTTTTGAATAGCCTACACTACCGAACCAATTGCATTTCCGAAAATCTGGCGTAAAGAGATGACCTGAAGGCGTATATGGAGTATATTAATAATTTCAATTGTCTACAGATAGGTCTCGTATAGACAAATCCAAAGATATTCCATTCATGCTAATATGCATTCAAACTTGGGTACCACATACAGGTGTGGTGTACTCTATCGTAACGAAAACTTCTCTCTCATGACATATTTCAGAAAGTTGAATACACAGATAGAACCTAATGATATCATAGACTATTCCAAACAAAGTACTCCACTACTCCACTGATGAAACATTTTCAGCTTTAAAGGAAAAACATTTTCTGGATATTAATGCAGAGATGAACTTTGGAAAGAACATTTGTTGTGTGTCTACCGGACATCGAACCCTGGTCCTTTTGCAACTGGGAGAGCGTGCTAACCAGTGTATCCCAGAGACGTAACTATTTCTTTCCTTATTACACACACCTGAGAGCCTATCGCCGAGTCAATTGAGGCTACTGTCGCTGCTTAGCTCATAACAATACTGTGCGTGATGTGATAAGAAAACTAGTTGTGTCTGCGTGTTATGCCAGTAAGTGCACTTGCCCAGATTGCTATAGAAACAGGGTTCGATTTCAGTCGGAGACAACAAACTTTTTTTTTCCGAAGTTCGTCTCAGCATTAATATCAAGAAAGTCTCTTTCTCTTTGACGTGCTGTAGGCTAATAAAATAATATGTCTCTCTTCGTTTTCAGATTTGTTACCAGATCGGTCATCTTAGACTGAAACAAAGTACAGGATGGTTATAAATAAACTGACACTACACAGACACATGTAGCACCCATTCTGATGAAATTTGTCATATAGGATATATGGGCCATGTGGGAGGAAGAAAGATTTAATAACAAAATAGTTAAATTTTTGGCACTTTTTGCCTTTTTTCCATTGTCCATATAATGTATCTGCCAAATTTCAATGAAATACGTACGATGTATAGGTTGGAGTAGTGTCAGTATAATTAAACTGGCACTACTCCGACCTATCAAACGTCCTTTGTGGTGGATGTGTTTCAGTATATGCGTTATTTGGACCATGAGTGAAAAAATAACCGTAATAAAAAGCGACACTTTTTTTACCTAGTCAAAGAACTTTTTATTGAATCTTCCTTTCCCCCCCCCCCTCCCCCATGGTTCATATATCCTATATACCAAGTTTCATCAAAATTTCTCCATAAGAATGGGTGCTACATACGTCTGAGAAGTGTCAGTTTATTTATAACCACCCTGGACAAATTATGTATTCACGTTCAACCTTGCTGCCGTGTCGATGGCACAACCCTTGTCTTGTTTTTTTCTTCAAGAAAAAGATTTTATTGACCTTATAAACAAGTGAGTTCTGGACGTTCTCAAGTAATATTTCCCTTGGATTTTCTGAATTATTTGAGACTCATCCCGATCATTAAGGAATTTATTGAGGTGTCTCATTTGTCTGAGTATTTTTTTAACAATAATAGGATTGCGAAATGTCTAGTAATATCAATATACGTAAGAAGTTTCAAACAACCACCCTTTGTTACTGAAAAGAATAAATAAAAATGGTATATATTTTCTTTTTTTTATGAACATAAAACAACACAAGAGTTCTTCATTCGAACATGTACAAGCAATCATCATCCTCTAAATATCCTTAAACAAGCCCTAGTATTTCAAAAGTCCCTTTTCTTCAGAAATTTAATTATTCACCACATTAAGAGATACAATAGAGGCCTATTGAAAAGTTTCTCACCTCCTAGCGTAGTCGGTTTTGTTTTGTTCTCGGAAGTGACTCGAAACAAAGGGATATTAATTTGTTCAGCCCAAGCGACCGTAAATTATAAAAATTCTCTACAAAACTACACGAAGTGCGTCGTCTATTAAGAATTATAAAATACGTATATGTAAATATATCTACCTTTTAAAAACAAAACTTTTCTGTCATGGCGATGTCTACGACCTGGGGAGGACTCGAGCATTTGATGTAGCTTATAAAAGGACAGTTTAAGAAAAGGAAAGATTTTCGAAAAGAATAAATAAATAAATATAAAGCAAAATCATCGAGGAAATGAAGTTAAAACAGAAAAGAATATAATATCTCCTTGGATCTTTTGTTCTCCGCAATCAGACAGCTGAGCTTGGCATTCGAGAGTGACATGTGAAAGGATTTCGCATCCAGGCACTCATGTCTATCTCTCAGAAAGGGGAGTGCAGTGCGGTGGAGAAAGAAAAGCACCAACACAAAACAAAGTTTTTCGAGAGAAAAAATAAAATACGTACGTATAATATTATCAAGCGCTCGAGCAAAAGCGTATCAAAACAAGTCTCTTAATCGTCGTAATTACAAGATGAGACTGCAGAAAAATGTGAAAGTTAGGGATCATTGCCATATAGCAGATTTTTCATTACAAAGATACAACCCGCACGCACCAGTACCAGAATTTCTCAACCTAATGGTCCACGACGATGGCGCAGTTGGTCCACAGGCATACTCAATAAATTCACTCCAATCGGATCAAATATTCAATTGTTTTCAACAGGGGTGTTCAACCTTCCAGATATCGTGAGCAGAACATCATTTCTATGGAGTTCAAGGGCAAATAAGTGTTGTCTTAATGTGGTCTGGCTCAACGGGGCTCGAAGCCCCGTGTCAACCAGGGAGGGATCATGTATTGGATCATTTTATTATTTATTTTGAATTGTTCATTTTGAAACTATTTTCTCAGAAAACGTGAATTTTCTTCAATTGGGGAATCGTGTTTTTTTTTTGTTTAATATGAAAACTTTTATCAATTCTGAAAATATTCCTCTCAATAATTCTGGAATATTTCTTTCAATAATTTTTTCAGGAAAAATACAATATAGTTTTTTCAACCAATTCTAAAATTATTTCTTTTAATAATAATAATAATAATAATAAAATCACATTTCTGTCATTAGTTCTAAAATGATTTCTTGCAATAATTATGAAATTATTTCTCATTAATTGTGAAATTATGAAAATTCGTTATTTCAGAATTCACAAATGAGAGAATTGATTTCAAAATTAATTAAAATTATGAATTCTCATAATTTTTCATTTATTTTTAAATTTCTCATTTATTCTAAATTATTTCTTTCAATAACTATGTTAATTGTTTCTTTCAATAACTATATTAATTGTTTCTTTCAATAACTATATTAATTGTTTCTTTCAATAACTATGAAATTGTTTCTTTCAATAACTATGAAATTATTTCTCTCAACAACTCTATGGAAATTATTTCTTTCAACAACTCTATGGAAATTATTTCTTTCAACAACTCTATGGAAATTATTTCTTTCAATAAATATGAAATTATTTCTTTTAACAACTGTATATAAATTATTTCTCATTGATTCTAAAATTATTTCTCATTGATTCTAAAATTATTTCTCATTGATTCTAAAATTATTTCTCATTTATTCTGAAATTATTTCTCGCATTGGTTCTGAAATGTTTTCTTGAAGTAATTTTGAAATTATGAACTTCCTTCATCAATTCTAAATTTTCTTTAGATAAATTTTATTTCTTTAGATAATATTTAAATTTTTTTTTTTCAGCACATTTCTATAAATTGAATAACCATGTAACCCCTTCCGTCGTTGGGCCCTGCAAAAGTCGTCAAGGATCACATGCGGCCCACAAGCAATGCTTTGAAGGCCCCTGCCTTTTGGCTTCCTAATAAATAAAAATTAAGTACTTCATATATAGGTAAACCATATTTCATCGAGAAAAATACAAGAAATTGCGATCCTAAATACTAATTAATTGCAGCCAAAAAATTAAATTTTCAAAGTATTTGTTAATTATGGCTAAAATTGCTAAAGTGCAGGGAAATGAAAGGCTGCTACAAATCGCATCAAACAAAAATGTATTTCACGGAAAAAACATTCACTATGGCAAGGTGACCATATTTCATTAAATTAAATACCGCAAAATTAGAATCTTGAAAGTAACAAAAAAAAAGGAGACATTGCCAATTGTCACCAAAAACTTCCATAGCAGATCAAAATCGTCTGTTGTTGCTGAAGTTGCTTAAGAATTACCGATGAGTGGGAATGAAACGTACTCGAAATTGCAGTGAATTGAAGTGCAGTTCAAAGGGAAAATATTGAACATTAAAAATATAGGAAATGATTGTTTATAAATTATATCTCCATAATCATCATATATAAGTGATAAGTTAGGAAAATTATATCCGTTTACGATTCTAGTAGAGATTATGAATTCAAATAAGCTTCGATGAAAATGTGTCTGATCGTATGAATTAAAACGGTGAAAAATACGTGAAAAGTACATATAGTCACTCAGGCTGTAAATTACTGGTCTCCGTCGAATTGTCCCAGACATATTGCTCGTCTGTGAGAGAGAGAAAATGTTGAAAAACGCTGAAAACGATTGAGAAGATAAACATCAAAAATTATTTTATGTACAATATGCGTGTTAGTAATGATATTTATGGATATCTAATGACAGTAGGAATCCATAGATGTTTTGTAAAATATGTGCATGCAAGTGACCATAATAACCATGAGATAAAAGGAACCATCGGGTAAGTTGCATCGACCATTATAACAACTAACTGTTTACACGATCATTGAGATTCGGTCTTTTCCGAACTGCAAAAACCATTAAAGGCATTAAAACCATTGCGCGCGGGGGAAAAAATCAGTTTCTACCATTTTTTTTATTTTCCAGTTGATGATGGTACTTAGCCCGAAATATATTTTTTAACATCCGACGTTCACTTCAGATGGAATAAATAATACAACGAAATGGTACGATTAAAGTAACTAGAATGCACGCGGATCTGAGGAATTTCTGACGAATTGATACCGGAAATGTGCAAAATATTAATTTTTTTTATCGAAATGAGCATATTTAGTGTCACTTAACCCTTTCCGCGGAATAGTGGAAATTCCTAAACCCCCCCCCCCCCCCCTGTAAAATGTGATATCTTATTTAATGACGTAGGCTTTATTCAGGTTTTCCGCAGGTGCAACCTAAGGGCATAACAAAAAGTGTTCCATTGAGAAATTAACTTCACAAATTAATCTGGGATTGTCAATGCTAAAATAAGAGGCTTTGAAGGGGGCGATCTTCAATGCCGATGATAGGATTCAGAAGCTGTAAATCGCATTGAACGTGGTATTAAATCGTATTTTACATAATCAATCAAGAGAAGAGAGATAATTACTAGAGTTCTCCCTGCAAAATTAAAATTTCGATATAGCCCCGATTCTATGAAAGTTAAATAAAGCATTTAGATAAATTAAATGTGGACATCCTCCTCGAAATTCAGAAACAAATAGAAAAAAAATTGAAAACTTCTTTTCGACATTAATAAGACGATCATTTGAAATTAAAAAGCAATTACGTGAAGCCGAATGTAACATTTGAAAAGTTCAAAAATATTTATTTAATTACGAGTATCTTATGAGCTGGTTAGTAATTAGAAACTATAAATTCGCTATGATGATCAAAAGCATGTTTCTTCGGTATTTATATCGTAGTTTACTGAAGCAAAAAAATTCATCTTTCTTTTATAAAATGGTATTTAATTTTATTATTTCTTCTTTTAAATAATTTTTCAATTGATGAAATAGAATCATCGTTTTTTTTTTTTTTGCATAAATAATGTAATTTGTGACAATGAATCAGAACTTTGCCTGCATCTTTTCCTAATGGAACTAACTATATCCAAGTCCATCACTAGATGTTTTTTCTTACATATTTTAAAGTTACTTAATATCTTCTGTGAAAAAAAAGTTTTCATAAGATAATAAAGTTTTTATTTATACAAAGCATTCACAACAGATTTATTTAGTAATCAACATTTTTTCGTAGAATTTTCTTTCATCGAAAATAACATAATTTTCCAATTGTTTCATCGATAGAAAACTGAAAGAGAATTAAAAACATGGGCGGAGATACGGGGGGGGGGGGCATGGGGCATTGCTCCCATATGTCATCATGTATCATCATGGGTCTGTCATCATGCCCCCCCCCCCAGTCTTTCAAATCTATTTCCGCCTATGATTACAAAAAAGCCAGAATGTTACGGTATCTTTTATTTTTAAACATTGGGAATTTGTAAAATAAGATGAGATTTCACAAAAACGATACCGAAATCAACATTATTTTTAAATTTTGAGTCTAGAGATTCATTCTCTCCCAGTCAATGTTAACAATGTGTGTGTTTTGATTCCTTTGAAAACAAAAAATGGCACTTGGCTAAATTTAATCAAATCAATTATAGTAATATTTGGCTTTAATAAAATTAATAATAACGTGAATTACGTGACAACTGAAATTTTTCACTAATATTTTTTTTTGATTTTCTTAGGCCATTCGAATAGCTACTGAATCTATAAAAGTTCATTCACGATCCAATGGTCACTTATTTTCTGATTTACATACAGTAAAACCTGCTTTATCTAAAAAACAAAAATTATATTTCTTATGTCCATATTCAAGAATACGTGCGTGCTGGGATTTTATCCTTCGTGAGAGACCAAGTATATAGCGAAAATACTTTTTCATCTAACTTTTCGGATTCAAGTAAAATCGTGTGAATAAATCAATTGAATTTCTTATTTAACTTTTTGTCAGGTAAACCTAAAAACTTTTTTATCCTATTTACAGCTCTACGGCAGTATTTACTCATATCGAAAATTTTCACTCATACGAAATGTATTCGGTTCACTCAATTTTGGATAAGTGAAATGTTACTGTAATTCAAAAACTCCTATTTTCGTTTCAATCGAAGTGATCAATAAATTGAAACGGGAGAAAAACTGAATGCAGTATTTTAAACCATAACCAAACTCAAAATCCAAATACAATAGAGAAAAACCACAAAATGATTTTTCACACTTGAATTTTGACAAAACGTCAAAAATGCATTCTTATTTCCTCACGTTTAGAGAGTTCTAACCGGCGGAAAAAAATTATAACATTGAATAAAAAACAACAAAGCCTATCAAACAACTGGAAAAAAAAGACACAAGAGAAGCCAATTTTGAACACAGATTTTTTTTTTTCAGTTTAACGTTTAACTTCAGGGCATGTCGAAGTTGGACGCAAAGATTCAACGTATCTAATCGTTACCAGAAGTAAAAAAAAATAAATAAATATATAACCGATTTTACCAATCTGATTTTTTTTAACCTTATACTTATTTCAAGGGGGAAAACCAAAAAAAAAACCTTTACGCCTTCCGGGGCCTTTCACTAGTATACTTGTAACTTTTGTACATTAAATTTTTGAAAACGTGTCAACGGAAACTGCAAATGCACGAGAAAGAGTCAAGTCTTCAAAAAAATAAAAATGAACAAAAATTTTGAAAAAAGAAAATTCTGATTTTCCGTATTTACGTTAACAGGATGAGTAAAGATATTTTTTTCTCGGGAGAAAGAAGAAATATTTTTCAGTTTGTGTTTTCTTGTTTGCATTGTTACTGAAAACTATCTTTCCCTAAAAGAAAAATTGAATATTCTATCTACATATTATCCACGAAAAACTTTCTATTCTTATGAAAAAAAGACTGAAAAAAAAAATTTTTTTTTTTCCCCTACGTCTTTTTCATGTTATTTTTTTTTTTTTTATACTTTTCCTTTAACTTACTTTTTTTTTTCAATGAAATATTAAAACTTTTTTTTTCTAATCCACATTAAACAACTTTTTTTTCCTTTTTTTATATATATATTTTCTCCGTGAGTTTCATCAACGTTCGGCTTAATTGCGGTGTAATGATGGTAAGAAATATAAGAACTAATTTCTTTTGGCCTCAATATAAGTAAGCTTTTAAGGTTTAAAGAATGTGGGATTTTTTTTTTCTATTTCTCCTCCTTCTTCACATTAAGAATTATAAAAATGCAAATACTTTTTTTAATAATTTTTACCAAGGAGGTTTATAATTAGTAATAATAAGTCGTAGGGAATATTTTAGTAATTTTTTTAATATGTGCAATTAGTTTTTAAAATTACAATTTTCATCTAACGGAAATATACAACAATAAAAACCATGGTTTTCGGAAATCATCGTAAGTACAGAATTTCACTATAGATAAGTTGTTTTTTTCTACATTATACATATTGGGTGGATGTACTATATTTATTTACATTAGAAAGATAAAGAGATCATGAGGAGCGTAAAAATAAGGTAAGACAGAGCTGAGTTAGTATTTGATTGAATGGTCTTTATGGCCGTTATACTGGATGAAAAATCACATGAGATGAGCAGGACAACATTTGGGATTTGTAGTACCTGTCAATTATAATGACACGGTCGTTATAAAGCGTGGGTCTTAATAATTAGCGTCGACTGTATATTTTGGTAGTTATTCATATCACAAACTCATAATTCTCTTAATACTTTTTCCTCTGAATTCATGGCATTTTTTTACATATTAATTGGGGGAAAAAACGATGATAATGCATAAAATAATAATGGATCAAATTTTCAGTAAAAACATTAATTTCTGTAAAAAAGTTTTTACGTATTTTGACTCTTTTAACAATAAAATATGAATATCAATTACTGTTTAGTCCATGTGTCTTACAGACATTGCAGGCGGAAAAAAACATACTATGAATCTCGAGAGTCAACAACTCATACTGTGGTAACGAACAGTGGCATTTTAATGGATGGGCACAACAGGGACAAAAACTCCCAAGCAAACGGTGGTGGGGGGGGGATGTATATAGTTTGAGAACTTTATTTATACTCCGAAATTATTTTAATTAAATATGAATTTCATTCACTTCATTCTGGAATTTGTTTTTCATTAAACATGAATTTCATTAATTCTGAAATTACTTTTTCATTAAACATGAATTTCATTAATTCTGAAATTACTTTTTCATTAAACATGAATTTCATTAATTCTAAAATTACTTTTTCATTAAACATGAATTTCATTAATTCTAAAATTACTTTTTCATTAAACATGAATTTCATTAATTCTAAAATTACTTTTTCATTAAACATGAATTTCATTAATTCTAAAATTACTTTTTCATTAAACATGAATTTCATTAATTCTGAATTTCTCTAATTTTGGGGTTGTTTTTTCCTCAAATATTATTTCTGAAATTTTTTCTAAATATGAATTTTTAATAATTACGAAATCTAATTTTCTATCAAATACTAATTTTAAAATCATTTCTAAAACATTTTCCTTAATGATGAATTATTCTCAATTCTAAAATTACTTTTCCTTTGAATATGAATTCAATGAAAAAATTTTTCTTCTTATTTAATTCCAAAACATTTCTTCGTTAATACCGAAACGGTTTTCGTTCAATATTTCTGTTGATTTCTCTCATTAATTCTGAATTTTTTTTATTAATGCTGATGATTTTTCTATGATTAAAATTCTAAAATTATTGATATCAATAATTTATTTCTCATTAATTCTTAAATTATTGTTCCCGTTATTTTTCAAATGTTTTCTGAACTTAAGTATACTTTCAATTGGAAATAGTTTCCAAATAACGTGTAGTACTCAGATATCATCCATGTTTCAAGGGGTTTCATGGTTATTAGAATAAAAAACAACTTGTTATGCATTCCTCGTGTGCCTGTGTAAACCCAATTAGAAAGTTATTGCCTTGTCTCTACTGATGCCAACAAAAAAATTCTATGTTTTTAAGAGCAATATTCACTGAAATGTTGGAAGACGGAAGAAAACTGCTAAAAAAACAGCTCTAAATGTGAAAACCCCATTTTAAACGCATTTTACGCTGTTTTTTTTTTCTCCGTTTTTCGAATTCGAGTACTTCAGTGAATATCGCTTTTAAAAATATGGAATTTTTTTTGATGGCATCAGAAAAGGCAGGGAAACAACTTTCTAATTAGGTTTTGGTGTAAACTGGGACTGTATAAAAAGTTTACTTTTTTATTTTTATAACTATAAAACCCCTTGAAACATGAATGACATACCAGAATGCTACACGTTATTTGGAAACTTTTTCTAATTGGAAGTATACCTCTAGGATCAACGGTTCTCCAATAAAATGCCATGCCTCCCTGTTTGCTATGCACAAACACGCCTTATAAATATTATTTCATATTTCTTTTACCAATTCTTAAATACATTTCTTCATTGAAGTGTTATTTTTTCCCAGCGTTTCTAAAATTTTGTCATTTGTATGCATTTATGTCCGCAAGCTACTGCAAAAATCTTCGAGTGCCACGCGTGGTCCGCGGGCCATACGCTAAAAATCACTTAGTTTAGTCTTTACAAGAAATCACAGTGAAAAATAATCTCCTCTCAAAGTATACTTCTAATGAACTGTACAAAATTTAAAATCTTAAATTATCTAAAAACGATCATATATATAGCTAAAAATAATCACGTTTTTTTATTATTTATTTCACAACTGCAAAATCTGTAATTTCAATATTCAAATACATAAATGTCAAAAAGCAAATATCGTTTCTCGAATTCCAGAGACTACAAACATCGCAATCTATGAGATATGAAATATGATTGTTGCAGTTTTGACCCGTGTGATTCGTTCCAGTTCTGATTACTCCGACACAACAGAAGTTAAAAAAAAGAGACAGAAGCATAAAAGGTGATGGGATTTCACCGACAATAGAGTAATAAGTGTTCGTGTATCAGAGTTAATCACGAAGAAAATAATCCCCCGTTGTTGTAAAAACACCTTTTTTTTCATAAATTTCGCAATGTTATTCCCGAACTTATTTTCTCTATTCTTCATTTCCAATATTTTTCCTCTCGTGTTCCTTGAAATTCAAAAGAAAAGTTCGAATAGAAATCTTTGCCTTGTCATAAGGAAAAGGAAAAAAAGAAATCCCGATAAAATCAGCTCTTGTAGTAGAAGATCTTCGGAGATTTTTGCTTGAATTTTTTGAATCCGTTTCTATACCCTTTTTTTTTCCTTGTCGTTATTTTTCGTGATTATCTTATTTTCATTTTTTTTTTTACCTTACATGACATGGATGAAATTTTTCTTTTTATCTATGTACTGTATACAAAAGTCATGAATCTATGACGAACGGGGCGGAGAGTAGATTTTCCGAAGAAAGTATAGGAAAAAATAAGAAAATATCGAAAGTTGAAGGGAGGAGAAGGAAGGGAAAAAACAGGTAAAAAGATATAAAAAAATGAAAAATATATATTCGGAAAAAGGTAGGAATAACGAGAGGGTGGAAGTTAAAAAAAAAAAAGAAAGGAATAAAGCTTTAACAGAAATCTTCGAGCAGCCGATGCAAATTTTCTCTCGAAAAAGCGTCAGGTGTTAGAATGCAGCATTAAGCATTCATTCGAAAAACATGGTGCGACAGCTCCTGGTGTTTTGTTATTTTGAGCTGGGAGAGATCGCTTTCACTTTCTTTTATTTCTTGTTCATTTTTTACTCTTTTCTTTACGGCACAGTTTTGCTTCACGCACAAACACACACACATACACCAACATCTTTTCTCTTTTACCCTTCAACGCAGCCATAACTGTCTGCAAGGCTTCTTGCCTTTATGATTTCCGTCGTGTTTCACTTGGAAAACGTTCGGGAACATTCACAAATTTAAGCTTCTAGAATCTCCCAGATCCTCTATTCTCTTTTGAAAAAGAATAATGAGTATCAATATTTTTTGGAGTATATGACATTGGTGCTGGTGATGCTTTGGAATATAACCACACGTAAAATTTTCTGGCTTTATTTTTCTAACGCTGAAAAACTTTTTTATGTGAAACTTGGTTTTATAGAAAATATTATGCAATAAATTTATTTGGTATAATCTGTTTTTTTTTATTGGAGTTTTCACAGAAAACAATTCTGTTTCACCACAAATACAGCACGCGCCTCCTATTAGAATCACAAGCAATAATTATTGCCATTCAGCTATTGTTATCACTTTTGCAAAGTACAGAACAGGCCAATATTATAACATGGGAAAATATTCGTTATCGGGATGAAGGTTTATGTTAGTAATTTTTTTCATCGAAACTTTATTTTTACATATTTTGAAGCTAAGATTGAACCAGACTCATTTTTTCTTTATGTGAGTTATCGTTAACAATCTTCAAAGCTATGTAGATGGTTAGAAGACTTACTGACAAAAATTTCCGTACTCAGTTGACAATGTCCTAATCAGGCCCTAATACCCCCCCCCCCCCGATCGATATGCATAGTGCTTCTTTTGCAATGGCCTTCCTCTAGTGAAAAATGTGTAAGGTTAAAAAAAAAGTTCATTGTCAGTTTCTTTCAGCTGACTACATTCACAGTTCCTTGACCGCAACAAAATTGTGGGGGAAAAAATTTCACGATTTAACATTTTGAAACCTCTTATGTGGCGAAGAAAAGCGAATATGTCCGGTTTCCATGCATACCGTTTGACCAAACGGGACATATGGTCATCTTACTCACAACCAGTACGTTTTTTTTATATTGTTATCAAAAGCCCCGAGTACCACTGTGATCAGATTAAGAGGCGGGCGCTATATTTGAAACACCTTATTTATTATAAGCGTTCAAAATATATTGCCAATATAATATATTTTATTTTATCGCGTATACCTTTTAAATTACTTGATATATTGAACATTGGAAGACCAAACACCTAACTTCATATTTCAGTGAGATATCGAAGCATTCCCGAAGAAGTGGTAAAGCCGAAAATGTTATTAAATAGACAACTGAACATTGCCACCTCAGAGCCAAAGCAACAATATGATTTCAATGAGTTGATACAAGTGTTCATTTCATTCGTTTGTTTGTGGTGGTCATTAAACATTGCTGAAACGTCAGAATTGTGACTAACGAGAATCCGTTCTTCAATCTTCAAGTTCTTGAATTAAATATTTGGAGATGAAATGTGCGCACACACAGTTTGAAAAATATACAGTAAAAACTTCTCTACCTGAACCTCTCATATTTGAAACAACCAAAATATTTTTTACATGTACACATTTCGAAGATATGCACAGTTTTTGAGAGGGTAAACGTGGCGTCAATCACCAACTACATGTCATAAGTATTATATGAGCTAATTGTGTGTGTCAAATTTACGTAAAATCCTATCGTTAAAAGAAGAAAAATATTACAATATTAGACTTATACTAACTATTACTAATTTCAAAGACCCCTCGTAGTTTCACCGTTTCTGCAACTCTACGGTGATACAGTGGACGCTCGATATGACGACCATGCGTTATTGAGACCGTATCGTTATAACTATAGCAACAATATATGTCTCAAATGTTTTCCTATTCATTCCGTCTTATTTTCTATCCAATATCACGACCTGCAAAGTTTGTTCGATCCAATACAACACACACGTTCGAACTTACCCCACTTTTTTTTTCAAAGAAATGACCAAAGTATTTTTACTTGATCTCTCGGCATCGCAGAATTGGGTTTTTTTAGTATAATTTGCTCGGTGAAGGAACCATGGAATAACTGATAACCGATGGATCACTTGTGTATGCGATTGTTGCATGACTACTGAACCTTATATTTCTCGAGATCGGGCTTTTTTTCGAAATCCGGATCGAGGAGAAGGATATAAAAGTTTCTGAGTACGATATAAGAACATGCTGTCCGATAGGCATTGGTAATGAATATCTTTTATCCTATTTTTCACTGGTTTTTCCTAAAATGATTATATACCCCTAGGATACCGTCTCAATCACGGAGACGGCTATATGCCCTGGGGGTTGCACTCACCTAGAATGGAAAAACTAGTTTTCTGCTCAAAGTGACGTCTAATAATTAAAAAAAAAACAGCATAGAAAATAGTTATTGGTTGTAGCGATAATACTGTCATCAAATTGCACATTAATGACGGATGATGAGTCGACCTTGATTTTTCCAATGGCTATAGTTTTTTCTTATTGTTGATATGTTTTCCATAAAAGGAAAAAACTATCTATCAGAATTTGTAATTCAGTGGAATTTTTCACTGAAAGCACAATTTATTCACGTCACATTCAACCATTAAAACAGGTTTTCATATAACCATAATTATTGTGATAAGCTGTATAGTGGGGATCAGTAGAATTTTTTTTCGTAATTTTCAAACTTCGACGTATGAATGTTTGGTGATTTTCCTTTCAAAAATCTCCCTGAAAATGCAGCAAATTCACTTACAGACAATTAAAATCTGATCAATGAAATTCCTCCTCCCCCATAAAAAACATTCATTGCCAGTTTGTCATTAAAGTAAGATTTTATCACCATGCAACAAAAAAAACGCACGATACATGTATGCATGTACTCGAGGTAAAACCGTCACAAATTGCTCAATGGCCAAACATCGAAGACGTATGAGATAAGTAAATAAACTTGAACTAACATCACACACGAATTTCTAGCTTTTCAAAAAGAAAAAGAAACTGTATGGTATATTAACTTTTTATTCGACCGTGTTTCTCTCAAAAGCACCATGAGTTACTTATATTTTTTTCAAATAAAGACATTGTATATATTTTGAGCTCGTTTCGGCATTGATGATAAGCAATTCCTAAACATTCCATTTTCACTTGCCAGATGTTCATGAAGTTTCTATAAATGCCAACAGAATGGCTCAAAAGTGCACATGACTGCTATTTCTTGACAAGTAAAGCAAGAACGATACGATTTTTTGACTTTTGCAGTTTGGAGGGAAATATCATGTGTGGAGGAAATATATTGTTGTGCATTCTTCAACAATGATAGAAAAGTAAGTTGGCAAACAATAAATATCATTTTTAAACTATTCAAATCTATGTAAATAGTGTAAATACAGGGGGTTCCCTAAAATGCAACACACACCATTTGTAAACATTGATAATAAATTTTTTGTCGTGTAATAGCATTCAAGGTACCTCAGTTTGCTTAATATATGTAACCCTCAAAATTTTTCTCTTCTGAATATTTCAATGCTTGCGAATTAAAGGGTTAAAGTACGTAAGCTTATAGTTTTTTTTTCCTCTATATTAAAAAAAACATATTTGGAATATAGTTATGCGTATACAAGCTTCTTTCAAATAACATTGTCAAGTAGTTGCTGAAAATATTGCGACATCTCTATATCGACTGTCGAAACTTTACGTGTAAATGTTACGTAAAATAACATATCGACAGAAACTATCGGAAAAATTCTGAATTGTACTCTTTCAAGGCAAAATAATCAGAGATGAATCTCTTCATACTAGAGTTTTGGAATCACGAAAACTGCAAATTCTTTCGTACGAAAATCCTTTTCTTCCTGTTCCACCATCATCCTTATAGACTGAATATGAAATTAAAGTTCGATGTTGTCCGAGATCTTCGAACTCTTCCTTATGTTTGCATTTCCTGTTCCCGGTGTAAATTCCTAGAGAGAGAGAGAAGAAAAAAAAAAGTACGAGCAACTTTTCGAGATTTGCATTCGCAATTTGTTTCCGTCAACACCGGGAAAAATTCAGAGAGCGTGTATCTTTCTTCTCCTGCCTTACTCTTCTTCACTAAGCAATGCTGAACCTGCGGAAGAGGTTTGCAAAGTCAAGAGTGTGAACTTGCCCATCAATCCTCTTATCTTATGCGCTTTTGATCCCCTCCTCGAGGCTCCTCCTCTGCTCCTTCTTCTTTTTCTTATACTTTCTTCTATTCTGTTTTATTTTTCTTGGAAGTCTTTTTGTTATCCACCTCCTCCTAAAGCAACATCCCACACTAAAACTTGCTGAAGAAGCTATCTCCCACTACGGCCATGACTTTCTCGTGGCACTGCCAGTGAAACACAAGAACTGGATGTAAGGAGAAGGACATTATTCATATTATTTTTACCACATAAAAAAATATCTTTTATATATATACATTTTTTTATGCACCACTTTCAAAGAAATATTTTCTATAATAAGACTCGTTTCGATTTTCATTAATGATTCGCTGATAACGACTTTGCTGCTTTCGTTTTTTGATATTGTTAGCTGTATATTTTTATAGGTTTTTCGTCGATCCTGGTTATACTACAGTGATATCTCGGCTAATGAACGCCTCAGCTCACAAATTTTTCTACTAGCAAAGATTTTTTTGGTGATTTTTCCTCCTTGGATAACGAATATGGATTCGGCTAACGAGCATGATATGGGTGCATACGCTAACATAAAACGCCTATGAATTTCAGCGCCAAATCAAGGAGCTTAATTTTTCCATCTGGATATGTCAGACAGAGAAATGAACTGACTAAATCACAAATTAATGGGAACACCTACTACGGCTGTGTTTCTCCAGTTCTCCATATATTCTTAAAATACTTTTCAGTATTTCATCTTCCTGGAAATTCTCATTTATCCAATTTTGAAGCAGTTTTTTTAGTCACCGTTTTTTTCGTATTTTTTTTTTACAATGCTCCTGGGTATTTTCAAAGAACTCATCTTTAAATTTTGCTTATTATCTGGAACGAATTAAAAGATTATCTGTAGGAAACTATAGGAAATCGCGTTTCGGTTTTATTCCCTGAACGACTCATCTTCGCTAGCCGAGGTACCGCCGCAATTCAGTTTAAGCGGTAGTCCATTTTCTAGCATGTTACCAACATGTTCTATCGTAACGTTTCTCAACATTATTTCCTCTCAACTTCAAAGACACTGCAAGGGATTCCGCAAGAAAGATATTTAAAAGTAGGGCCAAAGACAATTACAGTCGGACCCGCTTATAACAAGCACCGATATTACAAAGTTCCACGAATAACGAAGTTTCTTCTGGTTCTTCAGATTTCATGTTGTTCATCTAAGTTATTTCGATCTCTCATGATTACTCATGATTAACTTATTTAGGTAAGTACACATATGACGAAATTTCGATTAACGTTTCGAATAGATTAAGGAACAAATATTTGATTGGAGAAAACTGACATTTCGCGAACATCTGGATTCGATCCTCGCATACGGCACAGTGGTGTGATTGGCTCAAATGTTGAGTTTTTAAGTTTACCCTACTTTCTGCCAAGCCGATTTTGAATTTGAAAAAAATCTCTCCACAGAGAGCATTAAACACCATACAGCCATTTTTATTTCAAATTCTCGAAGGAAGATGGCAGCACATCCTTCAAACTAGAAACGCGAAAATCTCTGAAGTTAGGGATACTCGTATATACACGACACATTCAAGCGCGTGTAAATTCATTACAAATTTTCAAAGAGGATTCATTACTGCAAACAACATGTCTTCAATCAAAAACTAGCCGCGATGGTCGGGCATAGCACCAACAATCGTTTAGTTTAAGGAGGTGTAATTATACAGCTCACTTCAAAAATAGTGCAAACAATATATATCAAATTATATCAATTAATTTTTTTTTAACTCTTACGTATATATTTATGGAAGTTCTAGTTATATTTTCACTGAAGCTCCTACATGTTATAACTGCCGTCTTCGCTAATTAAAATTCCCGCTAATATACGTCTAATTCAGTGCTAAAGTTATTTTCTTTTATTTCTGGAATTATTTTCAGAAGAGATTAAAGTTTTCAAAACAAATTAATAGTTCCCATTTTTTCCCTTTTGAACTTTAGTTCGTATTCGTTTGTGTTTGTTTTATGACACTGATTCTTATCTTCTATATTTGAATAAGCCCATATAATTCATTTAAGAATAACTATTTAATGCGAACGTAAAGATGATTAAAACGCGCATATATTTTCCAAGAACAATTTTTCTTGCTGATGCTTTTTTTTTTCTATGTTTAGAGAGTAATCTTCTTTCTATTTCTATTTCACTGAAAAGTTTAAAACATTTCTTTTAATAAACATTTGTGATTGTGTGTTCAACAAACTTGTTAGAATTTTTGAAACAACTGATATACAGGGTGTTGTCTTGAAGTGGTGACAAACTCAGAGTGGTGGTATTAGCCATCAAAAGGAACAAAAATTGCCATAGAACATGGTATCGCAAACCACGTTTAGTCGGTGAACATCTCAAAAATACTCGGATTATAACAGTCTGTGGTTTACAAAATAATGTACAATAATAAGTACAAAATAAGTACAAAAATGTAAAATAAATAAATACAAAAAGGTAAAATAAATAAATACAAAAATGTAAAATATATAAATACAAAAATGTAAAATATATAAATACAAAAATGTAAAATATATAAATACAAAAATGTAAAATATATAAATACAAAAATATAAAATATATAAGTACAAAAATGTAAAATATATAAGTACAAAAATCATTTACCTGACAACATGATTACAATACAGCCTGTACAGCACATTTCAATGTCAGAAAGTAGACGAAAAGAAATTATTACAGTTGTTCGAAGTCGCACAAGCTGTATTGCAATCATGCTGTCAAGTCATTTTCACCGACTAAACGTGGTTTCTGATACCATATTCCATGCCAATTTTTCTTCTTGATGCCTAATATCACCCCTCTGAGTTTGTTGCCACTTCAAGGTAACAACGTGTATATGTTTTTTGCGTACTATCTTTAAATTTCAATATTTAGAAGAAACAATGAATGATCCGTGATGACACGTTTTTTTCATTATAATTGTTGTGTTAGTGTTTATTTTAATTATAAATTTTGAATCAAGGAGGAGGGCAATAGAATTCAAATTTTAATCATTCGAAATATGTAATTAAAAAATTAAAATTAAATTGTTATAAAATAGATAATGGAAATGCCGATTCTATTACCCGTTTGAAAGGTGAACTTTCTTCTTTTGAGAAAGGATAAATTCCGAAAAAAAATGAATTGTCAATTATTATTATATTCCTTCAGAGAATTTCTTGCCAGTTTACAGCTACTACTAAACCACATATGCACCTCGTCCACATTCCTCTGCGGAATTTCTAATGAATCGGTACATGTTGGAACGTGCATATTACGTGTTGTGAACCTAACGTAAAGTTTGTAACTGTGTAATGCTTGTTATGTGCAGTGTGCTGTCATCTGCCATCAATTTTTCTAACTGCGAGTGAAATGTAATGATTGACTAATTGTTCCGTTGTAGGCTTGTTGCTCTCTGTGGCGAGACTCTTTAAAGGGAAGATCGGCTCGTATTCACGCCTTAAAGTTGGGAACCACAGAAAAAAATAAAAAATTCTGTTTTTCCCAGACACAGCCCAGAATTTCTATATTCAAGACGTGTATCTCAATATATATTTCATTAAAATATGTTTGTTTTTTTATCCCCATATACGTACCATTTGTAAAACATATTTCAGAAACGCATACACATAACGTTTTATTTCACATTTTATAATTATCCGCTTACAACGGAACAGCTCAACAGATATGTTGGTTTCTTTGCATAGTGAGAAGTTTTGCTAAGTAACAATATTTACACGAAAAAAAAATTGTTTATTGATATGAAAAAGTGATTACTCTGCCACAGTATCTTATTATATCTGCATTTATTCGAATTTAATTAGTTGTACCATGTAAAAAATTATTTTACCGCGGAATTTATTTTTAACCCTTATACAAGATATTATTGGGCCCCTTGGGTTTTATTGTACTAAGGAAAAGAACTATGAAAATATTCTTAATATCATGTATATAAATATTATATTTGTGTTATACCTAATCGGATTCATAGATAAATATTGATCTTAATCATGGTTATTCGTTTTTATCTCCCGTACGCATGTGAAAGTGGCGTTATCAACAGAAGTTTTCCTATACTTTTGGTTAAATTAACCTATTTACATTCAAATAACAATTGTAATCGGTTTTCACTTAAATATACATGTAGGCGAGACCGCTATACCTTGAAATATTATTTTTCAAACTTTTTTTGCGTCAGTTTTTAATGTAAAATTTCACTAAAATTCATTTTTAGTATATGTACACTGAATGAATCATCGGTAGAACTTAAATTTAAAATATAAATTGTATTTAATCTCAAAAGAAGTACCAAAAATTCGTGTGAGTTGAGCACTCCATGGTAAAATAGGAAAATGTCAAGTTTTATACTGTCCGAAGGTATACGACGTTTTTTGTGTCGAGGTACACAGTTCCATCATTTGTGCAAAATTTGAATAATTTCAGTTACAGTGCTTGGTGTGATTGACCACTTAGTAAGATTGTAAGCGATTACATAGATTATAATTACTAGTGCTCGGATTTTCACGCCCTAAAAATCTTGAAAATATGACCTTGTATTTCCCATTATTTTATTTCTTCTTTTTCAGTTCTTGCGTGTCATCTTATTAAAATAGAAATTAAACAAAAAATTCATCAATTTTTACCTTTCTAATTAAAATTCTCTCACCAGATTCAAATGAAAACTACTCCTGCCATATGCACGTTGTTTCTAGTACGTTCTAGAACTGCATTGAATTTCATGAGAGTCAGTTTTAAATGTTTGAAAAAAAAAGCAACAGTTGTTTAGTTTGTTTTAAGTACAAGAAAAGTTATGTGAGTAAACTACTTTGAAAGTTTTTTTTGTTTTCTTTAAATCCGATAAAAATGACGAAATGTCGCAATATTTGAAGAAGGTCTGTCATCATAAAGCAGATTCTAGTTTCTGTAATCTCGTTGATTGTTTCTCAAGCTGAATAGCTACTTTGCTTCATATTAAATCAGTTTTATGATGAAACTTTTAACATTTAACAAAATAAAATACAGTGGTACCATCGGTTCTGCTCCTTTTAAACAGAGTGCGATACCAGTGTACCGTCATTAGGCAGTTTACTGCCATTCTATCCCCTTTCAGATGTGAGTTGTGACGAAAGTGTGTATATGTTCTGATACACCTAACCGTCTTCGTGCGTATCTAGTGGTGTGAGTGAAATTAGTACTGCCATCTGTGTTTCAAGCAGTGAATGAAGTGTAATGCTTGAACATTTTGTACAGTTGTAGGCAGCGCAACAACTAGGGGAGGGGTCTGGTCTTCCGTGCGCTGGACAAGGAAGAGCGTAAAATTTTCTTTTCGTTCGAAATACACATCGCTGAAAACATTTCTACAGATTGAAAATTTCCCTTCAAAAAATTATGTATCGCTGAGAAGTTACTAAAATATTACCAATCACTCAAACATTGTTAAAATGCGACCAATAAAAATGTCCAATAAAAATTTTGGGCTCGAAAATGCCTTTTCATTAAAAAATATGACGTCGTAAAAATCCGAGCCCTAATAATTATTATTAAATGTAGTTCACTAAACTTGCAATATTAGAAGAAACACGGCAAAAACACAAGAGCACAATTTTGTTACTAAAACGTGCTAAATCTTGCAAAATCTCTGCCAAGGTCTCAGACAAAGAGCTGAAACAACATTCAGCTGTGATGTTGCGTATTTCTAATGTCTTGCACTCCACAAAAGACAAATATTTTTAATAATGTTCTGATAATATTCTTCAATGTTTGTATGCTGAAATGTTTCATGGTTTACTATGATCAAAGGGTGCATGTATTGGGGGAATATACAAGGGTCCCCTATATATTTCGAACAGATTTCAGACCGAATGTCGATGAAATTGAATGAGAATCGATCATCTTTTCCTCAGAGCAGAGTACTTGATTATTATTCTTTAAAGATCTCCATGGGCATGTTAAAAATGTACCGTAATTAATAGAGCTTATAATGCATGGATTACACTCTAAAAATATCTAGATTTATTTGTACAGATTATAGACTACTGCATATAATTAGAGAATTTTTTCCGTGAGGCCGGAAAGGCACTTTGATATATGTATATTATACTCGAAAAAAATTCTAAAAAATTTTGTATGGCGTATACATGTGAACAAAATGAATATTTTCTTAAATATCGTGACCAACCAACTATATATCCCTTTAATCCTTCAAGATTTCATAATTTTTACACTAAGCATTGTATATTCGAATTATAGAACGGCATTTTTCTAAAAATAGTAAAATTCACATGAACGGGTTTATACTCCACCGCGTATTAAATGCAAGGAATTACGGTAATAGAGCTTCTGCAATTCCAAATCCTCTGATCGTCCAGGACACAGTGTGTGTGGCTCGATACATAAAATAAAGTCTAACGAAATGAATTTGTTATAACAATCAGTAGTTCATTTCATGAACCGGATCATAACAAATACAGTCTATGCTCGTTATAAGAATCATGCATATTCGCCGCCACCGTTTCATTATATCGCCCACACGTAATCACGACTGTTCCATTATAATGAACGGTAGTATAAGTCCAAAATTATTATTCTTTATCCAATGGTATTTTTCATCCAATATAATGACCCACACAAAAATCATTCTATCCAATAAAATATCCGAATTCAAATCTGCGCCGACGCTTTCTTTTGTAAAACAATGAACAAAATCCGTTTTTCGTTTGCCTAAATTGCAATAAACCTCGACCTTTGATATTGGATAATTTAATATATATGTCAATGCATGAAAAATTATTACATTTTCATTATTATTTACCAACCTGATGAACTTTCATTGCACTTGCTTACATATTAGCAGAATGAATAATATATTTTTTATTTCATTTAAATATGTAAATGTCTAAAAGTTAATTTTTTCCAACTTTCTATACAACGACCTTTCAATATAACGTTCACTTTCAATGAACGATGGAGGGGTCAAGTATATTGCAAAATTCGCATGGTTAGATTAATCAGATATTTTTATGAAGCTTTTCAGAACTTCCAAGGGAATCGGAAATTCAATTAACAATTAACCGTCAGTAATTATCTTTCTATTTAATAACACATTGTTTAAATAACATAGATCCAAGCACACTCTAGGAAAAACAATAAAGAATAAAGTTTTTGGGGTAATTTTTAATCAATGTCTATTTACACTGAAGAGAATATACATAATCCTAGAAGTAATAATCATACTTTCAGCCAAGAATTATATTAAACTGCTATGTAAACGAAGATGATTAAAAAAAATCGCTTCTTCGGTTTTTTCTTTAACTGCAAGTTCTGGTGATTATTATTATCATGTATGTCATTTCGAAGAAATAGTATAAAAAAAGAGGAAAGAAAAATAAATTTATGAGATACTAATTTAAATTTAATTTGAATTTCATTGCTAATTTCCCATTTCTCGTTTGAATGAAAGAAAAATCCATTGCAAGGAAACGACTCGAATAAACGCACAAAATAAATAGCGTCTCGTAAAAAGAATTGTTGGAGGGAGAAAAATTAATTCGAGTATTTTCTGGAACTTCTTGTTTTTACGGAGATTATTTTACACCTGATGAATGTGAAAGCACTAGCAAGATAAAACAAAAGAAAAAACTTTATTATTGATTCATCATTCTCTAATTATTTTAAATCCTTACTTTCCACGAACTTATCGCCCTATTTTTTTCTGTCTCTTTTATTCAATTCTTTTTTCTTTTAACCTGTATGGCAAATTATATGTTAGAATGTTTACTTTCTTCTTCTTGAAAGTAAAAAAAAAACCTACAGCAGCTTTTTTTCGTGAAATAAAATTATCACACATGATTTATGGTAGGAAAATTTATTTCTTTGGAATGTTTGTTAAATTCTTCATTTCGGTTTAAAAAAATAAATAAATAAAATGATGGAGTCTGAAATATAAAATTTGGATTTTATTCTCCGGAAAAATTTATTTATTGTTTGTTATTCAAAAGTATTTTTTGAATAACAAAAACTTTGTTATTCAAAACTTTTTTATATTGTTTTACATGTATCTAAACATATATATCTTTAATATAATATATTTTATTTCTTTAGAAAAAAATTGTGAAAGATTTGGAAATTTCACAGATCATGGTTCTTAAAAATATGTACAGAAAGGGTATTGTTATACTAAATATTATCTTATTCAATTTCATTTTTGAAACAATTGTTTATTCACATGGAATTTCCGTGTATAATTTTTAGGTAGGTAATGCAATCAAAAAAACTTCAATAACAAAACATTGGGTAAGAAATTTCGAATCTCAAAGCGGTATTGCAAATTTAGAAAGAATATCATTTATTACACTAGCTGCATATATACAACACGACTTTAACGCAACAATCTTTAAAAGTCGTTTTTTTTATCATGCAGCAATTATTTTTCTGAAAAATAAAATTAATAACATTTTCCGATCTGCTATTTTATGGTATAAAAATTTATTCATTATGTTTTTTTTTTGTAATCTCAGCATTTTCAATTAAATGAATCAATTTATTAGAACAATCATGTAAGAATATTCTGAACGACATTTTCACTTTTTTCTCAAATTAAAAGGGATTTTTTTTAGTTTTGTCCTCTTATCACATGAGGGATAAATGAAACTTAATGCATGTCTTGGTATTTAAGATCTAATGTGTGCGTGTGTGTGCATTTCAAAAATCAAGACTAAATATATTGTTGGTATGAGAAAATCCTACCACTAATGAATATTTAACCTTTAATCCTCTTCCTTTTTTTTAAACGCAAATAGCTATATTTATACACAGGGTATCCTGTAAGTGCTAATGTGGCCTTTATTTCAACAATTGTCCGTCGTAAAGGTAAAGTTTCAATTTGAAAAATTCTCAAAAGGTGTTCAAAAATCACCCTACACCAGTTATAAGAGTGAAATACAGTGCGTCTCAAAATAAGAAATTTGAATTAAATTTTTACATTTTTATACGGTCTTCCCTGTCCTCTAACTTCTAATTCGAAAGTTGTTTCCCTGTCTCTCCTGAGAGCAACAGGGGAAAAATTCATATTTCAAAGTGCAATATTCACTAAGATATTCAAGATATTCTAAGATATTTGCTTTAAATTCAAAAATTCAATAAAAGTTATGAAAGAACAGCACAGAAACTACATCGTTCCTTGCTTTCATTTATGCTGGCCTTTCTCAACTCTTCTCCGATTTTTGAATTCGAATACCTCAGGCAATATTTCACTTAGAAACCGTCTGATGCAGGTCGTACAAGGACTGCTAGAACAGTAGGTGTGGAAGACGAGATTTTGGAGATAGCGGCAGATATTAGCCAACTACAAATACACGAGCTGTTGGCCGTAGCCATGGTATGCCACAATCCACGACATGGCGGATGATGAAGGGTGAGAGGTTGTACCCATACCATTTTCGACGAGTCCAAGTATTGAATAAGAAGATTGTGCTCATCGCGTAGAATTCGCCTGCTGGCTCATATAGCAGAATGCAGCGAGTCCAGATTTTGCGGCAACTGTTCTTTTCTCCGATGAATGCACTTACGCACGAGATGGAGCGTTTAATATTTACAATAGACATGTCTGGGCGTCTGTAAATCCACATGCGCATCAGCGACGCTTCTCCATCAATGTTTGGGCAGGAATCATCGGCGACCAACTAATAGGACCGTATCTTCTGCCGGAACACCTTGACGACGGCAAATCCAGGACGTTTCTGCAAGAGATGCTGCCAGATTTGCTGGAGGATGTTCCAGCTGCCCTTCGGTGGCGTGTGTGATTCCATCACGATGGAGCTCCAGCCCATTATGGGCGAGAGGTACGGAACTATGTGGACGTCACTTTTCTAAACTGATGGATCGGATGAGGTGGTCCTGTAGCTTGGCCACCGCGATCGCCTGATCTGTCGTGTCTTGATTTTTTTTTTGTGGGAACAGCTGAAAAGTCTGGTGTATGAGACTCCTCTTGACTAAGAGAGGAGAACCTAACCCCAAAACTTTCGGCTGCTGCTGGGGCGATTCACGATATGCCTGGAATATTCCAGAGCGTTCGCCAATCTTTCTTTCACCGCTGTTCTTCTTGCATCACCGTTGGCGGTCGCTCTTTTGAGCAATTATTGTAAATTATTCATCAAAATTGTTTTTTTAACGTATACGTTATACTTCTTACTGTAGCACGTTTGCATTTCATTTTACACCATGCATTCTTTAATGACCTACCACGGTGTCGTCAACGGAGTTCGAACCTGGGTCATCGCGATGAGAGTCCAGCACGATGTCTAAACGACCGCACAGCGGTGTCACCCGAGATACTGTTTCCAAAAAAAATTGAGCATATCAACTGTTTCAAAAAATATTGAAACTTGTTTCTTCATGCCCATGATTATAAACTTTTCTCACACAATGCCAGGCTAACAGTAGCGATAAGGAATAACACGTTTTGTTGCCACCAAGCATGCTTTCGTACGAAACTCTTTGTTATTTATTTATTTTGTACTCACAGTTCTCATTACTCATCAGTCTTGATCTGTAGAGCAATTATCTTTTGCACCACGACTCTTTATATTATACATCAATTTATAGTATTGAAACAACCTTCGATATCAGCTATGCATATGTTGCGTTTACGATTATTTTATCGAAAATGTAAGTAAAAGAATAACTTTTGAATTTCTCTTGCAAAATAAAAGTTTTTTGAAATTTCAAAAACACTCGCCCAGTTCAAATTTATTCTATATATGAAAATATATTTTTCTATCCAAAATTTCTAAAACTATTTTTTGTTCTTATAGGATTTTATAATTTACGAATTTATTCTTTGATAATTCTTTTGAAACTCATTAAAAACTCTATTCAATTTCTAATAATTGCTTCTAAACTTTGATCCATTTACAAAGCAGTGTGCGTCTAATAACACCATTATATTTCATTTAGAATAAACTGACGGTGTTAAGACCAGAAAAATACAGACATTCAGTAAAAACTAAAGCTCTAATAAGAACTTATTCGTTTGGAAAAACTATAAAAACTTTATCAAAATGGTTTTTTTTTTAATTTGTATTTATTCTCACTTTTCTTCATAATTCAATTTCTCGGTTTTACATTTCAAATAGCATTTTAAATCACCTAGTAGACAAACACCACTTGAGACACCTCCGTAGTTGACAGTCTCAATAAAAATCCATTATGTACTAAATTATGCATCACTTAATCAGATAAAAGTCCGTATTTTGGGAAAGAAATCAAAAGCACGTATAGTATTTCTTTTTCGTTTTTATATTTTTGCTTCGAAATAACATCGCGTTTGGGGTAAACGTGGAGAGAAAAAATAAGAGAGTCGAGAAAATTTTCACGCTTCACAGCTCATTATCAAGATAAGCAAAGTGTTTATTTTATTTTTCCTAGATTATTTTAAATTTCACCTTAAATTTTCAATAAAGATTTTCTGATGTCTGTATTGTTTTGAAAGAAATTTCCTGAATAGAGGTTGTAGAGATATAGTCTGGAGAAACCATAATTTTATTTACTGAATTATCATTTGGTTATCATGTACTTTTATCCTCATTTAAATATTTATTGATTTAATATCGGCGCACGTGTATTATATGAATATGCGTTTGTATTTTTATATTGACTTCCAAAATTCAGCTGGGCTGAATTGGTTAAGCTTAAAGCTAACTTTCAATGATGTCTTAACGCAACTGATCATACGAAGCTCTCCCCTCCCTCCTTCCATCAAATTGTTCAAAAATTTTATTGATATGCATATACGTACAATATTCACAAAACCAGAACAATGAAAAAATATACAATATATACATCGAAAAATACGAAATTCCACATGCATTTCAGCACAATAAGAGTGCCGTCTTCAAAGGCATATATTTGTAAATATACTGTAACCACTATCCAAGGTTATGGGGATCCCACTTACGTTGAATAATCTAACCTCAACTCCCGATTACTCAACGGAAAAAGACGTCAGCTCAAATCAAATGTCGTGGTTAGAATGAAGGTGAGCGTTCGCGTATGTCTAATGCAACGTCCTGGTTGGTTGCTTGCGAAATGGATCTACATGATTATTCGAATCGCTTACACACAGGCATTAAGCTTCATTCTGAAAACGACGTTTGACTTGAACAGACGTGTTTTTCCGCTGAGCAACCGGGATTTAAGATTAGGTATCTAACCCTACTGTGGGATCCCCGGTAAGCGTGGATACTGGTTATAATATGTTTATCCTCTTAAGGCGGCATCCATAGGGTGTCGGAATGCATTTGGAATTTCTTACTTTTTCTGTGTATATGCCTGTTTTCGTAGTCCTAGTTTTGCGATTACATCATGCATTATTTACTCTCCTATGTACAATATTGTCGGTATATTTATTAGGCTCAAATTACCACAAGAACCACGTCAGTTGGTTCTATGCAGATGAAATGATTTTGCTCACTTTCCGTCTGTTGAAAACAATGAAGCAGGCAGTCTTCACTATTTGGGTAACAAAAGAGTCTTGTACTAAAATTTGATTTTTTTTCTTCTAGAAATTCAATTGATGGGAAAAAAGTTTTGTGCAGTATTTGAAAAGAATGCAGTTGCCTCAACCTTCGCCGAGTGGCATATTAACTTTGTCTTCAGCAATTACGAGATATCTCGCTTAACCTGATGCTTTGTATTTTGGCAATGTCGAGATGTCTCGCCTCTTTAAATGAGTTTATCTCGACAATAACGAGATCAGAGACTATTGTGTTTGTTTCTCAATTGAAAATGCTTTCCATTCTCTTCCCCCCACTTCAAAGCTGTCAGATCAACTGCCAGTGAGCTGAGCCAGCTCTTCATATTAAGAAAAGATTACATTAAGAGTCGATGTTTGAAATCTACCTTTTTTCCTTTCCTTTTGAATATCGTAGGAATATGCGTACAGTATAAATATCAGAAAAAATAAAGGATTTTTTTTTTCTTCTTACGAGTTTGTTTCTCTCCCTTGATTTCTTACTCTCGGATTTTGGGGGAATAGCACTATCACCTCACAAAATCGAAAAAAGTCTTCTTTTTTTACTTTTACTTTACTTCTACTTTCCCCCCAAAAATGTGTACATTCATGTGTATAAGGGTCATGGCATAAGGAAGGCGTTATAGCATCTCCTCTATACTCGTACCTAGTGCGTGGTTTCGTCTCAACTATCTAAATCTTATAGTGCAGACCTCGATCCTCTCGACAATCTATTTATCTATTGATTTCTAGCGCATATTCATGAATTTTGAAATATTAAAAAATGCTTCAATTTGAATAATTACTATAAATTTTCATAAATTTTATTGCACTCTTCGTATCAATAAAGAAATATAGGTATTTGAATCTTCAAATAAGTATATAATAATCAGAACTATCCATACTTAAGTTTGAAAAATATATTATCAGAAGCACACACACACACACACAAATGCATTTTTTAATTTGTATTTAAATGACCAACATTTATATTTTTAGTCATTTTTGTTTAATTTAAAAATATTAATTCATATCATTTCAATATAAAAAACAAATTCCATTCATAAGTTGAATATTTCTTTAAATTTATTTTTTTGAGAGAGAAAAAAATATCCCAATTTGAATTTCAAATTCATTCAGTCAAAGTACGAGGATTCAAATTTTACTTAAAAAGGGCTCAAAAGTTTTTTCATATTTTTAAATTTCGTATAATCATATGATGTTTAAATAAGAAAGACATATTTTTAAGATTTATTGCTAGGCGACTACACAATGAATAAATATATTTTTATTTATCGTATTTACCTATAAGCGTTGTGGGGTTTGAAAATATTTAACGCATTTTTGCATTGATAATTTCAAAAAGGACTGATATATATTTCTGAAAGATAAACAAATTTGCTAAAGGATTCTGCGTTAATTAATTAAATATACGAGATGTCCGAAGATAAATTTCTTTAAACATATATTTATTCATTCATATGCTTTTCAAATAAAAACAATCAGGAAAACAAAAATCAGCATAATTAATGAACTGAATTAATGAATTAATATTAAACACACATTGAATATAATTGGAAATAGAAAAACGTATATGTATTCGATTTGTTTTTAAATTAAGATCTTCAATGTAATATTTCTCAATCAATGAAATTATTTAAATAACAAAAATATTTTGTTTATAATATATGTATCTTATATCAAGATGTGTCTCATCTAAAATTATAGAGAAATGATTCTAAATAGACTGATCTCTATTCACATTCTGCCATGCAGTGGAAGCAGTGATATCTATTTGAATAAATTTGTTCGGAACTCCCTGATGTCGAGCGGCTTTTCAATGACTTGCCACTGAATGGATCTAAACATTTGGTTACGCCATCGATTGAAATTTCGAATGACGAGGTTAAATATATTGAGCTAAAGCTTTTCCCACATATACACACACGCGCGCGAACCCCCTACAGCAATTGAAACCTCCGAGGCAAATTCCTCGCATTCCCCCTCCTAAATATTAAATCTTCTCTATCCGCTAAGTGCTAATGCAGCTCATAATTTTAAACTCTAATCAAACTAATGGAATAATTTTCTCCAAACAATAGGTAGTGATTTATTATTACATGAACCTAGCTTTTTTTACCCTTGCTTCTTGAAGAGTTTTTTTTAATCGATAAAACAGTGAATAAATTGGGAGTGGTTCATTTTCAAAATTAAGCTACAGAACAAATAGTTCTTTTGTCTTCTTTATGTATCAAATGACTTTAATTTATTAATCATTCGATTTTAAAAAAATTTTATTCAAAAGCCACGAAATAAAAAAAAAGATCATTTGTCTACAATTCTAAGAGGTATGGATTTTTCATACATTTAATGTATTCATTTTCACGTAATTATCATTAGGATTCAGTAAATTAATTTCGTTTCTTATTTCTGCTTTATTTTTTTAGCTAACGCATTATATCATTTATATTTTCATTAATTACACTAGTCCACACGATTTCCCAGACATTGAAAAATTTAGGTGTTCTTAATTAATTTTTAGGCGATGATTCCAGATCGGACCTTAAAGCGCCAAAGTGGCGTGGTGGTTAGATGCTCGTCTACCACCTTTAAGGTTGCCGCCACTCTCCCAGGTTCAAACCAGGGAGCGGACATAGACAAGGTATTTTCCTAACGAGCTTGAGGTGACCACCAATAGATGGCTCCTTCATTTCCAACCCAACTCATTAATGACAGTAAATTGCAATGTAGTGATATGGCCAGAAGTGGAAAGTGGTGAAATAGTATAACAGATCTGACCTTAAAAAATTTCCATCACATCTAGTGGTTTGTTTTTATTATTTTTTTTTTTTTTTTTTTTTTGGTATTTAATTTTGAATAACTTTCAACATTTACCTATTTAGGCTATACATGTGATGTGAAATGTTACTAGAAATCATATTTCTATTTTTTGTCATCTGAAACGCCGGGGGTTGGCCTGATTTTATCTTTAATTGCAACCGGATTTGCAGTTTTTTTTAATTGACAGTTTTTAACGCTTGCTTCATGTTTATGTACAGGGTGATTATAAAAAAACTATCCCGACATATGGGCCCCTAATTATGGGTCAGATCAAAAAACTAAAAACACTTTTCCATATCAGTTTTTCACAAGGAATCACGGTCCCTTATCGACCGCTCACAATTATTGAGCGGTCGATAAATACCACCCTGTATAACGATGAATGAACATGATAAAATATCTATCGTAATAAATAAATCATAATTTGTTTAAAGAATATGCCAATTATCTCTATTTTCAAGATGTGTAAGTTTTTCATAGTGTATGTGCATTTATGACCATCATGCATACAGAAAAAACTATGTGATGGAGATTTTTTACAATCATATGTGAATTCAACACCACAAAATTAGCACGGAAAACCAGTTGCGTTTCCAAATGCAGTACTTTGATTAGAGTTTTGAGAGTTTTGAGAGTTTAGAGTTTTTGAGAGTTTTGTTCCAGTCCCAAATGGTATAAGGAAAGAATCTGTATTTAAATTAGTCAAGTAGAAGCAAAAATAGGTTGTATGCTATGTTGATGGTCGAGTCTATCGAAGATATAGGATGGTTTGGTTAGAATGCCAGATGTATCAAAGTTAAGATTACCATGAAGAATCTTATATAACAGAGTTAATAAAAAATAAGTTGAAGTAAGTCAGAAATAAGTCGAAGAGAAGAGAATTGGGTGGAGGTCAAGTTCGTTTTTAATTTCGGACACGGAAACAAAAGGTGGCCAACAGTCGTGAATGAAACGGGTAAATTTATTTTGGATAGATTCGAGTTTGTCTACATTACTGGAGGTGTAGGGGTCCCATATTTCAGCTGCGTAGGAAAGTACGAGAGAAATATATGTTTAGTAGCAGACTAGTCTGACATCCCGAGTGGAATGCTCAATGTTGCGGCTGAGGAAGAAAAGTTCCTCTATACATTTCTGGAAGGCACAATCAACACGTTAGTTTCAACGCAGGTCAGCGGACCCCAAGGTATTTAAATCGAGGAACTTGGTATACAGTGTTGGGTATAACGTTTCGGACACAAAAGAGATTGAAGAATGGTTCAGGTCCAATCACGTTCCATCCGTCTACAAAAAATATTTTCTGTACCAAAAAAATCCCCTTTCGTGAGAATAACTTTTCGCAAACCACATTCAATGTACCGATTCCTTCATTTTTTATGATTTTTCAAATTACTCACGGATTTATGGGACAACATGTATAATCCACAGATTAAACACGAGGAAAATACGGTAGTCTGCTGTTCAGTCACTTGACAACAAATTGCACTACGAATAAACAGAAAACCAGCAAGACACGGAAAAGACTCGAAAATCAAACCGTTAATACTGTAACAAGTCTTCTTCGAATCGCAAATCGTGTTTTCCGCCAAATTAATTATACCTAAGTCACACAGTTACCTTTCGTTCAGAAATGCGTATTTAAAATTCATTCATGTATAGCGTTCGACCACTCTTTATGCTGTAGGGCTTATACATACGACTGGCTGCTAGACTACGTTGTTGTGTTGATACATATTATACACGTTTATTTCGCCCTCTCTCTTCTATGCTATGTGTGCTCTTATGTGTGCACGACACTCTGCCCTCACACAATCTTCCACGCAAATCCTGGTGATCATAAGATTGACGTGACCTGTTCCCAACTACTCTATTGGCTAAGAGTAATTTATTCAGTACGAGGCCGTTAAATGCAAATTTAAAACGCCATTCGTAGTCGAATTCTGGAGGGAAGTGATTTGTTACTTGAATGGGATGTTTCGTGCTCCACGGCAGTCGGAGATGTATCCAGCAGACTAACCTTTGCTCTCTTTTGTCTATCTCTCCTTCTTTCTTTTGTTTCTTCTACTCTTTCCCTAGTCTTGCCTTTTATCGTATTCATAGAATGATCATCATTTCTCTGGAACTGTTCCGATGATTGCCAGCAGATTATTATGAATTTATTTCTTATTTGTACGTGTCTATTTGACTTGTATAAAATTTCTGTATAAAGCTTTATTTTCTGTAATAAAATAAAACATTTTTTGGCTGAACCCTTTAAGTTGCACATCAGAAATCACTAAACCCTCTGTAAAATGGTATATTTCTTTTAATTAAGCAGGTTTTATTCCGATTTTCAGCATGTGCAAACTAAGTGGTATAGAGAAAAGTGGTTCCATCGAGAAATAAATTTTACAAAATATATGGGCCTATCAGTGCTGAAATTAAAGGTGTCTAAGTAGGCGAGATATCTCGTCAATGCCCCTTAAAGATATAAATGCATTTTTAAATTTTGAATAACCTGTGTATAATTATTTTTTTCTTTTTTGTAAAATTTTGATAGAATCTCATCTTCATGTATAGGGTGGGCAAAAAGTTCATAAAAACCGGAAAACTAACCGAAATAAAAAACGGTTTGCATCGCTGGGCCACGAGAAGTTTTTTAAGATAGGAAAAAAAAATAACTCAAACAGCCGATAGGTAGCGATGACGTACAAGACTCAAAGAAAAGATACGCAAATAACGAACGGAATGCCTCCAAATCGTTATTACAGCGGTATGCGTTCCACATGACCACCACCACAACGGATAACACATTGTAAGTGAGTCACAAATCCAACAACATTAGAGTGCAGCAGGTCCACATACACGGTTTACAACGGTGAACTGATTGTGGATTAGGAGCGCAAGTTCTTATAAGCGTCTCATTTGCATATTTCCACCGAATTCTCTCATACCAGCGCCACCTATCGGCTGTTTTTTCCTGTATTAAAAAATTCCCGTAACCTAGCCATGCTAACCCTGCAAACCGTTTTTTATTTCGTTATTTTTCCGGTTTTTATTAATTTTTAAAGTTTCTACGGACTTTTTTCCCACCCTGTATATTCGATATTTCTAACCCTTTCACTACCGCATTATGAAGAAATGAAATTGTTGTCGTGTGAAATCTTTGGAGGGTCATTCAGTACTCAGTGAATTAACTAACCTGCTACTTTGAATAATGCATAATAAGGAATATTCACACACTTACTTTCACTTAATTATTTCCAATGATTTGCTTTCGTGGTGCACCCTTTATCGACAGAAATTTCAACTAAATATTTCTTCTGTACAAAAAAACAATCCCTCTTCGTGATAATAACGTTTTCGCAAACCATATTCAAATATACCAATTCCTTAATATTTTATAAACTTTTTAATTATTTACAAATTTACAGGACACCCTGTATAGAAAAGTTTAAATTTGTGAAGTTAAAATCAAGAACGTAACATGAGTATTTGGACTTATCTTTCTCAAAAATTTTTTATTCAAATTTAATATAAAATTTTATTACTCTTCCGAAAATATATTTGTCAGATAGCTTGAATGGCATTCAAAAATTCAGAGAATTTGTCTAAAAAGATAAAGGTGTAGCTCATCATCTTGCTATCCCTCGTTTCAAATTTAATTTTTCGTATTAACCTGACAATTTCCTACGTGCACTGTAGAATGAAGCGTTTAAATACGTCGCTAATTTCCTCCAAACCATAACCGGACATTCATTTCAGATTTCTATTTCTTGAAAATCAAAGAGCTGATCTGACAAAATATTAAGCATTATACGTATTTCTCAGGTTAAAGCACAAACAAGATAAAAATGCAAGTTGAATAAAAGATATGAAAATAAGAAAATCTGCCGTTTGGGAAAATAGATTTTCCTCTCCATCTTTTTTGAACTATTTTCTTCTCCCTTTTTTCTTTGATAAGATGCGAACCTAATCCAATTCAAAAATATTTTCTCGTAATAAACAGATATGAGCCGGAAATCAAGAAAAGGAAATTTGAAAAAAATAAAACTAGGTTTTCTTCCAAAAAAGAAGTGATATTCGTAGTTCAATATACATTTTTTTCCCCTTTCCTCCTTCCTGGTAGGGTAAAAGATAAAGTGTTTGCGGATGAGAGTGCGGCGTAAATTTCAATTTATTCCTCCAAGACTGAATTTGCAGTTTTTGTGGTTAGTCATGGAATAGAAAAGAGCGAGAGAAAAAAAAATGAAGAGAATCGCAAGCACAAAGGTATTATAATATGATATCGCTTTACTGCACCGCCGTTCCCTATTTTCCAGCCGGATTAGCATTTTAGAGTTTTCGGCAATAACCTCTCGTCATTCGAAAAATCCATCAATATATTTTTGTCGCAAGGGAATTTATTCGAAGATAAAAAAAGCTATGTTTATGGGTGTAATAAAAAAAATGTATCATGTTACGATTCATAATAACATGCATGTTTTATCATTACAATTTTGCATGAAACCTCCGATAATGGGGTATTCGTTGAGACATTTATATGTAATAATTATGTTACGGTTGGGTTGAGACAAATGACATGCGATTTTATTAAGTATGCAATGTCTCTTTGAATAAGTAAATTTACTAAATTTACATCCACAAAAGGCTGATTGCACTTACATTGCGGGAGGAAAGAAAAAAAAAGATTACATTCGAGCAAATGTAACCGATACTCTTATTGGTTGTTTTTTAAGTTTTATAAAATATCTTTTATCAAACTTTTATATTATAATCCCGACCTTAAGACAGAAAAATTACTATACTTAAAACACGCATTTCAAGATCCAAATAACAAACGTTTTTATGTGCAAGTTTGATCTATATATTCAACTATTATATAAGTAACTATTTACACGCACATTCCCGCATGTACCGATTCGTTGGGGGTTCCGCGGGGGGGGGGGTGTGTAGCAGTAGTAGGTAGGGCCTCCAAAAAATGGCTCGGGATCCATGATGTTCTTGGCATCAGCCACCTCGTTGGGCAATTTGCCTGTTGTGGCGTTGTATTTGTATTTGTATAAGTATCTATATATTCAACTATTATATAAGTAACTATATAAGTATCTATATAAGTAACTATTATGCAAAACTTAGGTTGATATGTCACTGCGTATTTTGGCTTCATCTGTTGAACTCAACTAGATTCAGCAATTACATGTATCAACACAATTATATCAGTTGAGTTAACATTTCAATTTTGCAAATTTTTGTTATCCAAGGAAAGAAATTTAGTGATGTCCCGATTAATCCCCTCACCAAAATAGTGCCGTTTCGTCCTCAGGTGAAAACTACCAGTTCAGCTTCATCAACTCCAACCCCCCCCCCCCCTTCGTATGATATCTAAGTCGGTTAAATAGCATTGACGACATATCTCGCCTTTTTCAAAGCTTCTCGTTATAGCATTGGCAAGCCAATACGATTTCTCAATGTAACACTTTTCCCCATATCCCCTCAGTTTATACTTGCTGGAAATCGGAGTAAAGACATGTATGACATTTTGGAGGGTTATAGTGATTTCTGCTATGTCGCTATAGTTGTAGAGGTATAGCTTTAGTTTAAAACATGCTCAAAATGTGTTTAGGAATCACTCTGTATCAGTTTTGAGAGTGAAAATACAGTTTGTCATAAAATTAAAAAAAAATCTAAATTTTTATATGGTCCACCCCCGGTCTTCCAACTTCTAAATAGAAATACATTGCGCTGTCTCTTCCGAGGCCGACAAAAAAAGTTCCATGTTTCCAAGTGCAATATTTGCAGAGATATTTTAATAGGAAAAATTGGGAAATAGGAAATTGGGAAAGAACAGGAAAAATTGGGACAGAACAGCATATAAACGACAGAAAGAAGCGTATCCCTTAGTTTATGCTACTCTCTCTCTCAATTTTTCACCGATTTTTTTGATTCAAGTCTTAGCGTAGAATTCCACTCTATTTCCACTTAGAAACGTTGAACTTTTCATGTTGGCTTCAAGAGAGACCGGGAAAAACTTTCTAATTTGGTTTTGTGTGTTCGTATAAAAAGTTTTCACTCTTAAAACTGATATAGAGTGATTCCTAAACACATTTTGGGCGTTTTTTAAAATTAGAACCATACCTCTACTACGAACGGTTGATGAGAGAAAGGGTGGACACCCTGTATATATCTATGATAATGTTAGAATCAAATCAAGTGATTCCAGCGAAATCAGATCAAGAAATACTATTAACAAAAGGATTAAATGACAAAAAATTCTTATTCTCCTGCGGTTTCAACAACGCTCTTTTGCACTTATCAATAATACAATAAATACTAAACAATTGTAAAACAACTATTCATTTCATACAACCCTCTTGATCTTGACTTTATATGATGCCTTTTTATGACATCATACCTGAATCATATAATAAATAATGAAGTGAATTCATATTCTCTGAAGGACACAAAAAAACAGGTATTTTCACGATATAAAAATTATTTCTTCATTATTAGAAGAATGAACTCATTTGGAATAGCAAAATAAAATCATAAAGTATACGCAATAATTGAATTAATGAACATTGTTCATTAATTCAATACTTTTGTGTATTGAATAAATACTTACAATTTACTGGGAATAAATATACAGTCAAACCTCGTTAGTCCCAATTGTCCTCGAGCAGGAATTGACACAGCTATGACTTACTCCGTTTAACGAGTCACTCCGCTTACTAAGTCATATTTTTGCTTCCCCAAGAGTGGCTCATTAACGAGGTTTGACTGTATATCATCATTGGTTACTACGATATAGTAAATAATGTTCAATTTTGTAACAAAAAATTTTATAACTAAGAAGATACACTATGTCTCACTCATTACTTGCGGATTGAAGTTAATTAATTTCAGAAAAGCTTAGTTGGGAAAAACATTTTGAAAATTTAAAATATCTTTTGGTTTAATGATGTTATTTATACTTTATGTATTATTAAATGACTGTTACCGATGAAGAAAACACATTTTTACAAGTCCGAGTATAAATATTCCAATGTTGGAAAATTATAACGTATTTTCTTTTAGAAAGAACTCTCGCACTCTGTGTAAAAGCCTTCGATTTGCTTATAAATTAATTAAATTTATTCACCGAGAGAAAATGTAGTTTTGATGTGATTAGAAAAGTTAACATTCAAAGACATTTTTCTTCTTTTTTTTTCAAATCACTTAACATCGTTGGAAATTGCTTTCAACCGATTTTAAACTATCGTATTTTAAAAAGTAAATTTTTTCCAAAATGAATCTTTCACCTTCTTTACTGCACTTGAAGTTAAAATTTGATAAAAATTTTCCAACACCATAGAAAAATTTTTATCACAGTTTCTTAAGAGAATTAGATGGAGAAAAAAAGACAACGAAATTTTAGTTGGTCTTTTAACATTCATCGTCATTTTAATTGCCTTTAAATAATGTCACCGGTAATTAACATGCATATTAACTCACCCGTAATTAAGGAAGTCGTCTTGTCCTTGTGAAGCTTGTCTTTGTGCTTCCCTAAAAATTATATTTTTTTTTTCTTTTTTATCCTTCGAATTTCATCAACCCCGAAAAGGCTTGACATTCTCATCAAGTTTACAGAAAATTCACAATTTCTGCTGCATTTGAATTAATCTCGGAACAAGAAAAAACTTTTTTAAAAAATTAATGTGTTATTGAACGGGAGCGTGTGCCTCTCAATGCTTTAGTCTAATAGATGATTACGTACTCGTATGTTTATGCATAAATTTGTCTTAAACATATGCATTAAATTGTGATCTTTGAACATCTTAATCTCCTCTTGGGCCTTTTTTCGTTACAAGAGTTTTTGGATGAAATGTTACTCATCACTCATTAAACTTTTTCATAATGGACGTTTCTCCTCGTATAAACGGGGAAAGAAACGTTTATTTTACATTTGTATTTTATTTAGTTTTGCTCCATCTAATTTTGAAATGAATAAGAAACAATGTTATTAATTTTTATAAAAACCGTTGTACGTGTCATCATTCAAGCATTGACATGATTTGATGCGGTTTTTTCATGTTTAGTCAGTCAATGCCAAAATTTAGAAAAATAATTATTACTCAAACAAGGATTTATAGCGATATTTTACAACAGATACAAAATCGTTTTCATGTATTTGGGAATCCAAATGAATATGAACTGGAACATACGGTATAGCTTAAGTAATTCTGAAATGTGTGCATTTTATTTTCAAATATTAGGTAATTTTACTTTTTTAATTCCTTGGATCGCATTTTGAATAATGTATCTACACTGCTTTGCAAAAAAAAAGGTTACATACACTAATACTTTATTGGATTTCTTTAGAACCAATTGATCGTGCTATTACTTTAATGAGGTCATACAATGTTTAAACACCTATTTCTAGCCTGAATTTGTATTATTATTTCACAAAAATCCTCGATGGATCAGAGGAGAAACGAATCGCTTTGTCCACGCTAGCAAATTTTTTCTGCGCTTATGACGCATTGCGCAATTGGTTCCACGAAGGTACCAAAAAAGGAGTGTGGACTCATCCTCCTCCATCTTTGAACAAAAAACTGGTTTTGCCGCTCCAAGTGACCTCTAATCATTCAAAAAAAAAGCAGGATCAGAAACATCGATTGGCTATAGCAATAATACTGACGTCACACTTGCACTCAAAGATGGTGAATGGCTCAGAATCGGTATTCAGTGAACCCCACGATCCACTGGCAGCAAATATTACTTGAATTTCTAGGCGTCTTCGTAGAAATTTTCGGGAAAAAAGAGAAAGAGAGAGAGATTTTCATTTTATATCAGCATAATGTGTGTAAAACGTGTTTTATTCCCATTTTTCCTATTTTTTTCCACCTTTTCTCCGAATTTTTATTCAAATATCTCGGTGATTATTAAACGTAGAAACGTGGAATTTTTGTTGGCCTCAGGAGAAACAGAGCAATAACTTTCTCATTGACTTTTTGAGCACAGGGTGCGCATATAAAAAGTTTTTTTTTTAATTTCAATAACTATATAACCATTTGCTATATGAATGCCGTATCTGAGTTCTACACGTTATTTGGATACGTTTTCCAATTGGAAGTATGCCTCTAGGAGCAACGGTTCACCAGTAAAATGTGGTATGTGCTGGTAGCTATGTGCACTCTGTATATATACAGGCATGCATATTAGACCTATACATAATCACACATGCGAAATCATTTAACAAAATGTTTATAAAATGAAAACAGTATCACAATATACATATCACAAGATGATTTCAAGAAACATAATAAATGTAATTAGTACAGTATATGCAAATGTATGTGCAAGAATTACTTACATACTTTCAAGATTTTATCCGGAATATCCACAAGTAATCGAATGAAAAAAGAAGTTTAAAAATATGCATTATTACAGAATTATTGCTATATATCCCCCATGAAAAATTGACAAAAGTATACAAAACGAAAAGAAAAATGTAATCCCCAAAGGCTTGAGTAGATAAATCAACAAATCAAAAATATTGACAGAAAATCAGGAATTAATAAGAACATGAACATCCAATAATAGGATGCATGTATCTTCATTTTAGCGAAATCAAAACGTAGTTCCTTACATTCAACGTTCTTGAGATTATATTATAAAATTCATAGATAAAAAAATAAATGAATCTGTAGCCATCTCAATATTCGCAATCTGTACATTGCAAGTATTGAATTTCAAAAAGAATTTCTCTGACTGGCATATTCATAAATCATGAAAAAAATGATGAGAGTACAGCATTTCTAAACACTCAAACTTTTCTGTTTTTTCTCTTTTTTTCTTTTTTTTACATCGTGACGAATATTCAGGAAATTATTCAAAATACATAGGGAGGGACATATGTATGAATGAACCACTCTAAACGTATGTAATTTGCATCTTTGCTTTTTAAATGTAGGAGAAATTTATAATTTCCGACTCGTATAATTACTTTTCTCTTGTTCTCTTGAATAATGCAAAAAAAGTTATGAAAAAACAAGTGAAATTTCTTGAACGTTGTGTATGAACAGAGGAGAAAAAAAAATTCAGTGTTTAATCTGTTGCATGGAATGAGCAATTGCAGAAAGAATTTTAAATGCCTTTTTGCTCAAAAACGGGCATTTTATTATTTTTTTTTTATTGCTTCAGATAGTAATGATGAATAAAAAATTATTCAAAGGCGAGAAAGTTATTAATGCATTTTTTTTTATCCTTTCCAATCCTCACTTTTCGCTTTCCACAAGCTTATCACGATTTTATTCTCTTTTGTTTGTTTCTTTTTTTTCTGATTCTCTTATTTCCATTTTCCTGTGTTATTCCGATTATACATATAAAGCTAATAAAGGCATCGAATACAATATTTTTTTTGTCGTAAAAATATTGTTAAAAAATGAGAGTATAATGACTTCAAATGAATTTTGAATAAATGAAAAAATTAATATTTCATCTCATATTTATATCTTTTAAAAAACCATTTAAAAATGTATGAGATGCTCAGACAAATCTTCATGCAGTGTTTTTCTAGTTTAAATAAGAAATTATTGATATGCTGTTATCTATCTATATAATGTATATACTAGGATACTTTTCTAAATTTTTATATTACAATCTTATTGCTTTTGATGTTTCTTTTAGAGCAAACTAATTTCGATAACAATCTTCATATTTATTCAAAGCCAATCGATTTCGCAAGAAGTGTTAGACCATTTCTGTATCATAATTTTCGTTGTCTTCGGAATATTCATTTTTTATACCTTGACATTAAGACAAAATACCAGTTTTTGTTTCCGCCTACAAGCAGTTACTTGCGTTTTTAAAAATTCAGTTTTAGAGGCTGTAGTACCTACGGTTATTTTTTTTAAACAAGCAATCACCAAGAACTTGACCATCAAAATTATCATATTACATTCAAATAAAGAATAATAAAATTCCATTCAACTTTCCGGAATTCGATCTGCATATTCAACAAGTATTTTCTAACTGATATTAAATTTACTCTGAAATAAATGTGGCGGGTACAATGATGGGACATTTCAGTTACATTGGAACACAGATATATATTCTTGTTTTCTTTCACACTGCGGCTATTATTTTGATCAATATTGTATTATATGAGAAACTACAAGCTCCAATTCAATGTTTGAATTTGATGTCGTGTATAAGTTTTATCACGCATCAATCGGATTTCTATGTATGAATCGGATAGATTCGGGGTAGCGGGTAAGGATAGATCACAGAATGTAGTTGGAAATGGTGAATTTTTTCACTGGATGGATGTCAAAAGCTCAATAGCTCAAGGAATTGTCTCGAGTTCCATGCGTTTTTAGATTTCATCGACAAACTTGCGTGCGTGCGTGCGCCGGGAACGCTAGTAATAGGTTTTTACTCCAGACCAACCTGCATCATAGGTATATGAATAGGACATGAGTTTAAGCGTTTTAGCATTGACAAGTGTCATTTGTGATTTCACAGAAAGTTTTTCCAGACATGGAATAGTTTTCTATTTGTTGTTCAAAATTCAAATGTAATTGACGCTTTAAAAAATATGTAGGCCTATATAATGTTTATGGATGAAAAAATAGAGAGGCTGTACATACTTTGACCGCTGGCAACCATATTTTATGGGCAGTGAATTTTTTTTTTCATAGAAGTTCTTTAGTTCAGTGTTAATATTTCTTCAATTTCGGGCTAATGTATTTAGTTTACAGTTGACATCCGTATTTATACTATGAGTACCATTTCACTTTTTATTTCTTATAAGACTACACTCTCCATTAGACTTTTTTTTAAATATTTCATGTGAGGTCAATTTTTAGAAACTTTATCTAAATCGCACATAAGAAAAGTCATTAAAACGGATGTAAGTTAATGTCAGGATAAGTATGAGTTTAATGTGTTTTTTAAGATTTCCTGTATGTTTTCACTTTTTTCTTATAAGCATTTCGAATACGTAATTGGGGATTAGTTTAAAAAACTAAATAATTTGTATTTATTTGCTATACTAAACGATCAAATTTGACATTACGTTGTCATTTTTCTTTCTGTTGTATCAAGGTAGAATAAACTAACTTCACTTTCTTCTATTCAATTCAAAACGAAAATGTGATCTCTTCACATAAGCTCAATTTGTCTGAAGAAAAAAGTAGCAGATTTAAATAAATTCATGTATGTATCTTGGTCATGTTCTTGGCAACCTTGTCATCGCAAAAAAAAAAGCATACACGAATAGATAAAAATAAAGACATACATACATTCGCATAATATAACAAGACGAAAAAAATCGTAAAGGAAAAGAAACGAAATAAATATCTCAGCACTTTTCCATAATATATTTTTCTCTCGCCATTTGCAGCTTGAGGGCGAGAGCAAAATATAATCCAATTCAAAAATAGTTCTCGTAGTAATCAGATGTGCAACATAGAAAAAATGAAACGAAAAATTGACAAAAAAAATGCGGAAACGAAAAGGAAGGAGGAACCGGAAAACATAATTTTTATAAACCGAACACCTTTGGTTTCTCGCAGATGCGAGATAAAAATCTTTGTGGATAAAACTGTAGAATAAAATCAATTTATTCTCAAAAAGAAAGAAGGAAGGAGAAAATTTTGAAGTGTTGTAGCAAAGTGCATCGTAAACGGGGTATGGAATAAGGAAAAGAAAAACTATGAGAGAAACCGGAGAACCCTTGGCATGAAACATGGTCTAGCAGGGTAGTGAATTATTTTACTCTTATTTCTCATTCCTCACGTTTTTTTTACACCACCAATAAAAATACCGAGTTTTCGAACTTTATTGTTAAGCTTCCGCTGAAAAAAAAATGTAAAAAAAATTACTGATTCTGTTTCTGTAAAAAAAATAGAATTTTTTGTTTTTGCTCTGGATGCCACCTTCCAGCTCCATAAATAGTGTTTTCAAATTCGGGGGAAAAATTCCGGATAGGGTATCATGGTGATCTTTTCTACTCCATCTTTTGCTCCAACAAAAAGACATTAAATCAAATTGAATAGAATTGAAAAATCATCGAAAATGAAGTTTAAAATACACGGACAGGGGATTAACATTACATGAACCTTGAAGTAATGCTGGATGTCATTCCAATTTTCAATCTGGTTTTTTTTCCTATTTTTTCTTTTATAACTCTGAACATTCTCGAAGTCTTTTCTGGATTACGATCTCTTAAAAATAGCATATTTATGGATATATTTACGAAGTCACTCTCCGAGTGATAGTAGAACAACTAAACGAGGGATTCTCTTTCCAAACAATATTCATAATGTTCGCATTATATTTCTTTGAAAGATGTCATTTATGGTTGATGTGGTCAATTGCAGAATTAATAAAGCTTTGGAATGTCAGAAAATAGTGTTGTTCTTCTTTTTATTTTACAAATTATTTAAATTTGAATAAAAAAAATTTTTATTTTATTTCATTACTTTAGCAGAATAATTACTTCATAGCACATATTTCTTTTATATTTTTATAAGATAAATAAATCGTATTTTTATTTGATAAAACTGCGTTATTAAATTCACCACATTCAGTGATTGTTTATAAATGAAAGAAATTAAAACAAATACATTAAAATATATATTAGTGAATATTCAAATAAGTTAAATGATCTATCTATTTTAATTTTTAGTTATGGATGTACCAGTATATTTTTAATTCAATCATTACCTTCATATATTTTGCGCTATACATTTTACAGCGTGGAATTTTTAGGATTAAAATCTAGAAGCTTTATACGAACCTATAAAGTAGGAAATTGTATTTACTTCGCACTTATATTTATTGTTATGTATATTTTCTTTCTTTCAGTTATAAGATCAAGTCACTTTTGTAATTATATTGGGTTAAGAACCAATAGTTAATCATAATTGAATAATCATATTATACAGTACACTGTATAGTATAATATATAGTATATTACAGTACACTGTATAGTATAATATATAGTATATTACAGTACACTGTATAGTATAATATATATAGTATATTACAGTACACTGTATAGTATAATATATAGTATATTACAGTACACTGTAATACAAAATTTCTTCTTCTTTAATTTCCTTCACGCAAATTGAAGTTCTTCAGTGCCAAAACAATATCATCAACTCCTTGTATCCAATGGTTTGAAAATTTATCTTAAATATAATTAAAAAACATTTTTGGGAACAAAAATTTATTTTCATTGAGGGTAAATATTATTTTTATGCAAAGTTCGGGGGAAAAAAATTGATTTCACTTGTTTCTTTCATTAATTCATCAATGTATGTAGCTTGTGAGGTTTTGAAATGAATTTCATACATATTCGAAAAAAAAAAATTCTTTTTGAGCCACTTGAAAAATTTATTACTTTCTTAAAAAGGGGAAAAAATGCAAAATACTTACTGCCCCTTGAAAATTCCTGTTGAAAAGAAAATTCGAAGTGATGGATTATATCGTAATCATTAGTATGAATGAGAAGGGAAATCTAAATTGGGTTGTTTTGGGAATGGTTCGTATTTCTGTCCCAAAATGAAAATTAAAGCTACCAAAAAAAATACTCAATTTTCAATTTCTCGCAATATTTTCAATTGCAAATCTTCAACGGTCTTTTCAAAACTTATGTATGACATTTCTAGGTATCGGTATCCGTGTCATAGTATAAAGATCTTGGTGCAACATCGCGATAGACATTAAATAATGAATGTTCATATAACCCTTTCAGACCCAAGCAGTTTTTGGAAGTTTCAAGATATTTTTATATTTTTGATACTCAAAAAAATACATTCAAAACATGAATGTCATCAAATCTTCATTTTTCCCCATTTTTTCAAATTTTCAATTTTTTTTATTTGCGAAGAAATAATTCATTTCATTGAAATTTTTTCAGCCAAAATGATATAGGATATATCATCTTCACATACAATTTTTTCCAGAATTCTATTGATAAATTGTATGTAATAAATCACATTTTTTCAAGAGGCGTCTTGTCCTGTGGAATCCATCTCAAAAACTTCCTGAAAGTTCAGCTTTAAATGATGCCTTCTGGTGAAAGCCCCCCAAAGTTCATATTCACCATATTTCTAACTCAAAACTTACACATTCCTTCCAATCATGGTTTAATGCCGGAAGGTCAAAAAAAACATTCTACAGTGAGAAAAAGCAACCCACACATTTGTATCACCAGGGTCTGAAAGGGTATATCTACATCGGAAAATACAAATACAAAGCCACAACAGGCAAAGTATGGATAGCTCCTCGAATTACCCAAACATGTTTATCGTATTTCATTTTAAACGTGTAAATTGTGTTACAATTTACTACCTCCGGGGGTAAGCTGTTTCATTTATTAACAACCCCTATTTATTAACAACACTTAAAAAGTTTATAAACGTGAGAAGTTTTTGTGATTCATTGGATTGATTTTAAATTACAATTCTAAACCATATCAGTTGATACGAACCAAATTCGAAAGCTTATAAAGTGTACCAACCTGTCCCAACTTAATAAATGAAATTCGATCACAATGCAGTTGATATTTGTGTGTCTACACACACAAACCATTTTCTTTTTTTTTAGATAAACCCTTTTAATATAAAAGATGCATCATCTGTATAACTACATTTACCGCCGAAATTTTGCAAACTATCGTAAGTTTTTACTGATATGAACTGAAATTCATTGCATAATCATTCTTTTATTTGAAATGCCCACCGTGTATACAGAATACCAAATTTTATTCTACAGATGCATTTCTGAAACGGAATTGAAATGCTTGTAAAAAAAAATGTTTATCAAACATATTGTTGAGTATAATTTAATTTCAGAATTATACTAAATTACTTCCCTTTTAAAAAATTTTTAAAATATCGAATTTAATTCAACAGTATATAAATGCATTTAATATAGTTTTCAGATTAATCTGAACTCCAAGTTCCTTAGATAAGATTTCCCCGTAGGGAAAAAACGTTATGTGAAAGAAAGGTTAATTTTAAAAAAACGCGTAGATAGTATTGCATTCCCTGTTTATCTACAACACTCTAATCAAAAATTGAATTATTTTTCTAATTTTCATCTACATGAATGCCGCTTTTGAAAATATCTATATAAAGAATCTAACGAATTCGATTCACAAATTTCTTTGCTCAAATGTTCGATGTATGTATCTAGACATGAACGTAGGTTCAAAAGATAATAATCGAATGACTATCTATGAATTAGTCGATTCGATAGAAGTAATAGAAGAACTCTTCTTCCCTGTAATCGAAATAACCTTTCAATTTCTATATATGTATTCGAGACAAGAAACACTCGAGACGTAATACGAAAATGCATTTTCCATTAAGTTTTGTTAAGCCAATAAAATGAAATATTCAAGATAAAGAGAAAAAGGACGGAATGGCTTTCCCTCAAATTTACAATTTTACCGATGTTAGAGGTTTAATGATAAAGCTTCGGTTCACTAGTTTTCTCAAGCACGGACTATGTTTATCACTTCCATAATACATCAGGACGCTTCGTTTTGTGACGCTTCTCCCTTTGTCTATTTTTCTCTCATTAAAATTTGAAACCGGGAACTCAAAAGTAAATTTCAGAAACAAAAATTCTTGAAATCACACAATATTACTCAGAATTTGAGTGCTTCCATGAGAGTAAGAAATTATCATTTATCATGGGATTGAAAGGGATTAGAACAGCAAATAATCTAAGAAGAAATTCATTTACTCGTGTCATCATTTTCAGAATTCAAAAAAGGCTTCAATAACTCCTTCCCCCTCTCTCTCTCTCTTTTCGTGAGTTTTACTTATATATACAATGTACATATAAACGCTGTATGTAATATTTTCTTCATATGCTATAAATGCGTATTCGTGCAAAGAAACACTGCGTACTTGATAAAACTCTATATCATTATTTAAATGCGGATTTAAAATGTCGTTATTCTCTCTGTACATCATATTTTAAATTACCATCCATGCATTACTTTGAAAATCTAAGAACTCGTGTACGTAATAAAAGTATGATAAGTCCTTGATTGCTGAACAAAAAAAATAAATACTCGAATAGGGATTTATATGTTATGGGAGTAATAATACAAGCATAGATATAATATAAGTTAATCTTATGTCTATGTAATGCAGGGTGGACGAGAAGTCGTGGACACACTTTAAAAATTAATATCAAATCAACCAACTGACATAAAAAAAAGGCAGAGTTTGCACTAGGATACTATCATAGCCTAGAGTTTTTCTGATAGATTTTTAACAAAAAAAAGTTCAAATTTCACTCCCTGGTGGAGCCATAAAACAAAAAACTCAACATCTATCTATCTTCTATATATATAAAATTGATTTTCTGTCTGTCTGTCTGTCTGTCTGTCTGTGTGTGTGTGTGTGTGTGTGTGTGTGTGTGTTCTCTATACAAATCTACAATTTTAGATCGATCGTCACCAAATTTTGCATATATACCAAATGGGAACCGACTTGAACGATAGGCTGCTTTAAAATTTTGTCAGAGTAGGGCGAATGCCCCAAATGGGCTACAAACCTTAGGGCAACAATGGTTTTTGGGCCTCAGCAATCACTTTCCGAACATTTACTTTGGTTACCGTGGTTCCCTAGCAATGCGTTTAAGATGTGTATATGCCTTTACAATGCTTTGTCATTTCTTCAACGCTGTCAGTATATGTATAATATATTTATGCCTTTATAATGGTTTGCCACATTTTCAATACTCTCAGTAATGAGGTTTTTTGAATGATGTCATAATCATCATCAGCATCGCTTTGAGGGTCAGGAAAAGGGTGAGCCTCATAGAAATCAGTGTTAAAATTGCCGATTTTAATGTGGAAAAGCGGAAATTTGTTGGTGTTTTCTGTCACATCAATAATTTAAAAAATTGTATAGAATTCTCGATTTTTGAAATATTGAGTTCGCTTTAGAGATAGATATACGATGCCCAGGAGATTAAATATGAAGTACTTAGCCGGACCTACTTTTGAGTGGGCCATTCATGCAATAACATTGATTTCAACTTTTTATTTATATCTCCTCAAGCATGAAAATTAATATCTATATATTGTTTTTTAATATTCAACTTCATAAATTCACATATAGTTTAGGTTGTTTTAAAATTAATTTTTGGGCCCGTAAAAAGTAAATCGAAAAAATTCCACAGCTTTAATTAAGCATTTTTTGAAGCAGAAACAGGCAGAGATGGATAACTTGAAGTTCAAAGGGAGGAATCGAAATACCCGCACCCTTTAAAAAAAGAAAAGAAAAAAAAAAAAATATATATATATATATATATATATATTTTTACGTTTCTTTAAATCTAGATTTGTTTCTTTCATGAGTCGCACCGGAAGTCACCATACTGGTGAACTTAGACACGGTTTGCATGTCCCTCAAAGAAAGAGGGAGGTATCACGTGATCCAAAAAAGCCTCTTTGAACAAAACCCGGGCAACGCCGGGTATATTATAGCTAGTAACACATAAAATTCAACACAAACAGTGCATAATTAATATTTATGACAATTCACGTTACATAAATCTATCACATTTCAATATGACTGCCCTTTTCAGCTCGGGCTACATTTACGGGTGAAAGGGTATTTCATGATGAAACATGGTGTTTTATGTAACGCAAATTATCACAAATGTTAGTTATGCACTGCTTGTGTTGCACTTTACGTGTTATGTCATTAGTTTTATAGCGTCACCCATGAGTGAAATTTGAACTTTTTTAATTTATCAAAAAACTCTAGGCCATGATAAGTAGTATTTAAGTGTAAACCGTGCCTTTTCATGTCAATTGGTTGATTTGTTATTAATTTTTAAAATGTGTCCAGGGCTACTCGTTCACCCTGCATATCTACGAAAATTTTAACATTAGGGGCTGGCTTCATGTTCATAATCAGTGTTATTATTATTCAATGTCCGATCGTGATTATCAAGCGCTCTTTCAATAAAAAGGTAGTGGCACAAAGTCTCTTTCTTTTGCAAAGCGTGAACTTTTAAATTCCTACGAAAACCGCAAGTGAACTCATATGAAGACCAATCATTAACGATACGATTCCATCTTTTTCGTCCGTGAAAACATGAATCTCTTAATCTCCAATAAACCTACAGAATAATTATCGATACAATCATTACTTCACGCTGTCATTAAAAATTAGCTTAGTCAACCCATTAAAAATTGTTTTCACTCTGCGACCAAATTTCTATTCTGAGTTTTAAGTAATCCTTTCTCCAAGTTCTAATAACAGTGTAAAGAGATATTTATGGTCGTTGCCATTCTCTACACCATCTCGCCTTTAATTTAATATTCGCCATTATAACATAATCTCCTTGGAACACAACTAATCCAGGATTTCAATGTAGTCACCTTCTTCTTCTTCTTTGGTGTGACAGAAAACAGGAAGCGTTGATATCTACCAAAATGTTCCTCTTTTCTTGGCCTCGTTTATTGGATTACGACTAATGTATATTGCAGCACGGCGAGGCCGTTTCAAGCAAACACAAATTCGCATTGAAAATTCCCTTATCGATTGAAATATATTAAATGACGAGGTTAAATGTAATGAGAGGAGAACTATGCACTTTTCTTACCTTTTGCTGGCCCAGAGCCAGGTGGGGAGAATCGAGGTGAGAGAGGACTGGCAATATTATCAATTCCACCGGCAAAACCTCTTGCCACCAGCTAAAGTGCTAATGCGGATCATAATTTTAAACTCTTATTAAACTAATGGTATAATTTTCCTCTCTCTCCAAAACAATCTGTGCTGATTTATTGCCGGCAGTTTCATTTTTTAAGCGCTAGTGAAAGGAAGCGCCAAATAAAACATAATTGTTCTCTAAATTTACATAATGTAACACTTGATTGATATTGCCATTCGTGCTCATGATTTTAATAATATTATAATATTTTTTTTAATTCAATTTGCTTTGCTTTAGCCAAAATAGTTCAGAAAGGTTGATATGCTAGCGCGGCATGCTAGAAGAATAATGCTACAGAATATGACTCATTTATGATGAAACCACTTTTTCCAAAATTGTTACAGTTTATGGTATTTTTTTTTTCTACGGTACTGTAACTAATGTCCGCATGCAATTTTTTATTTTTATAATTCCTGTGAACTACTTCCCAAACCGGCGTTTTTCAACCGGGTTTCGTAGAAGGTCTCTCGAGGCATCGCTAAGGGTTCCGTGAGAAATAGTGATGAATAACCTTGGCAAATAATTCTGATAATGTTCTAGAGAAATGTATCCTCAATCTTTCTGAAAAGAAGGACCAGTAAAATGTTCGAAATCATTTGACGGACCACTTGTGTCCCGTATTATGGGTCATTCCTGTAATTTTCGTTGTTTCGATCTCTTTTTATGCATTCGTTCCGTTTTTTTCAACGATGCTTACTTGAATTTGCAATACTTACTAAAATAGTGAATTCACATTCAGCGTTTTGATAGTATAAATTATTTTATGATAATTGTGGCAAAAATTATAAATATTCATCTTACATATTTGTCACGATTAACGTTTTGTCCTCAATTTTTTTATAATTTCAATCATGATTGGTGATTCATGCTTACTTCTGCAATTTTTTTTAATGACAATTTACGATGTCCCGTATTTTAAGAATTATTATTTAGGATCATGGTTCACCAAATTTTATTTTTCCTCAAAAAATATGGTCATCAGATCACGTTTAAACATTTTTTCGTAAAATATGTTTTTGTTTACTGTGATTTGTAGCAGCATTCTGGGAACCACAGAAAACCAACTTCAGCCGACCACTACTGTGGTGCCGGTGGGGTTCGAACCCGGGTAGTCACGATGAGAGTCCGTCACTATGACTACGCGACAGCACAGCGGCAATTTCAAACTACTAATGTTGTTAATAATAAAACTGAATATCACGGTTTTACTAGATCGTCACTGTAAAATCAAAGCACTGCACAAGAAAACGATTCGTTTCTGTGCTTTGAGTCATTGTTTCTTAATGCAAGCTATTGGAAACGATGCACCGTATTCCGCCGATGTGAATTTCACTACTTTAAGAAAAAAATTTTATTGTTTAGTCCGCAGCAACTCATGTGAAAATTCTGTCCGTCAATAATGAAAAGAAATGGAAAAGGAGTTACTTGCCACACTTTTGTAAAAAATATGTCGATTCTCCCATTGGCATTTATCCGTTATCTATAAGTCATTAAAAATTATGTTTTAGAAAATAATTTTTGAAATGTTTACTTCTATATTCAAAACTTTCAGAAAAAACAGGGCTTCAGATAAGATGCAGCGGTATATATATACATATATATAATTCGCTCTTAAAAGTTTCAATGTTTTTTAACGTATGATCCGCGAATCATACGCAGGTAAATGTTGTATAATTCAAAAAAATAATTTTTCTTCAATTAGAAAGTTTAAAAAAGCAATTATTTAAAAAAAAATAGTCTATGACCAAAGAGAGTTCATAAATATCCCTATCTCTAACATTGAATACGAACCCCAAATTCAAATCATCATTCATTCACAAATCACGTGTCCAAAAAAAACAATAAAAGAACGAGTCACAAAGATAATCGCTTAAGAATACGATTTGTTTTCCTATTCGCACAGTAAAATATCCAAAACAGATTAAAAAAAAGAACAAAGAATATACACTCTCTCTTTTCTCTCTCTCTCTCTCTTTCTCTCTCTGTTCCACACACACATGCAGAGTATATCAATAACAATTAATCAGCTGATGTCCTTCATAACCACTCAAGATGGGAAAAAAGCTAAAAGTTGCAAATCGATATCGTTCCGAGCAAATTTATCAGGCGTTAATATGATTAAAAGTGAGAAGTGGGTTGGGAGAAAAGAAGACGAAAAAAATATATATAATATGCCCCCCCCCCCTTTTCGTAATATTCTGTGTAATTATTATTCCGCTTGCGACGACTGAGACGGGAGAGATAATGGTTAAAAACAATTAATGGCGCAATTAATCTCGTGGATTGGGTTTTCCTAATGAGCTCAACGTTAATCGTTAAAACCTTGTCCTCGTACCGAGAGAGAGAGCGAGGAGAAAGGGGAAATGTGTAGCCCTTCTTTTCAGAATTTAAAAAATAAAAAAATCTCAACTTTCTTTCAGTAGCACGATCTATAGGTACTTTTAGAAGAGAGGTGGAGAAATTGATATAGATTAAGTACCTTACTTCGATGGTGCGGGGGGTTGCATGGGTGGAAAAAATAATTTGCTCTCCACCTTGATGAATTTCTTTTACTTTGTTTAACTTTTCAAGGTAATGAAATAAAGGTAAACTCAAAGGGTCCCGTTAACTACTTTCCACTTAAGGATACGCTATATAACCTATACCAGTACTTACTCATTAAAAAAGAGTTTCGAATCGAAGCTAATTATTCACGGTGAACATTCTGTTGATTGCGTCTATTGCTACCTGATGCAACCTTTTCATTTATTTCTTTTTTTCTCATTTATATTTTTCTTATTAGCTTAGCAGAATAATGATCTCTTTTGGTGAAAAACTCATTGCCATTGTGTAATACAGAATGTACCAAAGATAGATTTTGATGAATAAAATGAAAACTACCCCTTCTGTAATATCCAATTGCAAATTTTTGGAGCATTCTATTCAAAATGATACCAAGCTAATAACTAGGGATAGGATTTATATGACTTCGAATTTTTTTTCATGATTATGCATATTCACAATTTTTTTGATAGATCCTATACAAGCTCAACTTTAATTATTAAAACCTTGGTCCTCGTACTAAGAGAGAGGGAAGGAATGTGAAGCCCTTCTTTCCAAAATTAAAAAAAAGAAAGATAAAAATCCCAACTTTATTTCGGTGGTAGCACAATCTATAGATTCTTTTAGAGAAGAGATTTAGAGAAATTTATATTGATTAAGTATTTTGATGGTGAGGGAGTTGCGTGGGGAAAAAATAATTTGCTCTTCACCTTGATCGATTTCTTTTACTTTGTTTCAAAGTAATGAAATAAAGCTAAACTCATAGGGTCCCGTTAACTATTTTCCACTTAAGGATACCACCTATATAACCTACTAGCTATAATACCCGGCGCTGCCCGGGTTTTCTTCAATGAGGCTTTTTGGATCACGTGATTCCCCCCTTCTTTCTTTGAGGGACATACAAACCGTGTCTAAATTAACCAATATGGCGACTTCCTGCGCGACTCATGAAAGAAACAAATCTAGATTTAAAGAAACATAGAAAGTATTATTTTTTCCTTTTTTTAAGGGGGCACTAAGTGTATTTCTATTTCCCCCCACCCCCCTGAACTTCAAGTTATACATCTGTCTGTTTCAGCTTCCAAAAATGCTTAAGCATTTTGGAAGCTGTGGAATGTTTTCGATGTCCTTTTTACGGGCCCATAATTAATTTTAAAAAACATTTTAAACTATATGAATTTATGCAGTTAAATATTAAAAGACAATACGGAGACATTAATTTTCATGATTGAGAAGATATAAATAAAAAGTTGAAATCAATGTTATTGCATGAATATCCAACTCAAAAGTAGGTCCGGCTAATTACTTCATATTTTATCCCCTGGGCTTCGTATATCTCTCAATATTTCAAAAATTGAGAATTCTATGCAATTCTCAAAATTAAATTGTTTTTAAAATTTTTTTAAATTATTGATGTGACAGAAAATCCCACCAAATTTCCGCATTTCTACAGTAAAATCGGCAATTTTAACACTGATTTCTATGATAATCGCCCTTTTCCTGACCCTCAAAGCGATGTTGATGATGATGATCATGACGTCTATTCAAAAAGCCTCATTACTGAGAGGATTGAAAATGTGGCAAACCATTATAAAGGCGTAAACTATTACACATATACTGGCAGCGTTAAAGAAGTGACAAACCGTTATGTCATCGTATACACGGCATGTACCATATACACGTCTGAAACGCATTGCTAAGGAACCACGGTAGACAAAGTAAACGTTCCGAAAGTTATTGTTTGCCCTGCTCCGACGAAATTTTAAAGTAGCCTATCGTTCAAGTCGGGTACCATTTGGTATATATTCAAAATTTGGCGACGATCGATCTAAAATTGTAGATTTGTATAAGGAACATACACACACACACATACAGACATACAGAAAATCAATTTTATATACATAGATACCAGTACTCATTAAAAAGGAGTTTCAAATCAAAGCTAATTATTCACGGTGAACATTCTGTTGATTGTCCATTGCTTTCTGATGCAGCCTTTCATTTATTTCGTTTTCTTAGACTTTCTTCAACTAAATAGAATAATGATCTCTTTCGGCTTAAAAGTCACTGAAGTTGTGTAAGGCCGAAGTCACACTATAAAAGCTTTATTAGAGTTCTTTTATAAAACTTGAAAAATGCAACCAATAAGAGTATCGGTTACATAGTAGACTTATTGGGTTTTTTTTTCAAGTTTTGTTAAAGAACTTTTATCAAACTTTTATTCCGGCCTAATACAGATTGTACGAAAGATAGATTTCGATGAATAAAATGGAAACTGCTCCTCTTTATAATACGCAACTGCAAATTTTTTTGGAGCATTCTATTCAAAAAATAAGAATCTAATATCTATAGAGATAAGATTTTTCTATGACGATGAATTTTATTTTGTGATTTTGCGATTTTTAGGTGATACATCATTCTTTTCTATGATTTTCAATCCATGTTTTCCTATTTTTCGAGCAATATTTTTCATACTTTTGCATTTTCAATGAAAATGGGTTTTTCCTGCTAGCCTAGTACACATTTCATTTTCCTACTGAAAGACTACTACACGATTGAGGTATAAAGAGGTCAATCTTGGTATTCAGGAAATCTGTACGCTCATTCTAATAACATTACTGATCCCTTCTACCCCTTTTTTTCCAGCTGGAGATAAATTGTTTCGGAATAGACCTGTTGCACGCTAGTCTTGTACTCGAAGGTGCCTGGTGGACCTCAATGTCCACTATTCTCTTTCTCTCCAATGATAATGTGGCTGCAAATTAATTCATTAACCATTCGATTCTGAGCAGGTTACACACATAACAAGGCCTCAATATTTTCATATTCTCTACTGTTGTCGGACAAGGGCATAGACGGTGCTGAGTTCGCCTGTGTTACTGATTCTTGGATATGCATGTGGGAGTTGAAACTGAAGAGTTTCAATCCGAATAAAAACTTTTTTTTTTTTTAGAAATAGAATTGATTGTATTAATTTTTCTCATTCTGACATCAATTTACTAAAATTCTTGTCACGGAATATAGAAAAGAATAGTTTTAGGTTTTTTCCTACTTAATATGGCATATTTTTAGTTTTTTGGAGCACAAAAGCATTTTCGTAGAACATTTTCTATCAGTTTTTATGTCACAGAAATATCCTTACCCTACAAATAATATAGAATAGTCTCAGTAATCACTCTGTTGATTTCCCCCACCCAACAAATTTTAAATATTCTGAAATCTAAATCATTACAATGACCTTTCATAGTGCTGGAATTGAGCAAATCAAAAGTCGCAGTATCGCCGTATCTAAGTTCAAACCTTGTCGGCGGCACAGTGGTTGCTGACTGGTGTTAGTTCTCTGTAGTTTTCCAACTTCAAAGCGCGATTGCATTTGAAAGTCTCTCCACAGAGAGTAAAGGGCTTCAACGTCACACTCAAATAACACGTTCACAAGTTCAGACATCTGTCTTGTTTCACTTCAAAATATTGAAAACCAATTGCCGCACCAGAAAAACACGAAATACGCATAATTTTCACAATATGAATACGTTAGGCGCGCACGCACACACAAATTAAACCTAAACATATTACTAGAATATAGATATTATAGGGTAGTACCGCAAAATACTTAACCCGGCCCTAATCTTTAACTTCATACATGCTCCACTGATCGATAATGATTTCTTCGGGTAATCAAAATAGAATAATTTGATAGAAATTATGTGAAATACTGAATGGTAATAAATGGAAAATAATGAAAGTTTATGAATGGTAATAAATGGAAAATAATGAAAGTTTATGAATGGTAATAAATGGAAAATAATGAAAGTTTATGAATGGTAATAAATGGAAAATAATGAAAGTTTATGAATGGTAATAAATGGAAAATAATGAAAGTTTATGAATGGTAATAAATGGAAAATAATGAAAGTTTATGAATGGTAATAAATGGAAAATAATGAAAGTTTATGAATGGTAATAAATGGAAAATAATGAAAGTTTATGAATGGTAATAAATGGAAAATAATGAAAGTTTATGAATGGTAATAAATGGAAAATAATGAAAGTTTATGAATGGTAATAAATGGAAAATAATGAAAGTTTATGAATGGTAATAAATGGAAAATAATGAAAGTTTATGAATGGTAATAAATGGAAAATAATGAAAGTTTATGAATGGAAAATAATGAAAGTTTATGAATGGAAAATAATGAAAGTTTATGAATGGAAAACAATGAAAGTTTATGAATGGAAAACAATGAAAGTTTATGAATGGAAAACAATGAAAGATTATGAATGGACCTTATGTAAGTGCCTGTAAACGGTAAATTCGAAAATGAGCTGTGAATCGTACACCCTGCTTTTTATTGGACTTTGATTTGCATATTTCCAGTGATTTACTTTCTTGCTGCGCCTTCTGTCAACAAAAATTTCAATGTTTTTTCCTGTACAGAGAAAAAAATTCCCCTTTGCGAGAATAGCTTTTTTCACAAACCGCATTCAAATATACCAATTTCTTCAATTTTTATGAATTTCCAAACTACTCACGAATTTATGAACACCCTGTATATACGCAATATTTAGCTATTCAACAGACAATTGGCGACATTTTTTTCGGTGAGAATTACTGATGTCCCTATTTATGTGATCCACATTTCCCACATACTTTTCTCTATCAAATATAGACATCCACACACAATCATAATGACATCATAACTTCGTGCCCAGTAACATTTGAGCACATTTTTCGTCCCAAAGGGTATACAAAACGTTACCGGGTTACAGTATAACGACTAATGTTAATATTTGTTGTGATCTTTGATGTTGTTACAACCTAATTTGACTGTCTTGAAAAAAATATTTTTTTTCAAATTTCATTTCGGAAAGTAATGAAAAATTGAATTGACTGAAAATATTTTTGTGAAAATAGTTTGAGAATATTCCAATGATGTTCTGTCAATTCTCCGTTCGCGTTGATAATTTGCTCCCGCATGCATTCACACGCACATACGGTATGATCAAAATTCAAGAGATTCGGCTGGTCATTTGCATATTTTATCATTCATGCAAGTCTGTTCTGCCGATGAATCATTTCTCTTCCTCCTTCCGCTTTAGGACTTCGAATAAGCGTATTTCACTGTCCAACGAACTAATATTTCAGCTCGACTATTTCTACGTTGCAGACGGAAATTCCTGCGACTAATTTATACCCCAAGCAAAGCCGTTAAATGAGAATTTAAAACGTCATTCGTGTGTGGTCAGGCGCTGTGAGCGGTAAATTGATTTGGTACCTGATCGGCGGGAAAATCGTATTTCCCATTAAAGGCATCCTCACATGGGGATACTCAAATCGAACTCGAGTAGCCTCAACTTGAGAGTTGAGTTGACTTGGAAGAGTCGAGTTGCCCGTTCTCCCTCACACGGCGCTACTAAAAAATCTCAAAGCCAGGGAAAATGAGTAAAAAATGGCACGACACATTGTGAGTTTACCTTCTTATCTTCCTGTAGCTCGTAAACCGGAATAGGGAAAAAAACTGAAATTTCTATTGATTCTAGTACGATGATGGTATTATTATTATTATACACTGCTGGCCACCGTAAATGCAACACCCTGAAGGAAGCATGCAAATAATATGAAATTTACAACATGCATTAGCGGAGGTGAGATATGCAAATGATTAGAATTTCAGCGCAGACGCACATCACGCGCGCCTGTGGCGCCACTTCAAAGCGCTATTTAAGGCTTGGAGATTTCGACGATTTGAAGTACAGCAATTGTGTTTCTCTTGTGGTTTTTTCAAAAAAACGATCAATTATGCCTCGTAGAAAACAGCGATCATCTTTTGATCAAGTATCCGAGTTCGACAGAGGAAGGATAGTGGCCTACCGAGATTGTGGATTATCTTTCAGGGAAATCGGTAGTCGTGTTGGACGAAACCAAACAACTGTAATGCGGATATGTGATCGTTGGATGCAGGAGGGTACGACGGACCGACGTGTTCGATCGCATCCACCTCAGTGCACCACTTCACGTGATGACAGGCGTATTGTGCGTATGGCAGTGACGGATCGCTCAGCCACATCACGAACTATAGCACAGCACATTCAGTCTGTACCGCATCATCCAGTGTCTGCACGTACCATTCGACGCCCTTTACAGCAGAGTGGTCTGTCCGCAAGACGTCCATTGCTTCGTCTACCCTTGACGCAGAACCACAGACGTCTCCGCCGCCAATGGTGCGATGAAAGAAGGATGTGGACGGCACAATGGAATGAAATTGTCTTTACTGACGAGTCACGCTTCTGTCTGCAACACCACGATGGTCGGATTCGAGTCTGGAGACACCGTGGAGAGAGGATGCTGAACAGCTGCGTTATGCACCGCCACACTGGTCCTGCACCGGGTATTATGGTATGGGGCGGTATTGGATATCACTCTCGCACTCCTCTAGTACGCATTGCCGGTACTTTAAAAAGCCAGCGCTACATCTCCGAGGTGTTGGAGCCAGTTGTCCTTCCTTACCTTCAGGGCTTGCCCACAGCCATATTTCAACAGGATAATGCGCGACCACACGTGGCACGCATTGTCCAAAGGTTCTTCGTCAATCGCCAGATTGAATTGCTTCCCTGGCCAGCTCGCTCTCCGGATCTTTCGCCGATAGAAAACATATGGTCCATGGTTGCTCAACGATTGACCCAGATTACGTCCCCAGCTGCCACACCAGATTAACTTTGGCAACGCGTGGAAGCTGCTTGGTCTGCTGTACCCCAAGAACACATCCAAAGTCTCTTTGAATCAATGCCGAGGCGTGTGGCAGCGGTGATCTCCAACAATGGCGGCTACTCTGGCTACTGATTTTGGCAGGAACCACACTTCACAGAAGTCTATAAATTTAATCATTTGATGCTTGGTCAACATGTTATCTACAAAATAAATATTGTTGCGATATCTCTTGTCTTTCTTGGTGTTGCAATTTGGGTGGCCAGCAGTGTATTATAAATTATGTTATCCTACACCATTATCTCCGCTATAAAAGACGAATTGGAAGAAAATTGTAGGTACACATCCATACCTTGAAAAAATTATTCCTTGTAGATTATTCGATTCAGTACAGGACCGTCTTAAGTGTATCGTGAGCCTCAGGCAAATAGATTTTATTTGAGCCCCTCCCGCTAACGTCTCTAGAAACCTAAATACGAATTCACATGCTCACTCTCGTAAATTTGATCCAGATTTCATTTTCATGAGGCCCCACGGATCGTACCCGAGTGGACCCATGCGTTAAGAAGACACTGTTTCGTAAATTTCGCAAAAAAAAAAAATTTTTTTAGTTAAAAATTTCGCATTTATTCGCAAAAGAATTTTGCATTCGTTCGGTAAGAATGACAAAACTCGTTTTAGTATAATTACGTCCTATTTCTAATTATGACATGTTTTAATTTAAATTAATAGCTGCTGCTGTAAAAAAATTTATGGGGTTACGAAAATTTTTTTTTGTATTTGAAGTTTACTACTATACTGTGTGTGTGTGCGCGCGTGTGCGTGTGTAATATATTTGTTGCCAAAGTTATGCATGTTTCGGTAGTTTGGTTATACTGTTGACATTTGAAGTCTGCACGACATAGCCAAAAAGTCTTTTGGTTTACCATCAGAAGTAGCTGTCTGTTAAAATGATCGTTTCTTCCATCCTGTGTCACTTCTTTGAAAAATATTTTTCAGAATAGACTTCCAGTAATAAATATACAAATACAAATACAACGCCACAACAGGCAAATTGCCCAACGAGGTGGCTGACTTAAGAACATCATGGATCCCCGAGCCATTTTTTGGATACAACAATGATGTAGGTGTTGTTGTGGCTTCACATGGTCAAAATGCTTCATTCGTTGCATTTGATGTCATGTGTAGAGTCGATTTATTTGAAAAATTAACTGTTGCTGCGTTAGCATAATATTGTGAGCCCCGTCTGGCCCATTCTTTGGCCCAGAATGACCCATTTAGGCTCATTTTCGCCCCCCCCCCTCCTAAGTGGGTCTTGTGTGGATGCACCTGTTGCACCTGCCCGGTTACGACACTGTATGTAAGTATAGTGCTGAAGGTCTGCCTGCTCTCTGCGGAGACACTTTTTAGAATGGGAAACCGGCTACCCATCGCACTTCAAAGTTGAATATATAGTTCACGTCGGTGAATCCGATCATTACATTGGGATGTGGGGCTTCTTATAACAATAACCGAATGATAACTATATCCAAGAAAATTCCAAGTAGTTCCAAATTCCATTCCAAATTTGCAAGTAGGGTGACTATACATCACGTTAGCTCATACGGGACGAATAGTAAACGGGCATTAATAAAACCGGATAACGCTGTCTTTCTTCCACACATAATTGGTTGCAAAATGTTGACATTGACATATTTCTAGAGCAAGTGACAACCCTAAAAACATTTTCTCAGTCAGTCAGGCAAATAAGTAAGAGCTCTTCTAAATATTTCTTCTTGAATTTTATGATTGGTATTATAGTGCGAGTTTCCGCGTTTTTGGACATTGAGAAACAAATCTTTGAAACATGCAAATACAAGTCTTTTTTTTTTGCATCACAACTGAGTTGTGTTTTTTGTTTTTTGTTGTTTTTTTTTCAGAATTCCACTTCCGTCATCTCAGGTTCCGACCCACGCACGAAGTGAAATTCTCGTTGGAAAGAAAAATGCTTTGGATATATAAAAGAGGTGGGAATTCTACTTTATTCCTGTCAAAGAACAACGTTCACGTGTTTCTCTTGTATTTCATGAAACTTGAAGGGGAAAAGAATCAGCAAAATAACGCTGACAGCATTCGGCTCAGTTCTAGGAAAACCGCCTTGTCACTTCAAATGCAAAGCAAGTTCTAAGAAAGCAACGAGAAAAGTTTTTGTGCGGTATGTTTCGTTTTTGGTTTTTTTTTCGTCCAATGGAATTTTTACACATACGTATTCTTCGTAAGATTTGCATCGTATAGTGTGGTCTGTCAAAAGATTTCAAGAACTACATTTTTCGTCACGTTTTCATCACGTAGTTCTCTGGTTGAATCTGAAATAAACGTTTCATAATGTTATTACAGGAATTATTTTTAAATCGAAATTTTGAAAGTGGAATTCTGAGAAATTAGCATCATCTAATTGTTCTTATTTGACTTGAAGAAGTAGAAAAGGAGGTAAGGGCTTCCACACAATACTTGCTGAGGTTTATATGGCTGTGGTCTAACTGAAGGAGATGCTCTCAAGGTAAAACACCGTCGTCTGTACGAGTTCATTTCACTCAATGTTTCCCCAACACCAACGGTTGTCATCGTCAGGAGTTGTGAAAGAAAGAGAAGAAGGATGAAGCTTAGCAAGACGTGGATTGCAGCTCTAAAGTACATCTTTGTTCAGAGACAATCAAATAAATCAGTGAAACTGCAATCAGAATAAGAATGTTCGCGTCCATAGTCGTAATCGTGAAGATGTCATTCACGTGATACCAGCAGGTTGATATTCAATACGACGAATCAGAACTAAGAAGAATCAAGGCTGGAAAAGCATAGGCACGCATTGATCACTAGTCGATTTAGCTGTTGAAAAGTCGGTCTACCATCTGAAAAGTCACAAGGCACCAAATCCGAGCTGAAAGGGTCAAAAAAACATTGAAACCAAAAGAATTAAGGAAAATTATTTCTGTTCCCTCCTAGGAGAAGCTCCAAATCCGAGGTTAAAGGGAGGAAAAAAATAAAAAATAAACGTTCATTTTGTCAATAATTGTTGGGAGAAATTGGAAGGATTCGCCAAACATATGTCCCGCACATGAGGTGATCCCTACCTCGAAAGACCCATCTTATCCATCATTGGGGGAAATAGGTCGTCTGTATTGCAAAATACAAGATCACAGTGACCGATTCTATACAATAATAAGCCACTTCCAGACAAATCACACTGGATCCGCTCCTGGGTCCATGCACCATCCGAGATTCTGGGGAATATTTTAGGGGATTATTGAGACCTGGATGAGAAAGCAATCAATACATAATTTTTATATTACTGTATATATTGAATACGAAAATGGTCCACCAGACCGGAATCAAAAATTTTTACCCCAATGCTTAGCCCTAAGGCAGGAATGCAAGACCTCCACCCACGGGCCAGATGCTGCCCGGAAAGATGTTATAACCGGCTAACGAAAGGTGTATGGTTAGAAATGTATCAATGTGCACACAACACGATAAATACTCAGACTGACCATATTTCTTTCATAAAAATTCGGGAAATCGAAATGCGTACCCCAATTATCGCAAACAAAAATTATCAGAGGCAATTAAAGTGGCCAATTACAGCGAAACAAATTATCAAACGTAAGTAAAGTTCGAAACTACCTACCACTAGAATCGCCTATGGGGGAAAATAGAGGGCTGCTGCAAGCAGGGCCGCAACTAGGGAGGAGTAGGTGGGTCTCGTACCCCGGGCGCTGGACCAGAGAAAGCGCAAACTTTATTCTCAAACCTCTCCTTCAACATTACAAGGGAACGCCAAAATGCGCACTTGCCCCGGGTGACCAAACATCTAAAGATTAGTTGCGGCCCTGGCTGCAAGTCGCAATGGGTAAAAATTCACACAATTCAAATTATCATTTATAAAAAACGTAAAGGTTTCACAAATATATGAAATGATTATAATATGACTATAATTTATTATAGCAGAGTCATAATTATCATAGCAGAGTCATAATTATCATAGCAGAGTCATAATTATCGTAGCAGTGTCATAATAATCATTGCAGAGTCATAATTATCATAGCAGAGTCATAATTATCATAGCAGTGTCATAATAATCATTGCAGAGTCATAATTATCATAGCAGAGTCATAATTATCATAGCAGTGTCATAATAACCATTGCAGAGTCATAATTATCATAGCAGAGTCACAAGTATCATAGCAGAGTCATAATTATCATAGCAGAGTCATAAGTATCATAGCAGAGTCATAATTATCACAGCAGAGTCATAATTATCATAGCGTGATTCAGAAGTCACGTAAGTTTTCAAAATTTCTGATTTCAAATTAATAGTGCCTCGTTGAAAATAAATGGTGCCTCGTTGCCTAGGGAAAAAAGGGACATTTTTTGTTAGAAAGTATGGACAACTGAAACTATGGGATATTCCGTAAAATGCAAGTCACGTGTAGTCACCCTATATATATGTAGATATAAAAATTTCTACCCCTGCGATCGAAAGAAATGCCGCACATCTGAAACGGTCTGAAAATTGTGTGAACCCTTACCCTAAGCGCTGATGGGCGGATTACAAACGGGTTGGCAAACAACCTATGAGGGTGCATCCAATTTAAAAGGGGTCCATGGACTTCATCTCACTGGCACAAGGGGTCCGTGGGAGATGAAAGCATCAGGACCCCCTACTTCTGACGGAGGAAAGAAATTTCAATCGAACTAAATAGAAATCACTGCTTTTAATTGTAAATATTTTTGCTAGATGGCACTACTAATCCAACATTGAACTTCGGAATTTTCGTTGTTGCTGATGAAAAAAAAAACATTGCCCCACGTTATAGATTTGCCCATGGTCCCCATAAAGGGGGGGCTGACAGGGCTCTAGCCCTGAGGCCCGGGACAGTTCTCATCATTTTTTGCTTTTTCACACTATAAATTAACTACAGAAGGGGCCCGTGAAAAGTCTGACCAGGGGGCCCGCAAAAGATCTCAGCCCAGAAGCCCCGCTCCAGGATGTGGGGACCATGGATTTGCCGCAGCATATTTACCACACTTTCGATTACCGCGTCGTAACATTTGGCCATCCTAATAACTGCATGGCCTGAATATGAGAAAAACGAATAGTCTTTTATACAGGGTGTCCTGTGAGTGCTGCTTTATCTCATCAACCGTTCGTCGTAGAGGTATGATTCCAGTTTAAAAAATGCTCAAAACGTGTTCAAAAATCACCCTGTACCAGTTTTGAAAGTGGAAATACAGTGTGTCACAATATTAAAAATCTATAATTTTTATACGGTCACTCTGTCCTCTAACTTCCACAGTCAAAAAGTTGTTGCCCTATCTCTTCTGAGACCAACAAAGAAAAACCTGTTTTTAAGTGTAATATTCACTCAGACATTTGAGTTCAAAAAGCGGAAAAAAGTTGGGAAAGAACAGCATAAATGGGGGAAAGAATGGTTGCCCGTCAGTTTTGTGTTCTTTCCCAACTTTTTTTTCTCCGATTTTTTTTACTTAAATATTTCATCGAATATTTCAGTTAAAGACCTGTTTTCCAAAACCCGTTGTCAGGGGAAGAAAACTTACAACGGTATCTATGTTCGGGGTTGCCATTTCGAGTTTCAAGAACAGGCCATTTCGAGTTTCAAGAACAGGCCATTTCGAGTTTCAAGAACAGGCCATTTCGAGTTTCAAGAACAGGCCATTTCGAGTTGTTTGACACACGCACTCACTCTTAAGGGTTATAATGGTTGTTGCAGTTTTGTTCTTCCAGATCTGTTTTTTGGACTGTCTTTTTCATGTTATCCGGGGTAAAGCTGGCCATAGAATAGCATCTGCCCAGCTTGGAGGCAACTTGAATTCTTGTGTTCTGGGAATTTTGACAGTGATTGATCAAAGCGTGCAAAAATGTGTGGGTGAAAAAATAAGTGATATTTGTTTCCCAGAAAAGAAGAAAAAAATTCCTCAGAAAAAAAGAAAAATTATTTTCGGAAACCTGAAAAAAAAAACGAGGACAAGAAAAGGGAAAATTTTCTAAAATGGAAGGAAGACGCTTAAAATGATATCTGAAAGGAGGACGTCTGGCAGCCATAACTAGGGCCGGACTTAGGTAGGTGCGAGGGAGCACCCACGCCGGGCCGTCAACTTTTAGAGACCGCAAAACAGAATAAGAATACTTTGATTACATTGAGACACATTTTGACTTATTAACAAAGCAATAGCTTAAAATTCTGTTCAAGACAGGGAACCCACTGCTCTTTGGGGTTTTGAAAGACCCCCCTCCTCGAAGCCAGACTCAACCCTCCAACCGACCTCTATCGCATTTGTTCGGGCCCTGGGAAAAAATGTAATTTTTAGGGTGCCTTATAAATAATATTCTTTGAGGCAGATTCGGGGGGGGGGGGGGGTTGTGCCTATAATGCGAAAGGCACACAGAATTCTCCCTCTAACAATACGTAGTTATTTAAAACTACACGGGGGGGAAGGCTAAATGTGCTTTCCTCAGCTGAAAGAGTATTTAGTTGCAGCTCTGGATACGCCGTCTAGCCCTGATAGCCCTTCCATTACCGCTTTGGTGGTCGAGTGGTCATAGTGACGGACTCGCATCGAGAGGACGCGGGTTCGAATCCTACCGTCACCCCAGTGGTGGTCGGCTCAAGTTTGTTTCCTGTTATTCCCAACTTCGAGAGGCGAATGCGAGCTGGTCTCGCCACAGACAGCAACAGGCCTACAAACGGTATAAATATTCAGTCACTACACTACATTCACTTCATTTCTGAAATATTGACGGCAGCACTTAAAACTTAAACGCAACACTAGATACGTGCGCAGACTGTTAGGTACTTACTTACACTTCCGGCACAAACAACATACTAGGTAGTAAATTGTCATTGCGATAGACTAAACTAGTCTAGTTGCGCTCGGTTTGAAAGAAAGCCCTCACATTGTGGTGTGGTGTGCAAATGCCCCCCCCCCTCCATCTTGTCGGGTCCCTAAGCCACTTGCACACTCCCTAGGTCATTCTCGTGTTCATTCACGTGCTTGCTCACGCCTCAAGTCACTCTTTTGCCGACTCAAATGCTTACAAATTCTCTTAGGTCACTCTTTTGTTCACTCAGGTGCTTACAAATTCTCCTTTGTGGTCCAAGTGCCCAGCTGTCTGGGCAGAGGCGAATTTATTAAGGGCAAAACCAATTTTGTCGCCCTTCTCCCATTCTATTAATTTCCTCTGACCAAGGGCGTAGCGGGGGGGGGAACTTGGGGGTCTGCCCCCCCCCCCCGAAATGTGAGAAAATGACCGAAAAAAGGGAAAAAGATGGCCAAATCCATTGTTCTGTCACTTTGGTTCCACCCCCCCCCCGAACGAAATTTCTGGCTACGCCCCTGCCTCTGACACTCATTTTTCAAGTTTGCCGCCCCTCCGAACTTGCCACACTGGACAACTACTTCTACTAAACCAGATATGCACCTCATTCCTTCCAACGAATTGGTACATGTTGGAATGTGTGTGTGTGTATATATAGTGAACTTTCCGTGAAGTTTGTTTCTGTGTAATGCTTGTTATGTCTAGTGCTGCCATCTGCATTCAATTTTTTTAAACTATGCGTTTTTTCTCAACTCATAGTTAGTGAACAGTAATGAATGAATAATTGTAAGTTGTAGGCCTGTTGCTCTCTGCGGCGAGACTTCTTAACGGAGGGATTGGCTCCAATTTGTGCCTCGAAGTTGGGAACCGCATAAAGCCAACTTCAGCCGGTCACCACTGCGGCGACGATGGGGTTTCAACCCGGATCCTCGCGATGCTGACACCCTGGACTATAGCCCGCTAAGCCCCCTGTAAATACGCCACTGCTCATGGCGGCAGACAGGAGTTGTGCTCGATTTGAAAGAAAGTTAAAATTACAGATTGAAGTTTCGTTGAAAAACCGGTACAATTAAATATGGTCTTCGGAATAATGATGTGAATCGCGTCTTGACACAGGTAGACACTTTTACTCCTTGTCGGTTTGGCAACATAACAAATCATGTTTCAGGTGGCAACATGTGTTTTAGTTTCAGTTGAAATTTCTGCCAAATCTCTGTAGTTTTAGTTGTTCCTGAATCATCGTCAATTTCGTAACATTCGCCGCCGCGCATCCATTTCCCCGAATCCGTTATTTTAATTTTTTTCAGTTGATGATTGAGTTTGACGGCAACGACGCACACAAGGTTTCATTCGCCATCTAGCGTAACCCACCTCCCCTTTTTCTGTTTGCAGAGATAGTCTATGTTTCATATGACTTGTCAGTAGCTGTAAGGTAAGGTAAACATTACGTACTGGGGCTGTTGCGTTTGTTCCGTGATCTCTTAGAAAAATTTTCAATGAAATTCGAGGTGCTTTTTCAGGATTTAATGTAAAATTTTATCACGAGAAACTTATCAAATGGTTTTGTTTTTGTTTTTTTCATTTGTTGTGGTGAAGTTATACATTTGAACATATTGATCTAGTTCATGACGCCCCCTCCCACTAAATGGGAAAAGCTGGCATAGCTCATGCCCTGGGTTCCCAGGATGAATGTTCTCATTGGTTTTATTGTGCTTTTTTTTTGCATCATGGAAGGGGCGGGTATGATCTAGTTCCATCCCCTTTGTAAACAAGTCCTGTTTCTCATAAGATTAGGCCCTGGTGGCTTGGATGCTGGAGCACCCACTGTATAATTTTAGGCATTGGGGGTCAAAGTGCCCACCATCCACAAATTCAGAAATCAATTTCCTATGTAAAGATCGAGACGAGCACCTACAAGTTCTGAACAATTTCTGCACCCCCTGCCTGGTCGAATATGAATTCCCCCCCCCCCATTATGTATACAGTCGAACCCTGTTTTAACGAATACCGTTATAGCAAAAATCTTGTTTTAACGAACACTTTTCTAATCCCCCAAGTAAGTTTACATAGGAACAATGCTAGGTAACGTGGAATTCCTTTATTATGAAATTTCATTTTAACAAAGTGATTTCTCCGGTCTTTTGGCATTCATTATAACAGGATTTGACTGTATTATTCTATGAAACAGAGCTGTATGCAGGAAGGGGGGTCATGCAGGTTGTGCTTGAAACAAAAAGAACAGCTAATTTTGGGCCTTGGGCACGTACTCCATTTGCCCATGTAAGAAACAAGCCCTTTTTACAAATATAATGCTGCTCTGGGATTAGCAGTGTCATCTTAGCCACAGGTACAAGTAGCGACATGAAGAAATATTGGGTAATGGGAGGGCTGAAAGTCTCCAGTTGTCCCATTTGGAAGGGCTCAACCAGTCATCTGACTGATTCATTTTTTTTTTTAAATTCAAAGCTAATAAGATAGATCCTGATTGAAATTTTTTTATGAATACAATGAAACTGACTTCATTGTGTTCTTAACTGTGTTTTTAAATTGTCAACAAAAAATTATAATTGAAATAATTACCAATTAGTTTCTAAAAAATTGAAATATGGTCGAATCCCATTATAACAAACTCCAAGATACCAAAGAAATCACTTCGTTATAACATCCGGAACAGGTGCTGTATAATCCAGAGATTGGCGATTTCTGGTGACTTTTTTTTATCGGCGCCAAACATGTCCGATGACCCGATCAAAAGTCGCCAAGGCCGTTAGACACTGCGGACGTCGAAAAAAAAAAATCGCCAGCATGGAAAACAATAATTATAAGCCATTCGAATATGAAAAATATCATGAAACATAAAATATAATAGTATATTTAAATAAACAACGCTCCTGCATGTTGTATAAATAAGCATATTCTAAGTATAAAAAAATTAAAACCCAGACTTTTTCCGGGTATCCAGATTCTTTTAAATAAATAACGAATATTACTAAGAAAAATAAATAAAAAGGATACAGCCTTACCGGTCGAGGAAAATGTAATCCGGTTCGTGTAATCCTAACGCTCGGAATGAAAAAAACTAAATGGCTGTTCAAACGTTTGAAAAGACACGCTAAAAACAACTAGCGAAAGGTAATCAGGAATAATCCAAGACAACGACGCTACTGCACAAAGGGAAAAAAAATTATGTTATCCGTTTGAATCGCCTGCGCTTTAAGCGCCATCTATAATGGATGGGTAATGGAAGCTTCTAGAAAGAACAAGGACAACCCGGCAAAATAAGTGAGAGCACCATCATTGGCGACTTATAGCGCCCTTGGCGATCTGGATTATATTGGATTTGGCGGTCTGGATTATGCAGCACCTATGCCTAACATCCTTATAAATTAATTCCAATTCCAGGTTTTTCAAAAAAATTGTTATGTAAACTTATGTGGGGAATTAGAAAAGTGTTTCGTTAAAACAAGATTTTTTTTGGTATTTATTAAAATGGGATTCGACTGTAATTAGATTGGCCCTAGAATACTAACCTTACGTCTTAGCAACGTAAGACATTAGTGTACGCAAAAAGGGGGGTTTGGTTTTCTAACCCCCCTTGAACCAAGATTGTAGTGTTATTTTTCAGGAAAAAACTTAACCCCCCCCCCCCCCCCCAGAAAGAAAAAAAATCGGAAACTCCCGCTTGAGAAAAATCTGCGTATAGGTAGTTAACATGCAGATTTAATCAGTTTTTATTTTAGTTGGTATTCTAGGGTTAAAAATTGGTGTGCCGTCATAACCAGATGACTAGTTAAGCAGCCTGCCCCAGGTTCCGGTGTCTGTGATTGTGCCCAAATGGTGCAGTGATGAGATACTTGTCTTCCACCATGAAGGTTACTGTCAAGATCCACGACTTCGAACCCGGGGGAAAAACATGAAAAACAAGCTCTTATCGTCATTACCCACCCAACTTCTATGGTTGGAAACTGACGATATGACAGAAGTTTGTGTGCTGTAATAAAGTATTGTCTATGATTCCTGGAGCACTTAAAAGACCTGGGGCACATTCACAGACTGCTTGAGTGACTTATCAGTAGTCACTGGGGCAAATGATGTAATGCGGTGTTCCTCAAACTCGATGCTGTATGGTTCCCTTCTGATCCTATATTATTCTAATTTGGGTGGGGGGCATGTTTGGAAATACAATCTAAAGTGTGACAAATTTAATTGAATGGCTTGGGGCTAAGAGGGGCGTCAGCGAGTTTTGAAAAATTTCAGAAATGAAGAAGTAAAGCTTTTAAGAGAAATATGAGGGGAACATTGTGATTACTTTCACATTCAAGCAGTGATGGCCCCTAAAACTGGAGCCATCTATCTCAGTGCATGAGGCAGGAAAATAGGAAAATTATGTTATTATTATGTTATTTTTATTTTGAAGATTATTCACATAGATAAGATTATTCAGAAGATTATGTGAATAATCTTAACGATTAAAAAAATCATAATGAACACAAAAATTTTTTGGTAAATCATCTGAATCTGCCTTATCACTATTGTGACTATTGATACATTCAGCGCTCGTTATAACAACCGGTAGGGTAAGAGTCATTTGTAATTTTCCATGCTGTTGGTGTCTGAAAAGAAGTCTGTGAGTTACTGTTGATTTCACTCATGGAATCATGGCCGATTTATGTTCTAGGACCGGGCTTGGACAGATGCAAGAGATGAGAGCAGCACCAGGCTGCAAAATATTAAATAAAATAGATTAAAATGCATTGACTATAACAAAGTCTAGCTGGAAATTAAATAAGAATGTCTAGTAGTACTTAAATAACAATTATTTAGTAAGTGACGGTTAATAAACCTTATTATACAGTATGTTCAGAAAGTGCTTATTCAAGCCTTTTTCTTCTCAACCGGTTATTGATATATATCTTCAATATAGAAAGGATTGAAATAACGAGCTCATTTTACATGTGTCATATATCCCCCACCAGTAAACTTCTTGAGCACGCTCTATTTATATGCCATAAGAACCCTGTATTTTTGCCTTATGCACCCACACAGTAATTGTAATGAGTCATAAAAATGACTGACCTTGTATCATAACCGATAATCAAAACACCAAAAGTGTTTTAATTTTTGTTGCTTTTTTACACGTCCACATTGAGCATGTGAAAAGTTGTGATTTGTAAAAAATTATAGTTTTGGCATAGGTTGGGGGGGGGGGCATATCCTTTATCTGCTGATGACTGTGGGGGCCTACATGACGAACTATGCTTTGTGAGAGTAAGCACAGTCAAACCCCAAATTTAACAACTTCATTTTAATGAACTTGGCATTATATCAAATCATGGTTTAATGCATGTAGTTCCTAGAAATAGAAGATTTGTTCACTGAAAATTTCTGGTGCAAAATCGGAAATATGTACTGTAACAGAGTTCCACTCTTTGTTCATGTGTAGCCTAAGTTGTCACTTCCAGCTTATAACAAGACCCCCAAAAACATTACACTGCTCAAAGGCACATGATGTTGAGACGGGTCTGCTAAGAATCGGTATGAGAGGAGGATTCCCTAAATCCTAGTGTTGAGGACCGAAGATCGGGATAAAATTTTTGCTCACTATCAAGTTATTTTAAAAAATTAATTCTTTCAATTAATAGAAAGTTTCTTTCCTAAATGAGAGAAGCTGTGTGAGGCTGTGATTAGAAAGTGGGGGGGGGGGGCAAGAGAAATATATATGGCTCAAAGAGAGCCCCATGGATGAAAAAATGTCTATAATGCTAGTTTAATGTTTAAAATTTAGGCCACCTTTGTGCCTTTTTATATCCAGGTGTGCCAATATTAATAAAACATTGAAGGGTTGAAAGTTACCAGTCATTCTGTATATAGGACTTGAACCCGCAGGGAAGGGGAGGTCTGTATTGCATTGTGTATCCATTAATTATTGTGTGGGGCTCAAATAGCTTTGGCATCCCCCAAGTTCCAGCGCCTATAATCTTAAGAAGACCAAGTTTCTTGACCCTGGATAACCTTGTAAGATTCTGCCAGACTGGTAATTCTATCCAGATACTCTCCCCTCAAACATAAACTGACATAGACTTAAAGGGCTGTGGAGGGGGGGGGGCACGATGATGTCAATTCATATACAGTTTACGCCACTTAATTTGATCAAATCAGGACTGATAATCAAGATGACTGAGTTTCTGATAACAATAACAGAATGATAATTATATCCAAAAAATGTCCTGTTTGCAAGTACAGCGACCATACATCCTGTTTGTTTTAACGGGACATGGTAAGTAGATATTAGTAAAGCAGGACTACTGTTTTTTTTCTTTCATATAATTAGTAGCAAAATGTTCAATCATCAATTTTTTTTCTATTATGAAACAGGACCTTTTTTCCCCCTTTAAGCTAAAATTTTGCATTTTTGTAAATCAGCCACATGAGATGTTGGAGTGAAACTGTCTAATGTATATCACAAGTTACATTTTTTTTTCATGTAGGCCTACACAATGTGTTTCATTGATCTCTTGAGGGAAGTCCCTCGGGATATAATATATAAGAAATTTCAATCTGGTCAACTGAAAGAACTGATTAAGAACTGAAGGGGAGTGTTTGTTTTGTTTTTCCACCGTACATTTCCCTTCACTATAGGAAGACCATTGTAAAAGCTGTTCCACACATATATGGATCACAGTGACTACTATGAACTGATTGCGACATTGAGTACGGAAACGTTTGTCAACATGGGCGGGGAAAGGGGGGGGAGAGAACACCACAGAGTAAGAAGTTTGCCACCGTTGATGTAGGTGATTGTCATTATACAGTGATACCTCCACTTATGAATGTTTCAGCTAACTTTTTTTTTTTTGCAATATTTCTACCTCGCTAATTTGTGACCCTCACTTAATACTGTAAAGAGCCAGATTTTTGTTCAGTCATCAGAATTACTATCTTTTGAACCTGATGAATTTGCATCCACCTTCGAATTAGAGTCGCTTTTCAAACTCATCTTTCTCTTCCAGAAAGCTTTTAACTCTTTAATGTTAACGTTCAGATATTTCTTCTCAAAATAAACTTATCCAAGTTTTGATTTATTTTTTTTTTAATTTTTTTCCTCTTTGCTCTCCTGGGGGACTTGGACCAGTCTTCCTGGTTCAGCCTCTGTCAAGGGCTTTCATTTTCAAATTTTTCTGTGCTGTTCACAAAAAAACTCCAAAACATACCCATGCTCCCTGTTTGAGTATGTATATAACTTTTTTAGTATTTTATATTCTTTTTCTCTGTATCGCCCCGAGATGGCACCGCTTACACAATTATTATCGATGTTATTTTTCCGGCCTTTTGAGGCAGATGTTATTTTGTATCAGCTCAAGTCAGTCATACCTTAGCTTCATCTCATTAATAAAAGTTTTTTGTTATAATTGAAACCTTTGCGTTCTCCGTATATAACGGCACGTTCGTCGTTTGTATACACTCCCTATATAAACCGTCTTGGACATTGAAGAGATAAGCCACTTGTTGTGTAAAATGAATGATGGAGCAATGCGAGAAATGCATCATTAATAAAGGTCTGTACTTAGATGTGGGGCTTTTTTTTTTTTTTGTGTGAGATTCTCATGGAATGGTCTGGACATTCTAGATTCCCATTATGTTTTCCATCTGTGTAACTGTAAGGCATAAAAATGAGCTGACTATATCACATAGGCCTACGGGAACATCCAGGATCTTGACGAGGTTGTGTACATGGTACAAAACAAAGATCTTCATGTCATCTTTCTTTAAATTAATTTTATCTAATTGTGAAGCTGTTTATTTAAGCCTTAAGTCAGTTTGTCTTTTTCTTTAGTACTTATTAGTAATATGAAACTTTTCTTCAAATTTTGAGCGGGGTTATAATAAATAATTTTGTATAGAAACCTATGGGGGAAATAACGTTTCAGTTAACAAATGTGACTGGAACAAATTTTCTTTGTTAATTAATGTATGTCTGTACAGTAAGGATTTTTGTTCTGTAACGAACCATGTTCAGCTTTTGCTGCAATCGTTTGTAATGGAAGGATTTTGGGCTGTTTGGCCGTTACGAATGAGCAATAACCACTAAGGATCTTTCAACAGCTTAAAGAAGGGAATTAGATAAGCAATAAAACATAGATCAAATCTAGGCCTGTATTTATGCAGTTGTCTGGTTGGACTTCCGTTACTTTACTGTAATTGTTTGTTAACGTGATTGATTCACTTGGACTTTGATTGTTCCGAGTCTTACTCCAAGCCGAATGTAATTTTTATACCTTGTAGTGCTGGAAACCAAATGCTGTTGACTCATCCCAGACCCAGAACTATAAGGGAGTTAGTTGATGCAGAGATTTGTCCCAGACACAGCAATCTCGAGGGGTCTGCAAGTCATACGAGAAACAAACAAAATTTAGACCTTTTCCAAATGGTTTGGGGGGGGGGGGGCAAGTAAAATTATATCCCCCACAGAAAAAATTCATTTACATCCTTTTTAATCTGCTTTTCTTTTGAAAAAGTACTGGTAAATTTTCATTTTATCTCTGACTATTTGAGGGTTACATTTTTTTATCTGGGTATAAAATATGTGTATAAAATCTGGGTATCGCTGAATAATATAACTGTGGCTCTCAAACTTTGAGAATCGATACTAAATGTTAATTATGCTTGTATACCATTACACGTATATGAATTTTGCCAATGTAGTTTTAGAAAAATAACAAAAGAGATATTTCTTTCAGTGAAAAGATGTGGCTTGGTGAAGATACCGAAACGAGCTTCAACAAAGCGAAAACTGTGATATGTGATCAACACTTGAAACAAATTGGTGATGTATGTATAAATTTATTTTTAAAAATAAGTTGTTGAAAATAGTATTGAAAATTTTCTTTATTTGAGATACTCGTTAGAATTTCCTTCATGCGTGTTATACTTTCGATAATTTAATTTTTAATTTTTTACGCACATTTGAGTTTTGATGGTTTTTTCTAAAAACAAATGTCAGTAGTCATAATGCAGTCATACTTTTATACCTCTAATTTTTAGATTTCTCAAAATAATTTTAATCTCATATAATACAGTGAAACCTTGATATAACAATATTCTGTAAACCAAGAAAAAATATCATTGTAGAAAGGTTATTGTTATACCGTCGACACTCGATTTTACAAACGTCCAATTCACGAGCACGCTCTTTTTTTACAAACAGGTCCTCTGTCTCGTACATCATGCCATAAAGCTAATATTAAAATCCACTCTATTTTACTAACTTTAATTTCTATCAATCTATATTTTATCAACTTTGTTTTTCTTTCACTTTCTTCCCCCCCCCCCCGTTTTTCTATTCTTCCAACAGCCCCCCTCCATTGTAATCAAAAGTGAACTTCAATTTGGATGTTTTGTGTGTGTCTTAAGAGGCAATCACCAACATGTGATTGACAAGTGTTTTGCGAGCACGTGCCAGGAAGTAGGGTTAGATTTTTGGTGGAGGCGACGATGAAGATGTGTTGACAATGTAATTCACTCTTTGTGCATTATGATTGGATAAACTGGTGATTTCAGAAATGATACATTAAGTTATAGTTTCCCAAACTTCTTGTTCCATCGCCCCCTTCTTCAGAAATGTTTCAACGCATCTTCTACTCAAGCCAAACCATAGAATCCTATGTTATATCTGTAACTCCCTGGACTATTCCATCATTCCTCCCACCCTAGGGGGCGATATTGTCCACTTTGGGAAACACTGCATCAGGTTATTGATAGTGCATTTCTAAGTCAAGAGTTGAACTTTTTTTCCATAACTGCTGTTTTTCTATTTCCCTATTTGCGATGTCAACAAAACAGAAGAGATTGGCTTGAGAGTGGATGAAAAAAAAAATTTTTGAAAGAGGCTAAGACACAAATTGCCAAAAAATGTGGGATTCAAAAAATTACATTGAGTTCTCTAATCAAAGATCAGCAAAAGATTGTTTCTACTGCAAGGAGTTCCAGTGGCATTTCATTACCCTGAAAATATTTTGGAGAAGCGAGATTCACATGAAATTTTATCCTGCATCGATTCCATGGAATTTATATTTATCAAAATGTTATCATGAAGCGAACAAAAATGTGGTTTTTATGGAAGCCATCAATAAAAGCATATGACTAATTCATTTTTCTATTTCCCATATTTTTTGCATTGTCTCGTGTATTTACAAACTTTTGGTTGTACAAACTAATTATCAAGTTTGTACAAATTCATAAAAACGAGCATCAATTGTATAGAGAGGTAATTGTATCATCAATCACCACCAAATTTATGTTGTTATTAGCATCTATTTTGAATATTGGTGATGTTAGCACCGCTATAAAATTTATTGTGAAGGATCTAATTTTGCAACAAAAAAAAGTTGATTAGTTTATTGTTTGAAATCTAGTAGTTCTTATGCATATGATCAAGGACTACAAATACTTTTGCAGTCTACATACATATTTTTCCATTTAATTAATCTGATCTATGCAAACGAATATGCTTAGTATCCAACATTTTTAATAAATTGTGATGTGTAGTAGCAAAAGCAAACATAACGTCAGTGCCAGATCTTAAATCCTGTGAACTACGGGCCTGCAGGAAGCTCCAACTGAAAGGAACCAAGTTTTTAGAGCACCAACTGTAAAGGGGGTGATTTTTTGGCACACCAACTGAAGGGGAAGGGTAATTTTTTTATCACCAAACATATTATTCGCTTACACTTGAAAAATGTCCAGAACCGTCCCTGCATAAAGCTATAACTATCTGAATGTGATTCATAAAACAGAAAGGATCCTAAAATATAAAGAATGGACAAAGTTCAAATAAGACAATTCAATTGAGTCTTGAAAACCCAGTTCTCAGTGAGTCCAGATGTTTTCAGTGGATATTTCTTGGAATCTGTGACTCTAATTTCCCTGGCTGGAGTCCATGTTTTCCTCATGCTGGTCTCTCTCACTGTTTCCCTGGTATACCAACCAGCTAATGTAGGGGTATTCAGTGTATATCTGGTCTTTATTTGAATGTTCATAATTGAAATTATGGTTCTTTTTTATGTTTCAGAAACCACCTGATAAACAAAAATATGCGAGTCTTGTGAAAGGTGAGTACTATGAACAGTGAATCCTGCTTCCCACTTTGTACGATTTATTTTCATGACCTCTACTATAGTTATTGAGATTTCTGGTTTGAAGCATTTTCCTGCTTACAATGTTTTTTCATAAACACAATTGGCTGCAATACGAACAATCCTTTCTTAGTTTCTTTCAATTGCGGAAATCCAGATTTGTGCAAAAGAAAAGGAATTCCAGTGTTTTATTGGTTTGGCTATCAAGATCGTTAGTTTTTTAATGAAAATTACTTAAAGACAGAGATGAAAATACATTGATTTTGTACAGTAAATGCTAGGATTTTTTTTTTTTTTTTTTTTTTTTTTTTTTTTGCGAAATAGAGTTTTTTCTGAAAGAGAAGTGTGACTGTACCATGGGTGCTAGAAAATAAAAGCTGAAAGATAAAAGAAATAGGGTGTCACTGTATTTTGGGTTATTCAGAAAAGCAATTGAGCAAAACAATTGCTTTTCGTAGTAATTTCTATGACATTTATTATATTGGAATTGTTCAATGTCTTTTTTATACTAAATTTATGTGTTCACCCAAAAAAATATGTTCTTTAAAATTAGTATTACATTGAGTTGATTTACTGTTGATGTTGCATGTAAGGATGTGTGGTAAAACAATGGTATTTAAACTATTATAGTGTTATATTTAAAAAAATTTTTGCTCCCTAATTATAGAAAAAATGGTAATTTTTTGGATAATGAAAGTGCGCATCATGGAACCATTGTTATTTCAAACACCTTATGTTGAACCATATGATCAATGGCTAAGTGAAGTAGTGAAGTTGAAAGATTCTGGGTAAGTACAGTAATATCAATTTTGGTGAAAATCATGAGATTCAGAATTGTTTTTTTTATCAAGATACTAGTCTAAAGATCTGTATACTGATATAGTACACGGCTGGACAAATCCCACGTGCCAGGTCACTGTGGCGACTTAAAAACTGGTATTTTATACGCCTAAAATTTTTTTTGTGTAGTTACTAAATTGTAGGCTAAGAGCAGCACAAGATGTTTGAATTTTATATCAGCATATTTGCCGACATTAAAGTGGATCACTATACCGTGAAAAAGTCAAAAGAATCATTATTTTGGACCTTTTTCTTCAAGTAATAATTTTTTTAGTGCCTAAAAAATTGTTCTGATTGCCTAGATTTTTTCAATTTGTCCAACCCTGTGAAGTCACATGGTTAGCAAAATTGCTTCCTCAATCAAGTGCTTTCTCATTTTCATTCACTTGGAAGTCCCCAATTTTCGCTACCTTTTTATGATAAGTGTATTGCTCATATTGTCTAATGATTGCTTTATACTTATAGCTTAAACACCCACATTTGTAAGCAATTTAGAGTTCTTCACATGCTGTTCTGTACAAATTTTATCTATACAGTAGAACAATATATATTTGCTGGGATGGAAGAGCTATGCCAAAGTACCAAATCCCTGCCCATTTACGTCAATTCTGGTTTATGATACAGGTAGTTTTGAAATTGCAGGAAAGTTTTCTGATTCTGACAGCAAGCGCGTATCACGGTGTGATCGCCTTGCGATGAGCTGAATAATGTGGGAAAAATTGGTCTGACTTGTAAAATATGGGCGATCGAACAAACCTACACAAAATAGACTGCCCCTCCCAACCCATTGCCCAAATCTGCACCTGTGAGATAGTCAGTGCCAGTGGCAGAGTGAAAATTAGTACTTCCAAAAATCTCCTTGCAGTGTACTCACCATCTACTACTGGGTTCCCCTCCCTGATCATATAAACTGTAAGCTGGCTGTCTGAATCTAAAAATCTTCCTCCACTATGTTTGTACTCTCACACGATGGTTTCGGCTCTTGTAAACAATGTTGCCTCTATGTTTTTATTTTGTTTTTATTTTTTTATTTTTTTTGTCTGTTCGCAGTATAAAAAATAATGCAGTTTGTAAAGATTTGGCTCATTCATATGCATTCTATTTGGATGACGCAACGTTTTCTTCTAACATGGATCTGTTTGGTACGATGATTGGTAGGTGATGCGAAAATGTACTTATTTCGCATTATAACCCTTTCAAGGAGGGCTCCAAGGAAAAATTTGCCCCAGGATGAGAAGGCATGCTACAGTCCCAGATCTGGGGTTGCCAGACAGCTGAAAATATGACCCAAAAAAGTGCATGCAGGGATGGATTAACTAAATGTTCATGAATTATGTGAGAGTCTCAGCTTTCTCTCACAGTTGCTTGGGGGGGGGGGCTTGTGTGGCCTGAGCTGCTAGTTTCCAGTGCCGATGAGTATGTTTTTGTTTAAATGAACTTCAATTTTTTTTGGAAATTGAACAAAAATCAAAAATTAATTTTTTTATTTTACTGTATGTTGTGGGGGGGGGGGGTTGCTGTGTCAAAATTCTAGCTTTGGCTTTCAGCATGCATGGTCTGTTTTGAAAAAGGTCATAATTGGTTTTGTCATTTCAGTATTACATGCTTTAGCAGTGACAGATTCTTCAGAGAAATTGAAATGGAATTTGTGAAGGAAATTTATTTAAATTATCTGTTCTAACTATTTTTGGTAAAACTTCCAGCATTTTAAGAAAAAATCACAGCTTGCTGCTCCAAAATGGATAAGTGGCACTTGCATCCCTGTATTTATTAATTTAATTGAGGTTGCAGTAGTCATAAGAACCGAGATTTATTTCTTCTCAGGGTAAGCGTGACAAGTTCAAGTTGAAAATAGAATGAAACCATCCTTTGTAGCTAAAAAAGTCACTTTTATGTAAGGAGATGGAAATTTCATACATCTGGAACTTTTGAAAGGAGAAAATTAACATGGTGTAAAAAAAGTATTGTGGACCAGGGAAAAAAATTGCCTAATTTTTACTGAAGTAGTTTTATTTTAAAGTATGAATTCAAACATTGTGCAATATGCATTTGATCAAAAATTGCAAATGTTCATAAGGTTTATGAATAATATTCAATTGCTCACAGTATTTTAGATCTGTTTGAAGACAAATCCTTGAAATCAGAGATAAAAGAAATGGTGCAACTTTTTGACTCTGTTTCAACATCTGTTCTGTCAAAGCTGATGAAGGTAATCATCTCTGACATGTATTTCTCCTCTCTTTGTCTATGGAGATTTTTTTCCATTATTAAAATTAAAAGCAAGTTTTGATTTTCACTGAACTTGAAAAAATGACATTTTATTACAGATTGATAAAGTGTTAGCTTCAATTATTTTTACTTAAAAATATGTGAGTGAATTTTTATCTGATTTTTTTTTGTTCCTTGTGCTGGAGAAATTCATTAAGAAAGAGTGACTTTATTTGTGTGAAAGAAAAAAAAAATAATCTTCATTAATTAGTTGGTATAAGCAATATTGAACCAACTAATCTTCTAACCAATCTATAGTTGAATCATGAATGCAATTAATGTGAATTTTTTACTATGTGTGGATTCAGACATATTGTTTAAGTCATATGCAGTATAGAACCTCTATCTTGAGCCGATGAAATGGAAAAAATGTATATTTTAAAGTTTTTATACATACTTTCTCTTGAAGTCACAGCAAAGTTCAGAATTTCCCACAGTATCATTTTAGTAAGCATGAAAACATCATCAAGAAAGTGATAACTATCCTAAACCAATTAATCCCGATTTGGTGGATGAGTTCAATGATTTATTTTATGGAGGGGAAAAAAATATAGTTCCTGTCAGATGATCATGATTTTGAATAAAGCTCAAATGTTTCGCTGAGCATATACCTGAGTGAAGTAAATTCAGTATACATGTAGCAAAATACATTATTTTAGTACAGTCGGATCCAGTTATAATGAATACTGTTATAGTGTAAATCTCGTTGTAATGAAAACTTTTCTAATCCTTCAAATCAATTTACACAGCAACAACGTATTGCGCAATACCGGTATAACGAAATGAAAAAGATGTTATAATGAAGTCAAAAACAAGTGTCCAAAAAAAAACAGAGTCGATCTCCATCTACTCTTTCAACGTTTTTGAAAAAAATGGACGAAATTGAAAATTCAAGCAGTATTTATATGGATATCCTAGGAAAAAGATCTAACTTTCGAATTTACAAGATGTGGATGCAGCTGTCTTTACCTGGTTTAAGGACCTTTGTTTCTGAAATGTGCCAGTTACTGGTCCACTCATAGGAGAAAAGGTTTTGGAATTCGCATGTGCTTTTTGATGCGAAAACTTTCAAGCAACTGTCCAAAGAACAGTATATGGTGTGGTAGCAAAACAGATTTGTGGGGAAGAAAATTCAGTTGATATGAAAGATGTGAATGAACAGAAAGCTGGTGAAATAGCAAAAGCGATATAGTCATATGATCCTTCCGATGTATTCAACGCAAACAAAGCCGGAATCTATTTCCAACTGTTGTCTAACAAAACTTTTACATTTAAAAAAGACAAGTGCATTGGTGGCAAAAACTCCTAACGACCCTTGACTGCTTTGTTTTACTGCAACATGAACGAAACCGAAAAAAAGAAAAGTTATGGTGATTGGAAAATTTGTGAATCCATGCTGCCTGAAGAACGTGAAATCACTGCCTTGTAATTATAAATCAAGTCAAAGGTCTTTTAGTTAGGGGCTATTTAAGTTTTATGGGAAAATGAAGTGAAAAAATAAGAAAGATATCCTGCTTCTTATCTGCAATTGCACGCCACGCATTGACTCTTCAAAATTAGAGTGCATTCGCATCAAATACATGCCTCCTAACTGCACGTCTGTTTTGCAACCATTTGACAGATGCATAATCAAGGTGATGAAAGGAAAGTACCGTATGCAACTGCTGAGATGTATTCACCAGTTTGATAATAAAGAAATCATAATGAGACCTGACATTGAGCAAGCTATGGATATAATAGCTGGAGCCTGGAAGGATATCACTCAAAAAGTCTTTTGTAATGGGTAGAACAAAGCAAATTTAATCACAGCAGAATTCTGCAAAACACTGAATAAAGCTGGTGAAAGTGCATCCATTAATTCACAGCGTTTGTGGGAACATATTGCAAAAGAAACGTCCATTCCGAATGAACGCTAGCCAATTTCTTTTCTCTGACAATAATGTCTTCACTTCAGAACTGTTAACAGACAACGATATCATTCGTATGATACAAGAAAACAATGAACAATCACTTGTGAACAGCATTAATGAAGGAAAGCTTTCAAAAAATACTACACCACAACGGACAAAATGCCCGACGAGTAGAATATGCTTTAGTACCTACAGCATCTGGAGGACGCTAGACGATTTATTTTCTCTGACAATAATGTCTTCACTTTGGAACCGTTAACGAACAATGATATAATTCGTATGATACAAGAAAACAATGAACAATCACTTGCAGACAGCAGTGATGAAGAAGAGCTTTCAAAAAATACAAAAACAACGCCACAACAGGCAAAGTGCCTGACAAGTTGAGTATGCTTTGGTACCTACAGCATCTGAAGCCTTAGCTAGTTTGGAACTCTAAAATGATATTTATCAGATCAAGACATCCTTCCACACCATTTATTTGAGCATGTGCATACTTTAAGAGGAATTTGTTGTTTCTTCAGCTTCCGTAATACTTGTGCATAAAAAATTGAAAAAATTACGGGTTGTTTGTCTCTAAAATGTTAATTAAGTAAAACTTATGTAAAAAACTTCAATGCCTAATTGATTTGAGTTACTTTGTGTTATTTTTTAATTTCACAACTTCATTTTTTTGTTATTATCTAGAACGTAAATAAGTTTTTTTCCCCTTGGAATCAAATTATGCTACCACAAATTTTTTTTGTGCATGTTAAAAATCAAACTCCTTCACAACGAAATTGCGTTATAACGAAGTGGTTTCTTCTGTCTCTTGGAGTTCTTTATAACGGGATTCGACTTTATTTCTCAACTTAAATTTTTATTCCACCCTCATTTCTTTTTCTGTGAAAACTGTTTCTCAAACTTCCCTTTAGACGCAAATAAGATATTGGTGTTGCCATGCACTAACTTTGCTTTGATCGGATGGGGTTAGACGTGAATTATTTTGTTTCAGATGAACATAGCCGTGTTAGAAAAGCAGTGGAAAATTATAAACTTTTGTTTTTTCACAGGCTTCATATAATGTCTTGCTCAGGCACTAGGCTACGTACATTTTATGGGTATAGCTGAGCGATGAATGTCCCAAGAGTTCATGAATTGACATTATGGCTCACACAAAGTGGGGTAGATAGAAGCAGACAGTGCTCTGGAGCACATGTTGTTTTGATTTAATTTGATTTTTTGCACCATAAATGCACTGCAAACAACCATGGATATTTATTAAACATACATATTTAGTATTGGATTAAATTGACCAGAGTGGCCCTCGAGGGGGATATGTGACAAATACGGCCACACAGGGCCCTGTGCTTGAAGGAGCCTCACATACATGGTAATATTTAAAAAAGTTAATTTTTTTCTTTTACAAAAATAGAACAAGATAAACATGTATAAACAATAGAAATAATGATTATTCCAAATAAAAATACAACAAATCAACGAGAATTTTCAACCTGAGCCCCACAGAGCATTTTCTCCATCGGTTCCGCATGTGATAATGGTAGTCTTAGAAATGTGGCCTAGTCCTTAGGGTCTACTAATATTTTATTTTGGGCTTGAAATCAATTTAATTTTTATTATAATGCAGTTATTTTAAACAATAATTAAAACAATAGACAGATTAAGTGAAACCAATTTTTCAGCTTGTTTTTGAACCCTTAATGCATTAGTTTTTAGTTATTTTTTCTTTCTTCCAAAAATTATGTCTTTTTCAGTGCCTATTTTAAGCATTTTTAATGCCTTTTTCATGTGTCATAAAATTTGATCAAAATATTTTTAAATACAGTTACTCATCTAAAATTTTATATCTAAAAAAGATAATTTAAGACATCTAATTGGTTTCATCAGACAAATAAAAATAGATTATGAATTTTTATTCAAAATTTTAATCAGATGGATCAAGTTGATTTAATTCAACTAAAATTTTTAACTGTAATTAACAATTGATCAATTAATCAGATCAGCTCTACCCTATATATGTATAAATGTGTCTTAGGCACCAATAAATACAGTGTACATATATTCATTTTATTGGAAGAAAATTGTAGCTGAGAATTTGTCTTTTTCCTTTTTTTCCATTAGTTCTGTTGTGTATGTTCTGGTGTATACGATGAACATGCCATGTTTTATATGTTATCTGCTGATTATGTAAAAAATGGCATATCGATAAGAAATCTGTCTCTGACTGAAGTGATTCAACATTTTAGCTCTAAAGAGGTTTACAAAGATGTATGGTAAGTTTATGACAATCATTATATTTATCAATAGGTAGCTATATTTTTATATTGCAGTCAAATACTGTATCATCCTGGTAGCAGAATATTTTTTCCAAGTCAGAAAAACAGCTCTTTGTTACATAGTATTATATCTACTGTAGTGAAGTGTGTTCAAATACACTGCCAGAAAAAATAAAGTTGCACGCTCACACTTTATTGTCTTTAAAAAAAATTAAATATTTATTGTGACAAAATGATTTTATATATCAATGAGAGCTGGAAATAAAGGGAAGTGGCAAAATCAAGTTTGCCCCCCCCCCCCTTTTTCCCTGACAAAATCTGTACTTACGCCCTGATATCAGTATTCATGTTTGGCATAATTACATCATTGTTTCATCAAGATCTTTGTAGATCCAGAAAAACTTCTCTCTAATAAACTCCATAGGCTCTCAGTTTGATTTAGGGGCAGACTTGGTTGATGACCAAGGCCATAACTAGGATTTATGCTTTCTAAGCCAAAATGATTTTGTCGCCCCCTACAACTTTAAAATTTAGTAATTCTATAAGTGTTCTCTATTCCCACCTAAAACCGTTGCCCCCTAAATCTTGCCGCCTGTGGATGATGCTTAAAGCGTCTTAATGATAACTAGCTTCTGTCCTTTCAGCGAATTTTTCACCGTTTGGGACAAATACTGTACATTCTGATGAAAAGCTGAAAACTTTTGTTCAGAAATTCATACCTATTTTGGAAGAGTGTCAGCTCATTTATGAGTCAGTTTTTGAGATGAAATATTCAATGTTAGTTATATTGACTAGCATTTTTTTTTTCAAACCAAGCACAACTCAGGTCTATCGCCATATGCAATTTACTAACTAGTGAGTTGTGCCGGAAGTGTAAATGTGTGTGTACATAATAGTCTGAGTGCGTATCTAGTGTTGTGTATGGTTTTTCAGTGCTGCCATCTATATCTGAGAAGTGAAGTGAGTGATGTGTAGTGACTGAATATTTGTACTGTTTGTAGGACTGTTGCTCTCTGTGGCGAGAATTGACAAGCATTATACGACTACATAACTACATATTCCTCTGTAGATTTCCTAACAAATTGGTGCATGCAGGAACATGTTTGAGTGTATATATGTATGGCCCTAACATATTCATTTTGTCAAATCTTGTATTTATCTGAGTATCTTGTACTTGTTTGTGTTCTACTGGTGCTGCCATCTGTCTACTATATTCTGGAGTGAAGGTGGTGAATACTTTAATTTTTGTTATGTAGTATCATATTGATGGTCTGCCTGATCTCTTCCGAGAGATTTTTCAAATGAATGACTGCCTCACATTCCTCCTTGAAGTTGAAAAACCACAGAAAACTAATTTCTGCCTACTACCACTGCGCCACCAACAGGGTTTCAACTTACCTGATAGATTTTGAGGGGGGTGCATCCCTGTCCTAATTTTTTAATTTTTTCAGTGGGAGCCTTGCCTAAATTAATTGGACACAATTGATATTAATTCACATGCAAAGTAATCTGAGACCTTTCGTGGACACAAAGAAGCCTGTGGGCAGTGCTGTCTTAACGCATGGGGCCCATCCGGACACGGCTTGGAAGCCTCAAGAGAAAAGGGGCCTCTCAAAAATAGAACCTGTTGAAATTTTCGACAATTGGCCAGGGGGTCTCAGAAAAATTACTTTGCCTGAGGGCCCATGATGCTTTAAAGAAAGCCCTGCCTGTGGATAGTGCTAGATGAGCCTGCCTATTTGGGTGAGTAAAGCTCTGAGTACGTGAAAGATGTTCTTAAAAAATTGTATCAATCCACATAATTAGGCAGACAATCAGTTTAAGGCCCCGCTAATGGTAGCTATCTCTCATATCTGGCCCATAGACTGAAAAAGTTTTATACCCCCTGGGCTTCTTGACCTGTGTGATTTACTAGAAATTTAGTGAAGCCGTCTCACATTAAAAATGGGAAAGTGGGGGAAGGGATTTTGAAGGTTTTGTTATTTTTTATTATTTTTACAACTCAGAAATACTTAGGGATACAATAAATTTTTTCAATAACTACCAATTTTTTGGGGATTGCCTTATAACAGCGATACCTCAACTAACAAATATAATTTGTTCCAGAACCATGTTTGTTAGCTGAAACAGTATTTCCGATATCTTTCTATGGAAAATTATTTAATTAGTTCCAAGTACTGCCCAAAATTTAAAAATAAGTTTTTTTTAACACAAAGGAGCACTATAAAAAAGACAACTGATAGAAGGCTAACATGAACAGCTTCAAAATTTTATAAATTACAATTTACAGAAAGATGAATGTACTGAAAATATTTTTATATAATATTAAATAATGTGCTCGACCAACATTAGCTTTAGTCTACTTAGAGATGTAAAGTGAGCAAATTCTCCGGTGAACAAGAATGTTCTGAGAATATTCTATGGATGTAAAAATTGGAGAATAATCGAGAATATTCATTTTTCTTTTAAATAATTTAAATTTTTTTATATAATTTTGTTTATATCGTGAAATATAAATCAGTTTTCATTACCTGAAACATTTACAACAAAACAATTTTTGTTCACATTTCTTTAAAAGTTGTGCAATTCAGCCCTGTTGGTTTAAATTTCTTGCTTTCAAACATTAATATTGTGGTCTACAAACTAGAGATGTAAAATTCTCGAGAATAATCTTTCGGAGAATATTCTCTATTAGGACTACTATTATAAATAACTTGAGAATATTCTTATAAGTTTTCGATGAGAATATTCTCCTGTTATTTATAATGTAGCTACATATAATATTCTTGAGAATATTCTCTGGAATGTCTACTTTCATAAATTACTGGGGAATATTCTTATCGAAAATAATAAAAATTATTCTGAAGTTACTAAAATAATAGTCCTCCCAGAGAATATTCTCGAATATTGTCCTCGATGAGAATATTCTTCAGTTACGGAAATCTTTCCAGAGTGTATTGTCAAGAATAGATGTAATAACATGTTTTATAATAAATCTCGATAAATAACTTGAGAATAATTATTATTTTCAATAAGAATATATTCTCTAGTAATTTATAATAGTAGTCCTTTGAGAGAATATTCTCTGTCCCCGTCTCTCTTCCCGTCAAGAAGATGGAATATTAAAGTTTGTAGACCACAATATGTAAGTTTGAAAGCAAGAAAATTAAATCTTCTAAAAAGAAAATTAACTGTTATTATTCAATAAATTGTTTTTTAAGTGGTGAGATATAATTTCACATCAATCACAAAAATTTCAGAACTCGATGAACAATTTTATTGATTGCTTAATTACTAGTCTTATTTCAGTATGCATTTAGCTTTTTTTGTGTTTGTCTTTCATTTATATATTTTTTCCTTTAATATTAGGCAAGTTTTCAGAAATTATGACCAGAAGATAATATGTGCTGCGATCGTTATTTCATACTGTAAGTCTCAATACATCAACCAAATCTTCTACCGTTTTCATAATCAAACAGGGTGTAAAACAAATAATTAACAAAGTATCTTGCTTGAATAAAAATTTCCTCACTGGCTTATTAATTGCTGTAAAAATTTATAGGTTTCTTTATTGATATCAGTCACAGTCATGAATTGGAAAAAATCCAGTTTGAAAAAGAGATAAATGAAATGCAGGATAAAATGGTAAGTTCCCAAATTTTTTACAAATACACAAATCAATATTTTTGTTTTATTGCAATTTTATCATCAATTTAAAAGTGTATTATTGTAATTTTGGGGATTTCCGAAATTACAATACTTCTAAGGTTCATGGCTTTTTTTTGTACAAACTGATTTCCGTAAAAAAAAAATTATCCCAAAGTACCAGTGTTTCACACGGAAGCTTATGGAAATAACTCTTATTTTTCCATCTTTTTTTCTTTTAAACACGAGTGTTAATCCAAAATCATATATATGGGAAGTATCATCTTTCCTTCCCTTAGAAAAAGAAACAAACAGGTTCATAGATATACGTCGCAAGCTAATTCATACATTTTGCTGTTTTTTCTTTTTCTCAGTCAGTTCAAAATTTTAGTTCTGGTTTATCAATCTATGGCTTTAATGAAGTATCCTGTTGAAAGTCATTGTGTTAATTGTTATGTTAATAAATTTTTATATCTCTGAGTATGACGTAAGTCTTTAGAAGAAATGCACGCAATCTTATATTCAGTGAAAAGAAGAAAAAAATTAATTTTTTTTAACAGGCTTTTGATATGATGTTACATATACTAAAATTTTTCTTCGTAATCTTCATGTATATTTTCCTAAAGTACTGTTTACATTATATCTAGCCTGAAAGCAATCTAAGAGCCATGGCAAAACATATATATGAAACAGGTCGGTATGGAGAAGCCATCGATGTTTACACTCATGCTTTAAAAGAAAGGTAGTGTTTGTTTTTTTTCCAGTTTTTCTGTATCTATTTTTTCTATGCTGTAAACATCATTATACAGGGTGCTTATGCATTGTCAAGATTTCATTGTGCACCATAATTTTTGAAATAAATAACACCACGAAGAAAAAAAGATAGCCTAATCGTAAATTACAACTGAAAAAGTTTCACTGACCATATAATTGAAGTTAAAATAATTTCCACATTGATACCTTTTCATGACATATAACATTGAGATGAAATTCAATTCTCTTCCAAGTATTTTCCAGTATTTTTAATATAACAGAATAACACACAATCCTGCATTTCATTTCATCATGGACCATATAGGGCCATTCAAATAGTTCTTACAAAAAACTCTGCTGTTGATACTAAACTTGTGGGTAGTACTGTCTTGTGAAAGTGCAATGTTTTTATCCTTTGGAGGAAATAAGAGGGAGAGCAGATTTCTAGGCTGCCGGCTATGCAATAGTTCCACAGGAGACTTATCACAACTAGGTTTCGGTGTTGGCCTGTATGTTATCAGAAGCTTTTGGAGTGCTTCTGACTTGTGGTCTCCTCCCCACACAGCTTTTTTCTTAGCTTCTTTGTATGTCCTAACGAAATGTTCTGCTTCGCCATTAGAGGCAGGATGAAATGGAGCAATAGTAAGATGCTCATTACCATTGAATTTGCAAAAGTCCTCAACAACTTAAGTAATAAATTGTTTGCCATTGTCTGATACGAGTGATTGGCAATCTTTCAATAATGAATAGCTTTAGAGCTTCAATAGTAGCTTCTGAAGTAGATTTCATCTCGATCACATAAGGAAATTTTGAATATGCATCAACAATGATAAGCCGTATAGAATTTTGGAAGGGACCCGCAAATTCTATATGAATTCTGTTCCAAGGATCATCTGGTTTTGGCCAATCTTGGAACATCACTTTCAAACAAGCTTTCTCACGTTGGCATTGGTTTGCAGCGTTTTCAATCTGCTGCTCAATACGTGGGAACCAGTAATAGCTTCGAACCAATGGCCATTGTGAAGAGTCTTGAGAACTGAACTTTGCAAAGTCTTTGCAAAGTTCAAGATACCTCGGTTGACAGAGTGAATTTTTTCTTAGAAAGTATGATTTATACATCCTCACATTGTTCTTAGGCGAGTCTTTGGGCCAACCATTCTAAATATGATGGAGAAAGTTTTTCAGAGTTTTTGTCCCTAGCAGTTGCTGCTTGTATTGTAATCAACTGTATAATGAGAGATGTATTATTACTCACCTGTACATCAATACTGTGGCATGCATTCTTTGATTTTTCAAATTCTACATCTGAACCAATTGGAAGTCTTGAAAGAGCATCAGCATTTCCATGCTGCATTGTTGGTCTGTATTTGATATTGTACATGTATCCCATGAGGATAATTGCCCAATGTTGAAGTCTCTGAGCAGTCATCACGGGAAGTTGCTTTTTGGGATGGAATATGGGTACCAGAGGTTTTGGATCCATGAGGAGTTTGAATTTTATGCCATACAAATACTGATGAAATTTCTTCACACCATAAATGATGGATAAAGCTTCTTTTTCAATCTGACTAGGCTTTTTGTGTATCAGTCAGTCTTGGAAGCAAAGGCAATCAATTTTTCTGAACCATCAAAATATCTGTAAGAAATCACAGCACCTATTCCATAAGATGATGCATCAGCGGCAATTCTGAGTTGTAATGCACTAGTCTGGTAGCTTTAACAATATGTTCATTCAATTTCTGGAACGCTTCATCTTGTTCTTGCTTCCACTCAAATTTGACATTTTTTTCTTCGCAGTTTGTTCAAAGGACCTGCGAGCTGAGAAAAACTAGGTTTGAACTTGTTGTAGTAGTTGATTTTTCCAATGAGTGAATGCAGTTCCTGGATAATTTTAAGTTTGGGTGTCTTTCACCGGTGCAATATTAGAATCTGATGGTCAAACCCCATCTGCGTTGATTATGCACCCCAAGTACTCAACTTCGGACTGGAATAATTTGCATTTTGGCTTGCTACAGGAAAGACCATTTCTTTCTACATGATGGAAGAGTTCATCAAGGGCTTTGCAGTGCTCCTCATCATTAAGAGCTGTGACAATGTCATCTAAGTGATTAACACAACCAGGAATACCAGCTATGAGCTGTTCAAGGAAGCACTGGCATATGGCTGGTGCACTAGCCACTCCAAAAGGAAATCTTTGGCACTCGAACAATCCATAGGGTGTGTTAACAACTAACAGTCTCTTTGAATCCTCATCCAACTCAAGTTAAAAATAAGCATCGGAAAGATCTATCTTGGAAAATCTTTGCCCATTTTTGAGTTCCTGGGATAATTCTTCGGGTCTTGGAATAGGGTACTGATTAACATCAATTTGAGAGTTACCTACAACTTTGTAGTCACCACAAATGCAAATAGAACCATTCGGTTTATTTACAACAACTATAGGAGCTGCCCATTGACTTGTAGTACATGGCTTCCAGATGCCTGCAGAACTGATTTCAATTTCTGCTTTGACAGCAATCTCCTGAGAAAATGGAATAGGACATGTTTTGCAGAACTTCGAGCATTTGGCTTCAGAGAACACTAGCCTTGTAAGAATTACACTTCCCAAGCTCATCTCAAAATACATTTTCATGCCTCTGGAAAATTTGTGCAGCCAATTTTTTATGAAGAGTAATTGTTGCCAAAGTAATCACTCGCTAAGCAGTCATCAATGTGAAAATCAAATGCTTTGAACCAGTCTAGTCCAAAAATTTTACATCCTTCCGCAGTATCTGTAAGAAGACAGGGAAGGTCTATGGTTTTACCCTTATATTTTACTGTGACCAGAATTTTTCCTTGTATCGGAACTTCAACACAGCCATATCCTTTCAGCTTTGTAGTTGATGGACTGCAAATTTGTGACCCAAGAGCTTTCTGTCCACTGGTCCCAACTGAGGAATATGAAGCACCAGTACCTACTTGAAAAAGTATCTTTTGGTTATTAACCATCAGTGAAGTGAGTAATTTGTTATCTTGTACAGTCCACAATCCAGCATTCAGTTTCTGTAATCTGAAAAGAGGTATTAGCACGCTGATGTTTCTGATTTGGAGAATTTTTCTTTGGATTAGATTTTTTTCTTGAATAGCAAATGGAAGAAGTATAGCCTACTTTCGTGCAAAAATTACAAGTGGCCTCGCAAAATTTGCACTCTGACCTTAGATGTCTGCCGCCAAAGCCGTACCAGGTACATCACCAGATTTTTTTGAAGACTGAATTTTGCTTCTCTTGGAATTTTTCAACCGTGACTTTGAGTATGAATTTTTCATTTGCAGAACTTTGCACAGCGGAGAATTATTGAAAGTTGATAGACAATTAGAATTCACTTTCAGAGTCTGCGCGGTGTAGCTTCAAAAGCTTTCACAATTTTGAGGACATCTTCAAGGCCAGGGTTCGTATGCTGGAGAGCCGCAGAGCAAACTTGCTCATGAGGAGTATGAAGAACTATGGCATCACGAATTAGAGAGTCCATGAAAGATTTTGAACATTCATCTTGACTACATATGAATCTAGTCCCTGGCAATTCTTCGTAAGTCAGTGACCCATTCCACGTACGTCTGGTCCGATTGCATATGATATCGGAGAAATTCACATCTAGCAGCGAGCACATGGGTTTTAGATTCAAAATTAGAAGTAAGTTTCTGTACAATATCCGCATACAAACAAGTTGTGTCATCGGCTTACGCGAATAGTTTTTGAAGTAATTCAAAAGTTTCAACTCTGGCCCATGACAAGAAATATGCATGTTTCTGCTTGTCTTCTGTAATGCCGTGGGCTTTGAAATGTTGATTCAGGCAGCACAGGTACATGCTCCACTGGTCGTGGATCCTATCGAAATGACTAAATGCAGAGACGCTTACCTTCGGTGATCCGGCTCGTCATCCAAGAACTTGCTCCAGCAGTGCCTGTGGGTTTTGCTGCTGAGTTTCCAACAAATTTTCCATCCATTTGCTTCTGTTTAAGTAGAACCTGATGAGTATCTGCAGCACTAGGATTAGTTTCATCATTGTTCAGAAAAGAATATTGACATTCAAACTTTACGCGTCGCCATATATGTTGTATTTTTACGAACCGGTGGAGCCTTAGGCTTAATTATATTGATCAGGCATATTGTAGAAAAATAACATGCTTTAATGTGACAAAAATTATTATATAAAATGAATTAAATGTAGTCATCGTCAGAGCGGCAAAACATTATGGCCCGGGAAGTCAAAATATAAGCATTCACAAGCGGACGGCATTGACCACGGTTTTTAGTTCTAGTTTTCATGATGTACTATTCATTACTTTACTATTCTGTATTTTTTTTTTTTTCATGTTTTTTATTTGGTTGAAATTTATGGAGCAATGAAACACGCACCCAATAATTTATAAACACTCAGCACATTAAGCCATATATGTCTATTTCAGTGCTTTCAACTACTACTATTATGGGAACCGGGCACAAGCTCTAATAAAAGTGGGACAGTATGAACTGGCTGCAATGGATTGTAGAGCTGCCATCTTATTAAATCCACATTGGGCTAAGGTGATGTTTCTTTAATTATGTTTTTCCTTGCTACTAAAGTCATTATTTTTAAACTTTGTTATCATTATATCATAATGTTGACAGAGCACATGATTTTATGCTTTATCCCCATATACCATCTTTTTTGTTTGGGAAATCATTCTTTTCTCCTTCTGACTCATTTAACAATCTTGTTGGTCCCAAATACTTTGTTTTAATGCTCAGGAGAGCAAGCCAAGTTTTTGTTATCCATTGTGAAACTGAATGAAAATTTGGCTCTTCTCACTTATTTGAAAATATTTCTATTACTTTTTTAATTTTGAATCATAGTATTCGCTTTAATTTTTTTGTGAAAAAAAATTAAATAAAATATATGCCTCTTATCTACTCATTACAGTTCCACCTTTGTAAAGCAGAATTCTCTCCGTAGTTTTTCTATAGCCTCCGGTAGATTAGATTACACAAAAAAGAAAATATATATGTTCCAAAGTGATTCAGTAATTGGTTTTCATGTTAATTTTTAATATCTGAAATATATATGTGTGTGTATGTATGTGTGTGTGTATATATATATGTGTATATATAATTTTTTTTTTTTTTTTTTTGGTGGAAATTCTCATGTTTATCATTTCAATTATAATTTATTCTTGATTATTTGATTAAATTACTTTTCGTTTTGTTTCTTTCTTATAATTTTTCCTGAATAATCCTTGTGTAGTTATTTGTGTGTTTTTTCATTCATACTTAGAAAAGATTTGTGTAGTTCAAAAGTTTCCTTAATTTTTTTTTTTTTTTTTTTTTTTTTGCCAATACAGGCATATTATAGACTTGCAACAGCATTTGAAGGCCAAAAATCTATTGAGCGTGCACGCAATGTTTTAATTTTTGGAATAAGCTATTGTGATGACGCTGATAAACAGAGTTTGGTGGAATTTTATAACAAGCTCACTGCCCAATGTAAGTTTTTCAGTCCTTTTGTGTGGTACGTATGGATAAGTGTCACAGTAAGAAAAAATATTAAATTACTTGTGGGGGGGCTTTTTCGCATACTAAAAATTCAGTATTCCCTCCTCCCTCTTTTTTCCCCTTTTATACTGTGGTAGTTGAAATACAAGATTCCGTTTTTCAATTTTATCTTAAAACTTACTTCATATCATAAAAAAACTTGTATTTCATAGCAAACCGACTCATTAAAATGATATGTCTTTTGATTTATTTCAAAGCCCCACAATATCAATACGTATATAATAATCAATTAGTGTGATGTATTCTATGCTAAATGAAAATAGTTTTTTGCATAAAACACAAATGCAATACAAAAATCGCTGTTGCCTTGTTCAAGATGCTCAAGCTTTTGCATGTGGGAATGAGTTTTTCCTTAAGAGATTTCAACCATTTACGTCAAATATGTACTTTCCAAGTTAATGAATGTTTTGATTTACTTCTTATTGGATTGCTTACAATTAGAGACACTATTAACTCTATAATGCCCAGATCGGTCGAGTAGGTTAATGCCCATAACCGCCTCAAGTCTGCCCAGCTAGGGGGTATGGGTATGTTTTGGTGGGCTTTTGTCACCAACGGGGAAGAAGATGAAAGCTCTTGTCAGAGGCGGGAACGGAAAAGACAACTGCAACGCCCTATGGGATTTTAAAAGCTGATGTACTAGAATGTTCCTTGAGAATTGACTAAGGGTACTCAATGCATTTTACGAAGAGATAATACTGTGAAAAAAGGGATGTTTTCAGTATATAGACAAATTATCTCCCGAAAATCCATTGAAATGAAAGGGTAAACGTCAATGCAAAAGGTGGCATGAATAGAAACTCATGGAGAAAGGGTGGGGAGAGGGAAAGTGGCCGAAATTTGGACGAGTCTACTTCGAACACAAAAAACTTGGTATTTTCACGACCCTCCCAGGTTTTCTAGCTGGGTGTTAAAGAGTTAACTCACTTTATTCTTGAAACAAAAAAATTTACATTCAACTTCAAATCAATATAATAACGGTCAAGGATATTTCCAAGTTCTTTCCCTTTTTTTATTTTTTCTAATAAAATTTTAACTATGTATATTGTACGTATACGAGTCATGAGTGCTGATGCATATTATAATCACATTGTTTGGTGAAATGTATCTCCTGCTTTTCCTTTTCCATGTGTTAGTGAGTTGTCTGTTCTATCAAAAACTAAATATATTTAAATAAAGTGTAAAAAAAACTTTTTTTCATTGCTACACAACCTTTATTTTAAGCGTTCTTATGGTTTCTCCCCAAACAAGGGAGGGGGGCCCCCATTCATGTCTGCTTTGAAAATTTTGTCTTGCTGTCTAAATTTGTTATTTATGTATTCAAAACTTCAGATGAGTGGATAGAAATTTTAGTTTGATCTAATTTTTTTTTTAAATATATCAAAAAAATTTAATATTTCTCCATTTATATGATTTAGATAAACAAATGAAATTAAAATCTAAGGAGCCTTCTAGAAATGGAGATTCTAATGATCATTTGAAAGATTTTCCAGAGGATATGTGAGTACGCATTTTCCTTTTTTTCTTACACCTTGAAATTGCAATATTTGTGATTAGGTGGTTATTTGTGTGGAAAAAAAAATTGTTTTTTTTTTCTTTTGCGAAGGGTGAATTCAGTTCATTTAAACATTAAATGTCAAACTCGTTCAATTCAGATTTCAAGAGGAAAGCAAACAAAAATTTCCAATTCATCAGTATAGGATAAGTTTACATTCACAAAAAATCAAACTAAGAAATTATAGAAATGTATTAAATTCTATCGATTTACTATACCAGTTTCCTCATTGTTGCAACCAGTGTTTACATAAATCATAAAGGATCACGGAAACTGGTATTTCATTTTTAATTTTTTATTTTCCATTTGTTATTTTCCTTTTGGATATTCTTAAACATTATACAAAATCTCCAAGATCATTTAAAAAATGAAAGATGTGATTTTCGAGCTTCAACAGCCTCAGTTTTTCTAATGTATCCATAGTTTCTACAAGTTTTGAAATAAATTCCATATTTCCTCTTTCAAAGTGAGTGAAGCTTGAAAAGAAACAGTTTTCGATTAATGAAAAACTTAAGATCATTTCTGAAGTTTATGCTGGTGTAAATAAAAACAATGTGGCATTAAAATACAGCAAAGTCTATCTACTAGTTCAACATTTTTGTAAAATTGGACGAAGTTGGAATTTCATATTCAAACAAGAGTTATAGGATCCCATAGAAAAAAATACTATTCTTTTTTTTTCTATGAGAAACAGATTTTCAAGATTCGGATGTAGCCGTCTTTACAGGATATTCGTTCAAGACATTTTGCAGAATTATACTTGGTTTCAGGACATTCAGTTCCGAAATGTGCCAATTACCAGCCCACTCATATGAGAAAAAACTTCAGAATTTTCGAGTGCTTTTGGATGTGAAATCTTTCAAGCATTACATGCGTTTGATCAAGCATTACATGCGTTTGATCAAGCATATACTTTGAAACAATTGTTGTTTCCTCGGTTTCCACAATACTTGTGCAAAAAAAATATTACAGATTATTTGATTCAAACATGTTAAGTAACTTATCCACAAAAAATTTAATGCCTAATTGTTTTGAGTTATTTCTGAAATTTAACTTTACTTTTATTATCTAGAACAAAAATAAGTTTGTTTTTTTTTCCTCTGAATCAAATTCCACTAAAACAAAATTTTTTTAACTGAATGTAAAAAAATTCGTAGAAATTAAAACTCCCTTATAACAAAATTTTGTTATAACAAAGTAATTTCTTCATTGCCGTGGAATTCATTATGACTGTATTTGACTGTAATAAAATACTTTTTTCTTTTCCAATATGCATTCAAATTGTTTTAAATTATCTAGTTAAAAAAACTGTTTTCTTCTTTTTATTTGGTAAAATAACATTATGCCCTTCTCAGTTATTCTCAAATAGTTTCCTAATACGCCTGTTAAATATTTTGGGAAAAAGTTATACCGAACTCATATAGGCCTACACATAATAACAATACTGATTCCTAATACGTGTGTCACAGCAAGTTAGGGTGCTGTCAAAGTGGCTTGAGGTTGGGTGGGAACACAAAAATCATAAAAGGTTTGGGAATCCCTGCATTAGCATATTTAGCATCACATCTAACTTCGAAACTGACAAAAATATTTCATTCTAGACTCATTAAAAATTTAATTTTACTTTAAGAAAATATAAATTAGTGAAAAAAATATGGTCTCCTATCTGACATTGGCATATACACTGAAGCCAAAGGGCCCCCGCAGAAGTGCCGCAACACAACGTGACATGGACTCGACTAGTGTCTGAAGTAGTGCTGGAGGTAATTGACACCATGCACAGTAATACTGCGGCTATTTATTCTTGTCATTGAGCAGGTTTTACTTTAAATTACTTCTTAAAGAAATGTTTTTGGTAAACAGTCATTTGAAGCTGTAGTTCCTTTTAAAAGAGTTAATATTATTACTAATAATTTCACGCCCCCAGGGCTGTCCATAAATCCGTAGGAGTAAGACGGGTGGAGATCTCTTCTGAACAGCACGTTGCAAGGCATCCCAGATATGTTCAATAATGTTCATGTCTGGGGATTTTGGTGGCCAGCGGAAGTGTCTAAAGTCAGAAGAGTGTTCCTGGAGCCACTTTGTAGCAATTCTGGATATGTGGGGTGTCTCATTGTCCTGCTGAAATTGTCCAAGTCCGTCGGAATGCACGATGGACATGAATGGGTGCAGGTGATCAGACAAGATGCTTACGTACCTGTCACCTGTCAGAGTCGTATCTAGACGTATCAGGGGTCCCATATCACACCAACTGCACACGCCCCCATACCATCACAGCCTCCACCAGCTTGAACAGTCCCCTGTTGACATGTAGGGTCCATGGATTCATGAGGTTGTCTCCATACCCGTACACGTCCATCAGCTCGAAGCAATTGGAACCGAGACTCGTCAGACCAGGCAACGTGTTTCCAGTCCTCAACAGTCCAATGTCGGGGCGAGGCATAAAGTTTTGTGTCGTGCAGTCATCAAGGGTACACGAATGGGCCTTCGGCTCCGAAAGCCCATATCCATGATGTTTCGTTGAATGGTTTGCACGCTGGCACTTGTTGACGGCCCAGCATTGAAATCTGCAGCAATTTGCGGAAGGGTTGCACGTCTATCACGTTTAATGATTCTCGTCAGTCCCGTTCTTGCATGATCTTTTTCCGGCCGCAGCAATGTCGTAGATTTAATTTTTTACCGGATTCCCGATATTCACGGTACACTCGTGAAATGGTCGTACGTGAAAATCCAAATTTCATCACTACCTCAGAGATGCTATGTCCCATCTCTCGTGCGCTGACTATAACACCACGTTCAAACTCACTTAAATCTCGATAACCTGCCATTGTAGCAGCAGTAACCGATCTAACAATTGTGCCAGACACTTGTTGTGTTATATAGGCTTTGCCGACCGCAGCGCCGTACTCTGATTGGTTCCATATCTCTTTATTTGCATACGCATGCCTGTACCAGTTTTTTTGGCTCTTCAGTTTATATGTGGCCATATATATGTAATATATATGTAAAAACATGCATGCAACAAGATGTTGGTTATAAATCAAATTCACCATTTTTATTTTATTAAACAATATTAGCATATTTGTATCTTATTGACTGAATTTAGGTTTTTTGTATAGTGAAGCCTTTCTTTAAAGTGTGCAAAAAAAATTCATCTTAGTTTTTTTTTAGTCCCATTGTAAAACATATTTTATTAATACAATTGAATAGTCGACGTTAGATTTACCAAAAATTCTAAAAAGAACACGGCTATACGTGTTTCGGAACTGTAAGTTTCTTCATCAGTAGCAGAAACAAAGAAAATATTGAAAAACTCCTTATAGTGGCAGTTACTCGCTGTTGTAGAAGCTCCCGCTATCAGGAGTTTTTCAATATTTTCTGTTTTTGCTACTGATGAAGGAACTTCATATAGTTCCGAAATGTGTATAGCCGTGTTCTTTTTGGAATTTTGGGTAAATCTAACGTCGATTATTCAATTGTATTATCAAACTCAAAAGGTAATTAATTTCCATATTTTATTATTAAAGGAGAAATATAGTTCAAACATATTTATTGGGGAATCATTATCTCAAGGCAAGTTACAGTACTTTATTTACCTAGATGGTCCTTGCACCAATAAAATCAATATCCAATCTAATGTTGCAGTATTTTTCAAGAAGTTACATTGTGTTTTTGAAAAATTAATTTTCATCAAGGTCTAAACATCTTTTTGATCACTCATAGATTATTAAGAGTTATTCTTTAATTTAAAAAAAAAAAAAATGTTTTGTGTGAATTTTTTTAAACATCTCATATTATACATATTGTAGACACATTATATTATTATGCATAAGTTTATATAACTGAAACTTATTTCAGGCCAGAATTAGCTTCTTCAGATAGTTCTTGTGAAGTAAGTCATTGTTCCTATTGAATTCAATTTTTAGTAATTGATTGATCTCTAATCAATAGTATCCCTTATATTTGCTATTAATTTTTTTTCCCCTTTTTATATTATTATAGCTCTTAATACATCATTTAATATGAGAAAATCATGTTTACATTATTTATCAGGCTTCATTAAAGAGTTTCTCAAAGGAGCAAAAATGAAAACTACACTTCATAGTTCTCTTCATTCATTAAAATGTTCAGAAATATTTTCCTTTCAGGAATCTTATGTTTGAATAAATTGATTTTTAATTTACTGATGACTTATATAGTGGTTAGCTTTTGTGTGTGTGTGTTGCTCTGTCCTGATATGTATTTCTTCCACACTTAAATATCTGTATAAAACACTTAAATATCTATCACAAAATAATCTGTAAACAATAGGGGCTATTAGATCAATCATCACCACAAGTATAAAGAATGACTGTGAATGCATTTTGGAAGAAAATATTTTTACTGACCTTGGTATGTCAGAAAATTTGTACCTTGCCCAAAATCTGAGAATATTAATTACTATTATTTTTAATATCTAGTTTATTTTCTATTCAAACTGCAAATGAATGCATTGATTTTTTTTACCAAAAGTTGATAGAGACAGCACATTTCTTGAACGTAGAAGTAACAGAATGTGAAGTTAATATATCAAATGAAATAACTATAATGAGCTGCAGTAAAATATGGTTTGTATGGTTATGCGCTATGCTTTACATTTTTTTTAGATTCCTTTGATTTTGTATTGTTACAAAATCTGTATTTCAGTGAATTTAAAATCTGCTTATCTGAAGCAATTTAGTCACCTCTGTCATTTTAATTTATTCATTGCGATATACTATATGTTATGGTAAATATAATAAATCTATTTTTATGCATAATGGCTAAATGTTTATCAGTGATCATGCATAATTACATTGTCTAATTGAATATATATATGTTAGTGTTCTTTTTTTTGCCCCCCCCCCTCTCCCCCGTAATCAATGTCAGGGTTTCTAGCACCCTAGAAGTCTGAAAAAATCAGTGTAAATGTAAAATATGTGGCAGAAGTCAGGGAAAAATTTTGTGGAAGGGAAAAACCTGAGATATGAAAACATTTGAAAGGTTAGAATTTCAAATTATATTTCCTTTTTTTTAGGAGTGTTTGTCAGGAAAATATTTTTGAGTTTTGGGCAGAGAAATAGTCAAGTAGATTTTGCTGGGAGTCCTGTATATGTTATTTAATGAAATGCTATCCAAGGAGTTGGAGTGCTTAACTTTTTTTTTTGTATTTGTATCTTTAGTATTATCAATTCAAATCAACATGTAACTGCTCTTAGATTGTATTTGAAGTTCATGTGATTATATTGTATAAATAACTTGTGTATCTTCATTTCTTACTGAAGGATATACCTGATCTAGTAGATTCAAGTAATAGTGAAGTTGAGGATTCTAAAGATTCGAAACAGAAGGTATTAATTATAAATACAATTTAACACTAGAACTATTGGAGCGATCTTTTTTAACTGATTACAAAAATTCACGATACTTGTGTAAATGGTGATATATTTTTAGATTAAACCAAATGCCATAAGGACTAGGAGTTGCCTGTTTTGAAATATTGTCGAATGAAGCTTTTTAGAAAAGTGGGGACCCCTATGGGGCTCCAATCCCGTAATTTTTTTTTTTTTAAATTTACATTGCGTAAATATTTATTGATTTAAAAATTTAGAAATGTAAGTTGCTCCATGATAATCAAGATACATCCTCCCCAACTCAAGGGTTCCAATAAGGCAAAACAACGAAGGGTTACTAGGGATGCCTGACTTTTCATACATAAGGAATTCTGTAAAACATTTGGGTTGGGGAGAGGGTACGTACATTGCTTTGTATGTTTATGAATTATTGAATTATTAGGGGATCAAGTGACCTGAATCCTTAGCCTGACTGCACACTATGGTTCAGCAGCTCTGATTGATCTTATCAGCAACTGCAGAATTTTGTGTGGAACACATGCTACACTGTTAGCAACCAGGGTTTTTTACGTCATGTGACATCTCGGGATTGGCTAAATCATTTTGCGCCAAGCTGAAGTTAGCTATGGTTAGCATGCAAATTTGTGCTCATAAATTGCATTACAGTAAAATGTCTCTTAATGGACACCCCCTCAGATGCGGTCGCCTTTTTCATGGTCAAATAATAATTTCCAGTTGTATAATAAAAGTATGTATTTCAAATCTCTGATTAATGGTCACCTTTTCCCCCCCCCCCTCCTCTTTTATGGAGGAATTTGTCCCATCAGTGTCCACGCAAAAGAGGTTTTTGTCGAGGATCGACCACTTTCATGGTTCGTAACTATCAGTGAAAACAACTACAAAAACCGATCCAGAGTCAAAAAAATGAATGGAAGCAATGTATATTTATTCAGTCTAAAAACAGGTATATATACACAAGGCTTGTGGGAAGAAAATAACGCCACTCTTGTGACGTAAAACTAAATTTTCATGAATCGACGAAAAAACACCAACAGTTTTACTGTATGCAATAATAAAAATGTTCGGGTAATGAAATTAAATAACTTCATTACCCAACTTAGGCTACAAGTCAAAAAGGAAACCTCATGAAAACACATTGTGCACTTATAAATTAAAAACTGCTAAAAAACAGCGATAGGTGTGAAAATTGTCTTGGTGCGCTCTTTGATATTACCCACATACAATGTTTTGTTGAGACGGTTTTTTTTCATTACAAAAACAACACACAGACAGGCACATTAATGTGCGATACAAAAATAAATATCAAAAAGACAGAATAATGACAATAAAACACACACAATGCAGCTCTTAGGGACAAATTTCCTCCCTGATTTATACTTATAATGAATGATTCAAAAATTTTATATGGAATTTGCGAATATAAAAACTTTCTTCAGATGTCTATTTTTACTTTTGATAATTTTTTATGAATTCATTACAAATAGCTGAGCCCCTGGTAATTTTTACTTTTTTAATTGGGTACTTATTGGTTTTCTTGCTAAAACATTATAAAAGCAGGATCCAATTCATTTCATTTAAGTGTTTTAAAATATATATCTCTGTTTTAACGGCATAATCATGTTACTTTGTGAATGTCATTATAACCGAGTTTTATTGTAAGCTCAGGTAGGAGAGCAAAAAAAAATTATTAGCTGGAAAATTTTGATTTTTTTTTTTTCTTCATTTTTTTTATTGTTATCAGTTCAAGAATACCAATCAAAAAATTATTTTCTGTAAAATAGAACTTCACCATTCAGGTTATCAAATTTGTCTCTCCCCATTTTTCTGGTAACCTGAGAAAAAGAGCAATTCCTTTGTCCAGTGCGTACGAAATCTGATCACTCTACTTGTTAAACAACTTAATAGACAGTGGAAGACAGCAACCGTGAATTTAGCGGTGATCAGGGTGCTCAAACCTTTTTCAATATATGATGGAAGTTTTGCAATTACCCCAACTGCCACAAAAAATGTGGATTTTCTCTGTTGCTAAAACTGCCACCAGCAGTTGCAGTTGGGTCTGTGCGCTTACAGAATAAAACTATAAATTGCTGAGATTTCCCCTCACAGTCGCAACAGCGCCAGTCGGTTCTAGGGCTTAGAGTTCTATCCCATCCTCCTAGAGTACATTTTACACTGAATTTTACATTTCAAGCTAATACTCAATTTGTAGCAGAATGAACGTGAGTTGTCATTGCAATTCTGTTGTTTTTGTTTTCAAGTTTTGTTTCAAAGCAACAGGCAAACAATTTTATCATTTCTCATATAATTGTATAATATCCAATTAGTTCTGTTACATACATGTAAAGAATTATTTGAATGCATTCTACCACTTTTTAGAAATTAACCCATCTTTTTTTTTCGAAACATCCTGCATGTTTGCTTATATCTGAAATGTAATGAAGCATTCTGTACTCTATTTTTAGAAGAGAAAAATTGATACTTTTATTTTCCTAAAAAGTACATTTTCATAGTGTATTTAAAATGTGGATAAAAAACAAAATTTCTGAGTGCTGTCAAAATGGCTGCTCAGTAGTTCTAGTGTTAAGTTGCTTGTCAACTGGTCAAATTTTCATTTTACGCTCAGTTAGATTCAAATTAGTATCTTTGGTTAACATTTAAATTTATTGATTTTCACAAAAGTAGAAAATATTTTTTGTGCGTATTTTTCTCCATTGATAATCAATATTTTTCAGGAAATTGTTATGAAGTCATCAAATGTTCAGAAGCGTGTTTCACAAAAAGATAATGTTGAAGCTGTAAGTTATTTATTCGGATGTGGTTTTCAAATATATCATCTTTCAACCCTTTGAAATTGCTTTAAAAAACACTGGAATTCTTATATAACCAAACTTTTTTTTATAAACTAAATCGAGGCTGTAGCAAATGGAAGCAATGTAGTGGTTTGGTTCCCCCCCCCCTACTCTCGAGACTTCTTTACATGTCTCGCTAATTGAATCTTGGGCTACATTGTTTGTACTTGATAATTTTTCTTCCAATACACTGATCATTACATAAGGGTTTGATGGAAATACTGACGTGTCATGTACATTAATAAACATACATTGAAATTATTTTTCTTTTCTAATTCTTTTGTATATATTCATTTTGGTGTCAATAAGATTAATAGTTGAAAATATATATTGTTTTTATGAATTATGAAAGAAAAAGTTCTATCATTAAAAATTGGTATCTTCAAAATGAGGATTTAATTTTCTTATTGATTTGAGTAGCATCCATCAAATTTTGCATGAAGCTTGGCAAGTATCAAGACTAAATATCGTTAAGATATACCTTTCTTGAGTTGGTGTAGGTGTCTACTTTCAATAATCAGCAAATCAAAATTTTCTTCCACATGTTTAAAAATGTAAAGTAAATTTGTAAGTTATAGGTTTGGTTGTTTGAACAGCATGGTTCAGATAGTTGCTCTTGGTTTTGTTTCTTTCTCTCGTGTATCTTTTTCTTTAACCATGAGTATTCCATCACATGGCTTCATAAAAACTGGTCCTTTACCTCTAGAAATGCTGTAAATATAATTTATGAAATTTGTTACATTTTTAAAACATTTCATTTTAATACATAAGTATTCGTTTGCAGGTTTCAAAGCCAGTTAATAAAAGTAAAAAGCAAAGAAAGAACTCCACTAATACTGTGGTATGCACTTTTTCCCTTTGTCATTTATTGTATACCTTTTTTAATAAAAAGTAATCATAATTTTGTGTATGCAAATAACTTAACAGTGACTCAATTTCATTTTCAGAGCTCAGCCAGGACAGAAAAATCTGAAACAGTGAATGAGGTTAAAAACTTAGGCTTACATAATAAAGATAATACAATAAAGGCAAGTTACTGAGATTTTTTTCATTTTAATACAGTGAAACCTGGATGATTGGACACCCCAAGAGTATCGATAAACGTGTTGACTTGACCAGTTGAGTTAGAAAGATTCCGTTTGATCTGACCCTCACAACTTTTAAACATCATTTGTGTATGTACATGTACTCATATATTGTTGAACAATTCCATTCCATCACCTAAAATTAACAGGGAAAAAATCGAAATTTTGTAAGAAAAATTTCTGAAGTGTCTCCGATTACAGTTGAAAAAGCATAAGTGTATCATAATACATTATTTGCAAATGAGCAGTGCATTGCAGAAAATCAGGAAACCCTTTTTTAACTAAAAAATTTCAATCTAGCTTATTTAACAATCTCTTGTTAAAAATTTCAGATATCTCATCTGTATTTGTCTGATTTTTTTTAGTCACAGGTCAAGTTTTTAGTCCTTAAAGAAGTGGAGAATGACCTTTCCCCCCCCCCCCTCTCCACGGTTGAAGAAATCATTTTTAACCCAAAAAACAAAAAATTGTTGAAATGTTTGAAAAAATTTATCAACTGCCAATCCGTGGGTGATTTTGAAAAATCAGTTGTGATAACGTAGTATGAATCGTAGTTGACTTTAATAGGATTTAGTCATCTTTTTCAAATCAGGGAGCTTTCTCCTCATTGAATTTTCAGTATTAGGTCAACCAGGAGAATAAAAAATGTAGGTTATCTAGGTAGTGGAGCTATGAACGCAGGTGTCGAGGAGATATGATCGAAGTGTTCAAAATTTTCAATGGGATGGATAGGATGGACCATGAACTTTTAGTACACCGCCAATCGACTGCTTTTACAAGGGGACACCAGTATCGATTGGTGAGGGACAGTGCAAGGTTATGGTGTCGCAGGGAATTTTTCTCTAATAGGGTTGTTAATAAATGTAATAGCTTACCCCCGGAGGTAGTAAATTGTAACACAATTGACACGTTTAAAAAGAAATATGATAAACATGTTGGGGTAAATCGAGAAACTATCCATACTTACAATAAGACAACCATAAGTATTCTTTATGGGCATTGTATAATATTTTATCATGTGTATATATTGTTTATAATTTTTGTTAATTGCATTTTCAATTGGGTTGCTGTATTTTTGAAATATATGACATCCATATTTTTATGTACATCTTTTTCTCAGCCACCTCGTTGGGCATTTTGCCTGTTGTGGCGTTGTATTTGTATTAAAGTTCTACTGTAGTTTATTTTTGTGTTCACATGTATTTTTCTTTTTTGTGTATAGTATAAGATTTTCATGGGTGAAGTATATTAATTTGTAACAAAACTCAACATTTTTTGGACCATGAATTATTAATACGCCTTCAATCGACTGCTTTCACTGAAACACAAATTATTTCTTTCTACAATATCTGAACAATTTAGATTTTTCTCAAGTTATGGAACACCAGTATCGATTGGTAAGGGATAGTTCTAGGTTGTGGTATCATTGAGAATTTTTCTCTAATAGGGTTGTTAATAAATGGTATAACTTACCAACTTACCCCCAGGGGTAGTAAATTCTAACACAGTTGGCACGTTTAAAAAGAAATATAATAAACATGATAGGGTAAATCGAGAAGCTACCCATACTTAGAATAAGGCAACCATAAATATTCTTTATGGGCATTGAATAATATTTTATCATGCATACATATTGTTTCTAGTTTTTGTAATTACATTTTAATTGGGTTGCTGTATTTTAGAAATATATGGCATCTGTATTTGTTATGGGCATCTTTTTCTCATCCTCTTCGTTGGGCATTGTGCCAGTTGTGGCTGTATATTTAAATTGAATGTTTATCTATTTGGTAAAAGACTTTGATAAAGAACTCTTTTGAGTGAAATATTTTTTTTTTTTTTCTACAATTAGATTTTTCTCAAGTTAAACAAAAAATATATATATTTATTTTTTTTTTCCTAATGATTGAAAGCAACTGCATGCTCATCAATATCATTGCTGTAGAGTACAGATACAGAAACATGACCTAAAAGCTCTTAATGTTATTAAAAGCATTCTGAAAATTTAGTTGTTTTTTTCCTCTGTTTTAATGTTTTTATTTCTTATGACAGCTTAATCATGGTGTAGAGCATGAACTGAAACAGTTTATGGAGTCATTAAAAAGGGGCTCCTTAGCAATGGAAAACAAATTGGAGGGTGAAGCAGTACAACATTTTCATCAAGCTCTCCAGCATACAAAGGCATCACGGCAGTTCATTCAGGTGTGTGTAGTTTAAGGGACATTTTTTTTAATTCCATATTTAGACCATTGTAATGATTTTAAAGAATTTGATCTCAAGTTTTGCTTTCATTAAGTTGCCTTAACAGAAATCTTCTGTAGCTTTGAATAGAAAGCTTCTTTTTATAGTTTTATATTTCACATTATAATTGAAGATATAAAAATTGACGTTAAGAATTCAAACTTTGTTGGATGCAGTTTATTTTAGCATGCACTATGTTGCTTAGATGTTTATAGTTTTGTACAAATATTATTTGTATGTCTATGAAAGGATTTAGAAGTGATACTTCTGCTTCATTTTCATTTTCAGAAGTATAACTTTGGAGAGCTCAGTTTAGTTTGTTTGAAATATGCTTATGGTACAGCAAGCAGCAGATGTAATTCCATGGAGGTACATGTTTATCTGTTTGTTTATAAATATGTATATTTTACAGAAATATACAGTAAAACTTTGTTAAGTCGTCACTCCGGTCAAGTCGTCAGTTTTCTTCAGGCCCTTCCAGCTTTCATAGACAACAATGTTATTAAACCCTTGTTTACTCGTTGCTAATTTCGGTTAACTTGTCACTATGCAAAAGTTTTAGGGAGAAGAACAGATTTTTTTATGACTTTTATTTAAAAAATAGATGGTAATGCTTAAAAGTCAGCAAAAAAGCCTATGTACCAAACCGGAGCAGTTCAAGTAACGAAAGTTACGCTGGGGAAGTTCATTTGCCAGCTAAGGTTTTTGATACGTTAGGGACTATTCAAGCTAGACTTGATTTCTGCATAGACCCCACTAATTTAGGACTTCAAATTTTAAAAAAATATCTTTGTAGAAAAACCGAGACAGCTTTCCAAAGTTGAGGTCTTCTAATGTGTGCTTTTTCCTATCCAGGGCCCCCTCATATCAAAAGTGGACTCTGTTCGAGATTACCTTGTAATTAGTATGTGAAAGATTATCTCGATAAATTTTACCAAGATGACCTTATAGTTGTATCATGAACTACTGATGAAGGATTAAAACACTAAAATTAAATTTCATGACACGTAAAATAATGTGCAATAGTTCCTGAAGAAGAGCTAACTATTCTAACATTTGCTCTGGTTAGTCTAAATTAAAAAATTACTAGTATAAATCAAAGTGTACTAGTGTATTTCACCGCAATAAGTGATAAGAGATCAAAAAAGGTAGAAAAAATTTCTATTATTTTTTCTTTTGCAATCTATAAATTTCAGTAATATCGTAATTTTGATCCATATTTTAGTAAATATATCACTTTGATTTCATACGATTTTCACAATATTACACATTGAAATTGATGGCGCTTCACTTTAAGTCGTCACTCCGCTTAAGCCGTCATAATTTTTCAATAACATGAGGTGACGACTTATCGAGATTTTACTGTATATGATAGTTTATAAATATACAGTAAAACCTGTCTAAGGCCAAGATTACACTATAAAAATTTCATAAAATTTCTTTTGTAAAACTGGACAAATGCAACTAATAAGCATACTCGTTACATTCAAGCAAATGTAACTGACACACTTATTGATTGTTTTTTTCTTCACGTTTTGTTAAAGATTTTTTATCAAACTTCCATAGAGTAATTCCGGCTTAAGTTAGGCAGTTATGATTCCATCAAAATCTGTCCAAGTTATAGAGGTGTCCAAAATATAGATATACAGTAATTTTTGTGAACATCCAATATTATATGGGATTATGGTTGGTTTTATTCACAACTGTCCAATGTAGGCAGGTGTCCAGGACACAAATGTCCGAAGTGACAGATTTTATTGTAGATCTGAAGTGCCAAAAATCATGTGATACTTCTTAATATTGCTGCACTTTTTGCTGGGTAAAAGAAGATCCCACATGATATCAAGAAGTGTCCCATGACTTTTGGCACTGAAGTCATGGGATACCTTTTAATATAGTGTGGGACCTCCTTTTACCCATCGAAGTACAGCAATATTAAGTGGTATCCCATGACTTTTGACACTTCAGTGTATGTGTATGAATGCATGTTGAACTATCCAAGTACCATATTTTTTTAGATTGAAACCTCACTACAGCGATTTTTTGATGGAATCATTCTGTACAATAATAGTTCCGTCAACCTCTTTATTGTGTAAAAAAAAATCAGTCTCATAGTTCTGATTCTAATTTTTTGTTAAAATGAAAAATGTAGCTTAAGACGATTTATGAGAAATCATTATCTCTAGCTGTGTGAGAGAGTTGCAGTCCATAATTTTCCAAGTTTTACTAATTTTTATCAAAACTTACTATACTGTCATAGGATTGGAGTCATTTTAAAAGTGTCTGTGTATTGCAACTTCTGAGAGCATCACCAAAGTTTGTCAGTGTTGCACTGAGCCAAAGATATTCGTGAAGAAATTATATCTGAGAAGAAACATATAGTTTGTTTTACTAACGGCATTGGTTTTTAGAAAAATGCAAAAAAAAAATATATATATATATATATATATACAAGATATACAGAAGACTGGATGTTTTGAAGATATTTATTATTTGAGATGTTAATTTTTTAAGGAAGGAAAAAACTCATCTCTGCCTCTACCGGGAGTCGAACCCGGGTCCCTCGATTGCCGGACAAGTGCTCTGACCACTAAGCTACAGAGGAGATAGAGATTTTCCTTCGCTAGAGCGTATATATGCCGAACGGAACCGTGCAATGGACAGTGAAACCGATCAGCTAATAGCTCATGGACGACGAGCCAACAGAGGGCTATATATATGACATGAATGTCGCTCTCCACTTGTTAATACAAAATATACAGAAGACTGGATGTTGTGAAGATATTTATTATTTGAGATGTTTGAGTTGTTTTCCTTCCTTAAAAAATTAACATCTCAAATAATAAATATCTTCACAACATCCAGTCTTCTGTATATCTTGTATTAACAAGTGGAGAGCGACATTCATGTCATATATATATATATATATATATATATATATATATTCTGTTTATTTTTTTTCATTCCATCAATAAAAAGATTAGAGAATTGTTATTTTGTAAAAATGAGCAATTTTAAATGAGAAACTAGTATTTTAAATTATATAGTCATTTTATTTATGTAATGAACAGGGCATGGATGTTAATGACATTTGCATTTTTCAATGTTTTTCCCTTTTTAAGGTATTTTTCTGATTTTAGGGTAGTTTTGGCATTTTAAGGATATTTTTTCACTTTCAATTTTTTTTTTTTCAAAATAAAAATAGGCTAAATTAAAAAAAAAATTGCCTTTCATTATTTGAACTTGTTTCTTCCTTTATAGATGACAAAGTTTAGAATCAATTTCAGGTAAATTTTAGTATTTAGTTAAAATTTCAACAGCTGGCCACACAACCAAACAATAAATGAAAGTGAGAGAGAATTCAAGAAATTCTGATCCTATATGGGATGTTGAGAGAGAGGAATTTTCATTATATATAAAGGAACTGGTATAGTACTTGCTACAGAGGGAATTTTGAAATCTGCAAATACATTTTAAATCATTTTGATCTTAAGAATGCTGCATGCAGTAAGATTTTGTTAGTTTTGTTTTGCCTTGGGAATACTGAAGAATTGATGACATGTGCATTAGATAATCTTTAGCACTCCAGTATCCACCATTCAGTCCTTGCAGAAAAGTATGGAGCTTATTGGTGCTATCAATAAAGTCATTGTGCTAAAAGTGGGGTAGGCCAGTATTCCATCATGAAATTCGAAAAATAATCGGGGAAAGCAGACTTATTTCTTCTGTGTGTGCAAAAAAACTTTTGATGTTTTTATGGGAAGGTCTAGAAATTTCGAAATTGACATTGAGTATATTGACTCCTCTCACCACTCCTCCAAATATTCCCAATAACAACTGTTAATGTTGAGAGTTTACCTTGTCGTTTCAAAAATTTCTATTTTGTCTCAGATTTCCCAACTCACTCATAAATTATGAATTGCTTATTTGAAAAATTCTGTTGGCAATTTTTCTGATGAAATCTAATGTTGAGAATGAATGTGATTTTCAATAAGTACTAAAAGACTTTTTTTCTTTTACCTCCAATCAGGCTGGTTCAGTTTCTAAAGAAATTTGTTTTATTTTAATAACATTTTTTTGGAGAATTTTTCTTTTAATTTTTAGGGTTATTTTTATGGTCTTTTCAAGATTTTTATGTTAACAAGATCCTTACTTTTTAATGACTATTAAATTAACAACTATATAACAACACATTTGAGATTGTAAAAAAGTAATAGATACTAATTTTTGGTTGAGTCGATTGATCATGAAAAAAAAAACCCTAATTTTTTCCTCACTCCACCAACTCTGAGAAGACAGGTAACTTGTTAATCATAATATGTATTTTTCATGTACTTTTCCTAATATTATTTATTCTTTACTTTTTTCTTTTTTTCTAGAACTTACAAAAAGCTATTGATACTTTCAAAGAAATCATTGAACATCATCAAAATATTCAATTCCCTGGAACATATTTTGGACTGGGTTATTGTTACTATAGGTTAAATGAGTGAGTGTGCACAATTTAATCATGGTTTATTCTTAGTAAGTTCAGATGAAGATTGTTTCACATAACCCAAAATTTTCATTAAATTTATAATCGCTTTAATTTTGTTACAAATAATTTATATAGTTTGTGAGATGGAATGTTTTTGTAACTCATATGAGTATGAGTTACTAACTAAAGAGTAAAAATGATTTTCTTTTGTTTGTTATTTTCTTTGTGTTCAGCAAGAAAAAATTGAATTTCCCTTATAAAAAGGTCTTTATCAAAAACTTTGTTCATTTATTATTCCCAAAGTTCTACTCTTGTATAATGACGTTTCATAATTTTTTCCTCAAGTTTTAAGACTGCACTCGCATATCTTCAAGAAGTGCCTTCAGTAATAAGCAAAGACAAAAGATGTGGTATATATACTTGGCCAGGAACAGAAAAGATTATAGAAGAATTAAGATCAGATAACTTAACTGTAAGTACAGTTGAATATACAAGGAATTTTTATAATAAATTGAACTTTCAAACTAACAAATTCAAATTTTTTCTATTAATTGTCCGATTTTGTTAATTTTTCAGCTTTTGTTTTTATTTATCTGCTTATTCTTTCTACTTGTAGATCTCGTATTATTCACAGGCAATAAAAAAATTTTGGCAATTTTTTTCATTTTGCAATAATTTTCAATAGTGGTTTATCTATTGAGAATTTATTAGAGTTTGTCTGTAGTTGTAATATATAATCATATATTTTACTGTTTGGTTGTTCTATCGTGTAAAACAACTGAACCAAAATTTGCAACTATATTTTAAGTTCAAACACCTTGTTAAAAGTGGCAGTTTTGTAAACTAAATGTGAAGATTTTTACTTATTGGATCAGAATGTCTTGCATATCACACTCTGTTAAAAAAAGCAGTTGCCAGTAGAAATTTATTTTGTATTTCCTCTACTTAAATCAGTTGTAATCATCCCTCATTCAAAGCTTGTTGACTCTTGTTTTGTTTTCTTTTTTTCACACTGTACCCATTTTGCTGCAAGCAATAAACTTTTCACTCTAATATCATTGGTTTGCATCAGGGGAGTTGTGACTTATTTGCATGAAAATTTTTGTGTGTGTGATATATCAATCAGTCAGTGCAAATAAATATACAAATTATAGTCACTGTCCACATAGTTCAGGGGTTTCCGACTGGGGTTATGCGTACCCCGAGGGGTACAAGAGAGACTGTTATGGGGTATGCGAAAAGAAAATGGCAATGGGGCAGCCTCCCAGCTAAAAAGAAAAAATAATTAAAAAAGATGAAAGAATTTTAAAAAGTAGGTAGAGGTTGTTACTAATATTGTCAGCGGTTTTGATATTGACCTCCCTATCAATAAAATCTTCAATGAAAGAGGGGTTGCATACTCTCTGGAAGGATCGATCTGCCCTCCTCTCGTCCGCGCCCAACCGCCAATGAGGATTGGCACTCTTTCTTGCAGCTCACTCTTCCTCTGTATTTTAGATTTGATTTCTGATGCATGATGGGCTGTCCATAAGAACAAAGAATAAATTAATTTGTGTTGAGTTTAACTTTTGTTGTGGGTGTTTGCATTGAGACGTGTGCATGTTATTCTTACAATCCTTCTCTATTACAATTTTCCTACCTACTTCCTACTATTCACATGATTTATGCTATGGATAAATAGCTAAAAACTACATCTGTGCAGAAGCGGAAGTTGACTGAATTTTGAATGGCTACAGAGTCTTGTGGGCATGGTAGCCCAGGTCGATCAGATATTCACCTAAAGTTCCAAAGGATGTTTAGAGGTGTCTTGAGTTTGATACCCGGTTCGTCCTTGTCAGAAAACTTTCCTGACAAGGATACAACAAAAAACGACGACTTGACTGCAGTGAAAAATTGCTACCGCAGGGAGTCCCCCATCAAGGGGTTAGTGCACCAACCTCTCAATGAGTATAAAAAACAAGCATGCCGTTCGGAATCGGCAATAAATTGTAGGTGCCGGTCAGCAGAAAATGTGCAGCCGAAAAAAAATCAGCCCTCATGTGCAGAAAATGACCATGGTGCGACAAAAATGATCAAATGATACAGAGTCTTGCATACAGAGTCATATTTTTTACCAGATTAATAAATTCAATCTTTCACTTCAAAAAAAAATTGTAGCATTTTTCAAGTTGTAGACAAAGTGGAATCCATGAAAAAAAATGATTTTTGTGCAAAGTGCAATAAAAAAAGACCACCTAAAGTGTTTCGAACACTTTTAAACTGGCTTCATTGTCGATTTCAGAAAAGAAGAAATTTCTAGAGCTCGCATCAGATACCTCTCTGAAGAATCTCTTTAATGGCAGAATAATGAACCTACGAATGTTTTTAACTGGCTGTTGCGATGATAAATTTTTGGAAAGAGAAAGTTCAACTGCCTTTGCGCAAAACCAACGTTCTTTCACTTTCCGGGTGAACGCCCTAGACCGCTAGACTACAAAGGCAACGAATCTCTCAATCTTTCCTTGGAGCTCGTATGCACTGAACAGGACCATACATGGATGGCCCGACCCGACTCAGGCCAAACTCACAAATGCTGACACTGCCACCAGATGGCGACTTATGCAAGGATGAATTCGATGATTCCTCGCAAAGGCAGTTGTCTTCACAACAGCCAGTTGTTAAAAACCTTTGTATCGCAGTAGAGAATAATGTCATCCTTGTATAATGAACCTAGTCATTTTTTGGGCTGGTCACGGTGATGAATACAGTGAAATTTCTAGAAAGCCATAATGTTTATGTTGCGGTTTACTAGCACAGAGGTTGTTGAACATGCTTTTTCTTCGTATACTTATATAAAAATAAATATGGAAGCAAATTGAATGCAGATCCGGATTTGAGATTGTATTTATTCTTTTTTGAACCTAATTTTTCAAAACTTCATAATTCAATAGAGTCCCAAATATCACATTAATTTTTATTTTTTCCAATCTTTGTGCTAATTTGCCTGCTTTCTTCAAAAATAGAAAAACTACAAAATGAAAAAATAGATATAGAATATTTAATTTAATTCAACATGTACCTTTTTTAGGGAAGTTTTCAGAATCTGTAATGGGTGAACCAGATTGGGGGTAAATCCGTGGAGGATTCGGGGGTGGGGGTACACGGAAAGGAACCAAGCCATCTTGGGGTATGCAGACTGAAAAGGGTTGGGAACCACTGACATAGTTTAAATGCTAGGTCAATAAACATTTGTTCTGCCTTACAGAGAATAAAAATATGCAATTGCACTCGTTTTTTTTTTCTTTTTTTTCTAATCCTGCTTATTTTTATTCTCTTCATAGAGTGAAACTGAAGATTTGATCAAAAAATGCGAGTGTCCATTACCAGCGGATGCCATTTGCCGTTATGGGGATTGCCCATACATACGCATTGTATATTTTACAGATTTAGAATTCAAAGGTTTTGCATCAATTTCTTGTGGCGAAAACTGCAAACTTCAATATCATAGCTCTTGCTGGAAGACATTAAAAGATAGTGAAAATAAAACAGACAAGGTATCAATCTAGACTATTTTTGTCCTGTATTTCCCACGCACGTTAGTAGCAATTGATAAATATTTAACCTTGCAATGAAAGTATGTTCATTAATCTTCTTTGAATTTATTTGTTTAAAATATTTTCTGAAAATTTGATTTCAATTTCCAATTTCAATGCAAAATAGTCAAACTTTGTCATCATGTCACTTCAGAATAATTAGATAAGACTAGTCCGATTTTGAAAATCTTACAAATGTTTATTTTATTATGCAGTGGATCACTTATACACTGAAGAGCCAAAAAAACTGAATCACCTGCCTAATATCGTGTAGAGCCCCCGCGAGCACGCAGAAGTGCCGCAACACGACGTGGCATGGACTTGACTAACGTCTGAAGTAGTGCTGGAGGTAATTGACGCCATGAATCCTGCAGAGCTGTCCATAAAACCGTAGGAGTAAGAGGGGGTGGAGATCTCTTCTGAACAGCACGTTGCAAGGCATCCCAGATATGTTCAATAATGTTCATGTCTGGGGATTTTGGTGGCCAGCGGAAGTGTCTAAAGTCAGAAGAGTGTTCCTGGAGCCACTTTGTAGCAATTCTGGATATGTGGGGTGTCGCATTGTCTTGCTGAAATTGTCCAAATCTGTCGGAATGCACAATGGACATGAATGGGTGCAGGTGATCATACAGGATGCTTACGCACCTGTCAGAGTCGTATCTAGACGTATCAGGGGTCCCATATCATGCCAACTGCACACGCCCCATACCATCACAGAGCCTCCACCAGCTTGAACAGTCCCCTGTTGACATGTAGGGTCCATGGATTCATGAGGTTGTCTCCATACCCGTTCACGTTCACCAGCTCGAAGCAATTGGAACCGAGACTCGAGGACTGGAAACACGTTGCCTGGTCTGACAACAGTCCAATGTCAGTGTTGTCGGGCCCAGGTGAGGCGTAAAGCTTTGTGTCGTGCAGTCATCAAGGGTATACGAGTGGATCTTCGGCTCCAAGAGCCCATATTGATGATGTTTCGTTGAATGGTTTGCACGCTGACACTTGTTGATGGCCCAGCATTGAAATCTACAGCAATTTGCGGAAGGGTTGCGCATCTGTCACGTTTCTGTTCACGTACGTGAAAATCCAAATTTCATCGCTACCTCGGAGATGTTATGTCCCATTTCTCGTGCGCCGACTGTAACACCACGTTCAAACTCACTTAAATCTCGATAACCTGCCATTGTAGCAGCAGTAACCGATCTAACCACTATGCCAGACACTTGTTGTGTTATGTAGGCGTTGCCGACCGCAGCGCTGTACTCTAATTGGTTCCATAGCTCTTTATTTGCATACACATGCCTGTACCAGTTTTTTTTTGGCTCTTCAGTTTATAACAATACTCAAGGAACCAGAAAAACATACCACTATAGTTAATGTTATAGATGGAATATACATTAACACTATGGAAAGTGCATCCTAACCAGAGTAATATTGTTATATAGAAATAGGCGAAATATAGGCAATTATTGTTATACATTTTGAACATTCCCCCCTTCGAATAGTCTGACAGTTTTTCTAAATATAGAAAGCCATATTATATCTCCTAATTATAGTGATTTACAATTTTTATAGGAATTCCTTGATACTCCTTGTCTTACTCCAGATTGCTCCGGATTTATTGTTCGTGTTGAAATAATCAACAAAGAAAAGCTTATGGAAAAATGTGCAAGTATTTTATTTTTTCCTTAATGTGGTTCTTGTTTGGTTGCTAAAGATAAACCTCCCTTTCGAAAATATGAATTTTTTATTAGTTGAACTAACAATAGCTTTTTGTCAGCCCCTACATATATGTAATTACTACTAAGTATGTAATAATGTTTTGGACTAAACATTTTTTTTTTTTTTTTTTTTTTTTTTTTTTTGCTGGCTTTCTTTTTTTTCCCCCCCCCCCAGTTTGAATCAGATGATGTGAAACAGAAGAAAAATCTCAAGCAAAAGAAATCAAAGTGAGTTTAAAGGTCTAATCTAAATGGTTATCACAGGGTTTATTTAAACTTTTAGCTGTTGTTTCATCGATCAGTATGAAAAATTGGCATCCACTGTCCTTCAGCATCCGTAATTTATTTGCACCTCCCATTTTCTATTTCTATCTAGGTCTTAAAAAATGTTTTTGTTATCATTGAGTTGTTTCAGAAATTCTTAGTTTCTTGCACCAAAAAACTTGAATGCCCCACAACTTAAAAACTTTTCTTTCATTATACTCGTTTTAAATGGATAATGTAAATCTACCCTATGTCCGTGCAGTATTTCAAGAACTGACACTGCCTGGAAATTTTAAATGCCTGTTTCGTCATAATGAGACACCATCTAACATAAATCTTGATTCTGCTGTACCTTTCAATTACTGATATTTGACACTTAAAAAACATCCTCCTTCCCCCCCCCCCCCCCGATATATTTGAAAAGGTTGGAGAAAAAACTGGATAATAAGGAGCGAAAGAGGCAGAGACACAGAAGTCGGTCAATTTCAGAAAGTAAAGATATTTTGCCTGAAGAAAATGAAAATCTTACAGCTTCTAGCGGTATTGAGCCATTAACAACATCATCTGAAAATAAAGTTGATTTCAAAATGGCAGTTACTGAGGGAGAAAAAAGATCTGAAGCTCTACACAATGTATATGAAGATTTGAAACAGAAAGAAAATTCTCTTACAACTGAACCTCATTCTCGTAAGTACATTATGTGTATATGCATCATTACTCTTATACAATATAGATTATTTTTAAAATTGAATTATCAGAAGGATGTAATTTGGAGGGCTCAGAAGCCAATTAGTGTGAATCAATTTTCTAAAAATGACTCTCATATTGCAAAGTTCCTCTTCATTGTTAGAACTTTCAATTCCCAAAGCATTCAAGTCACAATTTGCATATTGCAATAGCAGATAACGCCACTTACACTGACCACAGAATTAAAAGATCCATTTATCTCATGTTTAATATTTAGAATGGAGAGCTTCTGAGCCCTCCATTTATTGCAGGGATTATTCATGCTTTAAACTGGAAAAAGATTAAGTGTTATACTAGAAAAATCGTAATACTATAGCACCTTTTTGTAACATGAATTTGAGTATTTTGCGCTTTTATTCAAATTGCTATTGAAAACTTTACGTACATTATAACTTACAAAAAATTTTTGGTTATATCTAGCTTTCAGCATAAATACGGTGAAACCTCTCTAAGATGGAAACTGTATCAGACAGAAACCTGTCTTAAACAAAGTCAAAAAAGTCTGTTCAATGATTATTGCTTTTGTTTGCACCTTTATAAAACAGAATATTATTTAAATTTCTTGACGTTCCGTTTCGTGAAGGTTTCACTGTGTGTGTGTATATATATAATTTTTTTTTTGTCTCACGGCATGTGCTATTGTTTATTATTTGGTTAGAGTGTTATCAGTTTTTCTATTTATCTCTTCTTTCTGTAATGATTAATACTAATTATTTAAAACTTTCATAAAAATGGCTTCAGTCTCATGTATCATGTTTTTTTGTTTTTCTTATACAGAAGAAAAACCTGTTTATATAATTAAAAAGGATGTGGATAATAAGGTAAATATTTTACACCCCAGATTGTTTCACTTCAATACAATTTTTCAACTTTATATTTTATCTTATAAAAATTTAAAAATTTTGTGAAGACAACTCTGTACCTAAAGACTGTTCAGTTCCAAACTTTTAATACCTGCATATTCCATTATTTCCATGAAAATAACAAACACACAACCAACTACTTCAATGTTGATTGCATAGAAAGGTGCAATATGGTAACAATATAGGATTTGATTTTTTTCAAAACAATTTAAGTTCAAATTGAATTATGTTTTTAATATTTTTTTATTCATTGAAGTTAAAGAATTTAGAAGGAAAAAAACATGGTATGTATGTAAATCTGAAGATACTTGTACATTCTCAAGATGTGCAACATTTTTGTTATGATCTGCTTACCCCATTTGCAATATAGTGGAATTATCTGGGAATCATAAGTATTCCTTTTCACAGAGCACAGAAAAATCCACTTGTACATGCAGAAACCCATCTTTTTGTTGATCGGCAGTGATTCAGGACAGTAAGTAAATTTGAAGGGAGATGCAAATGGATTAACTTTTTCTGGTTAAAAATAAAGTCTTAAACTTCATAAAACTGTAAGATGTGTCAAAGGTGTGTGTGAAATTGTCTGACTCGACACCCCCAAGGGGATAGAAAACGTGTCGACTGATGACAAGTTAGCTATACTCTGTTCATTCTAACTTGGGTCCTGATGTAAATAAAAGCATGTGTGCAATACCCAAAATGATTGGTGGAAGAACATTTCACCTTTTCTTATTGTGCAACACCGCCAAAAATATAGTCCTTTGTTGTTTGCCCCTCATACCATAAAATACCTCATAATTATTATTTTTTTTTAATATTTATTCCATATTATTTCAAAGTTATCTGGAAGACGGGAAAAAATATTTCGGTCACAAAGCGTTTTTGGTGCTATGTCTTCAGGGTGGGCGTTGACAGAATACGCCTTTCTCACTCAAACATTACCCTTTCTCACTCAAACATTACCGTCCCCTTTTATTATTATTCCTATTCACAAACAGATTTGATATACACTTGTATACGCAGCTGCTCTGGACTCCTATAAACAAAGTTTCTGTCAACAAGATTTTTTTCTCACCCACACGCTTTGATGTACACTGAACGGGAAGGGGGGGGGGAGGTCACTTTTCGTTCGTGGTGAATATACGCATTTCAAAAGAATTCTCACTTCTGCTTGAGCAGCTTGTTGGGAGGAAGTAATATTGGTTTCGTCGAAGGCAGCGAGCCGAAGAAGTCAGGATTATCACGTAGACGTGAAGGTAACGTTTTGAAACTCTGGTTAGAATGAGTAATGCTCATTTTTGATTGTGTTAGCCTCATTATGACAGACACTATAGATCCGGTGAGAAAGCCTGGCCTGGGGGCCCATTAAAATCACAGTCCAGGGGCTCCTGTTGCTGGATGGCTCGCAACCTACGCACGGATAAAAAACCGAAATTGTCTTGACAAAAAACAGGATATCAACAACAAGTTGAAGTAAAGAAACGAAATAATGTGGATGACCCTCTCATCAAATTGGAACTTTTACAGCCCGTGGATTATTATGAAATATTTAATTATACAGACCCGCAAGAAAAATAAAAAGCGGCAACACAACGGTAAGTTGCTCATAATTTGTTTCACGTTATAATTGGTAGCATATCCAGCCCAGGAAAATCATACACGTAAATTAGCTCAGAAATAAAATTGTAAAATTCTGAAGAAAAAAATGAGGATTTTTTTTCTTAGTATCTGCTGTAAAATAATAAACAACTCACACAAACTTTTGTAATGACCATGGCCCCACATCCTGCCGCAAGACCCCCCCCCCCCCCGGCTGTGATCTTTGGCGGGCCCTCAGACCAACCTTTCAACAGCCCTTCTATATAGCATAGCTGCCAAGTCTCCCGAATTTTAGCTTCATCGCTCGACCTCCCGAAAAGTTCTTAAATCTCCCGAATTTTTAAGAAAATCACACAAAATCCCTAATTGTCCCTAAACATTCCCTACTTCATTAAAAAAAAATCGCCGCTTATGAAAACGATCCCTAAGGAATTTCTTTCGGGGCATGAAGACTCTTTTTTTCCCCTTTTGAAATGACGCCACACGTCGTAAATGGGGAAATTCCCTTTTTAAGGAAGTTTTACAAAACCCTCTGATGGTAAGAAAGTTGTCTTATCGCGCAGGGAAATGGCTTAGCAGCCAATAGTCCTGGATAATAATTGAAGATTATAGTGACGTGCATATGGCAGGGGTGCAAGAGCTGCGCCAATTGCGCCAAACTGCGCCGAAACGGTTCTCTTGCTACACGGTGCGCCAAGGCGCTGAATCCCTGCGCATTTGCGCCAATTCTTGTTTGTGGTTCGCGGAGGTACCGCTAATGCACTGTAGTACGTCAAATACCCTTAATTTAGGAAGAAGGCGCATGAAATTGTTGTTCACGGGGCGCGTTCTTTCCGAGACACGGAAAAACATACGGGGGGGGGGGGGGAGAGAGAAACTTCAATTTTTTTTTTCACTTCCCACCATCTACCACGATCGCATTATCTTGTGACCTTGGAAAGTAGTTATACTACCTTGAAGTATAAAGTCCTGTACTGTTATTGGTATAACCGGCGTTCTATCAAAGTCCCTGAATAAATATGCCAAATTTTCCGATTTCGGAGACCGTTTTTTCTCCTGTTGGTTATAGGTTATATACTGAAAATAACGGTAATTTCGCGGCTGCCAACCTGCGTTCAAAGACGGCATACATCGAAAAGGTGATTGGTTTACTCGTTTAAATTACCGAAATTTTTCGGAGATCGTTGGGAAAAAATAGAATCTGTAAAAACACTCCAGCTAAAATATTCCTAGTTTTGTCATCTAGCCACTATGCGGTCGTGTGGTTATCGTCGGCGGTTGCCGATTGTAACAATTTCACATCGCGAAAATCCGGATTTGGCGAACGGGGCCGGCTCGAGGGAAAAAAATCTCTACCCATGTAGAACCTTTTTTTGGTGCTACTGACCACGTGTTTTTGGTCCACAAACCTTTTTTCAACTCCATTTGGCACCCCTCCTTGAGCGGCGCCCAATATGGCCGCACGGTCCGCCACTGCATTGGTGGGGGAGGAGCATGCTCTTAACAATGGTCAGAGGAAGGAGTTTGTATTAGGAGCATGCTCATTTTACATAACTTCTGTGAGATACTTCTAATATATATTAATGTCCTACCTTTCCAAAACATGTTGTTGGAGAGAATGAAATATTTGCACCCTTTCTTGTTTTTCGTACTCCATCTCGTGCATTGCTGGGATGGTAGATTACTCCCTCACGTATTGCTGAGAGGATGTTTAACATTGTATCACCAACAGAACTATTGATTATGTGTGATGAATGGGTTGCACTACAATCCAAACAATTACAAGAAGTGAAATCAGTTCAGAGAATAGATAGATAGATACTGGGCAGACGTATTCAAACTTTGTAACTTTGAAAGCTGCTCAAAGCTGCTTTTGAAAGTTCAAAATTTTGCCAGTTTTGGTGAAGACTTTTTTATCTTCAGCATATGGTAACACAGATAGTGAAAAAGAGTTCATTGTTAACAAATAAATAAAAGTCTGTTCAAATATTGAAAAATCTGTCCATGCAATGCTTTAATGTTTAATGGAATGACATACAAAATCTTATGTTTAAGGGCATAAAAAATTTGAAAAAAATTGTCATTGAGATTCTGAACTTTCTGAAAGCGACTCATGATTTGTAATCTATTAACATGCTATTAGGTTGAGAAATTCTTTAAGTAAATAAGGTATTTATATTTTTCTCGTTTTTTGCATTTTGCTTTTAAATTTAATAATTCCTTTAAATTCTGTGAGAAGCCAATTTTTTTTTTCACGGAAACTCTTATTATATTCTGCACGCACTTTTTTTGCTATATCAGGAGGAATAAGATTTTGGTGTTCAAGCAGCAGAAATTCTTGCCGCCTAGGTTTTCAGTATGCATGTTGCTTAATTTGAAAAGAGTAATAATTTTTATTCGTCATTCGTCGGTTTATTAATGACAGAAAAGATAATTCAGAAAAAATTTAAATGGATTTTAATTTGTGAAGGAAATTTATTTAGAATTATTTGTTCCAACCATTTTTGGCAAAACTTTTGGCATTTCACAGAAAAATTACTCCTTATATTGCAGATATAGTTCGTGTTTAGTTCTGCTCCATTTTCAAAATTTCTGCTCCAAAAATGAAATTTGCTGCTCCGAAAAGGATGAGGGGCACTTGCACCCCTGATATGGTCAAAATTTCTTTTGTTGAAGTTACGTACGTGCGATATAACAAAACATGAATACTGATAAGCAAAAACATATTTAATCAATTTTAAAGACACTTATTCCGATGAATTTCCTCTCATCAAACGTTACAGAAGAGGGCCGACTTTTCCTTTTTGTACAAGTTGTGTTACGGACATGATCATCGGTCATGGAAAGACTGTAATCATTACTCGTGAAATGAAAAAAAAAAAGAAAAAAATCAAGCAAGCGTCTTAGTCAGTGTTCTTCAAAAATTGACGCTTTTTTTCTTCATCTTCCGATGATTTTGGGGTCATTCGCGGAGAATGTTTTTTCACAGCGTTTCTGATTGAACACAATATTTATTTTTACATCACTGAAGTTTTGGCCTCAAATTTCACTTGTTTTTCGCGTAGGAATTTTATTCCCAAGGGTTTAACTTCCATGTTTGTACAATCCTTATTTTAATTTGACTTCAGTTTTTGAGTAGGGATTTTATTCCGCTTTAACTTTTATGTTTGGAAAATCCCTATTTTATTTGGAAAAATCCCTATTGTATTTATTAGGGAGTGGTTTAAGCATGAAATACGGGTTTGCGCGGAAAATCTCCCGAATTTTCATTTTCAAAAGTTGGCAGCTATGATATAGTAAACTTTTAGCTTGAAAAAATAAAAAAAATGACAAGAATTGTCGCAGGAAATGTCTGGGCTGGATCCCTGTCATCCCAGCTCTTGAGGAGTGTGCCATGATAACGACAGAATACCTTATCAAATTTTTTTTTTTTTTGAGATATATACCTCTTTCTATTTTAATTAGTGTTATCAACAGTTTTTATTTCAACAAAATTTGGAGAACAGTGAAAAAAAAATTTCCAGGAAAATTCTTCATAACGAATTTACAATCTCGCGTTTGAGGAAAAAACGCACGTGTTCAGAACACGTAATGAAGGGGCGGGTAAAATTATAACCAATAGAGATAAAGGATGCGGAGTGATATCAAAAATTGGTACAGCGGTTTATTTACATCAGGACCCAAGTTAGAACGAACAGAGTATAGGTTTTGTTTCATTTCACCTTTCACAAGTTTTTAAATTGTTTATGTATGCATATGTGCCTGTACAGTGTATATTGTTAAAGAATTCTATATTCCGTCACTCACAAATTCATAATATACTTTGTGTAATTTTTTATGAAGAGTTTTCTTGCTAAAAATAATCCTGCTGAACGAGTAATCCAGAATTGTCTCCTCTCACACTTAAAACTTTTAGATCAAGCTTTCTTTACATATCTCTCATAAAAAATTTCAGAAATCATTCACATCTATCTGTGGCTATCGTAGTCCAAATTTTGAGTTTTCAGGTGCCAAACAGAAGAGCAACGAAAAGTAACCCTACCCAAAGGTGTGGGGGAGAAAAAAACTTCACATATCAATCAAATAGCAGAAATGATGAAATGCAGAATTTTCGAAACACAAAAATAAGAGTAATCGCATAAAATTTTTCGAAATGATGAACACGTGGACAATTTCAGAAAATGAGTTGTGTTAACGCAATATATATAGTAGTCTACTTAATTGGGATGTGGTCATCATATGCCGAATTAGTGGTTTTTCTCCATTGAATGTGGTATTGCGTCAATTATGCGAATAATAAATGTCGAGTTTATCGAGATTGCACGCGTAAATGTAAGGTTTCACACCCGCGACACCGCAGCGCGCAAAAACTGATAGCAGCTCAAAAATAGCAGAAGAGTACCGAACAACTTTGAACAGAGCGAGAACTGAGTATTCGGACAGCTTGTTCCATGTGGAACGCGCTCTAGTACCGATCGTTGCATCAGACAGCGATGAGCGTCAAAAGAAAACGCTGTTGAAATAGAATGAGCACGTATGAGCCAGTTTCGTTGATGTACCGACTCCCTGGGGATCAAAGTCGCTTGAAAGGTTTACTCTTAATGCAGTTTTTTTGCTGATCGGGTGCCGACGAAAGCAAGAATATACGATTCAGTGCTGTTCACCTCATCGACCGTACTATACGCCCTCCACCCCAAAAAGTGATTTTCCGTGGCGCAGCACCCGTGTGAAACCCAATTTTTGTGTTGGCTAAGCATAGCGTGGTCAATTTGTGGAGGGAGCAGTGCGACATTTCAGTGGATTGACGAGCTCAAGAATATGCAGAGTTGTTACATCAACAGAGTTGCCAACTGCTACGGATTGTCTGTAGTTTCTACGGACGGCCGCAGTAAACTACGGAGCTACGGGAAACTATCAATCATGGAGGTTATATCCCCATAATATTTCCATGCTTTCAATACTACGGAAAGCGGTTAAAAAAAATCGAGTCATTGAGTTTTGCGGTGTTTTACTTATTGCAAAGCCGGTTTCAAACTTCAAACCCATCGCTCTACTCGAAGCCCATGCTCGCAAAAACCTGTTTTCCGTCAAAACTGCCTCACGCTGTGGGCTGAAAACGGGTTTTGTGTGGTTCAGCCAATACCGTCTAGAGTAGACGGTATTGGTTCAGCTGGGTGGGTCTGGACCAAAGCTGCATTAAGAGTCACTTTCAAGCGGCTTTGGTCTGGACCCGGCTTCATTTGCATAGTGCATGGTCAAGTTCGCGGAACTTGTATCGGAAAGAATGTTTCGTCGTAGGTGCCCTGATACGAAGAAAATAATGAGGGGGTCTAGGATTGTTGGACGTCCGTATATACGGCCTGCAAGGGCGTATGCAGGTTTGGATTGAATTGAATATTCATGAATTAAGGGACTCATCGACCTCGGAAAGTTGCTTTGGGGTGGGGGTCGGCTGATGTGGCCTAAGCCTTCTAGGTTCCAGTGGCAATGAGGTGCTATATTTAATGAACTTTAAATTAAATATTTTTTTAATTAAATTTGAGTTATTTTTTTCTATATTACTATGATTAGAGCCCGGATTATATGCACTAAAAAGTGGCAAAATATGCTCTAAAAATATGCACTTAAAAGAACAAAATATGCATTAAACAACGCAGAATATGCACTAGAAATCTTGAAAAAGTGAAAAATTCAAAAATACTGTATGTGCAAAAAATGAGAAAATATGCATTAAAAAAATCACCGTGAAAAGAAAAGCAGATATGTTTTTAAAATGCATCTTTTCTATTTCTTAGTTGCATATATATTTACAAAAAATATCCCCTCATATATATTTATATACCGCATATGCAAATAACTTCTATATATTTTTTATTCAGGCATTTTTTAATTTTCAGTTTGATGTAGCTGCTCAATAACGAAAATAGCTGTAAGGGGCTGTTCAAGTATTACGTCATTATCGATGGGGGAGGGGGGTTCAGATTTGCTGACTTTTGATGACGGGGGGGGGGGGTTTCGATAATGCTTACGTCATCAACTACCCTTTATGAAAATATGAGTTTGGACACATAGGGGCAGAGCTGATGACGAAATTTTGCTGACAAGGGAGAGAGGGGGTGGTCAGCGTTTTGCTGACAAGGGGGGGGGGGTCAAAAATGGCTAAAAATTTGCTTACGTAATACTTGAACGGCCCCTAACGAAAGAATTTCGACAGTATTTCTAAAAAAAAATTTAACACTTTGACATATCTCTAGGCATAGCCTTAGATTAAAACGGTTAATATTCTTAAAATACTTTATAAATATGTATTAATTCACTAAATTTCACCTGCGCAAAAAACACCAATGTTATGAAAATATGAACAATATTTATTTGAAAAATTATAAAAAAAATTGAGTGAGCTTGAAAATAAACCTTCCAAAATGTGCACTTATTCTGAAAATTCTTTGATTTTATGCATCTATATGCATTAATGCTAAAAAATGCCAAAATATGCAAATGCATATGCACATATGGAATATTGAAAAGACACCAACGAATAAGGCAAATACACAAAAAATAATAAAAGTCCTAATGCATTTCAACACCAATGGGTGCCGTCTTCAGAGGAAAATTTTTTTTTTTTAACCACTAGTCTCGCTGACCGAGTTTCCCACTTGGGTTGAATACCAAATCTTCACGCTCTGTTGCTCAGCGGAAGAAGTACTTCTTCTAGTGGTTAAAAAAAAAAAAAAAAAAAATTTCCCTCTGAAGACGGCACCCATTGGTGTTGAAATGCATTAGGACTTTTATTATTTTTTGTGTATTTGCCTTATTCGTTGGTGTCTTCTCAATATTCTTGGGCAAAGTGGATCAACTCTTCTACATATGCAGTTGCATATAATCCGGGCTCTAACTATGATTATGTTGTCCTGGGGGGTACCCCCATGGCTGGTTGAACATTCATCACTACTGACAACTTTAAGCCAATGTTGTGTTTACAGTGTCTGCATCAAAGAAATTGGTTCATTCGTGCACATGTCTATGTGGACTACACTTTATTCTTACGCGCATCGCTGTCTAGTGTGATGATCGGTATTAGCGCGCGCTTTTAGAAAACCTTGGCACCCATCATTGTAATGCTGCCAATGACCTAAGTCTTACTACTTCGCGCATTGGTGGCCATGGCATCAAAGGCGTACCCAGGACTGACCTTTCAAAGGGGCACAGTGGAGTTCTTCCAGGGAAAATTTTGAGTAATTAACTTTCAGAAAGGATTTTGTATCAATAGAAATTGATTAAAATAGCATACAAAGGCGTTTTCTTCCGAAATTTTGATTCTTTCACAGATTTTTTAATTTTCAATTTTTTGTGGCGATATGCCGCCTTCCTGAGTATGCATCTGCATTACATATGCATGTTGCGTTTCACTATATTGCCAAACCGCACATGGAAACGAGATTCGCGCAGGTAGGAAAATGTTGGTGTTTTATCAGCACTTGAATGAAAATGAAGTGCGACGTTTTGGAAGCTGCTTGTAAAATGTCGCGATGTTATTAAGAAAGCTTTTTACTTCTCTCCCGCAAATTTTCTAGATATGGCTTAATACTGCATCGACGACATTACCAGGGCTAGATAAATCCCAGTCACCAGTGAAAGAAATATTTTGATCCTGTTTTTCCTTGAAAAGAAATTTTGGGCTCCTAAAGATTTTCTCTGATGCTTAAATTTTTTTGTGATTTGTCAAGCCCCGGACATTACCGATGCGGCGTAGTTTAACCTACGATATTTACAATAAATATTACTATTTACTTTTAAACAATTTTTTTTACGGGCTTCTCTATTCTATAAGGACGAGTTTTTTTTGGTTTTTTTTTTTTCCTTCGTTCTGCCTGTATCCGCAAAAGAGTATTTTCACCGTATTTTTGAGAAGTAGGACCTGAAATTTGAATTGAAATATCGTGTAACAAGTGATTATCAATCCATTAAAGGCAAAATGGGGGGGGGGGAGGGGGGGGCAAGAATTGAACGAGAATTTTCAGAAAATAAAACATTTTATAAGAAATTTATTTTGATCTTTCGCAAAAAAAAGAATAAAATGCACACTGGGATGATTGCGCGCGTTTTTACGAAATGAAGTTGATTACAGTGGAAAGGATTCTTCTATAAAAGTTGTGTCGAATAGGTGATGGGAAGTATCGCGCTTAAAGAAAAGGTCGGGAACCATGGGTGGAGATAGACTTGGAAGTCTTTTGGGGGGGGGGCGCATGATGATGATGACAATGTCAACTCATCTATACATATATGCATTATATCAGTCGATTCCACTTTTGGTATTGCCCCCTCCCGTATCTCCACCCATGTCGGGAACAGTGCCGCTGCCGATACGGATCTAAGATGCGTGATTAACGCATCAAAATTAAAGTTAGTCTAAATTTCGTTGTGGAGTGAAAAAATATTTCTTCAAGTTCTAGGTAATTTTTTTTAATAATGTTATTTCTGTTTTTCCTCATTGAAAAATAAAAAGCAAAATCTCCTTTTACAAAAATACGCCTTAATATTTTTGAGAGGAGTGAAATTACTCTTCAAAATTATTTTTTGGAACAGCACTTGGGAAGGAATGGGAAATCGCGACATTTAATTTTCTTTCATATATTTTTCGTTAGATGGCGCCATTTGATGTTGCAGCATTGGTTTTAGTTTTGGTGAAGCGGATGACTTTCCTCCCTCTAACCAAAATATGTTTCTTGTTTAAAGCTCGCAATTCGGCAAAATGTTGCTTATGTTATGGCTGTTGATTCAAGATAAGTGTTTATAAGGTATTAGTGGGAGGTATCTTAGTTTATAGCCCTTTCACCCCAAACAACCTGGTATGCTCAAATCATCTGTTTCGCTTCAAGCACGTGCGCCCGAGCAAAAGTGTCATGTTTTTGTAAGCTTTTGGATTTTCGTACGGATTTGCATTTCTTGGTGTGCGGGGTTCCTGAATAATATTTACACTAAAGTTCGAGAATTTCTCTGGACTTCGAACGCGGTAGGTCTGGCATAGACTTCATTTCAAGTGTGGATAGATTGTTTGTTTGGAAATATTTTCCCCATTGGAGCCTTTTAAATGTGACGTTATCTTGAAAAATTATTTTTGTCGGTAGAAATATTGAAAATCCCGTGAATCAATTCCCTTTAATATGATTATTCATACATCAATGAGTGCTATTTGATGTGAAATAAGTTGTGTTCAGGTCAAATAAGCAGGTGTCTTTGTTCAGTTACTGAAACTAACACTGCTTTCAAACTTGATGAGTTTGAATGTTGTGACCATGCCACATGATTTTGGTCGAATTTTTTGATAAAATAAAATATTATTTTTAAAGTGAATTTTTTTTTTTTTAACCCTTAACTGGCGTGAGAATTCCGTTCGTAACTGGCATTGGGTTTTACTACTCAATATTTAATTAGCATGATGAAAAACTTACTGTTTTGCATACATCACAATAATTCAAACAAAATATCAATTGTAATTTTCAATTTTTTGACACAGCATTTAGAACAGATAGTTTATAATTTTATGGTTTATTTTATCTAAAATACTGATTACTTGTGTTTAATTTTATAAGTGAAATGGAGCAGTTTATTTAAAATATGTGTGATAGGGAATCAGGATTAGGTTTTTGATCTCTGAAACCTACTCGGTATTAAAAAGTCAAAAACATTGTCAGTGCTTTCAAATTTTTCAATCTGATTGATATGTTTAATAACAAAACACTTTTATGTAGATTAAAGTTTTATAAATTTCAGTATCACTGAGAAAAAAAATCTCTTGCTTGAATATTTTAAATTTTTTGTTCTGCCAAAAATTTTATTCCATATAAAAATTCTTGTGTATCTGTTAATGCACTAATTAAACTCATTTATTTTTACTTGAAAATTTCTTAGCTTAGGTTGTATAAATCCTGAGTTTTAAAGCATATTTTTCAATCATAGCAGAGCTGGCAGGACTTGGTACCTAAAGCACTTTAAGATACAGCTTCTACTAGAAAACAATTGTATTATAAATGCTAGTAAATATACCATATCAGTCAAATCTGGTCATTCTTACTTTTACAACAGTAATAAGTTAAAGGAAATGAATTACCTTTTTGGGTTTGATAATAAGATTGAATAATCGACGTTTGGGTGTATCTAAAACTAACATGGCTATACGCGTTTCGGAACTATATGAAGTTCCTTCATCAGTAGCAGAAACAAAGAAGAAAGAAAAATATTGAAAAAACTCCTTATAGCGAGAGTTACTCACTGTTGTAGACAAGAGTCAAATTCAAAATGAACCGTCAACAAAAGAGTAGAGTAAGAGGACGGAAAAAGTAAAATGGCGGAGCCAATAGCAACCGTGAATGTGATAGTGATGGAGAAGAATAATTATTGTAGAAACTGTTGCCAGATTTTTGAGAAGGGTGGTGTGCTAGATAGGTCGTTCACCAACTGGTTTGCGTTTTTGTTGATGTGGAATGATTCGAAGAAATCCAAGTCAGATGGTGAGGGACATTTTTGGATGATTTTGGCAGAAGAGAAGTCAAATTTATGGTCAAAGGACCAGCAGTGTTGGGCTATGGATGAGCGGTTAAAGTCTTAGTTGCTTACGTATCTTCTATGTTCATTTAAAGGGTATTTTATAGCACGTTTAGTTTGGCCTATATACGATAATCCGCATTGGCATAAAATGTTGTAGATGCCCCAGTTGTTGAGTGTGTCAATGGGATCTTTTAGTTGAGAGAAACGAAGTTTATTGACGGGGATGGAAACCACAGAAAAATTGTATTTTCAAAGGATTTTAGCGATGCGTTGGGAAGTTTTCCCAACCCTGGTTTTTGGGAAGAAATGCAAAATGATAAAGTTTTTGTGTCAGGTTTAGGCTTGGTTTTGGAAGTGTTTTTAATCAGTTTGCTGTGTAGATTATCAATGAGAGAGCTACGGTAGCCACCATCGACTGCTATTTCTCTAAGGATATTCAGTTCAGCATCGAGTAACGTCTGCGAAGAACAGATATTAATGGCTCGCTTCACGTATGTGTAGAACGAGGCATACTTTTGTTCCAGAGGATACGCAGTGAGGTTGTGACAGTCCTTGCAAACAACACCAGGACTTGATCACACAGATCTTACGCAATGATTCACAAACAGCACTGTCCTTTTTCTCAACCTCGGTTATCTGATGTTTTGCGATTAATTTGAAACCATTATCAAGAAAACTGACTCTTTTGAGATGCCATTTTGATCTGAACGCTCTGGCTATCAAACAAAAAAAACTTCAAGTGGTGTGGGGAAGTCACCCCAAAGAAACTTTGATCAATGATATAGAGGGGGCAAAAGTTGAATATCATAAATTTGTATAAACAACTAGCTTGAAAGGTACTGAAAATAGGATGGTTCAGATGCATATCTTTCTCAAGGGGTAGCAAGATGAGGAAAATGCATGGGATCGAGATGATCCCACCACACCAGTTAAGGTTTAATTATAGATTTTTATCCATGTTTCATTGAATATGAATTAATTTTTTTTTTTTTTTACTGCAGCAAAATTTGGACAGTAAGCTCTCCAACTCAAAACACAAGGAGAAGAAAAAGACTAAGAAAGTGCTCACCCTAGGCCAGTTTTGTGATTCCTACCAAGCATCAGAGAATATTACATCTTTCGAGTGAGTTTCATTTAAAAAAATTATCATCTGAAATTCTTTTTTAATGAATATTTGTATCTTGTATAATAATGGTTTTAATACTGGTGGGTGTTTTAATCTGAATTGGAATTTCTTTTGGAAGTTGTCTGCAAAAGGTGTTTCGCAACCAGTGTATTTATGATAGATCAAAAAATATGTATGTACCCATTTTGAAGTGATATATTTTGTACCTCGTATACCATTTATATTGGCTTCCTCAGGTTTAATGTGAATCTGTTCTCTCATATAAATCGTGCATATGCCGGTATTGGCTTCGCAAAGGGTGGATGAATATTTTACTGAGAATTTCCGATTGCTACCCTTGAAGAAAGCAATTAAAATGTACAGAAATCAATTAAAATAGCTTATAAAAAAATTTTATTCCAAATTTTAAATAACTTTACAAATATCTTAGTACATGCATCTTTGTGTAAAGATAATTACAATCTTTTTTTTTAATGCACTTAGAAAATATTTTTTTTTCTTTTAATTTTAATTAGGCTGCAGTTTATTTTCAACATTTATTTTTATAGTGAGGATGCTCTTCGCATGCATCGTTTGAGAGAAAGCAAAAGGATCACAGAAGAGGCATATTATGGTCAAGAGAGGTAATTAAGTTGTCTTTTTCTTCTTCCTTGCTCTCATAACAGCTGCCACCTTTCTGGATTTGACCCAATAATACTGGATTTCAAGACATTCACTGGGCTTCCCATATATGAATTTATATTGCTGGTTTTCAGTTATTCATAATAAAGTTGAAACCCTAAAAATTAAAGAAAAGTAACTAAGTTTGCAGTTTTTTTGCTGTGTTACTGTTTCTTTTTTAGAAAGTGACCCTAATTCATTACATAGGATGGCTAGGTGTCCCAGTTTTCAAATTAATTCATTGTTCCCAGTCAATCTCTTTGAATAACAAATGATTTCGGGACACCTGTTTTTTCTAGTGTTTTTTTTCACAAAGATTTAATGAAATCAAATTATTTTTGAATGTTGGTTATTTTATTGTGGACTTTCAAGCTACCCACATTATTTGTAGTTCCAAATCAAGATCATGCCATTGACACAACCTCGAGTTCAGCATCTTGCACATGATGTTGGTACAGAAAGGCTAGTTTGGTATTCAAACTTGGCCACCCTTACTAGCCTCTGGGACTGATGCAAAATAATTGTAGAGTTCTTCATGGGACGAATCATTTTTGCTTATTAATTACATTATTTAGATTATTCATAAAAATTCCATGGTTTTGCATCCACCTGATTTTATTGTACAAAATTAGTTTGACACTGTAAAATATATCCTTTTACAAAGGGAAGGACCCAGACTTTTTCCGTCAGCCGAGTTAGTGTAGGTGATAGTGTATCGGACTGGGAACTTGAAGACCAAGGTTCGAATCCAGTTTGTGAAAGTAATTTTTTTTAACTCCTCATCAGAAAAATGATTTAAACATTTTAATTTTTTTCGCTGATGCAATACATTTTGCAATATATTTTTGCGAACTCTTAAAATATACAAGTATTGTAAATCAGTTAAATATTATAACAAAGCATGCAGAAGAAATTTAAGACCAATAATGTTATAAAAAAACATGGTTGTCTTTTTTTTTTTTCCTAAGTTCCTATTTTTAAATATTTTATAGCTGTTTACGACTAATTAACATGCATAATATGTATATATATTTATCCAATAATTTTTGTTTATTTTTGTCGATTTGCTATTCAAAAATGCATTGATAAATTAGTGAAATATTTTACTAAAATTTGAAAAGATTTTCATGATCTGCCCCTTTAGCTGTTCGAATATTTCAGTTTGTACTGAATTTATAATGCATTTATATTTTGCCGAATCTTAAAACTTTGGTATATAATAAATCAATTACATATCATAACAAAAAATATGTAAAAAAAATTATCAAGACCAATAATCTAAAAAACTTAATTCCTTTTAGCATATCTTTACTCTTCTGAAGTTCTGATATTAAATAGATGTTTAAATATTTCATAGTTGTTTGCGATTATTAACATGCACGATATATTTTTTCGTAATATAATTTATAGGTTTATTTTTAGTCGATTTACTATCGAAAAATGAATTGATAAATTGGAGAAATTTTTCACTAAAATTTGGATTTTCTATCAGATTTTCAGAAATTTGAAGTCATTATCCTCCATTAACTGTTTCAATATTTAAGTTTGCTTTCAATACATAAATTTGTTGGTTTAAAAAATAATTTTTTTTTTTTATAACATTGAAAATAGCGCAATATCACATTTGAAATGCCCCGTGGAACATCAGTGGAAATGTCTACCTTGTTCGCACCACTGTTCCGCGATCAGATACGAAAATGAAGATATCGTGGAGTTATGCAAATTATCGTAGAGGTTGAAGCAACGCAATTGGCTGTGTAGAAAAAATTACGAAAAAAATCGTGCAATCGCAGAATAGCGGTGCATTTGCGAAATGTGCAATCGGTCCGTGGGCTTCCAAAGGTTGAAAACCACTGATCAATGGCAACATTTTTGACAATAAATTTGCTGTGTCCCGTATTTCTGTAAAAAATATGCGCAGCTCACACCACACAGACTTGGAGCGCTGTAGCTTGTATGGAAGGTAGGTCAACGCCGTCCACTTCTATAAACGTAAACAAACATGGTTGGCAGTGTATGTTACGAATGTTTTCTTTACATGTGTACGATCGAAAACAGCTGGTAGATGATTCAATCACCATATTTCACAGATGAAATTACAGAAAATCGTTATCTTATATCAGTTGTAGGGAGAAATTCCCATTCTATTGCTGATAGGCGGAAAATTGAGGGCTTCTATAAATTTCGGTCAGTTTTAAAAATTTCTTGAATAAGGCGTTTAACCAACGAAAATCGCCAGTAAATATCAGAAATTCGTGGAAGCATCTTTGAAAAACTGGACATTTCTTTAAAATGGTGGAACATCAAATGATATCGAGAAATATGGCTATGTTTCCAGAATATAGGTAATGTGATCACCTTATGTATCACTTATTTTTGTTGTTATGCTATAAAAAATTTTAATGTGTTCTGAAGTACGTTCATCAGATTTTTAAGTGAATCGCAAGGTTTTTATGAGAATGTTACAGAATTTTTACTTTCTGAAGGTTGGCAGGTCTGTTCTAATATCAAAAAGCTCTTTAAAAAATCCGTCACATTTGTTGAATTTCAATTATTTTTTCCAAATTATCGTTTTCTCATTTAGTAAATATTTATTCAATGCAAAAAATGTTTTTGAAATTGAACTTTTTTTTTCTAGTCTTGCAACTTGGAAAATTTACTGGTTTTACACATAATCGGTTATCTTCATTTTGATTCACGAATTCATATTTATTTCAGCTTTGGTAATTTGTTTTAGGTAGAATGAATATGAATGTCAAACTTCTTTTGCATTGATTTAAACCATGCTCGTTACCTTAAATTCCCCCATCTTATTTTATTGCCTAATTATTTTTCTGAACTTTTCAAATTCAAATATCTCAGCAAATATTGTACTTGGAAACATTTATTTTTTCCCCATGCCTCAGGAGAGAGCAACAGCCTCATCCTCATAAAATTGGTCAAAAAAACATTTTTTTAAGTTGTCAAAAAAAGGCAGCCAAAATGGGCAAAAGAATTGCTAGGGGCACTTCTTTACCCGTTAATAAATAAAATATAGTCAGTGAATGAGTTTTTTTAAAAATTCATGGTGAAAAAAATTACATTTAATCATGTTACAAGATAGGCAAAGCCTATACAACACATGTTCCGTCTATTTCGGTAGATCCTTTTAAACATAGTCAAGCGCTAATCATTCGAAACAATTTTTTTTTTCCGTGGTTTTTTTTTTTTCATAAATTTTATAGGAACAACAGATTTCTAATTTATCTTTGTCTTGCTAGAGCATGAGTTGCATTCTCAAAGCAAACTCTTTAGATGAAACATTATTGCAGCTTGAATGTTGCAACCAAGAAGTTTGGATTTTTTTTAATTTCCCCCCACCCCCTTAACTGAAAAAATGTGTTACTGTGGTGAGATGCTTCTATATAGACAGGCGTTGCTATTGGTCTGGGGGCTTTACAACTTGTGTTAATGAATGCGTTCTAAGTAGGTTGCTGCTACGCTTGTTGATTTTATATGTTAGAAGCAGGGGGAAAAAAATCTCTAGCACCTGTGTGAAAAAGTGTAATTTTGTAATTTAGACTCTGTGCAGTTAAATCAAAGTATAAATCAAGCTTGTTGCTTTCAAAACTTGAAAAAAAAATTAAAGAATTTTTTTTAAAATTGTATTTCAGTTTCATACCCGGTGTATTCATATAGTTTTATTCATTTGCAAATTTTGATCTTGTAGTGCAATTGAATTGAACACAATTGAACCAATTTCTGATTCATTTTTCTCTGATGTAAACTCAAGAGTCACTGATCAGCGGTTGCATGATGTTTCAAACTCATATGGAGCATCTATAGAAAATGAAGAACTTTCAAAACAAAAAGAAGAAATATACAGGTATGGACTTTTCATCCTCCACAGGCCAAAAGCATGAATGTGCAAATTTTCTTTTTTTATCACCTGGTTGGATACCTTACTTTGTTACCAATGTGAATGTGTATCCCTATTAAGACACATGTTATGAAACATTTTAGGAAAATGAGTTCCTTAAAGTATCATGGCTAGAGAGTAAATATGCAAAGGTCATTTCCCCACATTCTGTGTTTTTTTTTTGAAGGTCATTGCACATTCAGGCTTCTGGCATGAGGGGGACGATTTCTAAGTTCAATGTAGCTTCTGTAACTAGAATTTTTAGCATCGTTAAGCAATTTCATTCTCCATCAGGTGTATATGATGTGATATGTGTAATGTATATGTTATGGTGAATGCAATAAATTGGTAGTTACTCATAATACCAATTGTCTATAAATTTGGTAAATTTCATTGCATTCAATCACTTATACCAGTGATTATGCTTGATTACCGAATAGAGTTGCTAGGTTTAATAAATATGGAAATATCACTTTAATTGTTTTGTGTTAAATTATTAATTAATTAAATGTCGTCATTTAACAGTTTTGTCATACATGATCTTCACATTTAATTTAATTTTTTTACCGGCCTTGTTAATGTTTTCATTTTTCATATTTATCAGCATGTGCAAACATAACCAACACATTGCCAATCAAATTCATCATTCTGGACTGAAGTTTATGTATAATGTCCGGAAAATTGAAATAGTTAAATGATAATTTATCATTCTTTACCAATACAAGCTAGGGATTTTACATAATCACCTGTGAGTATTGTAAATCCATAATGCATATTTAATATGCATATTAACCAGAGATTATAGATATAATCACTAGAATTATTACATGTATCATAACACATACATATAGTGTGATGTGAAAGGTTGCATCTGACTGTCATGTCTCATGATGCAGAATGCTTCTATTTCTCAGTTTTAGGTAGAAATTATTTGTAAGAAGTAGTCAAAGTTGTCACAAATAGCAATTCTACACTTGTGTGTAAAATTAAGAGAATTATCACCTGTCGAATTTCTGAGAAACTAGTGGACAAAGTTTATTCAGTGGACAGTTATTCACTAACAAAATGAAATTTGGTACAAATACACAGTTTAGAGAAAGATGTACCATACAAAAGTCATAGTACGCACGCATGATTGTCAGTAAAGCTCATCATTGTGGGAATGTCCAAAATCCATGTTGCGAAATTGAACCGAAAATGAGTTATATGAGGTATGGTCCCCTCTCAGTCAGGCAGGTCGCACAGTGCAATGGTATACTGGACACGAGGCAGTTGAGGAGGCCCTGTGGCAATCGGTCCCACTCGGTTTTTTGCATTTTTGCTCCTTAGACAATAAATTCTATTTCTTTTAGTGATTTCTGTTAATAAAGGAATGTAATCACCCAACATCACATGGTATGACATTTGGAGTCATTTGTTTTTGATGGTGACATCATAAGTGTCGTAAGTTCGCTACCCATCCTGTGGTTACACCAAGATTTTGTTTGAAAAAAAAGCATGTATTTATAGGAAAATTATTTAATGATTAATGTGTTTTTCATAGGCAAATTGAGGATTTATTATCGGAAAAGGGAGCCTTGAGTTTGAATGATCCTCTTCTTATCAAAAAGATAAAAAGTTTGCCAGTGGAATCAAAGAAGATCATTGATGACTGTGGAGGATTTGAGAAGTTCATCCAGCTATGTGTCCGTTTTGCTATTGTTGGGGAGACTTTGTGCCTTTTTTCTGAAATGTGTCGTGTCTATAATTCAAGGCAACAACTTGATCAACTTGATACGTTTGAAGAGAAAAGGAATGATACAAGCAGGGATTTGTCAGATTTAAATCCAAATGCAGAAGAGTATAGTCCACCTGAAAACATAGGTGATATTAGTCGTAGAGAGAGCTGCAATGAAGACTTGGGCCTAAATTGTTCTTCAGTAACTTCACTGTGTGCAATCACTAAATTGAGACAACCTCTCTCATCACTTAGTTTGGCTGATGATAACTTGGATCATAGCAGCATAGAGTCTTTTCAAAGTGATGATTTCCTGGATCATTTTAATGATAAGAAATCAGTTGATGATAAGAAAATAGTGGAGAGTCTTCAGATGTTGTTAACTTGCAATTTGCCTACAGATGTCATTGAATGCTTGCATGTTGCTCTGAAGAAAGTTCAGAAAAATGCTGATCAAGCTCAAAAAATCATGCACTCTGTGGAATTTACATCCTCATCTTATATGTCAGATAAAAGTTCTCAAGCTGGATGTTCTGAAGTAAGTTTTGTCATTCTGTTACGCATTACAACTATGTTTTCTAAAATTTTGTTTTCACTTAACAAAGTGATATTTTTTCCTGATCTTTTCAAACGAAGCTGTGAAGTGAAAAATCATAAAAATACGCAATAGTGTTTATTACGTTGGTACATTTATTTTATTCTATTGAGCAAACTAGTTTTTGATATGATTGTTTTTGTTTTAATTATGAGGTGAAATTTCAAATATATTTTTATAATTCTGAGTCGACAAAGATATTTTCACAAGCTTGGCATTTTCTTTAAAGTTTTGCAATTCATTTTTTACATTCTGGTTAAACCAGAACTGCTCTTGTTAAAATGGTTCATCAACCATTTTCAACCCACTGCTGGATGTAGGACTCCTAAATTTTTCCATTGTACTCTGTGTGATGCTTTTTCCATCCAGTTGACTCTAAACACTTTTTGGATCTCATTGCTCCATCTTGTTTGGGGGACACCTTCCTAGATGTTTAACACCATGGGGGTACCAATCCTTGTGGTCCATCTGTTGTCCTTTCTTCCTGCAATTCAAATAGGTAAATGGAAATTTATCATTCTTTACCACTGCAAGCTGGGGATTTTAAATAATCTGCCCATTTTTCCATTTTAGACGTTTAATTTTTTCCATGATATCACATACTTTTGTTCACCCCCCTTATCAATGTGTTTTCTATATCTCCTTGTGATGTCTATACATCTTCCCATGCTCCTTTGTGGTGTCTGTAGTCTTAATATCATTTTGCTTGTTAGTGTCAATGTTTCAGCCCCATAAGTCATTGCTGATAGCACATACTGGTTGAATACTTTTCACTTTTCTTTTCATTAGGTTTCATTTTTAATTGACATCCATATATTTAAGGCAGGGTTCCCAGTGACCTGGAAAGTCGGAAAAAATAAAATATTTTGCAAAAATTAGGGAAATATGTAAATATTTGATAAAAGTCAGGCAAAAGAACAAAAATTTCAAATTTTGGAAGGTTGAGATTTTGAATTACAGTTCTTTCTTCTGAAGTTTTGGTCAAGAAAATGATCAAGCAGATTTTCATGGTAACTCTGTAAGTGTGGTGTTGGGTGATTTGCTGTTGTAGCATTCAAGTTTGTGTTTGCTTAAACATTTAATTTTTTGAAAAATAGTTTATAACAATCTGATAATATCAGTGTCTATATTCAACTTCTTCAGTGGAAATTCTATCACAGTTTAAACCTGATCACATTTTCAGGCAGAAATGGAGTCTAAATGTGTGATGACTGAAGAAAACTTCATGGAAACAGAAAAAGCCATTAACTTGCTTCACAAGCAAGTTTCTGAAATGAAAGAAAAAAATCAAATGCTTGAAGAGAATCTTGCTAATGCATTGGACAATAACAGGAAGTTGCATAATAAGTTGAATGTAGATATACCAGATCTCTCTAAAAGACTGGAAGAGACTGAAGAGGAGAAAGAGGTAATTATGTGAATTGTAGATAATGGGAGATACTAAATTAACAATTTAATTCATTGAAATATTACAATCTATTATAAATTTACTTGTATGCCAGTTTTTTGTATTGCTGAAGAAGTGTTATAAGAATAGGTGAAAGGTGAAGGTTTATCAAATGGAAATTTATATTCAGTCCCAGTGTGTGTAAATTGCTGTATCTTAGTGTAAACCTGTGTGCCCATAACATAGCTGCCAAGTCTTCCGAATTTTAGCTTCATCGCTCAACCTCCCAAAAAGTTCTTAAATCTCCAGAATTTTTACGAAAATCAGAAAAAATCCCTAAGTGTCCTTAAAAATTCCCTACTTCATTAAAAAAAATCTCCGCTTATGAAAACAATCCCTAAGGAATTTCTTGTGGGGCATGAAGCCTCTTTCTTTTCTGATAGAACACAATATTTATTTTTACATCATTGAAGTTTTGGCCTCCAATTTCACTTGTTTTTCGCATAGGAATTTTATTCCCAAGGGTTTAACGTTCCATGTGTGTAAGATCCCTATTTTAATTTGACTTCAGTTTTTGAGTAGGGATTTTATTCCCTATGCTTTAACTTTTTGTTTGGAAAATCCCTGTTTATTGGGAAATATCCATATTGTATTTATTAGGGAGTGGTTTTAGCATAAAATACGGGTTTGCGCGAAAATCTCCAGAATTTTCATTTTCTCAAGTTGGCAGCTATGCCATAACAGTCACCTCTGAACAACTGTCACGCTTTCTTGGAACAGAAAAGAATTCGTTCCAATTGATTAAAATCAAGGTTAGCCTCTGAATACAGATTTCTTAATAAGTCACTTTTGTCTGTGAAAATATTTTTATATCTTAAAAAAAAATATGTTCTATATTCCTCAATATTTGCACTGGAATAGTTCTTCTTTGAAACCTATAAACGTAAAAATTGGTATGAATTCTTTCTTGCATCAGTGGTTTCCAAAATTTGGTCTGCTCCGGGATTTCACAAATATATACTTGTTAGTAACTATATAGTTACTAATGAGTTTGCAAGATCTTCATGCAAAATTTGCACTTTTTCAGTTAAAATTAAATGTTTTGTTACAAAACAGCTTTTATTTACAATTACTCAGAAGGCATGAAATGCGCTTACTCTGAAAATAATAATAAAGATAAAAATAATTAGAAATTATAGTCGGAATGGAAAGTACTTTGTATACGGAGCCTGGTCGAAATCCTCAATAGCAGAAAAAAATTTTCCATAGGACATGCATACAAGTTCTAATGGCAGGCTGTTATTATACCACATGGCATCTGAATCCATGGAAAAAGCAATCTCTTGCCGTTGTTGTTCTTATTTGGAAGTGATGCCTCCATAAGTTAACTTATCTATGATCTCGTAGAAAGGTTCTCCTGATGAAAGATAAACCATTTGGTGGACTAGTTTGTAACACATCTTCAGATCTCCAGTGATTCTAAGCCATTCCAGTAAGCGCAAACCCAGAAATAGAAGCCTCTCACAATAAGACAAGGCACTCAGCTATTCATTTGGGTAAAGGGCCTCTGTAGCTTTTCAAGCTTTATGTTGTTAATTTTATAAGAGCTCCATACTTGAGAACAGAACTGTAGAGTCAGGTGAATGCACACAGAAAGCATATGACAACGTATGAGCATCATACTGTACTTGTGGTATGCCGTACATAACATGTATGGAATTCTGTTAGCTTCGCAGACTATGCCATGATAATGATCAGCAAAATCCAGGAGAGATGTGGCTCATTGCAACACTTAAATCCACACGTATCTAATTGCTGTAATGTTTCAGCACCTAGTTGATAATATTCAGTATCAGTGCGCCTACCTAAATGCATTGATTCGCTTTTTGATGTCGAAATAAGGAGTTTGTACTGACAACTCCACTAGAAAAGTTGTTGGCATGCAATTTTTTTACCCCTATTGCTTTCTACTGGAGAGAATAACTTCTCGTCATCAGCGAATTGCATTAAAAAAATGGTTTACACAGCCTTAGTGATATCGTAAGTGTACAAAGTAAATAAGATCAGGCTTAACACTGACCTTTGGACGACTCCGCTTGGCACCTGACATTCTCTGGACATGATGCTACTTGAACCTGCTGAACTCTGTCTGATAGCAGTACTTAAATTATCCTCACAGTTTTGTTAGGAACACCCATGCCAGCTAGCTTTTTCAGTAGTAGCAATCTGTCTTCTTTATCAAATTCCTTTTGAAAATTGACATAAAAACATCAATCTCTCATCCTGAATTGATAGTATATATCATGATAAATCAACTGCTGCACTGACAACAAGCGACCAAGAATGAAGCCAAACTGGGGGGATTAGGTCCATTTCGACAGCAAATGGAAGTAGCTGATTGATATTGTATCTTGAAATGCATCTCAAAAATTTTGCAAGATATATCGGTTAACAATATCAGTTGATAATTATACGTATATGCCCTGGAGCCTTTATTCTTATAAATTGGACTACTAATAAAACCAGACATGCACACGTCCATATTCCTCTGCGTAACGTCTAACCAATTAGTACATATTGGAATGTATGTGTATGTATAGTGAACCGTCCATGAAGTTTGTTTCTGTGTAGTGCTGTCATCTGCAATCAATTTTTTTAAACTATGAGTTTTTCTCCACTCATAGTGAGTGAAGTGTAATGAATGAATAATTATACCATTGTAGGCCCGTTGCTCTCTGCGGCGAGACTTTTAATGGGGAGATCATTTGATGATCATGGTTTGATTATGTCTAGATCTATAGTGACTCCAAACATGCAATTTCCTATTGTTTAGATTATGCAAAACCTTGTCTTTTTACTAAATCTCATTCAACGGGGAACATGTTAGAGACCACAGAAATAGAGCTGGCAGAGCATCTGTGGCCGAGATAGTTCCAGCTAGTATTTTGTTTTGCAGATCTTTTACAATAGTTGATAATCGTGAATAATCCGCACTGTAATAGTTTATTTTTGATTGGCAAACTAATCCTGTTGTAATATGCAATGAGAAGTGTATTGGCAAGTGCGGTGGATTATCGCGGTTGCAGAAGGATGAAAGTTTGTATACATCATGGACTACTGAAGGATTGGTAGCAAACAAAAGATCTAAGAAGTTTTCCCCTTTCATAAGAAAATCGACTAACTGAACAAGGCCTAGTTCTGCTGAAATTGACATGAACTGTTACTCCAGTTCAGACAAGAATCTCCTGTTTATCCAATCAATTCCTTGCATGTTAAAATCCCGGACCAAAATCACTAGAAAGCACACGGAGGTAATGCCTGAGTTCTCTCTAAAATTCAGACCAATTATCTAAATTGCATGTTTTATTTTGTGGAATGTATGCTATAATAAGCCTGCACTTCCTATTTCCGCTTTTTATATCCACAGATATCTCCTCATCTTGATTTTCATTATGCACATTCACCAGCTTAGGTTTCAGGCTGTTACGAATGATAATGCATACACCTCCCACAATAGTTTCTCTGTCATATTGAAAAATATTGTATCCTGGTAGACATATCAAGGAAGGCGAAACTGACTAATGTAACCACGTCTCTGCCATGCACAAAATGTCGACTTCGTATGACTGAATGCAGCAATGCAAATCGTCAATTTTATTCACAATACTTCTAGGGTTCATGAATATACATGTAACTCTTGATTAAGAATCAAATGTGTGTTCATTTGTAAAAAAAATGTATTACTTTTGGCCGTGTAGTCATTGCTGATCAGAGGTGACCCTCTGACTAGCAGATGCTTCCATTAAAATACAATCTTCAGCTGAATCCTCCAGAAGATATCTAGGAATACGAAAAAATTCTCTGATGTTTATGCGCGATGACCAGTGGAACGGATCACTCAATGAATTCCAATTACTATCGACAGTGGTTAGTGCAAAAGATGCATAATTGTTTGAAATTAATTCTTGAATTTCTTGTATTTAGCTTAACACATTTGTACTTGAGTTGCATAATTTATTAATCATTTGCATTTTAATTAATCATGATATGTATTATTATAATTTTACATGAAATCAAAACTTTTAATATTTTTCTCATCAGAAATACTGAGCTTCTAAACAACAGCAACCTCCCAATAACAGCCACATTTTCTCTGTCCTGATAATGGTCATTGTTAGGAAGTTTCGCTGTATTATGTATCTCCATATAAGCTTATGTTCATGAATATTATATGAATTTAGTTTTTGTGAAGCTGTTAATGGTAGGTTCTGTTGGTGAATATAAGAAAATTTAACTGGCAGATTTTATTGGATTGTCTTGCTGAGAGAGAAAGAAGTATGCATTATTTAAAGTTGATGCACTTCTTATGAAGTAAAATGTAATCTTTGAGACTACTTTCTCGTAATGAACTTGTTATATCATGGTTAATTTCATGGATAATTATTCTTATCAGTTTCATTATTTTAAGAATTTATATGAAAACCTCATGAAATCATTTATAATATACTTTTTTCATATTTAGAGAGAGACAAATCTATTGAAAAATAAGATAGCCCAGTTAGAGAAAGATGTCAAGCAGTGGAGGCAAAAACATGATCAAGTTGTTGATAGCCATAAAGATACTGAAAAAGATATCACTCGACTTCAAGCCAAGTTCAACAGGTGAAATTTATTTATTGTATCTTGCTGCTGTCCATTATGCCTGTTTCAAAACTCTCCTGTGCTGTTTCTGTGGATCAAAAATAATACAACCAGTTGCTTACTCAGATATCTTCAGTGAATGGTTCTAACAGGAGTCTGTCCAGACTTTTTTGTAAGATCCTGTTTTTGTAAAAATTTCTCTCGTTTTTATGAAGGGGGGTCATTAATTTTGTGAGAAATCAGTAATTTTGTGGGAAGTGAAACAATCTAGTGGGAAGATCAGGTCATTTCCATTCCTCCATTTCACTTTTAGCGGATCTGTAAATTCACTACCATACCTAAAGCATTTTCACTTTAAAAGTCTTTTCATATAAATAAGTCGAAAGTGCCCTGCACCCTCAGCAACAATGTAACCATTGAATAATTCGGGCAAATGATTTTGTTGACTGGCGGAAAATTTCCATGTACTGGCACTATTTGGCAGTTCAGCAGTTGAACACTGAGTTAGGTTGCTTTAAAGATATTGATATATTTCTTTTTACTTGTACATTGTTTTATTCTAGAATTATAAATGTTTTATGTAATTTTTTTTAGCACATCAACAAGAATTAAATCATTAGAGGATGATGCCTATGATAAAGAACAAAAAATAGAACAGCTAAGGTAGAAGCTTTATTTGAAACTTCTTGAAGTATGTATTATCACACCATGAGTTGCTGCTCTTATTTCTAGCAAAATTTCCTTATATTTCCCCTGGGGGGGGAGATCCATAAAATTTCCATTTTTGGGTTTCAAGTACAGTGATCCCCCCCCCCCTCATTGTTATATCACATTTTCTTCATCCCCTGACGTGTGTAATGTAACCAATTTTATTTAGAATCCAATGATATTAAATCTTTGAGGGAGGGGGGGGGGGTGTTAATGAGAAGTGCAAGATATCCTTGTGTGAATTGTAAGAGGTAATTTTATTTGAATATTTTTATCTGCAAAAAAAGGTATTGATTATGGTAATGAAACTTCAAACAGTAACTATGAAAATTTACTCCTATTGACTAAAAAAAATTTCCTTAAATTTTTTTTTTCCCCCTCAGTGACTTGAACAGCAAGCAAGAAAAATTGATCCATGAGAAAGAGAAATTAGTGAATGATGCCAATAATAGAGCAAAGAAGGCTGAGGTATATAGTTTTTTATTTCCTTTAGTTTTCCATATTTTTTAGTTTTTTTTTTAAGAAAGTTGTATTTTTAAGAAAACCTTCAAAGATGTTTCTGATATTGTTTTGTATAGATGGACATTCTGAATGTGAAGAAGACTGAATTCTTAGAACGATTAGACATAAGTATCAAAACAGCAAAGCAGAAACTTTCTGAGCTTCAGGATGGATTTTTGCAGTAAGTTTTGTGGGTGGGTGAAGTTCAGGTGTGTTTATTGACTGTTGTTGAGTTTTATTGTAAAATTCTGTAATCTCTTTTGTCCCTCTTTCCTTGAAAATTATTATTATAGTGTAGTGTTTATTAAAAGCGTGTGATTATCATAAATATGTTTCTTGCATGACTTACAGTTTTGTTGATAAAGCTTTATTTACTCTATAAAAGCTATTTATTTGTTAGATATTTTATGTTGCATTTTCTTTGTATATTTTCGGCTAATTTCATTCATTATCACAATCAGTAATGTTAATTGAATTTGCAAAGTGAAAATTTACTTTTAATATAATCAGACCTCCTTTGTAATGATAATCTTTCATGCTTTCTTTTTCACTTCTTGGGAAGATTTTTTTTTATCAAGTGTTAATTGTTATACACTCATGTCCATAAATTAGGATAATTCAGAATCACACGGAAATCGAAATCTAAAGTAAAAATTTCACCTGTAGAATTATCACACACATCTGCAAGAATGATATGCAAATTTCAGGAAGCCATCAGATGATGCCGATAGTACGTCACAATGACGAGAGTGTAAGAGGGAGGTGTATAAGGAATGGTGACAAAGAAGTAAAATTGTTCACAAGAGTTCGGTAAGGCGCTCAGTGCCATAAGCGAATAGTTATGACACAGAGGACGCATGTGGATGATTTTTTACGTGGTGGAATTATCGGCTGCCTGGAATGTGGGCGTACTCAGATGGAAGTATCCGAGGAACTTGGAATTGCCCAAAGTGTCATCTCTAAGCTTTGGCAACGATTCCAATATAACGGAAATGTCAGTAGAGGTTACAGTACAGGTCATCCCCGAGTTACAACGCCGAATGAAGACTGGTATTTAGCAGTAACTGCCAAAAGAAGCAGACGGAGCACAGCATCCAACCTGTCTCGTCAGCTATCTGCAGCCACGGGTACCACAGTTTCAAGGCAAACCGTGTACAGACGTTTGGGAGATATTGGTCTATATGCTCGCAGGCCTGTCAGATGTATTCCGCTCACGGCAACTCACTGTCGGCAGCGATTAGCCTGGAGTAGAGAACATGCAATGTGGACATCGTCACAGTGGGCTTGTGTGATGTTTTCCGATGAGTCCAGGTTTAGTTTGCAGTCTGATTCACGTCAGACTTTCATATGGAGAATGCCAGGTACCCGTTACCACCAAGACAACATCATTGAACGACACCGTTACGGTGGTGCAGCATTGCTCGTTTGGGGTGGAATTATACTGGGTTCCAGAACAGATCTGCATGTTCAAACCGGAACCATGAAAGCCCAAATTTATCGGGACATCATTCTGGAACAACATGTACTTTTGTTTAGGGGTGCCATGGGCGCAGAATTTGTGTTTATGGATAACAACGCCCGTCCTCACCGAGCAAGCATCGTAAACGAATGCCTTGAATCTGAGGGTATAACCCATATGGAATGACCAGCATTCTCACCTGACTTGAATCCAATAGAGCATGTGTGGGACATGCTTGACCGACAAGTTGCAGCCCGTCAACCACCTCCTACGTGTGTACCGGAACTGCTTGCTGAGTGGAGTGATCTTCCCCAAGATCAGATCGATAATTTGATACTCAGCATGCCCAGGCGTTGTACGGACTGTATTTCATCGCATGGGAGACATACAATGTATTAACCATCATGCCAACCATGTAATAGTAAGTTTTTGTAAAGGAGTTATTTTTTACAATTGCTCCAGGGAGCAAAAATCGTAGTTTTTATGAATGGTATCGTACATACAACATCGTTTTTGTTCTTTATCTTTTGTTTAATAAATGGGCTTTATGAATAAGTTATGTTTGTTTTGTTTCTGAAACTTTATTTGCCGGAGCTGACATTATCCTTAATGTATGGACATGAGTGAATAGTGATTCATTGAATAGTTGAAATGTGTAAATGTAATGTCAGTTATTGTTGTATTTTATTTATTTTTGTTGTATCCCACTTAGGTCAAAGGATAATCTGCCATTGATTTTCTCTAACAGCATAGAAAGTTTTATTAAGAAATTGAATGATCATCTAAAATCTCTGTATGAAATGCGTATAGTCATTGTGGTGAGTCTTTTAATCATCTGTTTATTTTTTTTCCTCTAACATTTAGTGTTTGAATTGAGTAGATTTTTCAAAATTTTTTAATTGTCAAAAAGTTGTTGTTCAGATTATTTTGAATTAAATTAGCTTATTTTAACCAATAATATGGTTAAAACATGAATCTTATCTTAAATAAAGCTTATCTCATCTTGGATAAATTGAAGGTATAGTCGCCTACTCAATTTGTTTAAAACTATGTCTAATATTTATAAATATTTCACAGAGGGTTGTATTTTTTTCCCCCCTAATTTTGTTTTTTATATATGGAGGTTTACTTAATAATATATTAGGTTTGGCTCAGGGTTGGCAGTGGAAAATCTCCATAGTGAAAAAACCCTGATAAAAACCACCCCAGCAAAAATAGTTTTTACTACATTTTTTCCAGTGGCAAAAATGAAAAGAATTCAAAATTTGAACATTTATTTCCGTGAAGCAAGCTCTGATCATCTTGACTTACTTTACAAAGGTAAAATATTTAAAACTACTTTTTTTACCTATGAATGAATGAATGCCAGAACTTTGCCACTGGACTTATTCGTTGCCAAGATCTCTTCCAGCCCAGCTTCGTGGCAGTCGGGAACACTTTATTTTGTGTAATAAACAAAAAAAACACACACAAAATTTTTACAACGTATTTTCCCTGGACAATTGGGTAGTGTCGCGACTAACAAATTTTGTGGTGATTACAGACGAGATGGGCTGGGAGTTGGGGGAAGAGGGTTTCGTTAAGACAGATGAATGTACACATATTAGGATTAGATCACCTCTAGAATCAGCTGTTTTCATTTTAATTAGACAAAAGGCTTAGAGATAAATACGAACAAAAACTATTTTTATGGAGCAAAAATAAGTTGTAAAGAAATTCATAATAAAGCGTGTCTTGTCTTAATGAAACCCAACAACACGAATTTATATGAGTGTATTGTATCATAGAAGTGAGAGTAAGGGTCAGTGAAGTTAGTGTCGCAAAGTTGCATTCCAAAGTATTACAGAATCAATGATAGTGTAAGATTCATTGAGAGACTGGTTATTTGTGGAGATGAAGATTACAAGGAAGAAAATTCATCACTGCCCCCCCCCCCCCCCACGGGGACTTGAACCCCGGTCCCTCGCTTGCCGGACGAGTGCTCTACCATCTAAGCTATTGATCACAATACACATATGCCTCTCAACACATATATGTACGCTCCAAGGTTGAAATATTCTATCTGCTTCCATAGCTTAGATGGTGGAGCACTTGGTCTGGCAAGCGAGAGACTGGGGTTCTAGTCCCCATGGGGGGGGCAGTGATGAATTTTCTTCCTTGTAATCTTCATCTCCACAAATAACCAGTCTCTCAATGAATCTTGTATTGACAAATGGAGAAGACATTTCTATATGCAATGATTGTGATCTATTTACATAGTGCCTAAGCCCACAATATTTCAGTTTTCAACCATTATGTTAAGATTTTTGTGAATTTTTTTTTTTTTTTTGACATCTCTTAAATTACACTGCTGGCCACCGTAAATGCAACACCCTGAAGGAAGCATGCAAATAATATGAAATTTACAACATGCATTAGCGGAGGTGAGATATGCAAATGATTAGAATTTCAGCGCAGACGCACATCACGCGCGCCTGTGGCGCCACTTCAAAGCGCTATTTAAGGCTTGGAGATTTTGACGATTTGAAGTACGGCGATTGTGTTTTTCTTGTGGTTTTTTCAAAAAAACGATCAATTATGCCTCATAGAAAACAGCGATCATCTTTTGATCAAGTATCCGAGTTCGACAGAGGAAGGATAGTGGCCTACAGAGATTGTGGATTATCTTTCAGGGAAATCGGTAGTCGTGTTGGACGAAACCAAACAACTGTAATGCGGATATGTGATCGTTGGATGCAGGAGGGTACGACGGACCGACGTGTTCGATCGCATCCACCTCAGTGCACCACTTCACGTGATGACAGGCGTATTGTGTGTATGGCAGTGACGGATTGCTCAGCCACATCACGAACCATAGCACAGCACATTCAGTCTGTACCGCATCATCCAGTGTCTGCTCGTACCATTCGACGCCGTTTACAGCAGAATGGTCTGTCCGCAAGACGTCCATTGCTTCGTCTACCCTTGACGCAGAACCACAGACGTCTCCGCCGCCAATGGTGCGATGAAAGAAGGATGTGGACGGCACAATGGAATGAAATTGTCTTTACTGACGAGTCACGCTTCTGTCTGCAACACCACGATGGTCGGATTCGAGTCTGGAGACACCGTGGAGAGAGGATGCTGAACAGCTGCGTTATACACCGCCACACTGGTCCTGCACCGGGTATTATGGTATGGGGCGGTATTGGATATCACTCTCGCACTCCTCTAGTACGCATTGCCGGTACTTTAAAAAGCCAGCGTTACATCTCCGAGGTGTTGGAGCCAGTTGTCCTTCCTTACCTTCAGGGCTTGCCCACAGCCATATTTCAACAGGATAATGCGCGACCACACGTGGCACGCATTGTCCGAAGGTTCTTTGTCAATCGCCAGATTGAATTGCTTCCCTGGCCAGCTCGCTCTCCAGATCTTTCGCCGATAGAAAACATGTGGTCCATGGTTGCTCAAGGATTGACCCAGATTACATCCCCAGCTGCCACACCAGATCAACTTTGGCAACGCGTGGAAGCTGCTTGGTCTGCTGTACCCCAAGAACACATCCAAAGTCTCTTTGAATCAATGCCGAGGCGTGTGGCAGCGGTGATCTCCAACAATGGCGGCTACTCTGGCTACTGATTTTGGCAGGAACCACACTTCACAGAAGTCTATAAATTTAATCATTTGATGCTTGGTCAACATGTTATCTACAAAATAAATATTGTTGCGATATCTCTTGTCTTTCTTGGTGTTGCAATTTGGGTGGCCAGCAGTGTAAAAGCAAACATTCCAATAGATTACTATTTTAACATAAAATGATATAAGGACTATTTCCAAGGAGTATAAAAAGTGATGGCAAAATGTGTGAAATTTTTCCGTATGCAAGGTAACAAAGTTATTAGTCAGGATGAAAGCAGGTAAAAGAGTAACACAATTATAAGCCTTGTATTCTAAGTTTTTTTCCTGTAGTATTATAAATCTTTTCCCTACTCCTCAAGTTGATAATCGCAACAAACAAAATTTAAATTTGCTACTTCATATAAAAACTGTTTAACAAACTTTGAATCTGTTCATGCATTAAAAGGACAACTTAGAATGAAAAGCAAAGGATTTTTTTCCTTGCCACGTATCATTTTTCTGTTGTTAAGGGAAATGAGCTTGTTGGAAACCATACTCGCACTATTTTGCTCGAAATATGCACCACTTACATGAAAAGCTCCCACAATTGATACTATTAATATTTTTGACTTCAATAATATTAATAGAAATATAGAAAAAAATATATAGTGGAAAACTTCACCCATCAAAATTATAGTTCTAATAATTGATAACTACATAACATCCACAATGTTTATGGTTTAAACTTTTGTTTGAGTATTGTTTTCATTTTTGTCTTTTCCATTTTTACCAATTTTTTGCCACTTATTTTGGCCGCCAAAAGCTCAACTTTTGGTTTGACTACATTATTTCAAAATGTTTTTAAGTGGCTGATTTAGCAGGTATTTTTTCTGCTGTATATAAATCATTGTGCTTTTTTCTTAACCCTTTTGTTCACAGGTGCAATATATTTTCCTGTGATATTATATATATCTTTACTTTCTACTTAGCGCAAAATCGAGGATCAAATCTTGCAACTAGAAGTAGGGCATCACATGTCTGATTTGAAAGTTCTAGATCTACCATCGATTCCAGATCTTCCCAACATGGATGAATTGACACAGAAATTACCGGGATTGCCAGGATTATCTGGGTCATGTGCTACTGGTCTGATGCAGCAACCTAGAAATGTTTTCCCGCAATTTCCAAATACCATCAATTATCCTTATCAAGTTCCTAATGTGGTAATGATTACTTTATACAGTATTACCCCCCCCCCCCAAGTTACACAATAGAGGGAGTCTGACAAAACTTTACAGGTCAAGACACAATTTCACATAATAGTTATTTATATAATAGGTGCTTTTTAACCATCTGTTTTTTGGTAAACATTGTAAAACTAATTATTATGGCACAATTTATTAATTAAGCAATTAATGATTAAAAATAGTTTTTCCTGATACTGATGACTTCATAAATATGAACTTGTCATGTGACTGCAATCCTTGCCTTAAAAAGAATGTTTTCTAAGATCTTGTGCAAACACATATCATTTGTCACTTTTTGAACGTTTTGACTACATCATAATCTATAGAAAGAAATACGCTGCTTATGTATAGGCAGGAAAACAACTTTCATCAGTGGGTCAAAATTAATTGGAAGTTACTGATAGAACACATTGTCAATAACTAAATTAGAATTTTTTTTTTTCTAAGACTGGGAATGATGGTATATTTCAAATATGGAGTTGTGACCAGTCTACAAAAATGGCAAATGCCATGTGAGAGAGAGAGAGAGACCAGAGGTTTTTCCTCTATTTCTAAACCATGGTGAAGTTTTCATCTCAAAAATCAGTAGTTTTGTTTACACATGGTATTGGGATTGATTTAACAATTCTTATGAGATTATCGCTTACTAAACAGCTTTGTCTGGGTAGTAAGCCAGTGATTATGCTTACATTAGAGCAATATGTATTTTTCATGGAAAATTCTCATAACTCTTGAAGGTCAGGTGTTACTACATAAAGTTTTTTTTTTATTTATTTAGTTAAAGTTTTTAAAAAGAAGCTTGCGATATTTATTATTTACCTGTATTCTCATTCACATTATTAAACAGTATATGTCTAAGATGTCAATGAGTATTAGTAGCTGCAAAGTCATGAATTTCGCTGTGTATAATTTACTTTTTACCTAGTTCCCTATTTTAAAATTTATTGCATTACTAGAAATGAAGGATGTTGTCTGTTCAGTATATATTACATTACAAAGACTTTCACAATGTGAATAAGAATTCTATTTTCTTAATTTACGAATTTGTTTCAGAACCCACCAACTCTAGCACAAAGATTTCCTTTGAATCCCAATGGTTATCCTTCTAGTCAGAACCAATTCTGTAATGCACCAGTGCAGGGAGGCTATGCTGCTTATAATAGTACTAGGACAAATTATTACAATCAAAATTTTGTGAATCCTACCTCAAATGGGAACCCTCTGTTAAGCCATCTTGCAGGACCAGCATCACTGTTCTCATCACAATCATCAATAGCACAACCACCTTGTGCCATGCCTGCTGTATTTCCACCAGGCCTTCCAAATAATGGATTACAACCGACCACAGTATCATCAACACGGCCAAATACAGCTTCTTCAATTGAAAAAGATTGCAGTGATGTTTTCCAAGATGCATCTAAAGCAGGTGATGCCAAGGAAAGTGTACCGGTTAAACGTTTCTCTGAAGAAAATTCAAGCACAAGATCAGCATCTCCTTTATATGCAGCAGGCGGAGATGATGACGACAACAATGGGAAACTGTCACCATTAGTTGCCAATAAGATCACCCCAGCTACCAGTACTTATTTCCAGTCTGATGAAATCACTGAGAGAGATGTGGATTCTGCTACTACAAAACCTGCAAGGAAGTTTTCTAGTCATGAGTCTGAGGTAAAAATGTTTTATTCAAACTAAATCATGTTGACACAATCTATTAAATGCAATTGAAGAGCTTGCAGCAAGAAGGGGTCATATTTGGTACTTTTGAGTTAAGACCACATTCTTGTGTTTAAAAAGAAATATGTCTTTCGTTTGGTACTAGGCAAAGGTAAATCCAGCGGTTAGTTCCTGTGTTTCTTGATAGAGATGTTTTAATTAGGGCAAGAGAAGCACAAAAAAAAGTAACTACTTCTTGGTCCTATAGAAGTAAAATTGTGCTAACCCCTTCAATTTAGAAATAACAGAATTTGAAGTATGTATATACAGAATGCATAGCTAACACCTGGCAACGTAAATTACTTTGAACCATTGATCCCAGAAGCAAACTCCCAATTAGAAAAAGTATCCAAATGCCATGTGGCCCTCGGATACGTCATTCATATCAAAAGGGGTTGTATAGTAATGTAATGTAAAATAGTTAACTTCTTATTTCATCATCTTCAAAAACCCAAAAAAAAACATTATTTCCCAGTCTTGCCTATGGCCATGGGCAAAATTCAATGTTTTCAATTCATTGAAATATTTGAATTAAAAAATCCGAAAAGTTTGATAAAACAGTAAAAACTGATGGAGAAAAGTTGGGGAAAATAGTTACCCAATTTTTGAATTCAAATATTTTAGCAAATATATTGTACTAGCTGTAATACCCAGCATTGCCCGAGTTTTCTTTAATTGCTGGGAGGATTGAAAAAGTGTCAAACCATTGTAAAGGCATATGCATATCTTAAACACATTGCTAGGAAACCAAAATAAACATTCCGAAAGTGTCCTTGAGGAGACAGGACAGCAACCTTCCTAATTGGGTTTTCGAGGACAATATGTATTTATAAAAAGTTAATTTTACCATTTTTATAACTATATCCCATGTAATAAATACTTATCTATTTATGTAATATTGCTTGGCTGAGGCCTATACAAGGGATGGTGGTGAAGTTTGACAGACGATTGATGTTACAAAGGAAATCAGAAACTGTTGTACAATCAGTGTTTGACGGGAGGTTGTTCCAATGGGTTATTGTTTGAGGAAAGAAACTAAATTTGAAACGATCTGTGGAAGCAAACATGGGTTTCAATTTTTGTGAATGGTTAATTCTTTTTGAAAGTATGAAGCTGGAGTTAGAGAATGGGAAGTATCGATACCCATGAAGGATATTGAAAAGGGGCCGTTCAAGTATTACGTCATCATCGATGGGGGGGGGGGGTTCCGATTTGCTGACTTTTGATGACAAGGGGGGGAGGGGGTTTGGATAATGCTTACGTCATCAACCACCTTTTATGAAAATATGAAATATTTTTAATGGCATCTTACTCGGTGCGCCAAAAACTAGAAAAACTTGGTGCCACTTGAAGTAATGTGGTCCCCCCCCCCATTGATAAGTACCCTACAGAGCCACTTTAGTGATCTCAATGTTTCGCGGATCCAAGTGATCTGGAAATGTGTCCGGGCCGCTTAAGTGTTCTGGAACTGTGCCACGCATCACTTAAATAATCTGAGAATGTGCCGCGGGTAATTTGAGTGATGTAGAACCGCACTGGGGACCAGTTAGAGATAGTCTCCCCCCCCCCCCCACGTGTACGTCTCTGATCCCACCAATATGCGTTTGGTTTCGGAGGGGCAGAGCTGATGACGAAATTTTGCTAACGGGGGGGGGGGGTTAGCGTTTTGCTTACTTTTGCTGACAAGGGGGGGGGGTCAAAAATTGCTAAAAATTTGCTTACATAATACTTGAACGGCCCCAAAGGAAAGTTAATCGAGAAATATGTCTATCAGTGACAAGCAGTTGTATATTGACTTGGCGCTTGAGTTAAGTGCCGGAGGTAGAGGATAACCAACAATTAAGAATGAAATAGACAGATTTATTGTGAATAGATTGTAATTTCTGTCTATGTTTGAGAGAGGATGGGGGGTCCCAAGATTTCACAGGCATATGAGTACAGGAAGAATGCAGGTTTGAAGTGACAGGTGGAGTTTTCGACGAAGAAAAGAGTTTTTGGAGACATTTATGAAAGATTTAATCAACATGGAGATTCCAACGGTGGTCAGCAAAAATAATTACACCCAAATATTTATAATTAGAAACTTTGGTGATTAAAGTTGATAGTGTAAGAAGAATCGAGGGGAATTCTTTTTGCAAGTAATTTTCATAAAAACAGTTTTTGTAGAATTAAGGGGTAATTGCCAGAACAAGCACCATTCCGATACAATGTTGGTTATTTTGGAGAGATGCTTGGTCGAATCTGTTGTGCACTGATTGGTAGATGACGCAATCATGTGCAAAGAGTCTGATATGGCAATTGGAATTAGGAAGATTGCTAATATATATCAAATATCACATATGAATGACATATCCGAATACTACATGTTATTTGGATGGTTTTTCTAATTTGAAGTATGCCTCTAGGATCAACAGTTTGCCAGTAACTTACAATGCCAGTTATGCAGCCTGTGTATTGACAAGGAAAGGAATAGAGAATATATATTTTTTTAATTTTCATAGAGAGTTTGCCGTAATTTTAATTTCAATAAATAGTTTTACAAGTACTACATATTTTATATAAGGTTGAGAGGAAAATGTGAAGGCCACACACCTCACACAGGGATACTTAAATCGATCTCGAGTACCTGCAACTTGAGAATAGAGTTGATTTGAACACGTCAAGTTGCTTATTTCCTCACACGATGCCCCGAAAAAAAATCTCAAAACCCAGGAAACAGTGAAAATGACAATGTTCAGCTCGGCTCGACTCCTTATCTCCCTGTACCTTATGAACCTTTTGAAAAATTCATTTTTTTTGAAATTCTAGCAGTGATGAAGATATTGTTAGTAATATTTATAAGTAATTGTTATATCCTACACTATTAACTCCATTAAAGGAGAAATAGAAAAAAAATTATTTGTACATATACACACATAGAAAAGAACATCCATTGTATACCATTTGTTACGACCAGGGAATTCCATAATTGGAAGATAATTCCATATTTATCGCAATCTATGCAATAAAGAAAGAGGCTTATCTGGAAGTGTAAGCCCTGACGAAGCACTGCTAATAATAATAATTGAGGTAACTCAACTAACGTAGTAAATCTCCATTATTGAGTAGGTCAGAGTTGCTGCCACACACATCGCCATTTGCAACACAAAAATAAAATGTGTTCATCTTAAGTACAAGGTTTCCCCCTACACGTGTATATAACCTTTATTTACTTTAAACGTATATTCCAGTCAAACAGGAAACTGGGGGGTGCCATCAAGGAACATTTCAATAAAACAGGGATGGCCATGGTATGAGTGGCATGCAAACACTTTTCATAAATTAAAGAAATTATATTTTTTCAAAAAGATTTTCTTTAACTTTTAAACAATATTTTTCTTATTACTGATAGTCTTGTGAGCTGCCAAACCTATATTTTTGTATGGTAGGGCGCTATTAAAATAATGACTTTCTATTCAATTCGTTTCTGTTTGGTTTTTCATCTTTGGGCGTAGTTGCTAGACCTCACATGTCTAAGATTCACGATCATCCGCATGGGAGACATGCATTCTATTACAATATAATTACATTCTATATCCATGAATTCTTAGCGGGCTAAGACCTCTTACAAAGTTTATTTGAGGGGGACCTTGAACACTCTGAACCTTCAGGTTCTGTTGTAGGTAAGATGAACTTCTACCGATATAGGTACGTACACAATCTGTATTGAGATAATCAAATTAATGTCTCAAAAGTAAAAACAATTTAAAACTCAAAAGAGAGATATTGTAATTCTGTAATTTTTACAGAAATAAGATGACAGCCGAAAATATTTTTCAAGAACGGGGACAATGCTTGTTTCCTGTAAAAATTACAGGTAAAGTTTTTATAATAGCACATGAATGGAAAACTATCTTGATTATGGCATGGCTCTGAAAAATGTTGGCCACCCGCTACTATTCAATACGCAAGTTAAATTCAGTGTGTGTGGCCACCTATCGTTTGACCTAGCCTGACAAAAATATGATGAAGTATTTCAAAGTTGGGCTACACGCACACACTGATGTGATGGGTGACTACCACACGATGTTGCCAGCTACTCTGTGGGATAGGATATCTTGTCACCAACATCCTTGCGTGTGAAGCATCATAACAATATGTGTATTGGATCCCTTGGATAAAGTCTCCTATCGATCATCAGACTTCAGTATCCCTGTGTGTGGAGGCCATAAAATACTTAGTAGAACATGAAACTGTTACCGAGATTATATCATTTGTTGAGTCTTTTCACTCATTATAATTTTCATCTATTGAACTTCTTTTTTTGTTGGTAATCCTCTTTTTTTTCCCACCAGCAGCAGTCAACAAGCAATTTGGTAATGGACAAATCTCGACCTATATCACCTGCAACGTCTATAGGAGCTTCATCAATTGCTTCTTTGGGAACAAAATCTCAATCAAATAAATCTGGGGTTAGTAATATATGATGTATTTTTTTCGCTTAATGAAAACAGGTAACTGATCTTCTGGCTCTGTTTGTGGTGAAGAGACCTGACACCCAAGTGGTGTAGTGGTAAGATGCTAATCTTCCACTGAGAAGGTTTTCGTCAGGTCCACTTCTGTGTAAAGAACCTAGATAGCAAGTTCTTTTCTGACTAACTTATAGCAACCACTGATAGATGTCACTTCATTTCGACTCATCTGTATGGGTAGTAAAATTGCTATATGGCGATGTGACTGGAGTTGATGTGCGATGAGTGCTTTTGGTGTAGTCTGTTTGTGGTCAATGTTGCAGTGAAGAGATGTACTATATAGTGTAGTTTCCTTTTCCCTCTCAATCAGAAGTAGATTACACTTCTGCACAATATACATAAAATCTGTTATCTGTGAATTCAGTCTATAACCATTAGTGAGTGCTACTTCCTGTCACGTTACCTCCATGCTATAATTTACATGCAATAGGGTCTCTAAATCTTTGTTTCCAGATTCTGTATTGTGCGCCAATTTTGTTAATTTATAGTATATGTAGTCTGGGTTTTTGCTGCTCTTTAATGATGCAGCAAAATTTTTATAATGGATGGTCATTTTATCCCTGGATATTTTGCAGCACTTCCCGACTTCTGAATCATTTTAGTGTTTCAATGCAATCATCAGACAGAAATTTTAACAATTAAATATGTACCTTACAAACATATTTAATCACTATCTGGATGACAGCCAGGTTTTTTTAACATTATTATAATAAACTTATTAAAACGGTCAACATTTATTTAGAATGTTATTCAACACTTTTTTCCCACTCTTTCTGAGATATCTCGTCTCTTATTTTGACAGTGAAAAGCTCATGATTTTCTGAAGCACACTTTTTCAATCCTGTTTTATTTTAATATGATCTCAATCTTCAATATGTTTTCAGTTCTTCTCCCCCATTTCCCAACCTGCTAGATCACCTGACAGTGGGCGAAGCCATCTTTTGTTTGCATTTTGATAATAAGGAAAAGAGGCCCTTTTTTAATTCAGGGTAGTGGAGAATATGCATGTCATGTATGTAATGGAAAAGGGAAGAATATTCCTCCTCTGGGTTTATCCTTCTTGGAATGGGAGGGGAACAAGTGCACAAAACCAGAAAAGAGCCTTCTTGAAGTGATTTGTATAAAGTGAAAATAGTTTTACTTAGCTTTTTTGCCTCTTGAACTTATTTATTACTATGTTTTGTTATTAAATCAGGTGTCTGTAGAATTGAGGTATGTTTGAGAATTTCTTGATGCTTTTCTATCAAGGATGTCAAAGATGATAAATATATTGAGATTTTTTAAAGTAATAAATGTGTGTGTGTGTATGTGTGCGTGTGCGCATTCAATCTTTATTAGTCATTTTTCTTATTCTTAGAAGCCAAAGAAGAGTTACAATAAGCTGTTGGACAAATTGAAAGATAAATTTCCCGAGATTCCTGAGTAAGAAGATCATTTATTTTGTTCAATAGCATTAAAATTTTACATGTGATATTTTATAAATTGTATGAGTTATTTTGAGATCATTTATATCCACTACACACATTCAGGTGTACTTGCACTGATATAGCTGTACAGGCATGCCTTAATGTGTAGCAGCCTTTACTGTGCCCCCCCCCCTTTATGGCATTAGATTGTTTTTAAAAAATCAAGGGACTATTATTGAAATAAGTTAAATTTTGTATTAACTGTGAACTTAACTTTTTTTAGAGTAAAATTCTTATCTTTCTGTTTAGCTGCATTGCATAATAAAAGAGGAGCAATTCATTCAAGGCCTCCATTAAATTTGGCAGTACTTCTTCAAAGTGGCTTTATAGTATTCTGTTTACATTTCACTGTCTTCAAATAATATTGAAACTTTCACACAGCGAACAAGAATTTAGCAGAATATATTTTTGCATACATTTTTTAAAATAAAAGGCTAGCTTTTTCCTCATTGTCAGTTAACCATGTGATTATGCCACAGTTTCATATACACAAAAGCCAAGGTTTTAACTTGAGGAACCGCATAGAGTTGTGTGTGTTATTTAATCTTTTTTATTTATTTAGGTGTAAATACAAGCTGGCTGGCTTCGTACAAGAAAAAAAATTAACATGTATTATCATTCTACACTAATTTTTTGTACACACTGTTGGTGTATGCTATTGCTAATTTATTTCTAACTCATTAAATGTGAAAAACCTCCCAATTCATTGCATGATCATTAGAGATACGTAAATTTTGCAAATAAAAAAAATCTAAATTTTGCAAGAAAAACTTCCAAGTCATCAAACTTTTCACATTTATTCATAAAAATAAAATAATAAATATGCTCAAGTCAAAAATTTTGCATTTATTCACAAAACAGATTTTTTTTATAAAAATTTAACATTCACATATTGAATTACTTCAATACTTGGTTGAAAGTCCTAGAATTCAAGTGCCAGCAAAATCACTACACATTTTCGCTTTAAAAGTTAAAAGAAAATCAAATTTTTTTCATTTATTCATCAAAAATGGTAAATTTCACATTTATCACATCTATTTCCTAAATTAGAAAATTATGTATTGATGATGAGAATTTTGTTTTTTTACTGTTCTTTTTTTTTCAATTTTTTATCATGCGTAAAAAAGTGTAATTTTATTGCTTATTTACTTTATTTTCTATGATATAGTTTTTAAGTTTGCTATTCTTCTATCCTTTTTTTTTAATGATATTTTTTGGTATCAAATTATGTATGATATTTTTATTTGTAAAAAATCAATTTTTTTTCTTAAACTCTTAGAGATGAGCTTAAAAAATATATGATGGAATATAGAAGCCAGAAGACAAAATTTTCTGGAATGTCTATGGATGTCATTGTAGCTGGTGTAACAGAGCTGATCAATAAGTCTATAATTGCCAAGATTATTTGTAAACCAAAGGTTGAGTAAATCATTTTTTAAAAATTATGAGTGTAAAAGTGTGTTGAAGTACGAAATTGTAATCTGAAACATAATTTTCCCCTTCAAGTAGCTTGCTACTTTGATTTCACTTTTTGAAAGTTATTTCTAATATTGCATTTTTTAATATCTACCACATTTTAATGATTATAACGAATCACTTTTTGCAAAAAATTCGATCCTGAAAACAGGAGTTTCTTATATATGGATATTATAAATAACAAATTCAATTTCTTGCAATTTATGATGAGAGTGACTCCGATAATGAACTAGGTGATGTAGCTGATTATGATGTATCAGATGAGTGATGAGGAATTTTACGGGTCAGATGAATAAAAAATCTTTTTTCCCCTTAAAATAAAAATATCTTTGAAAACTTTTTCTAAATTTTTAGCCCAAAAAGTCAGGGTTCCTTATATATGTTGAAACACTAATTTGTTGTATTTTTTGTTAACTCTTTGACTACTGGTTTTACTTTGAAGTATAGCTTTCTTTTTAACTTCGGAAACATTACCTTATATACGTTGTTGGGTGTTGGTATCTTGAATTATAAAATGCTGTGTAACTACTTAATGATTAACAGATGACAGCACAAGTGTGAGACAACTAGTTTTTAATAGGTAATTAAGTTTTATCAATCAACTAGTTAATAAAATTGAGATGTTTTGCCCCAGTAAAAGTTTTTACACTGAAGCCTCACTTCAACAATACTCGATATAATGATAAATCCCTCTGAAACAATGTTTTCTTTCTTGTTTGAAAATGTCAATACTCTAATGTTAAACCTCTGCCTCTCGATATGAGGGTAATCCCTCCACAAAAATTTTTTTTTTGGTGCTCAGAGTATTGGCCCACAGCCACCTGCTGTAGCAGTTCTTACTGCCACTGGTCAACCAGATCACAGTGCAGCCTGGGCTAAATACTAATCATTCATTAGGGATGTTTCGCGAAACTGAGATGATTGAGAATCAAGCTAGATCCCAACTTACTGGTATCATGGGTGTCCTGCAGGTATGTTAATATTTGTATATAAAATTCTTGTCTGACAATGTTTTAGTTCTTTGCTGCAGTCAGGCTGTCTAGGGTATGAAAATTTGATTTAAATATTACAGAAAAAAAAAATTGTATTGGATTATCTGTAGTTCCAAAAATTTCACTACTCCAGTTAAAATTTGATGCATCATTCATATGGTAAGCTTAATTAGATACAGTTCACCCGAGACAAAAATCTAAGGGGGATTTTTCAAGATCTGTCTTTGTTAATTTGTTTTAGGTTTCCAGAAATTTCCTCCATATTGTATTTCTAGGATATTTATTTTAAGCTATATTTTCTTTAGAGATAAACTTATTCATATCTTTTAACTGTTCCACTATTTAATAGTTGGTTTATACAGGGTGTCCTGTAAGTGCTAGCACTTTGTTTATCTCATCCACTGTCAGTCTTAGAGGTATAATTTTAATTTTTTCAAAAAAAAGCTTAACAGGTGTTCAAAAAATTTGAGAGCGAAAATATGGCGTATGACAAAATAAGAAATGTTAATTTTTATACGGTCCCTCCCTGTGCTCCAGCTGCCAATTAGAAAGTTGTTGCCCTGTCTCTCATGATGCAAAAAAAATCCTTGTTTCTAAGTGTAATATTTAGAGATATTCTAATTGAAAAATTGAGGAAATTTGAGAAAGAATGGGATGTTAAACGTTAACCACATTGTGGTTAAAAATTGGTTTTTTTTCACATTTAACGCTGTTTTTCTGTGAATATTATACGTAGAAACATTTTTTTTTCATCAGGAGGGACAGGGCAACAACTTTCTAATTGGGAGTTAAAGCACAGGAGCCATATAATAATTTATATTTTATTGTTACACACTGTATTATCACTCTCAAAACTGGCGCAGGGTAATTTTTGAATGCCGTTGAGCATTTTTTAAATTAGAATCGTGCATTTCTGACAGATGGTTGATGAGATAAAGACTGTATTGACACTCACAGGACACCCTCTATAAGCTGGCCTTGTTTGCTCAAAGCTTGTTTATTTGCATGTAATATGATCGATAAGAAACATTGGCATTTTGTGTGTTGTGTGTGTGAGAGAGTGCCAGCAGGGTTGGCAGTTTTTGGCGGTTTAAACTGTCACGTCAAAAACCTCAACTATTGCTTTTCAATTTAAAAATTCCTATTGGAAATACACACATTAGTTGCATGTAATGTTTAAAGTGACTATGTTATACGAAGAATAAATCTATATATATAAAATTGATTTTCTGTCTGTGTGTGTGTATGTTCTCTATACAAATCTACAATTTTAGATCGATCGTCACCAAATTTTGCATATATATCAAATGGGATCCGACTTGAACGATAGGCTACTTTTGTAACATAGCCTTGTTGACGCTCGCCTGACCTTTGCCCCTGATGTTACGGTAGTGCATGTGTTATGTTTTATCATTGAGTTTGTGTTATGTCTATTATATACTTTATGTTTATAATTATTTCCTGTCGACTAAACAAACTTGTTACTTACGGACGGTTTTGGTGCCGATGTGTCGCAAACTGTTTTAGGATGAAAGGGAAACTAGTTTCCGAACTTGCCGCTTGGAACACCGATATCGATGGGGGCGCATGTGCGTTACTCCTCATTTGCATGCTTAGTGATTTGGGAGCTATATATAATCACGTCCGTGCTTCAAATCGCCCTTCAGTCTCATAACGCTAGAATCACTAATCATCTGAACAACTCGGCTGGTCCGATGTTCCCGTCACGCAAGTTCCCGTCAGTTGCTCTCTAAGAATGCCGTTCAGGGATGTCTGCTGGTGTCCATTCTCGATCTTAATGCCTTTGTAGATCTTGCAGACTGCGATCTGGCGTTGGCTGGCATGGTCAATAGCAGTGATCTGATAGTTTCCTCATATGACGCTGCAATCCGATGCTACCCTTTCGTCACGACGTCCACCATCGGACTCCACCGCTTGAACGCCGAAATCCACGTGTAGCACGCCGATGTCCGTGATCTAATAACGCCTCTTCATCAACGCCCTGGGTTCGTCGAGATATCTGTTAACTGGACTACATCACTTGATCGCTGAATACCTTGTGTGGTTCTACCGGTGTTTGTGATATAATATCACCTCATCTACTACGCCCTGGGTTCGTCACGATATCCGTCATTTGACTTCTACTGCTTGATCGGTGAAGACAAAGTGTGGTTCTGTCGACGTCCGTGATCCGATTCCGCCGCCTCGTCGACGCCTTGGGTTCGTCGCCGAAGTCTGTGTGATTCTACTGACATCTGTGGTCAAGCATCGTTTCTTGAAGACCATAGCTGAATGTCACTTCTGCCCTATTCGTTTCACTATAAGTATACTTTGCGATTTTCCTACTAGTGAAGGGTTGCCCTTGAATTGATGTCTTAACTAATGTTTTAATTTGTAATAATAGAAATAAATAGTTGTTCGAAACTGTTTTGTTCATTGGCAGATAAAGACATACGTTGCACTTTAAAATTTCGTCAGAGCAGGGCAAATGCCCCAAATGGGCAAAAAACTGTCTGGCAACAATGGTTTTTGGGCCTCAACAATCACTTTCCGAACATTTACTTTGGTTACCATGGTTCCATAGCAATGCGTTTCAGACGTGTATATGCCTTTACAACGGTTTGTAACTTCTTTAATCCTGTTAGTATATGTATAATAGTTTATGCCTTTATAATGGTTTACCACTTTTTCAATCCTCCCAGTAATGAGGCTTTTCGAATAGACGTCATAATCAGCATTAGTTTGAGGGTCAAGCAAAGGATGATTCCCATAGAAATCAGTGTTAAAATTGGCGATTTTACTGTAGAAATATGGAAATTTGGTGGGGTTTCCCGCCCCATCAATAATTTTGAAAATTGTATTGAATCTTCGATTTTTGAAATATTCAGTTCGCTTAGAGATATACAAAGCCCAGGAGATTAAATATGAAGTAATTAGCCGGACCTACTTTTGAGTTGGATATCCATGCAATAACAATGATTTCAACTTTTATTTTTATCTTCTCAAGCATGAAAATTGATGTCTCCGTATTGTCTTTTGATATTTATTTGCATGAATTCATGTAGGTTAGGATATTTTAAAATTAGCTATGAGCCCGTAAAAAGTGGATCGAAAAAACTCCACAGCTTTAACTAAGCATTTCTACGTTTCTGTAAATTTAGATTTAATTATTTCATAAATTGCAAAGTCGCTATATTGGTTAACTTGCACACGGTTTGTATGTCCCTCAAGAAAAAAAGAGGGAGATATCACGTGATCCAAAACAGCCTCATTGAAGAAAACATGGGCAGCGCCGGGTATTATAGCTAGTGATTAATATGATTGTAAAATAATTTTCTATTCTCTACAGAGTTATTTTGGACAAAATATATGGTTTTTTTTTCTTATGAAATATACAATTTGAATAAAGCATAGCATAAACGCTGAAGGGAAAACTATGGAATGATTTGACATTCTGATTCAAGATGATTCTTGACCTTACAAAATTTCTTTAACTGCTTATATATGTGTGCATTAATATAAACCATCTGCTGTACCTTTTTAACAACAGATAAGTGTTTAAAAACAGGTTTATTGCATCATATATGTAATGGTGATTTCTGTTATTAAATTATCTAGATAATCGCTGTGTGTGATACTTAAAACAATACTCTTATTCTGTGTAACATTGAAATATATCTAGCGAACAAAATACTAAATTATAGGAATAAAATGTCATTTCATTTGGCAATGCTAGCTTGTACATGAAGCTTAAAAAACTCCTGTAACTTATTCTTAGTCAAACTTAGTTATTCTTACTTTTGCAATATGGTATATTTACTAGCATTTATAATGCAATGGTTTTCCCAATTGAAGCTATATTCAAGCATACAAAAAATGCTTTGGGTATAAAGTCCTATCAGCTCTGCTTTGGTCGAAAATACTCTAAAACTCTGTGACTTTATACACACTGAGCTAAGAAATTTTTAGGGGAAAATAAATGAGTTTAATTAGTGTATCAACAGATGCTTCATGAGAATTTTTATATGGAATGAAATTTTGGACTGATCAGAAAATTTAAAATATCAATAAATATTTTTCCTCAGTAATTATAATTCTGATAAAACCCTTTAATCTACATAAAAGTAAGCGTTTTGTTATTTAACATATTTATCAGGTTAACAAAAACTATTTGACATCATTGATACTAAATTTTTGACTGTTTTAATACAAAGTTTCTTGGATCAAAAACCTAACCCTGATGCCTTATCATACATATTTTGAATAAACGGCTCTATTCTGCTTAGCAAATTTAACACAAGTTAAGATAAGCTTAGATAAAAAATGAACCACAAAACTATATATATGTTCTAAACTCTTATGTTGAAAAATTCAAAATTATAAATTGTAATTAACATTGTTTTAATTATTGTAATTGTCAAAAAAACATGAAGTATTCTTTTTCCTTATTTTCTTAAAATTCTTCCTAACAGTTCTGCAGCAGCAGTAATTGTTCTGCGATGTGTGTTAGTTTTTGGTACATTCTGCTTTGAGGATTTGCAGTGTGATTTTGTTCTTGAAATTCAGAAAATGAAATGCACCAGGCATATCTTCACTAGTATAACTTTTTTAATGGAAACTAACCTATCTAAAATATTTTTCCTTTCATCTGTCTCTCTAGCAACCGTTGCCAAAAGTTCTGACAAACAAGCCACTGTGTTCATCAAGACCAGCTCAAGAAATGGGATCTGAAACTAAAGCAAGTGAGTGTCCTTGGGGTAAACCCCAGTCTCCTGGAATACCTGCCTCTTGGGATGGTGAAAACGCAGATAATATATGTGTAATATGTTTGCACCAAATGACTCCAGAAACCACAAAAAAGATTCAATGCGGGCATTCCTATCACATCGAGGTTTGTTGTACTAATATCTCTGCTATTTTGAGAAACAAAAAGCTTTTGCAAGATGTGTCTCGAGTCTGTGAGAAAATTCTTTATTTTTTTTTTTTGAATATATTTTTAGGACAAAAAAAATGCAACTTGAGTGATGTACATGATGGTTATAATTAAAGTTCCGATTTCAAAATGCTGTAAAACAAGAACCACTGGTCAGAATGATTTGAAAATTCACGTTAATCCTCCTGATGCAATTGAATTTTGTTTCGTAAGAGAAAAAAAAACCATGAAGTTACTGATGATCACTGTACTCATGAAACACATGGAAAATTCGCTCACAGAATGGGAACAATTGTCAGGCAGAACAAAATGACAATTTAATTTATATCATATTTCATAATCCATGGAAATGTCCCTATAATGAAATTACAAAACAAACACCAGCACAACAAATGTTCCCGATGCTATGAGTTTGAAGCTCAAAACTGTATGATCTACAACAAATCGGAGTGTGTTCCATAAAGATTGGGTGGTAATGCTGTGGAAGTACATCAACAATGTTGTGTACAGTGGTCGGATTACAAACTTGGCTGAGTTGAAGGCCTGCATTAGACATCACATCTACAAAATCAAATTTAGGGTGAAAAAAATTATAAAATTATGCAGTGTCAATTTTTTATATTGTCATTTTGTCTAGGTTGACAATTATTCCCATTTTCAGAGAGCAAATTTCTAGTGTCGTGAGTACAGAGCCATGTATTGGTAACTTTTCAAGTATTTTTGCCTTTGCCAAATAAAATTTTATTGCTTCAGGAGTATTCATGTAAATTTTCAAATCATTCTGGCCAGCGGTTTTTATTTTACAGTTGAATTACTGAATTGGAATTATAATCACCCTGCACTTCAATGTCTACAGACTAAGTTCAAGCATGCTAAAGTTGTTTTTTTTTTTTTTTTTACTACATATTCACGTTAACATAGTCAATGAGGTGTCTTTTGTCAAATGTTGGCAGGAAATGTTCTTTCAGAATATACTTTTAATGCTTCTCGGAAAGATATTGAAGTGTTCCCAAAGGAAAGGTGTATCTTAAAATGTCATTAAAAACAAAGGAAACATCAGTAATCATAATATAACATCAAGCTATAAGCAAACTATGCCAGTGGGTAATAATTTATAAATATGAATCCAAGGTGATAGCATACAGCTGTCCATCATATAGAAATTTAGTAATTGTCAATTAATCATAAGATCTTCATTAATAAGATTCTGAGGTCAATGTAAATAGTGTCAGCTAATCAGTTGTCATATCGTCCAACTTCCACATATCAGCTTGATTGTCTACACTGGGTTGTAGGTCCTCATCTATAATCACGTCCAATTATCACTGCAGTGATGATTGATCATTAAATGAAGGCACGTGCCACTTTATTTAGTGAACCGAAGCCCTGCCATTGGTCACTGAAGCGATTTGGAAACATGCTTGGGGTCAATTAAGTGATCTGTATTACTGTTGGCAGCTTAAATCCCCCAAAACTGAATGTATTGCATTGTTCTGCAACAAGCCCTCAGCCGACTGGAAATGTTCTATGGTAAAAATCCCCATAAATAGCGTTTTCTGCACTCTCTTAAAATTCAAGATCATTCTGCAACCAGTGCCGTCTTAATGCATGGGTTCTCCCGGGCACCTCACAAAAGTAAGATCTAGTTGAAATTTTTGAGAGAGCGATCATGTATATTTGCAAAGCAGGGCCTCAGAAAAAAGACCTGGGGGGGGGGGGCATGATCTTTAGACGACCCTGACTGCAACACATCACTGAGAATATAAAATATTGAGTGGCGGTTTGCCTGAAAAAATGGCACCCAGTTTTAACACCTACTTTAATCACAATGAATGGTATTTGAATGTACAGTACACAATCCGAGGTCAGTTATATATAAAGTATATGATTATGTATCTGGTACCTTTTATGATATTTTATGGAGCCAACTCTGTATGAATCACCCTGTATATTACTTGTATTATTGTTACCAAATTATTCAATGGATATTGTATTTTTTGTTTCAGTGCATTCGGGAATGGATAAGTAGGAGCAGCACTTGCTCGATATGTAGGAGCTACATTGTCCTTGATGAAGATTTTCCTGCTCTCAAATGATGGATCATTATTTCTGTTACAGTGTTGATAAATATCTATACAAGATGGTTTTTTTACTTGAATGTGTATGTTGATGTATTATTTCATGAACTTTTTTTTCCGTATCATTGTTTTTTTGTTGAAAAAGTGACGAGTCAGAATAAAAATATTTTTGCGACATTTAATTGAAGCTTGAAAAAATTCTGTGAATTCCGCTGTCATTCTACCCATCAGAATATGCTTCATCATGGAATAAGACATATCAAAAGAGTATCTGTGCATATAAACTAAAATTAGAAGCAAAGTTTTTCTCCAGAATAGACTGCTTTACAAAAGTGGAAAATAGCCCATAAATATAGGAATGGTGGATCTATATTTAAATATTACATTTCTTGATCAACATTCAAATTTTAGAAATGTTCCATTTTGAAAGAAAATGTTATCTTTTGATCAAAATTGGAGTTGATCAGTCTGAAAAATTGGAAATTTCTATGGCACCCATTGATTCCAGAAGGTTTGACTTAGCCAAGAAAGGTACTTTAATACTCTCTCGCAAATAACATAAGAGGATCATTCTACAGTGGAACCTCTCATAATACATTTTCAATTGCATCCACTGGACTCAGTATATTTTACTACCTATTAATGGACACTTTGTTAGTGAACAAAATTTTAGTCCCGTGGGTGTCTGTTAGCGAAAGATTCTACTGTAGAATGCAACTTTGAGAGCAGTTCTCAAAAATGTGTCATTTTGAAAACAACTTGGGCCTCAATCTCTTTTGAATGAAATTAGTGAGAGAATGTTCCCTTTTGGTAAAAATAACCCACCACTTTTACATTGTAATTTCTACCGAAAATATTCCTATTTGAATAAATCTGGTTTGCATAATCCAACAGTGCTCATCCCAAATTTCAGAAAAGTGGGGAGATGTGCTCAATTGAAATTGCAACAAACTCATGATTATCAGTATGACTTACCGGTGCTGGATAGTTCATAAACATCAGTCATTTCATGTTTGTTCTTGCAATGTGGGTTTTGATGTCGAAAAAGGAGTTGTTTTCAAATTTCTATAGTGCAGAAAAGTTGCCTCCTTTAATAAGAAAAACGACAAATAAATTTTAAATCGATTCATATCTTTTGGTCATGTACCGTACGTGAAGTTTATGGAAACTGTCGAAATTTCTCTTACATTATTTAATAGTTAAAATTCTACAATCGCCACGCAAAAGTTTGCTTATTTTAATGATTCAATAAAGTAAAACAAATTAAAACATCAATGTTTATTGATCATACGTGTTCGAAAATCAGGAATTAGCAAAATTTTTCCAAATTTCATTATGAAGCTCTCCACCCATTTTGTTAGAATAAAACCACCAGAATTTATCACAAGGAGATAGGGTAGAACTCAACACGAAGCTATCAGCCGTTATAAATTTGGCTATTTTGAAGCTAGTTACCAAAATCGACTAGGATTCAGTGGTTTCATTCTTCTGTTTTATACAAATACAAGGCCACAACAGGCAAAATGCCCAATGAGATGTTTCCATTTGAACTCTGATTTTTGGGGGAAATCAAGCATGACTGATTTTGATAACATTGTGGATCTGATGTAGCTATTCTCCTGCTTTTCATGTTCACATACTTTAGTTGAGGCATCGGTAACAAATTAGGTTCATCTCTTGACTGCCTGAGTGTGAATGGAGCATGCGTGAAATGCACTTGGGAAGACCACTATAGCAGACACTCCCTCTCAATCATGTTTTTTAGCATATAGATGGTGTGAAATGAATGCTAGGGCTTTGCCACCAGACTTATCCTATTGCAGAGATCTCTTCCAGCCCAGCTTCGTTACAGGTCTGGAACAAAGTATGTGTATACCTAACAGTCTGAATGCTTGTGTAGTGTTGTATGGGAATTTTTAGTGCTGCCATGTATATTTGAAATTGTGAGTGAAATGATTGAATATTTGCACCACTTTAGGCCTGTTTCTCTCTGTGGTGAGACCTTTTAACAGGTGATCGGCTCACATTTGCACCTAAAAATTAGGAACTGCAGATATAGATGTTGCATCCACATGGCCAAAATCTTTTTCTGAGCCCATTGAGTAACAGCGTACTAGGTGTGAAAGCTCCCTGTAGTGGAGAATTAATCTGTAGACACTCTGATTCTAGAAGTAGACAAAGACTAATGGTTGTATTCACTGAAAGTTTAAACTACAATCACAGGTGAAAGGATTGAAGATCAAAACGGATTGGTTAAATTGAGGATTTTTTAACCAATCCATGTCGATCGTTAATCCTTTAACCTGCGATTGTAGTTTAAACTCTCATCGGTGTGAATACGGCCATAACAGTACTGTATTTATTAGATGTATTTGATACAATAAAGTAGGGGCATTGTCCAGGAGATTTGTTAATTCAAGATTCTGGCCATCTGTCACATTCTTGATGGCTAAATATGGCCAATAGATTGCTAAGGTTATAGGCCTACACATAAGTTAGAACTTCAAGTTTGCAGAACAATTTGGCTATTTTGAAATTGTACATGGCCATATAGTTCTACATCAAAAAGAACCAGTATTTTAGTGATACGCTAAACATGTTTTTCCAAGCACAGTTCAAACATTGCAGTATTTATTTTACGAATGGCTCAAAGTTGTTAATCCAGTAATTGAATGCAATGCACACCCTGAAAATTTACTATTGGCTATGATCGTTGATGACAGAAAACATTGCTGAGATTTGAGAGAGTGCACACTGAGATCCATGAGTGCTTGGATATAGAACTTGAGAGGCGAATTATCTTGCTTTTTTTATAAAGTAAAAACACATTTCGTGCTATGTAGGATAAACTTTAGTAAACTACGTAGGATATTATAAAGCTGCCCATTACACTGAAATTATTTACTGGTTTGTTGTGTATCCTCCCCCAATGCTATGGGAAGTATGTGATAAGATATCATTCATCACTAACCACATCAGAGGCATGGAAAAGTTTTCTTGTCACACTCAATGAAGCGCATACAATGAAACTTGAAAAAATTTGGTTAATTTGTTTTTGAACACGTTGCGCAACCAAATATTAATGGTTATAACTAGAGCTCGGATTATATGCATTTGCATATTTTGGCCTTTTTTAGCATTAATGCATAAAATCAGAGAATTTTCAGTATAAGTGCATATTTTTGAAATTTTGTTTAAGCTCACTCAATTCTTATAAATAATTTTTTGGGTTTTTTTTTCACCCCGCAGGTGAAATTTATGACGTATTTTACGAATAATATTAACCGTTTTATTGTATATAAAGGCTATTTCTAGAGATATGTCAAAGTGTTAAATTTTTTTAGAAATAGTGTCGAAATTCTTTGGTTAATGCTATTTTCATTATTGAGCAGCTACAACAAACTGAAAATTAAAAAAATGCTTGAATAAAAGTATGAAGAAGATATTTGCATATGCGATATACACTGAAGAGCCAAAGAAACTGGTAAACCTGCCTAATGTCGTGTAGGGCCCCTGCGAACACGCAGAAGTGCCGCAACACGACGTGGCATGGACTCGACTAATGTCTGAAGTAGTGCTGGAGGTAATTGACACCATGAATCCTGCAGGGCTGTCCATAAATCCATAGGAGTAAGAGGGGGTGGAGATCTCTTCTGAACAGCACGTTGCAAGGCATCCCAGATATGTCCAATAATATTCACGTCTGGGGATTTAGGTGGCCAGCGGAAGTGTCTAAAGTCAGAAGAGTGTTCCTGAAGCCACTTTGTAGCAATTCTGGACGTGTGGGGTGTCGCATTGTCCTGCTGAAATTGTACAAGTCCGTCGGAATGCACAATGGACATGAATGGGTGCAGGTGATCAGACAGGATGCTTACGTACCTGTCACCTGTTTTTGTCAAACATTTTTGTCTTTCTTACTATTAAAGGAGGCAATTTTCCTGCACTATAAGCGATTTGAAAAATTACTTTTTTCAACCCACCCTATTATATATCCCTCCACCTTCCAGTGTCATACTAGGAAAAAGTTGAGTTTCTGTGACCGACAGTCCCACTTTTGCAGAATAAGTAGTTTTCATCATTTCTCAGCCCATGGCGGGTAAACTTGATAATTGTAAGTGAAAAAGTGTAAAAATTAGGCCTTTATACTTGAGCAGAGTGTACAATGGTACGATAAACGATACAAATGCAACATTGAAACAAATTGGTTGGAAAAACCTGAAATTTAGGTTTATAACCACGCACAATCCATGTGAGAATATATTGTATATCATTAATATCGGTCCAGTGTGGAGATGGTTTTGGTATAACTGACTTGGGGGAGAAGAGTGCCTAGCATGATTTTTCCACCTTGCATCACTGTACAATTTGATTTTACAATGGTGTTTTTTGTAACACAGATGGTGTTAGTCCATGTGCCTCAAATGTAGCTGTTGTATTTTGTTCTCTTAAAATTTGTCATACTGTCTGCCCCCACCATCTAGTACTGACTTTAATTTAAGAACTTAGGTATACTATAAGGTCTATTTAATGTATTTTAAGCATGGAGATATTATGCAATGGAGTTTGCGAGAGGGCATGCCATTTAACTTGTGCTGAATGAACGTTTTTCCATTGCTAAGCTGCCTAAACATGTTTACATTGCCAAATTAATTTTTTACTGTAATTAGGCTTAACATTTCTTTGAAAGGAATCAAAAACATTGAGCTGAATTGTCAAAAATAGCACTGTTAAAATAAATTTTATTTTTTTAAGTGGAAATAAATTTTAACACTCTAATCCAGGGGGACTTCAACTTATGAAACATTGCAAGAAAAATTAATATACACCACAAAGCCCATGCACCACCACCACACTAGAGATGTCTCTAGTGTACATTTGCCTTTATCAGTCTCCTAGATACTATCTAGGTGGATTTGCCTGAATCCAATGGTCTTTGGGGGCGGCACATGAAGAGTTGCATTCATCCAGGTTATATCACTGGATGGAGAATGACGTCAGTCGTCTTTGCCCAAGCAGTACTGAGAACGCTGTCCTAAACATCCGTCCAAAGATCATGCGACTTGTTTAATATCAGCGCAATCCCCTTTTTATGCAGGGCTCCCACTCAAAAAAATAGAAAAAGTAGGATGGGGAGGGTAACACCTTCTCCCCCCCCCCCCCCCGAAACAAAACATAAATCATAGCATAATTTAAATAAACTCAAAAAATATTTTTTTATAGCACTATTTCAGTGTCCTGTAAGATCAGCTAAAGCAAAATGACAGATGACTTGGTAACAAATACAATTTTTGGCCAAAACACTGTACTAGCAACCTCAGATAAATCTTTTCTGTCTGTCCTGACAATATAAATTACATTCTTTTTTTGGAGTCTTCCACAGTCCAGTCTGTCAACTCTCGACAATGCACTCAGCAAATTCTGAACACGTTTGTTTTTTTAAGAATGACGCTCCTTCGAGACCACTTTCAAAAGCACAGTGCAAAATGTGTAAATTACAAGGTCCAGTATAAGTTGGTCAAGGTGAACTGGATAGTTTTACTGTGTTGTCCATCCCTGTTTTAAAAGGATTTGTTTACATTTTGCTGTTCAATGACAGTACTATAATTTTTGGCAAATGAAGCACTTTCATTTCTATCTCTTTGCTGAGCATTATAAATATTGTTTATGCCTCTGCATACCATAAAAATACAGAAGGCAATTGAATGCTATTGGGTAGCATCAGAATCACCAAACCAACAGAATAGGCCTATGTATCCAACTGCTTTGTAATGCAAACTGTTGTTTCACCTATACACAAAATGTGGAGTATAATTTTGAATGATGAATGTTCACTGTCCTGCTCATACAAGACTATGAACTAATAAATACAAAATTACTTTTTCCGTCCAGACAAAAGTTTTTAATGACTACTCTACTTGTTGAACCCTAAAACTAAGCAAAAGAATAAACCAAATAGTCTACATACAACCCCTAAATAACCTTAAAAACAATACAATTTCTGCTTTGGTGGCAAAATCATTAATTGCAATCTATTACCTTTGTATTATTTTTAGCCACACATCTATTCCCAATCAATTAAAATCAATTGCACTAATTTTATTGATAAGATTTCGTAAAAAAATAGGACAAAACTAGAAAGTAAGACGAGTGGGAGCCCTGCTTATGTAATCCATAGAAGTTTTAAGGAAAATGAGGTAGGAACTGCTTATTTTTTTCTAAGACTTGCAATTATTATATATATTCCAGAATTAATAAAATATAATTCTAGAATTAATGAGAGAGGTAATTTAATCTTTTTTTTTCTTCAGAAAATTACAATATTTAGAGACAACTGTACATTCCAATGGGAGAAATTGCCTGGCACAAACTGTGTATGAAACATGTTACGTAATTTCCTTGCATCCCATGTTACGGCCTCCTCCATTAACACTTCTCTAAACAATCAGAGGATTTTTTTTTTGTGTGATTTTTAAACATTTCAATTAATAAAATATTGACAAAGAACATTATTAAGTATTCACAGAGTTGTGTCAGAAGAGTTTAATCAACTTTTAAGAAATTTGAATATGTCCAAATTGTTTTAAGCAGTGTATGAGCTCTATATATGCACCCGGGTGGCAAGTGAGGTCGAGCAACCCGTGTACCGTTGTAGGTCTGTTGCTCTCTGTGGCAACTTTTTAACGAAATTATCGGCTACAAAAAGATGACTAATACAAATTTACTATTTTCTTCACGTTAATGTCCAGACTTTTTTTACAAGTCCTATTTCCGTGAAAATGGTCACTAATTTTGTGGAAAGCAAAACAATTTAATTATATCTTCATAAAAGAAATGAAGCATCAAATTTATAATAATAATGTGATCTTCACGTATTCCCAAGGGATCAGCATGATCCGTCCAGGGAATTTGTTAGTGTTAGTAGACATCCATGCCCGAACCAGGATTCGAACCCAGACCTGCGCAGTGAGAAGCTAGTTCCCTAACCACTCGACTGCCAGGCGGCTATATTATAGTTTCATTAATTTAAATTTTTTTGAATTCATTTTTCAGATTAGAAATTTTGTTAAGGATCCGAAAAACTCCCCAACTATTGACACTGGACTGACCTGGTTAGTCTTTTTTTCCAAACCTAACTTTTTCAACGTCCACAATAGAGGTCTTAAACCATTTTTCTGTTGGGAGCACCGCCTGTACCCATCATCAAAAGAAGTGCACCCTATGGAAAGTTTGACATACAAATGCATTAAATCAGAATAATTTCAGTCCATAATTGCACTTTGTACGTGTTTAATTGGAACGTTTATCAAGTGCTCACAAGCATCAAGCACTCTGATTACTTCAGAGTGGTGCTCGTGAGCAACAGGTTGATGATGCCTGATATACAACATACCCAAAGGAAAATTTAGTGGACTTTTGGTGGCATTGGCTATTTATCCCTTCTTATTTGGCAGAATAACCTTTTTGCTCAAAAAATTAAACATTTCATTGAGATTTGGTGCAATATTGATCTACAATAGAAACCCAATTGTTTCTGCTGCTTGCAGTTGCAACTTTTTTTGAACAACAATTAACTTGCAATTTGTGCTTAAAAGTTGGGAAAATCATCTTCAGCCGATAACTACTGCACGATCAGATATATATTGGGTTTGATTTTGAACTATGAGAGCTAAGTCTGTTCCTCTTCTCATTCTTGGATGCATACTCTGGTACACCTTTATCTCAAATTTTATTTGCAATCATGGATTTTTGCTACCATTAGGGGCAAAATTATTTTATGACCCCCCCCCCCCCCACCAACTCTGTCTTCATAATTACATCCATATATTGAAGAGAACATTAATTGTAATTACTGCTGCAGAGTTATTACAGAAATATGATGCAAAATTCATTGCATTCTATGGAATGATTTTTCTCAAGTCCCCCTGCATTAGAAATACCTGCCTGATAATTTGCATATGTGCTATCAAAAATTGTGATCAGATTTTGTTTTCTTGATACCTATGCACTGAAACGGGAGTTACCTGGAATTAATAGGGTTTGTTATTCCTACCGACACCATAATGAGGGGATGATAGGCAAGTCCTGATGAAGGACTGCTAATAATCCTTGAGGTAAGTAGTAAATATGCATTATTGAGAAGATGGTAGTTCTGCAGATGCTTTTCCCCCCCACAAGAGCTGACTATATGCCAGTGGTTCTCAACTTTTTTGGAACTGCGGCCCAGTGAATCAAATTTGTACGAGTCTGCAATAGCATACTTGTTAATAATTAATAAACAACCAATTACCTTTTGATTGTGAGCTAATTATTTAATTAAAACCCATTTAATCAGTTAATTAAAACCTGTTTAATGAATTGAATCCATTATTATCTTCTGGAGTGATGCGACATTTTTTTTTCGGTAATGTATTAATAACGTGCAGAAGTCAAAAGCATAAACGAAGCGTTTCATCAGCAACTATAATAAACATCTTCATTGCTTAAGCACCGGAACGTGGGTACTGAGGCTGTTTGAGCGCCCCAATATATTTTATGAGCTGGCTGAGCCTTCAATATACAATGCAACGCCCTACTCCCTCTACTGTATAAATGCTTGAGCCTGTATATATGGAACAAATGGCAACTTTCAGCCCCCTCAATGTTTTCTTCATTTCGGCGCCTCTACCTCATTGAAAAATTCAATTGATCACAAATCAATCGAAATGTCTTTTAATATTCAATTTTATATACTAATTTCGCATAGTGTGTAAAAATATGAAGTTTTCATTCATAGTGGGCAATGGAATTTTTTTGTGCTGAACATCCATGCAGCACTTATCAGCACTTTTTTAATAACTTAGTGTAAAATATATTTTGTGATCGAACTTTGTGTTTAATCTTAGCTAGAAAGAAGGTAATGATATAAAAAACATTGTCTATATTGTAACTCACCATAAAAGTCCGCTGAAGAGCAGAAAATTGTTCATTTTTGGGCAAAACACTTTTTGGTATATTCATGATAGACGCTTATGTTAAATTGTGTAACTTGATCAATTTCAAAACTTTGATCACGATTTTTCTACTCTAAAACTTTTCTCTATTTTTTAACAAAAATTTAGATTTGTGAACCTATTATTCGGACAGATGAAAAATACAACACTGGGAAAAAATCAAAGTGAAGACTCTTGCAACATAATTCACTGCATTTTTGGGAAGAAAACAGTATTCGAGTTATCGCCAGTAGTTATGTGCACCTTGATGATCGATTCAAAACACTATTTCCTGTATACAGCAGGTGCTTCACTGATTAGTCGCAGACATTTGCCATGCATGTGTAAAATACTTCATTCGTTTCTGAGAACACATTCTAAATCGTTATAATAAGACTGCTAGAGATTTTTACCACTGGCCATAAATAACGGGTCCAATGGTCGAAGGGGGTTTTCTATTGTCCAGAAATTCCTAATCACTCATAATTATTCCCCTTTGAAGTTATGCAGCTTGGTCACTGGGGAGTAGCACATGCTTTTCCAGTCTCCAAGGAACGTGGGATACAGAGTTTTCTCATGGCATTATTGTCTTCAGAACATTTTCTGTGGTGCCGACAATGGCAAACAGTGAACACAGAAACAGTGTCATCTAGTTGTAAACAGAGCCCTGAAGCAGTAGGATATTTTCGTGGAAAAGAGACGAAGAGTATGGAAAAACATTCCCTACCCCTGCTGTATTGTTTGGGTCTTATGAAGACTGATACTCAAAAACACGAAAAGAAAAAAAAACCCATTAAAAATACTAGTTTCGAGGCAAGGACCAAAGACGTTTCCCTTCCTATGGGCCTTACAACAAAACGAAGGATTTTCAGTGTGATAAGGAGAAGAGTGATCCTCCAAATTTTTTATAATTTACAATTGCAGCTGGAAGCCTTTGTTCTGGAACTCTAGGTGGGTTTTTCATCTTTTCCCTAGTATGATTTTTAGATTGAAAAATTAAAATAATATGTACCATAATAATGAAATAACCCAATTAGTTATTTGTGATAATGTTTTGAAAAATGAAAGGGTAATGAATATATTCTCGCGGCCCAATACAACTGATGTCATGGCCCGGCGGTTGAGAAACACTGCTATATACTGTTACCACACCAAGAGAAAAAATGTAATGGTGGTTATCTTGGAGGGGGGCACATATTGGATTTCCCCCATATAACACACTCCCACACGCATGAGTGTGTGTGTGCGCATGACCTATATGTACATTATACACCAGTCAGGAGGAAGATAAGCTGAGAGGAGTTGCATTAGGCAACATTTCTATAGAAATACAAGTGAAAATTCACCCCTCATACAACCTAGCCTGACAAAAGTATAAAGGAATAATTCAGAGTCGTTGCCACAAATGTGGCATTCGACTATCACATCAAGTCACCAGTGACTGTGAGTCTCCTGTCAGACTTGAGCATCCCATTGCACAAGGAAATAGGAAATGTTAAAAGAAAGAATGTGGAAAAACTGACTGTAAATGTAGAACTAAAAAAACACTGAAATTGAAGCAAAAAACAAATCAGAAAATTTGTAAAAAAAAATCTGATGCAGTCATTTTACTTTTACACAGGGGCCAAACATGTACACGGCCAGTGATTTGAGAAACGGCTTCTTCCAAAAGTTGTGATTCAAATCAATATCCGCTTTCATAAAAAAGTTTATATATATATGCATAAGTTTTCCATAAATAATTAATTTATACTATATACATTCCCAAAAATATGTCAGACAATGTGTTATTTACAGGGCAACTTGGCATTCGAATTTCAGACAAGAATGGATTACACCCAGTCACTTAATTTAAAGCAAACAAAAGATAAAAAATATATGTAAATATATATTAATATGTATATATATATGTTTCTTATTATACGTGTATATGGTATATAAAATTCATACCAGTAGATTTTAAATGCTATCACTTAAAATATTGACACACATACATACATAAAATATGATATCGATCAAGCACAAAACAGGAAAAAAAAATCACTGATTCGTAAACATATAATCTACATCAAGTAATAAATTAATGAACATAAAAAACACAGTTGGCAAAACAAGTACAGAAACACTGGAAAACAAAAAAAAAAAATCGAAATCACATAAAAAAAGCACAAAAACAATTATCTTTCGTTCTGACAAAATAAATAAATATGACTTTGCTCTAAAGAGATACATTGTTTTGTTTTTCTTTCAGTCTTTGAATAACGGCTTGTTCAAAAATTCTCACAAATTTCAAAATAACTAAAATGATAATCGCACATGCTTATACAGAAAGTGAGAAGTTTCAGGCTTCTCATCAAGACAAATTCCGAATCCAATAACATCTTGTCATTTGTGTCACCTTTAAAAAAACTATTGCTAATAATCAGTTCTGTGATTAACTTACCCATGAAACTGAGAAGTAATCAAGACAAGATGATTGATACATGATATAAAGTAGAATTCAAACGTTTCAAAACCGAGTCAATTCTGAAACATACCAACCACTAATATTGAATTCATCTTGATTTATTTGATAAGGTTATGGCACTTCCATTCTGCATTGTAAAATGCATCTATCAACATTTATTGCAGGATTACAGTAACTATGGGTCAGTACCAGGGCTATTTCATCTCTTTGGGAATGCACTCACCGCTTTGGATAAGATAAGCATGGTCTCAGGAGCTATTGTGTGAAGTCACTGCTCGAACACGTAGTAGGTGACATCAGAGCAAAGAGACGTACTGTATTGAAAATGATTATTTTAATTTTTAGTTTATTTTACTGTTTCAAGTGAGTAATCTCTCGTTTATGATTTTGTTTCACTGTCACAAGTCATTCATTTGATCAGTCATTTCACATAAAATTGCTCAAAGTCTTTCTGAAAGAGGTGTATGTGGAAAGCAATTCCAAGATATAAATTATTTAATCTTGCTCAAATGAAATATTACTCACTAGACTCATTTCAACTATCACAAAAATTTAGCTCACAATACTCGAATCTGTGTTCTTTATAGTCGAGGTAGGAAAAAATCTTTGCTAGCAACCAAGCCGAATAAGCCAAGACGTTCATTAGCCAAGGTATCACTGTATACATGTAATGGTCAGGTGTCATAATAGAACATATGCAAATGGTGTACTAAATTCAAGTTTACTTCCTTATGACAGTGGGTATGACTACCACTGCTATTTTAATGAAGTTAATACAGTCCAAACTTTAGAAACAATAGACCTAACAGCTCACTTTGCTAAATTATCAACGGCTTTGTACCAAGGATTGCCGATCAAGTATATGTGGTCTAACACAATTTCATATATACTAGTTTGACTTCAATTGAGCTCTCAAATGAAAATGGTGAATAATCTCATCTCTTAACAAACTCATAGCTCATCAGCAAACGAAACAGTCGTCAACTAAAATGAATTTCCACCACCACCATCTCACAACGGAAAAAAAAAACTAGAATTCTCTTGCAATATCAACCAGCAAAGTAAAACCATGCTTTTTTATGTGGAGATCAACTATGTTACGATATAATTCAAGCTAATTATGTGGCTTGCATTCATGAATGAATGAACACCAGAGGGCTCTGCTACCAGACTTATCCCACTGCAGAGATCTCTTCAAGCCCAGCTTCGTGGCAGTCTGGAACAAAATGTGTTCCAGACTCAATCCAGAAAAAACTCAATCCTGAAACTTTTAAAATAGATCCTACTCCACATGTGTCAATAAATCAATAACATTGTTACTGAATTTTTCTTCTTTTTTACAGTTTTATCCTAACGCGTCATATTTTTATTTTAAGTGAAAAATTGAACTATAACGAAACACTTTACTACAATGTATCTAAATGAAACTCAACCAAAATATCTGTGAATGATGTCGAAAAAAGTCTAAATGCTTGTTATGTTTCATCAATTTTCCACAGCTTCTATGTGAAAATTATCAAATATACAAGGGTTGTTCGAAAAGTAACAATACATAACATACAAATAGAAGTCATTTTTTATTGCATACTGACTTAGACCATGAGATCTTTTAGTTTTTCTCTCGTGGTTTCTTGTCATTGCTATGGCGAGTAAGGCTTCAGCAACAAGATGTTACAAAGGCGGAAGCGATTCAGAGTCCCACCAATCGTGAGGTGCACTCAGTGCTCAAGTGTGAGCATCCAGTGGATATTCACGCAGAAATTTTCTGCATTTATGGGCACCAAATCAATAAAGTGTAATAATTAACAGCAATGGTCAATACAAATTCATCACAAAGCCAAGGACGCAGTAGCCCAGGTGAATAATATACTTGTTAAAACACCAAAGAATGTTTAAAAGGTTCAATGTTTCAATTTCAAAAGGTGCCCTTGTCAGGAACTTTACTGATGAAGGGGTACAACAGAAATGGTGACGACATGACCACAGTAAGAGATTGCTATCGCAGGGAGTCCCACACTGAGGGGTAACCTCACTAACCTTTCGATGAGTATAAAAAAGGCCGAACATTGAACACTGCCATTCTGAATCTGCATCTAATTAATTAGCCTGTGTGTGCAGAAAATGACCATGATGCAACAAAATTATCAACCAAGAAATTTGAAATCTCAAATTCCCTTTTTTAAAAAATCACATCAATTCTGGAACGTGATTTCTTTTTTCTGGGACGGAGAAGGCATTTTTCTGATTGGCTTCATATCTCCCAGCATCATAACCAGCGTTCGAAATCATTGGTGGTTCGCGACCAATGATTAAACAAGTGGACCACTAAAAAAAAAAATTGTTGACATGTAGATGTTGCCATATATGGCTGGCACAGAGCATGCCACCAATACACTTTTCAAAAAATTCCAGAGGTAAGTTGTGACCACACAGTATGGAACTTGTGTGCGCAGTGACTTTCACTTATTTCTTTCAACTGAAGAAACATTTCTGAGACACACAAAAACTCATCTATAACAATGAATCAATAAAAATGAAATTATAATGCTGTTCTTGTAGCAGGCGGCAGATTTCTATGACACTGGGTTACAGAAACTGTATCCAGGCCAAATAAATGTTGGGACAATGGTAGCAATTACATCGAAAAATAACACATCTACCTCATGCTAGAAGAATGAATGTGTAATCTCGGGGAAAAAAAGATGAGATAAGTGACATTTAAATTTCTTCTCTATACCAATGTTACTCTATGGAGGTTATTTTCCTAAAATGTTTTGTAACATTTTGTTTCAATGGGGATACACATTAGAGTTTCAGGCAAAGCTTATCAAAATAAGGTATCCAACCAGCTGATAAAAAAAATGAAAATTTGCACATTCATGCTTCTAGCATGAGGGGGAATGATATGCACCAGTGAATAATTTGTAGTATACATTTTGTCAAACAGAAATGTTCTGAATAAATAGTATAGCTGTTGTATCTTTATTTTCCGAACACCCCTCATAAAACATGACAAAACTACGATTAATTACTGATTATTATACATCATTCGTAAAACCCAATTGAAAATATAGAATAATTGGGTACTAACGGAAGTTCTGTGAAAATGTAAAAAAAGCTTAAAAAACCAAGGAAGCATTTATTATAATTTCTGAAAGATGAGCAGAGTACAAAATATAAGAAAAATATTCTTGATAGAAATGGCAATCTTCATATGAGTTGCACTTATTCTGTAACCTATCTCACACCATATAGATGGTGAACCATATTTATATATATATATATATATATTTATGGCTGATATTTAAAAAGGGTAGTAGAGAAACCATGTAAAATTACCATCCAGTGAGTTACGCGAACTCCCTCTCGAAAATTTTGGAAATTGTTATCAAAAGGCAATTGGTGAAGTGGATAGACGAGAATAATGTATTGTTGAAAAACCAGCATGGGTAGGAAAGGGGAAGTCATGTGTAACCAACCTCCTTTGCTTCTATGATCATGTGACTAAAGCTTTGGGAAATGACAAAAACATCTACATTTTTTATCTCAATTTTCAAAAGGAATTCAATAAAGTCTAACATAGTAGACTCTTGAAGCATTTACATGAGAATGGGATAACTTTTTAAATTGGATAGAATCGTGGTTGATAGATAGGTCACAATGGGTTATGGTGAATGGGGAATTTTTTGATTGGACAGGTGTCAAAAATGGAGTTCCTCAAGGAAGTGTTCTTGGGCCCACACTTTTTCACTTTCTATGGATAAACTTTCTCAGGGTATCAATAGGATTGTGAGCAAATTTGCAGAAGACGTGAAGCTAATGCGGGTAGTCAGGAATCCAAGCAATAGGGAGATGCTCCGGAAAAACTTGAATATGACTGCAGCATGGACTAATGAAATGAGCATGATCTTTAGTGTCGATAGATGCATGATCGTTCATTTCGGTTCAAACAATCCGTTTCACTTACGAGGTGAATGGTATAGTTATTCTCTATGCAACTAAGATTGCTGATTTGGATGTTCTCATTGACGAGCAGCTTAGTTTTTCTGAGCATTGTTCAGCAGTGGTCAGAAAAGTGAATAGAATGGTCAGTTTCACTCTCTTAAAATGGTCTCTTCTCGTTCCCTCAAACTCATTCTTCCGCTTTTCCAAGGCTTAGTTCGTCTTGGACTTGAGTATATGCCCTAAGATTTTAAAGAGCATACCTACAAAGGGACAGACTTGGTTAAGGGTGTGCAAAGAAGAGCTATGCATGCTCTTGTTGGCACACAAAGCTTGAGCTGTGGAGAATGACTCAATTTCTTGAATATGTTTGTCATAGATAATTGATAATGGGTATTGAGAACACGTCTCTGAATGATTCTTCTGTTTTTGTGACAATAAGTAAAAGAAAAAATTCTCCCACGAAATGCATCCATATTTTTATGATAAGGGGAATAAAAAAAGTATGTATGCTCAACCTGTGAACCATAAAAATAAACTCTTCAAGCCATATCTCATCTTTCAGAATTATGAAAATAGAAATTGCTATGGGCTGTTCATGCTGAACGACTTGAATAGATCGAAAGCGTTAACATAAGACAATCAGGCAGATGCTTGAATTCTTTTGCAAGGGGATAAGTATCTGCAATAAAAGTAGTTTAACCATCTCACCACCATTGATGAGATATAGGGTTAATGCTGGGGAAATGGTTAGAAATAAAGTTACTAATGCACAGTACCGCGTCATTTAAAAAAAAATTCAGTTCTCAAAATAAAAAAATTATGAATAAAACATATATTTTATGAATAACCTTAGAGCAGGGCTTGGTTAATCGAGAAAAGAAATTAGACACCCCCCGCCCCAGCCAAATTTTCTGGGGGAGCCAAACATTTTTATACAGCGAAGAATGTCCAAAATAATTTTATTTTAGGCTATTCCAGGACACGTTTCTTTTCCAAGACTTTAATTTAGCCATGACATGAAATTTTCATGCAGCAATGCAGATTTTCTAGTCACCCATGGCAATCTGACACCCGAGATTTGTCAAGCCCTGCCTTACAGTATTATGATTGAACAAAGTGACACAGCAAATTCATGGAAAACGAATCAATGACAGCCTGATATTTATAGCAATCAAATTAGTAGATAAGCAGATAGAAAGTATTGATATGAATAGAGAAAGAGGAAATTCAATGAGAATACTTATTCAATGTGAGCTTTTACATGCTACACATGAAAAGTATGTTTCAAAGCACTGAAAAGAAAAAAAAACATTGTAAGAATGTATAACTTTGCCATGAAGAAGACAAAGTGGACATGAAAGTTAAAAGAAAATTGTCTTTTTTGTTTTGATGCTTATCTCATCTCTTCTCTCCCCTCATACACACACTTCCCATATTATATATATAGAGTAGAATCACTACATTCTCACAATTCGAACAAACACAGGAACATTATAGCATGCTCAACATTTCACGTTTTATCGTGAAACGAATGCAGACTTGCAGAAATACTTCCACCATAGGAAGTCACACATGCGCTATTTCACAATGTATATGCTCCAGAACAACTTTTTTGCCTGAAACACATTACAAAGGGAAAAAAATCATTATATTAGAGAGTACTTTTGTACATTTTTAATATGAGGACCTTTTCCAAAGTAGTCATAACGACTATTTTATTTTAATACCATTCTTTTCCTCTTTCTTACCATTCTTCTCATGACTAGCGAATAAACACACAAACACAGTCAAGTGCTTAGCAAACCATGTGCATCTCAGATGCAGAAAATAATCAGCACTCGCCCAATTAACAAAAGCAAGTGTATTGCTCTGTTTAACTTTTCACACATCCACGTATCTTATACCATGCGAATCATTTCCGTTTGGTAACAAATTCATGTAAAATATCCCTTGCCATCTGTAGGTCATTCCGAGATATGCCCAGAGCACGAATCACTGCATCTTGGGCATAACCCTCAGAGACAAGGGCTGCTATATGGTCCATGTGCAGATTCTCGTAGCTAACCCTGTTGTTTTCTTTGTTTTCAAGGGCACTTGTTCCGAGTGGTTTTATCAACCTCAACCTACAGAAATACAAAAGTTAGAGAAATGACATAAGAAATGGCAAAATATTTCTCACTTGCCCCCCCCCCCCTCAACTGATGGAAAAAAAATATTCAAAATAATTACTGCAATCAAATCATGTATGTATACTGTAACATGATCCATTTTATCACCATAAATGTTTGGGAAAAGGGTCTCTAGAAGCATATAATTTTCTATAATAATGCTAAAATATATTAAAAAATTATCCTTTGTTCATCCAATCTTCAACCACAATGGTTGTGTGTTCAGCAATTGCGGCCAATCAATGATCAGTGTTGTCAATCGGAAATATTGTTTCATGTAAAAATATGCACATTATTTTTAGTGATGTCAACCTATTTCATATGGATATGGGAAAGGTTCTGAGTATTGCTTACGACTGGAATCATGCGCAAGCTACTTTTATTTCCATCATCATTCTGTACTCATGTTTTGAGTTTAATGTAACATTTAACCTTTGGTTGTTCTAAGGCTAAAATAAAATAATAATTTCCCATCTGTACCTTTGCGCATTTATTGCCGGCGCATCTAGTTGATCATCATTCAATGATCTAATATTTGTTTGAGATCCTTATATAGGTCTAGTCTTGACATACCTATGATGAATCACCAAGTTATCTCATTGCTGTCCTCATCAGTTGACAGATTTGGTCTAAAGTTTTCTCCATCCACGTTTCTCACTGAAGATAAACTGACCACCCTGACATGATCTGATCATCATACTTGGACTGGGAGGCATTCTTCAGAATAGAGAATTGTCCAATGAACTGACTAAGAACTGGTAGTTGGTGTTGCGCAATGATGGAATTACTCTGGCTACTTGAACTCGATTGACTGATTTGAATGTGCAGCAGAAATTGACAGACTCCATGTTGGTGAGATTGTTCATTGTTATCCTTTATGGGCAAATGATTGACCTATTTTGTAATTCATATTTTACAATCATTGAATTTTGTGTTTGAAATGTAAAATGTAAACAAAAAACAAAAGGAGAATTTAATTGTTAATAATAAATAGTTTTTGATGGAATATATATTGTTTTGTGTTTTCAATTTGTTGTCTGTGGATCATAAAAAGAACCAGGGCGTGCAACGATCATTGTTGCAATATAAAGGGTGCACAAGAAGTCTTTTGCTGATTTGAAAGGTCATGCAAGAGATTGTAATGAATGGTTGTTAAAATCAGCTTTTTTCAGCAAGTGTTCCAGATAAATAACAACACATAACTAACACAGTCATAAAATTTTACAGATTTTAGAAAATGCAGTGGTGGCCCCCAAATTATATTGCAGAATCAGATCCATCGTTACGAATAAATACAAAGAACGTTGGTGGAACTTTCACTCAAGTCCAAAAAAGGGGAAGAGGTTGAACTCTCCAAAGTAAAGAAATAAAATACAGAAATTTCATGGCAGAAAGAATCACTACAACATTCCTACGCTCTATGCTTTTCTTCCGTCTGTGATCTAGAAATTGACACTGTTGACTTTCCCACTGAACTGTTTTTTATTTACCCATTCTAAAACTATTTTATTTCCATGGTTTTTTTTGATCGGATATTGTGTAGACATTCTTGAACTAAGAGCAATAATTCCAATATTCCTGTGGTTCTTCCCATAGTGTTTGTTCCAACTTTGCAATAACATTTGGGTGTCTGCATTATAAAATTTTTCCAAATTTTGTTACCGTAACTTTGTAACTGTAATAATGTGATATTAAATATCTAGAGCACATGGTGAAAAAAAATTAATTCCCAGAATTACACATTGATTCATTACAGGGTTCTGAACAAAATCTATTCAATCATTTCCCAGACCAAAACTCCCGGAGAAAGAAATACGATTCCAAATCATAGCCTTCAAAATGTATTTTGAGGTTTGCTTTTTCCCCTTTACAGAATTCCCCTCCCCCTAATTTTATTAAATATTTGTATATTTTCCTGACTTTTCCCAAATATTTTACATTTTCCCTGACCATTTTACACACTTCCCTGCTTTCCCAGGTACCATGAATTGCTCATAGTCCTTTGAAACCAGCTAAAGTTTTTTTGTCCACCCCATCATCTGTAGTTACATCATGCTGAACAGCAAAGAAATGTGGCGAGTAATTAAAGTTGCAAATTGACGTCGTTGAACATGATTACCAAGAGTGGGAATAATGACATTTACAACTGAGCAACGTAGTGCTTGCTCTCTTGTAGTCTTTTTATAAGATGAAGTTTCTATACATGTAAACATAATACTTAAATATTCTTAATTCGAAATGTATGTGTTTGCTTTATACACACAAATTATTTTTAACCTTTTGTTGTCCTATGTTGAGGTGGAATGGACATCAGGAAAAACCAATGCTCTATTGTTACAACCACCCTTTACAATACCTGGAAGCACCCCATCCCCCCAAGTGGATATTTGGCTTCTGAACAAAACTAATAAGCTATGCAAAAAACGCAATAGCTAGCATCTAGAGATGTTCCTCATTGCAGGGAGGTGCTATAAAGCACAAACTGTACCAACGGAGTAGAGAGAAACCTCTGGATTACAAAGAGTTAATCTCTCAAAATTCAATTTTTTCCCCTTGAGAAAACACTGGCAGAGTTCTAATATCAGAAATTTGAATAATTTAAAGATTTTTCTTATTATGTAGAAGGAAGTATTTTTAAAAAATACATCAAAAAGGCAAAGAACAAACAATGTTTTTTTTTTAAATTGCGTCATATGTTTCAATACAAAATGGGTGGTATTTTCAGTGTTAATAAGAGTCAGTATATTGCAGCACTTAAACATGAACATATAAAGCAAAAATACCTTTTCTCTGCTTTGGAGTTCTGAGAAGACGAAGGAGGGGGTGGAGAAGAAGAAGAAGGCTGTACAGATTCTGCAGCAGCCCCCGATGAAGATGAGGAAGACCGTTGCATCTGGGAACCTACTGGAAAAAAGAAAAAAATTTAAGCTTTATCCATTTGGCAATATGGTGATGTCTGCAACAAGTTAAAAAATAATGACTAAGGCTAGGATTTTTATAGCATAAAAATTGACAGAATATTATTTGTAAAAATGCATTCATGCCTTAAACCTAAAAATATGCCTTTTGTAAACCGGTTGACCACATTTCCTTAAGATACAGGAAATCAATAATAATTGCCAAAAATGATGCCAGAGGTACACAAATAAAATTGTCAATTGTTGCACTAATACTGCAAAAAAACGATGCCAAAGTAGAATCAATTTTTAAATATCACTGAAAAATCACCAATTATGAGAAATTGGTGAAAAAATCCCTCCTTCATTGTTCTGCTGAAATATATGCCCCAAAATATGCCTTAAATTCTCAAAATTATGAGAAATACCTTGAAAATAATTCAAAAAGGATCTATCATGTAAGAATAGCGAAATATGCAAAGTCATAGAAATCCTGGCCTAATAAAGGCTATAATTCTTTGATTTAAAAGGCTCGAAATTAAATTTTAAAAAAATTATTTAAAGCAAAGAAATTGGATGTGAACCCAACAAATTACCACGATTTGCACTGATTTCTGTATTTGCATAGCTGGGTTCTTCCCGGATTTGAGCTAATTCGGCATAATGTACAGATGGATTCACTGGAGATGGTTGTGGTACAGCAGATACTGACGGTGATTCTAGAGGAGAGGCAGATGTTGGAGGAGACAGTGTTGTCAGCCCTAAACTTGGCGATGAACGTGGCCATGTGCCACAATTTGACACTGGTGTTGTAGCTGGAGGTGAGGCTGATTTCAACTGCGATGCATCATGGGCTATTTCTGAATACGAGATACTGACACCTGCAAGCCAAAATATTTAATAGTTAATAGAAAAAACTTAAACTTCTGATGAAACAAGTTCCTATTTTATATTCACTAAAAAATATATATATAAGCTGTGTATTAAAAATTTTGATAATAAGCAGTGTCATTTTGACTGTATCCAGACTCAGCGGACAAGAAAAGATTAATGGTAATGAAATTAAACTGGAGCCATTCAAATGACACATGTTCATGAAAAAAGAAAGTAAAAAAAACTCTAGGTGGTAGGTATGAAAGCTCTCTGAATACATATATTAAAGACTGAAAATAAAGAGAATATATTTTTATAAGATGCCAATTCAGCAGAGTCATTGCATCATCATTCGAGATTTCCTGAATTTGAGGAATAGAACAGACTAAATTAATGAACCATGCGTTTTTTAAGATACAGGATGAGTTACACTTGCAGAGACATATTTAAAGTACTATTTGTTTTAAAAAAAATTAAAATACAGTTCCCCATAGAATTCAGGGGAAAAAACCTCCTTGGTACCATCTCAAATACATTACGGTAAATGTGATGAATCAGTAATTATGCATACTTGCCACATCAGTGATTATGCATAAATCATCTGGGTCAATTTGATAAATTTTCTTACATTTATTGCTTTTACTGGTGATGATGCATCATTCCTGATTGAAGTTGATAAGTATAGAAGAAATAATGTAGAAATATCACTAAATTCAATCACGTATCAAGTTCTCCTCTCACGTGATAGGTGCACTACACATATATATTTTGCCATAAAAAATTAAAATAAATTATAAGATGTAATAAGGTTAAATTATAAATTATCAGCATTGTGATGTTAGCTTTCTTCACATTTATCAACATTTTAAAACAATATCATTGATCAAATCCATCTTCTTGGACTGAAGTTTGGGGAAAATGTCTGGTAAATTTTATATTTACAAATACAAAGCCACAACAGGCAAAATGTCCAACGAGGTGGCTGAGAAAGTCTGATAGTCATACCAGTAAATGCGAATTTAATTTCTGTAAATTTCTACAATTTCTGTAAATTTTCAGAATTTATCACTTACCAAAATGGTGGGTAATTATGTATAATAACCCCATATATTTATCACATTCACCATAACACATACATTTTTTAAACAAAATGACACTTTATAAAGAAGTCAAAATCTTAGCACTATTTGAAGATTCAATGTCTACTGTTGTCACAATGCCTCATGAAAATGTTTCATTTATCAGAGATAGTTTTTAGAACCCTCTTTAAAGAATGTAAATCACATTTTCATTAATAAAGCCAATAATCAAAACTAGTATGTAATTGTTTTGTTAACAAAAGACCAAAACTGAATTTATAAAAATCCTTTGGGGTTTTGTTTCTTAATAAATTTATAGATTTCTATAGAGAAAAAAAACATGCTTTCCTTTTATATGGAGATTCAGAAGCATATTTGATATTTGCTGCATCTTTTATCAACTAAAAGATTACTATTTGGTATGAAAAGTTTTTGAAAGGAACTTCATTTTTAAATACTAGGTTTTCTCGTTCATCAAAATATACTAAAAAAAACTACTGTGGATTTTATGCCTATAATTTGTAGATTACATGTTCAAAAAAAATTATTAAGAATTATTAGATTTCTTTAAGATTTTATTTACAACTTCATAAGTGGAATTTAATATAATTTCATATTAATATTTCACAAGTGGTGATACAGATCACTACGGTAACAATAATCCCAAGATCTAATGAAGATCTCACCTTGTTTTTTGCACATTCGCGTTAAAGATTATTAACGTTTTTATTTCACACTTTTTTCACACTCATAGTTAGTAAAACTGGGGGCAGATGACAGCACTACACATAACAAGCATTACACAGAAACAAAAAAACTTTACGTCAGGTTGCACTACACGTACACGCACATTCCCGCATGTACCGATTCGTTGGGGGGTTCCGCGGGGGGGGGGGGTTCATGTGTGGTGTAGCAGTAGTGGGTAGGGGCTCGGGGATCCATGATGTTCTTAACTCAGCCACCTCGTTGGGCAGTTTGCCTGTTGTGGCGTTGTATTTGTATTTGTATTTGTATTAAATGAAATTGACCATTTACATTGCAATATTTTGCTCAGGGATTAAATACTGGTGCTATTTTACAGGACGATTTTTTGCTCATGAGTAATAAAATTTGTGTAAGCAGATTATATGCTTAGGAAATTATGGTAGTCATTGAATATAATCCACAAAAACCTATGTGGGGATAGAAGAATAAAGGTGAATAGAGGAAAACATCAATAATGAGAAGAAAAAAACAAAACTCCAGAATATATCAAAATTGACTGAAATATGCATGGAAAATATTGTAATATAATGCACTCTTAAATTCTATGGTTGATTAAACCTGTTTGTGTGACTTTATCATGACAAATGAAAAAATGTACTTGGTTTTCTGCCAGAAATGATCAAAGCAAAATAAATTTGAAGCTCTTGATAAGCAGCATCTATAGGACCAAATATTTAGTAAGCTAACAGAAATTGTCTGTCAGGGATAAGCCACAAAATATATTGAAAACACATTCTATAGAATTCAAAAAAGTGTCTGTTGAAAGGGAGGTGTCTGTTGATAGTGTCCATCATGTGAGATTCTACTATATGCATGCACACTCTTGTTTAGTTCTTATTTATGCAATGCTTTTTGTATGCATGCACTTTTGTTTATTGGAAGAATTTTATTCCCCTTATATTTGTTCACACATGCATCCTACTGCTTAAAAAGATAGATACTGATCTTTAGGAACAGCTTTGGCAGGTTTACTACACTGATGTGTAGGACAATCTACATAAAGCCATCAGGAATGAGTGACCCAACATGCTTTTGTGTGTTTCTTATGCAATGCTCATCCTCATGTTACAAACATAATGCTTCAACACAGTAAAATAGAAGATATTGTATCAGTGATCATTTAAACCTGGTCGATTTTCATTCACTTGGCTTTCACAGAAAAACTATCTGAAGGGACATGAAGACAAGCATTTTCAAGCAGAAACTAAGCCACACCATACAAAAAAAAAGCATGCTGGATCACTTATGTTGATAGTTCTATCCATTTTGCCCAATGTACCATAGTAGCCAACCAACCAAAGCAGTTGGTTATTTCTTCAAGGATGGTAGGTAAGCATAATCTCCTGAAACACTGGAATGTATTTGTGTGAATTAGGAAAAGTTACATTGGCATTCACACTCGAATGCATTCTGGCTCCCTTACATTTTACTTAGTTCAATTCGGCCATACATGTTTTTATTTATCCTAATGAACCCACTCAAACAGGTTTCATTTGATTGACCCTTGATAGTTCTGAATAAAATGTGAAGTACTTGCCTCTGAATTCTTTAGCTCTTTGTCTTTTCTTCAAACTGTTCTGATTTTTTTTCTCTCATTTTCTCCTGTGATCTCAAAAAAATAAACAACTCTGACATTAACTTTTTTAAAAAAATTCCCCCTTCAGCTTCAGTGCATTGGTAAGCACGTGCGCCAAAATTGCTGATTTTTAAAAAAATTGAAAACTAAAGAAAACTGAATTTAGTGCATTACATTGGCCGGAGAAAAACGAAAAATAACGAAAAAGACTAAGAGAACAGTTTAAAGAAATTACAAAAACTTTATTTTATAGCTTTTTTTTAACGAGGAATCTACAAAGTAAGTATCAAAATGCTAACCAGAACTGTCTGGTGAATCAGTTGGTGTGATTGTCACTGTTACTGAAGAACTATTTCCTGTGTCATCCTTGCTTCCACACAGGTGGCTAAGGAAAAAAATATACATTTTTCAAACAATCAGTGCAACATAAATATCAATAAATATTTATCTTTTCTTTTACTTAGCATTTTTAATGATGGTGACATTTACTGGAAAAATTCTAATTTACGCTTTCCGTAGTTTTATAAATCACTAATCCATATTATAGATGGCACAATGGAAATGGAGCCAGACCCTGTGCAAAATGCCACAACTTTTTCCAAGGAGAAGACTATTTTGATTTTTTGTAAGTGATAGTGCTTTTCCCACCCTCTACTTTGAGAACAATAAACAGAAGAAAGAGAAGAGAAACTCTTCTTCTATTATTTATATACTACACACATATATACTAACCCAAACGGAAGAAAGAAAAAGGTAAATTACACTTTTACCTTTTTCCTACCACTCACTCTTTCTGTTAAAAATATGAAAAAAATCTGATTTTGCCCACTCGTAGATCCAACAAAGTGGAGGGGGATGAAAAATATATTGTTAGGAGAAGCAAAGTTGCACAATGTGCCTGAGCTTATAAATGTTAAAATAAGAGGGAGATTATGGAGGTGAGATATCTTACAACTGCTGAAATACAAAGCATCAAAGTTAGGCTAGATATCTCGTAAATGCTGGTGAGAAAGTTAAATGATCTATTCAGTTGATCTTCCAACTGAATTCATCTCAACATAGTATACCTAAATATTATGATTTCTCTCACTTTTTTTAGTTTATCATATTTTTTGAAAGAGCATTAAAGTAAAAGAAAAATTAGAACAAAATAATAAATAATTACAGGATGATTCAAATTTCATACAATACACAGAGAAACCGTGATGCAATGATCAATCCTTCCATAACAATATTGTTTCGAATTGCATATATTCTAATGTTAAACTTCTCTGATACATTGATATCCTTTACTACAATAAATCCCTCTGTAATGATAATTTTAAGGAGATTTCGAAGCTGCTATGATATTTTTTAAATCTCGCTTGACATTACCTTCAATATGTATACAGTGAAACCTCGATATAACAATACTCTGCGGATAAAGAAAAAATATTGTTATAGAGTACTGTCGTAGCGAGGCTTCACTGTATTTTTAAATTCCTTACCAGTTTTTGTTCTCTCCAGAGTATTCAATAACATCAATATCTTGTATTATCTACCTTTTGAAAGTGTTAATAAAGTTGCAACAAAAGCTACTTTTTATGTAATACATAAAAGTGTTGCGTGGTAAACTACTTTACAGGATGGAATAACTGAACTGAATTCATCAACTAATAAATTAAAATTTTTTGCTGTGAATAAACTCATTAAATGCCAATTCGGAAAATGATCACCAACAGCATCCGATGGCAGAGGTGTACACAGGAAAGTGCTCATTTGGCCCATGCTTCCCCCCCCCCCCCAAGCCAACAAGAATTAGAAAGGAAAACTTCCACTTTTACAATAATCCTGAGGATCTTACAAATTTTTCAGAGAAAAAATTGAAATATCAAAAGAAAATATACCCTTTGCATGCTACATTAACTAATTTTTGTTAATTTAAATGCCTTTTGAAGGGTGGTAACTCAAAATTTCTCAGGAAGACTATTTTGTGCCTCCCAAAACCTTTTGTGCCCTCTCCAAAGGTCAATCCTGCATATGCCCCTTCCCACATAGTAAAAAATGCTACATCTCAATATAATGATAACTGCTTTACAATAATTTTTTTTTTCTTGGTTGGTCCGCATAGTATCAAGGTTGAAAATTAGATCGTAGCTAGATAAATATCAACAAAGCTATAACAACACTAAAAGGAAAGCTGTTTCATTTATTTTTTCTTTTCTTTTCTTTTCTTCCGACTAGCAGCTTGACCACAATAAGTTATAACATCCAATGAAAATTAATAAGAATTTCAAACCCAATAGCCTTTTGGTCCTCGAATATACCATGTCCTCCGAATTGAGCTAAAAGTAAGTATGTGTATTACGTGTCTTAATCAAAGATGTCAAATCTGAATGATGGGGGCGCGGTAGCCTGGTCGATAAGATGCTCGCCTGAAGTACCAAAGGGTGTTTAGAGGTGTCGCGAGCTTGATACCTGGTTCGTCCTTGTCAGAAAACTTTCCTGACACAGGGGTACAACAAAAAACAGCGACTTGACCACAGCAAAAAATTGCTACCGCACCAACCTCTCGATGAGTATTAAAAAAAAAACAAGCCTGCCGTTCGGAATCTGCAATAAATTGTAGGTGCCGGTCTAATTAGCCCTCGTGTGCAGAAAATGACTGTGGTGCGACAAAAAATTATCAAAAAAAATCTGAATGATGAATTTTAAATATGCATGAACAATTTTTCAATAGGAACTTTTGACATTTTAATTGTTCAGTCAACGGAACACAACATTGGAACATGTTTCAGTGTGGTTTCAATCCAAAACTTTCAATGCTTCAAGAGATTTTACCACAATATTTGCTGCTATTTACTTATTATTACAAAGCTAAGCTTCTGAAGATATTGAATTGTATTTGATATGCCAACTAGAAGGGGCATAAAAAATAATAAAAACCTAATAATTTCTATTTTTTTTTTCTTTTTCAAAATTTTATAACACATAAGATCAAAGCTTGACAAATCCTTGGTGCCATGTCTCCATGGCTACAAAAAAAACTGGTAGTGGCACCGAAAATTTTATAAATAAATTGGAGTCTGAAGTAGAAAGATTTCATTAAATATGTCAGGGATACTAAGATTTATGGCAAATGGGAGAAAAAGTATTTTACAAAATTTGCAGTGAAATTTTAGAAATTCTGGCTAGTACCTAACTTTTTTTTGTCAATTTGCGAAACAAATAAGATGCAAACAATTCTAGTTTTCAATTTTTCTGGTTCTCCCACACATAATCTAACTTACTCCATGTGTCATAGAGCAGGGCTTGACAAATCCTGTGCGGCAGGTCACAATGATGACTAGAAAACCAGTCCTTAAATATTCTATATGTGATTGCTAAATCATAGAATGACGCAAAATTTTGAAATTTTATCAAATTACGTCCTTTAATGCAGGGAGGAATTGTCAAGTCCCAGAAAAGTTGAAAAACATTTCAAACTGGTTTTTCCTTGACAAAAAAAAACATGTCTGGCTCCTAAGAAATTTGGCTGGCACCTAAATATTTTTTTTATTTGTCAAGCTGTCATACTGATACTCTCTAATACATATATTCTTTGAGTAGCAAATAACAGTTTTATACCCAATACTTAAGAAAACAGTACACAAACGTTTAAAAGAAAAACTATTTAGGTAAATGAAATAAGATATACCGAGGAGAGGATCCAGGAGACTGCCCTGGAGTGGTTGTTGGCGATGTGTGACGAGGAGGAACAGGCGGTGGGGCATTCATCGGAGGTCTTCTCGTTGACTGTGGTGAAGCTCTTGGTGAAACCATTGGTGAACGACTATTAGACTAAAAACATCAAATCATAAAATGATGGGAGTTTTTTTCATTTTTCAAAATAAAATAGACAATAGACACAAACTGCAAACATTTATTGAAAGTGTTATAACTTTACCATATTTTTAAATGTTATTTAAAAAAAAATATTTTGAGACAGTAATAGTAGTAGTAGCTATAGTAGTACTAGCTAGCTTAGATGCTATGTTACCTTTTTATTCTTCTATTAATTTTATGCAAAAAACCATAAATAAGATATTCACATGGAGTTAATTTTGTGCATAAAAAAGATGTCTTTATTGTTAATTGTTACTGCACAGGATCTGCAGAAAACAGATTTAAACCATAATTTTTTTTATATCCTTCAATACAGTAGACTCTCGCTGATCTGGTGAATATCAGACCATAGCGTGCCGGATTACTGGAAATAAATCAAAAAAGACTATTTAGATAATATAAACTGCACACTGTATGCTGTGGTATTTTCCTCTTCTATATATATGCTTAAAGAAAGCCAGCCTAAAAAACGGATATAGAGGCTACTGTATTTTCTGTATTTCAATCAAGATATCTCTTGGGTATAATAAACAAAAGATCTTGCTTATTTTCTCTCTCTCTCTCTTTAATATCTACAACTTTATTAAAATTTAAATGACTGTGAAAATAATCTATGGCATAGGTGGAATAATACACTCAAGCCTGTGGAATTAAAGTTGGTGCACTAACTATAAAAAACTCAACATCTATATTAGACTAAAAACACCAAATACTTAGCCAAATAAAAGACACCAGATATGGGCATCTGGTGTCGATTCTCAGACTGGAAAAGTCTGGAAATTTTGCAGAGTTTTGCTATCATTTAGTAACAATTGGTATAATTTCCACATTTTTCTCTAGAAAACATGGTTATTTTGAGATTCCAATGATTGGGGGATTATTTTTTTTTTTTTGGGGGGGGGGGGCTAATTTTCACAAAGCACAATGAGAATTTTTTGAGACTTCGCTATAAGAGTATGAAAAATTGGAAAAATTTGGTTTTGACAGGAAGATTTTGATGAGGCTAAAAAATGAGAAGGCTTCCGGGTAAATTGGAAGCATTGGCACCTATGCGCTTTCAGGAAGGTATTGAAAAGGCAATATCAGAAATCACAAATCTGAAGATGCTTTTTTCTGCATTACAAAGCAAGCACTGTAATTAAAATCCATTGTATAATGGATTTTATGCAGGAAATTACTACTACTATTGCTCTTAAAATGTGAATTTATTAGAACAAACTATATGCTGATGTATATTATCTAGAAGCTAGGTTTTTTTTAGAATGGGGAAATAAAAATAAATATTTATAGATGGTTATAAGTATTACCTATTAAGTAAATATATAAATGGTTTATAAATGTGAACAGAAGTATTATCAAATTTTTTCTGAATAAAAACCATGAACAACCACTTCTTAAATATCCAAAGATGTCATAATTAGTGAATGGAATTTACACATGTGAATTACATGCTGCTGCAGATCTCAATAATATTTGTTCTCAATGCAGAAAAATGGTGAAATTTGTATATATGCGGAAAATTACAATATGTGAGATTCTTAATTCTATATCTTTCTCATTCAGCTCAAAACACCAAAAATTTCAGTCATAGAAGGAAGAAATTGCAATATATTTTGATTGAATATAGACATGTACAAAGTTTTTATTAGAAGATGCCACATATAGAAGCAGTATTGTAATTCATGAAAACTTACCATTCTGCTGAACAGCAAGACACATAATTAATATATTTCACAAAAAGTGTATCGAAGTCATCGAAGAGCATGTAATTACGATGTATCGGAAAAATTAAGGATAATGGAAAGGTAAAAATGCTAAACACTAAGTTGCAGAAAATCTAAACATAATTTTTCATGTTGAATTGTTAAAGTGTCAAATGACCAATGAATGCTGTCAATGTGAAAAGTGCCTGGTAGAGTGAAGAAAAAAGAGTGTGGCTCAAAAGAGTGCAGAGAGAGAAGGACAGTGGCTTAAAGAAAGTGCACATCCCTATGAACTGTAAAAAAATAGGGATTTTTTGTGATTTCCCAACAGTTTCCCTTTCGGCACTTACAACATTTACCATTTTTACCTTTCAATTAACATATATCCATTATAAATCAGGTCACCACCTCAATGTGCTTCCAGGCAAAGTGCTAGTTTTCTTTTTTTTATAAATAATTTGTAAAATATAAAACTATCATGTTTTGTAAAAACTGCCCTTTCAAAATAATAATCTGTCAGGTAGGAGAGATATCAATACTTCGATGTGTCCAAAGAGATAAATTTTACTCACACGACTACCATCTGAAACATCTGAACGTGGAGATAATGCAAGAGCCTGCAAGCATGAAGTCCATGTATTCGGATCCTATAAAGTATCAAACATCCAAATTCAGAAGAAAATCATTTAACACAAATGGTTGAAGGGGGCAACAAAAATTACTATACTACATTCCAATTTCCAGTGCAATTTTAAAATACAAGGTATCAAAAGTGGTGCAAGTATTTATGAAAAAATGAATGGCTGATAAAGATTCAGATGCCAGGTCTAAAATAAAATGCCAACAAAGCTCCGACAATTTTAGAAATTTTCATAATTTCATGTAGTACCTCAAAATTCTCATCATCATCTACATCAACTAGATTTGCTATATGTGACGTGTGACCATCACTCCTCTTGAAAGTTCTGCCAGTAGGATCAAATGGATCAACCACCACCTGTTCAGTGCCTTTTATCTCTGCCCTACAAAATGGACAACCTTGACCCTCGGAATCCTATGGTTCAAGAAAAAAAATCAAAATTAAAAGAGAAATGCAATAGCGTGAAAAATATAATTTAAAAAATGTTAAATCTCAACATACAACAAATATTGATTAAAAAAAAAAAACAACAAACATATTGCTGCAAAATTTAATATTATGCAGGCATCATCATGTGGCACTTAAAATTTTGTTAGGATTATTACTGAATTAAGAAAACACATTTTTGTAGCTTGCATTCTAATTTCTAATGTTCATACAGTTGAGCTATATTATATTTCGAACAGATGAAGAAACAATAATTTTTCAACTGTTTTCTAATTTTTCAGCCAAAGAAGCATTGTCATTGTGTTTTCTCTTCACTTATGCACACCACTCTCTCATCCTCTTTTTTAACATTTTGTTCCAGAATTAAAAACCAAGTCACAGCTTAAATACCAGAATAAAATATTTTTCCTTAATATGCCTTCCATTTTTTTTATAATATACAAGTCAATATTGATTCTAACCTGCCAAGATGTTAAGCAAGGTGTACACAGTAGATGTCCACAAGGCTCTATTCGTATGTCCTTATCATTTTCGGCACAAATTTTGCACAATTGGAACGTGGAACCCATCTCACAATACAGTTCATACTGTTCCTGAGTGACTTTGATGTGATCCTCTGGAGTAGCTTGCACTGCCCAGCTGAGATCAGGATTCACATTTCTTCCATCTGGATAGAGATAACTGACCAAAAAGAAAAAAAACATCTTTAGGTCACCCAAATAATTAAAATGAATAAAATCTCATGATATCAATGTTTCAAATTAAAAAAAAAGACAATATTTTTATGAATCTGATGTTTCAGATGACCTTAATAGCATACAAATTCCAGATAATTTAATTTATATTCGTGAGAGCCATGTGCAATTTTTATTAGGCACTTTACAACCTCGCCTACACAGATCCTACTCTAAATCACCATTTTGGTCGCACCATGGTCATTTTCTGTACATGAGGGCTAATTAGGCCAGGACCTACAGTTTATTGTCGAATTTGAAGGGCAGCGTTCAACATTAGTTGTTGTTTTTTTCATATCTCGAAGAGGGGTTGGTACAAATCAATGATAAACGCAAATAAATTATTTGGTTGTGTGTGTTTATCACTGATTTCTTCTTTGTGTTAGAATCGGGCAAAAAATTATTAATCCTCCCTCTTGGGCTGTTTTCACAAAACCAGAAAGGAAAAAACCAACAAAACATGGCAGTGATATATGCATGTATCAATCATTGAATGGCCATAATCTATACTTACAAGCCTTCTCGATAACCATCCAGAAGAGCTTGGCACAGAGATTTGTTTTGGGGAATAGTCTGCAGAATATTCCCATCGGAAGTCACATAGCCAATGGCCCACTGACCCAGTCTCGTACAACTGAGCCTGAAGACATAACTGCAAACAAATAGGCTATATATATGTGAGTGTAAAAACACAAAGTTAATGAGAGTAACTTTGAAAGAATATTTAGTAAGTACAGTTTGCAAGATCAATAATAGGGAGCAAAATATGACGCAAAATGTTTTATACATTTAAAAAGTTTTTTAATAAACCATAATTGGATTATTACTTTTTATAGTGAAATGAAATGCACTGCCATTACAGTACTATGAAATTTTCATCTCCATAGCATTTTGCGATAAACTGCTAGTGTTCTCAAAGACATTTGCATGTTTACAGGAAACTACGGTGTTGGCCTCTTAGTAAGATTACTGACTTATATACATATATAGGTATTTTTTACATATAGTAAATATTAATTTTTAATATTCAAAGTTTAAAAGTAAAAAAACAATATGAACTAACCTTCCAGGTTTATTTATATAGTTGTGAAGTCTGGCTTTAACTTCATCGTACGTAAGGAATGCTACATAACCTGGGTGAGTTACAGCTAAAATTTGCCAATTTCTTAATAATGTAGACCAAGGCTGAAATAATCTGTAAGAAAAATAATTCATTATCATTTTATAACTCTAAATTTGATGTTTCTCCTATTTTCCAAGCAAATCAAGTTTGACATAAGCGGGGGGGGGGGGGGGAAGAGGAATACAAAAAAACAAGCTAAGAAAATTCAATTACCCAATTTTCAATTACAATTTTGTAAATTAAAATACATAATATTGAATTTGCTATATCTAATTCAGGAAAATTATCTTTCTTCTCTATAATGGTGATTTTCAACCTATGGGGACGGCATGCAATAAATAAACAGAGGTGCACAAAGATACATGTTGCTGAATAAGCAGCAAAAATACACACTACAAAAATGAAATGGGAATCATTACGAGTCATTATTTGGTTGAGGAAACACTGCCTTTGTTAATTTTTTTTTACTAGTGATTTTTTCATGGTGGTGTGAATAACAAGCCATGAAAAAAGTATTCCCCTTTTCATAAATTTATCAAATGCAGGTGGCTAATTTTATTGAATCATTAAAAAAATCCAAGAGTTATTGTATAACACTAATTAGTTAAGTTTAAATAAATCAAATATATAAAAAGAAAAAAATTAATGTTTCAATTATTCAAAACTTTTTCCAAATCGAGATTTTGTTAATATGCCATTACATTCAATTATCATTGCACATAAAATTCACAATTCACAATTAAAAGTATTGATTCGAGAAAATTTTTCAAACAGCTTTAAAAGTGTATATTTTCTTGAAGTTGAAAAGGAATAATATTTTTAAGCATGTAACTACAGCAAAAAAAAAAAAGGCTATTCGAAACAAAAAAAAAATTTTCTTATGCATGTTTAAAGATGCATTACATATGCATTTCTAATTTGGAATATTTTGAATCTTGGAATATAAATGTATATTCAAAATTTCTTATTCGAAATGGGTTCGATCCTCTTCGTTTTAGATGAGGGGAGTTCACTGAATAAAAATTACAGATACACTTGTGAATACTATATAAGAAAATTTTGTGAAGCTTCTCAATGTAACATGCAAATCAAAACATACCTTGTGAACACATCAAACTCAAAGTTGGATATGTAGTCATTACAAGTTAAATCTATAGTGGATTTAAGAGCCATAGCTTCAAGCCCAGAACTTATAGGATGAACTTGATGCAAGGTCTGTCTAAAAATCCTCCATGGAACAATTGTACTATAACAAGAAATGAATTCAAATTAATAAACCATCTTCTTATTTTTTACTTTGATCGCAAATAAATTATATAGAAATCTTTAAAAAATCATTCAAAATCAAGGTTTCATGCCAAGCGAGTTTTCTGAGAAAAATGACTAGCATAATCAACAAAAATCACCTATTAAAGTCTTCAATATATCAAACAAAGATTATCACTATTATTATCAATTATCTAAAGTGTAATCATTCTTTAATAATTCAATAAAAATCATTATCTAATGCAGGGCTTGACAAATCTAAAGTGCCAAGTCAGCATGGCAAAGAAAAAATTAACATTAATGTATAAAATTCTCTACAAGTGATTACTGAATCGAAGTCCAAGAACAATTCAAAAATTTTGGCATCTATGTAAGCGTGTTCAACATCATGGGAAAAGGTCACCTTAAAATAATGTTATTTCAGCTGTTTTTCATCTAAAAAAAATATGAAAGAAATACTAGGAAATTTGGCTGGCCCTTTTCTTTTTCAGATTTGTCACACATTAATTCAGGGGAAAAAAATTGATACATAACTAAATTTTGCTGTTTTTTCAGCTCTACCATTAGATATAGCTTTGTTTTATATAAATGTTTAAAAAAATGAATGTTTTATCTGGGTTGACAAGTTTTGCCATTGTGTAAGAAACTGTTCTGCAAAAGTATAGTCGTGTTTTGATCTTGGTCCTTGTATAAGCGTATTCTAACCTTTTCCAGCATTTAAAAAAAATTTGTGAGATACCAAAAGTAAATCTCAAATGAAAGATTGATATGATTACACAAAGTTTGGAGGGGGGTTATAAGCATTGTTATTCTTCATGACTAAGGACTAATACCTCAAAGAGCTAGATGGTGGAGCAGAAGGATGTGTGACTAAATCAAGTGATGCAGTGCAGACAGGAAGCGAAAGCTTCATGGTTCCATGAATTTCCTGTTTCCTATGACTTCCTGCTTAAACTCAAGCATTTTTTGGTGAGAGCTATTTTCACTTTTTTTTTTTTTTCTTCTTCCCTTCTCATGGGCAAAATATAAAAAAATCTACTTCTTAAGCTTTTAATTTACTGAGGTTAGAATGATTCAGCTTTTCAACACGTTTCTTCTTTGAAGCACTCTGATAGGGAAAAAAAAGAACCTTTCTCTGGATAGAAAAAGCTCATCAGAGAAAAATAAAAAATTATGTGAGATAGAGAAAAATTATGAAATTATTGATCACAGAAAAGCATGGATTGTGGATATATTATTAAATATTCTCATCTGATAATTCACGTTTTGTGGCATTCAAATTATGAACATTCAAAATTTGTTTAATAATTCTGCTGAATTTATATATTTGATTTTTAAATTGTTTTATTTCCTTTCAAAACATGACATTTCAACAGTTTTTAAAAATATTTTAAAAATGTCACTTTTTGAAATTTTCTCTCTGATGCATGCCCCCCCCCCCCCCACATATTGCAACAGATGATATTTTTCATGGGCCCCCACTAAAGTGAATTTAGAGTGTGGAAAAACAAAAAATTATGAATCTTGAGTTCAAAATTAGAAACTATTAGCTATAACATCGAAACATTCTAAAAAAAAAAAAATGTTTTTCCATCTCTCTTCAAGAATTGAACATGACTTATCATGGTACATGCTTTTCATAACAATCACTCTGAGGTGCTTATAAGAATGAACACAGAAATGTCAATTTCTTTAACATCCCCTTCTGATTTTTGAGCTTCCCCATTATACACATGGGATATGTGATATTTTGTCAACTTTTCTCTCTCCCAATGACTAAAAGACTGGGACCAAAACTTTTCGGTCCTTTTTAAATTACTCAAAAAATCTTGCCGATCGATTGAAAAATGTTGACGAGTCTATACAGCCATGGAAGAGAGCGGTGATATAATAATTAGACTTTAATTGTTCAGCTGGTCAATTAAATTGCTTCAATAATACGAAATTCTATACAAAAATGTCTGAGAATCAACAGCTGCAAGACCAAAAATCAATTGCATGATTAGTGCTCTGTTCATTCATTGTTAGAACAGAACGATTTAAGACATTTTAATGCAGATAAAGAAGCAATTTTCTACAATTCTATAACCTCCTCACAGAGCAAAAATGGATATTCACTTATGAGAAATCTATATTATAACGAAAATTTTTCTTTTTTTTTCCTTGTGATTGTGAACTGTTGTTATAACAAACTTTTACTGTATTTGATTACTGTTACAATCTATCTGATTCCTGGTCCTGTGGAATAAGACTTAAAGTATTTCACTTGCCATTAGCGGACAGTAAAATCTGACAAACCAATTTTTTTCTAGACTAATTTAATTATTTTTGGTCCTAAGCCAAGAACTTATCATATTCAACCAAGATTATGTTTGACCTACAAGCTCGAGTTGGTGAATATGATAAATCCTTAATGAATTAATCAACTGAACATAATTATGGCCTAGGATGGTGAATTGGAATGGTAATGCTGGTTTTGTTCGTTGATACGTGCGAAGAAAGCACGTATCAATGAAAGCGTGGATAAACATGATTTATCCACTTCCCAACATTTTAAAATTTAATGATTCCATAAGGATGTTATAGTTACTGCCTTTTTAGGTTATATAGGTTTTTACGTTATATAGGTGTGTTTGCACTGTATTTACTAGGACCCCATGCCCCCCCCCCCCCCCATTGAAAAAAGTGAAGGGCCATGCGAAATTTAACGGAGCTTTTTGCTTAACATCAGTGGCACACCTAAGTAACTATGGTAACAACTATGCGCATTTTATACAGCAGCTTAATTGATCTGTAAATATGGTGGTTGTTAACTTAGGTGATGCAAACTGCATCTAGGTCCTTCAAGTGATCTGGAACTGTGCTGAGTGTCCCTTAAATGATCTGTGAATCAGAGCTGCACAAATCTCTGAAAATTTACATTCCCGTCTCAGAATAATACATGCCCGATTCAACATTCGATATGCTAACATCTGGCATGTGATCGAAAAAAAATACATACCAAAACTTTTACACACCCCAGGCATGACAGATTTGTCCAGCCTTGTATGAATATGTTTCATTAATGGTACCTCATGTGATCTGTGAATAAACTGCCTGGTTAATTTTTATACAATTAGGTTAGAGGTCATGAGCCACATCAGACGACGCAAAGCTTCTTAATGATATGGGATTGTACTGCGAGCCCCTTAAATGATGTGAAACTGTGCCACGTGTCCCTTAAATGGTCTGTGGAAATGCCATGAATCACTTGAGTGGTCTGGAAATACTTGCGGCCACTCAAGTGATCTGTGAATACTGCCAGTCCGTTAATATCTGTGAAAATGCATCGACCGCTTGAGTGATCTGTAACCATGTCTCAGGTTACTCAAGTGATCTGTAAATATGCAGTGGGTCACTTGAGTAATCTGGAGCTGTGTTCCGGGTCCCATAAGTGATCTGTGAACGTGCTGTGTGTCCCTGAAGTGAACTGGAAATATGCCACTTATGTACCATTCATTTGAAAAATTAGATTTGAGGTCACTGACCACATCAGATGACTCAGAGGGCCGCGGATTGAGCATGTATGGCATAAAGTGTATATATATATGTATATATTGTGCTTAAAATGAAACACAGACAGCGGTCAAGGATGATTGAAGGGATGATCACCTTTCTCCGAACGACGTCTTCCAGAATTCGGCGGCATCACTCTTGGTGATTCTGAATCCGTCGCCGGCGAAACTACCGTTGGGATAAATTGCTTTGAGTTCGGACAACATGTGACTAAAAACTAGACTAAGTTTTGTCAGATTGCGCCTGTAGTGAGACGACTCGTCGAACATCTTCTCCTTGCCTTCCTTGAATAACTTAATGGCCTGTTTACACTTCCGGTTCAGGTTGTCTATAAATATTCGGAAATACTCGTTCTCGTTCAGGACGTGCAGCTTGTCCTCGTGTTTGTGATAAACAACCCGGAGGTGTTGGTACGTGTCCGGGAGGATGTCCAGGATGAACGGTGGGCTATTCTTCAGGTTCATTTTGGGATGTTGGCACAATTTGACGACCTTGTCCATGAGTTTCCACGTCTTCTCTATCGTCCTCCTGTCGATCACGAACTTCGGGGTCGCGATCGCTTCCGAAAATGCACCCTGGAGGCGGCTGAACAGCGACGAAATGTTCATTGCTTGTAGGTTTCTTGCCCTGCTGCTGCTTACCGCCATTTTGGTACAACCAGAGCATATCTCTCCATTCCCCGTTTCCGCAGTTGCGCTCTCTGTCGCTACGTGCACGCTGGCGCGATCCGAAACCGACTCTCAAGCGTTGGCGAATCAACGCGCATTTGAGGTTTTCATCTACGCCACGTCATATAAAGAAACCTTTTCTGATTAGTCGTTGAGATACATTCACATCTCACACGCGTGTACATGAATGAGCTTCTGTGTGGTGTTGTTTTGTTTTTATGTCCTTCGTACCCTCCCCTCCCTATATTTTACGTAATTCGGCTCATGCTCACAAGAGGAAAAACAGTTTCATTGATGAAAATTCAAGCTGCTGGTTGCGTTATCATGAGTCATTGAAAAACACTCTCATGAGAAGAGAGGAAAGAGGAAATTTATTTCATTAAATCTCTATACATGATAAATGCGGGTTGTCTTTACACATATGAGTTATCTTAAAACATAATTTTTTTTTTTTCGTTCTCAAGAAAATGGGAGACATTAAAACTTGGGGGAAAAAATCAACTTTGAATTAAATTTCCACAATGAACATAAATGTTTCATGAAATTAATAGAATTTTCATTAAAGTTTCATTTTTTTCTCAGAACAAATGCTGTGGGATTCTTGTAATTTGCAGTTGATATCGCTTATAACGTTCCCACTTAAAACGTTTTTCCAGCTTTGTACCACTTATTTTATAGGTCTCAACTGTAACTATGTTAAAGACAAATTTGAATAATAAAACAAAAATTATTTTTCTACTGGACTATTAAAAACAGCACGGTTTATATTATTTTTTTTTCAACCACAAATATATAATCTTTATATAATCGAAATAATCTTTATAATTAAAACTTTGTGATATACTTTAAAAAAAAAATCCAAATGCATAATAAAATTGCTACATTTATCTTAGGTTTAGGGCCCGTTTCTCGCAGGGGCCCCGAAACTAGCAGTCCTTTGGAGTTACTATTTGACTAATAAGTGGGAGCGAATCCACCGAAGCTGCGTTAAAGATGAGCGGCTTGGAATCCACAGAACGATGAGATTTTATTCATCTAAAATTCTAAATGATGCGCACGTATCAGTCTGTCTATCATTAGCATATAAGGGAATAGGTGATGTTGTCACAAGCCTATTTCAGTCATTTTCAAATAAGACGGGAAAATATCGTTCCACGAATTGATTTTTTTAATTTTTTAATGAAAAATAGAATCCTTACAATCCCCCAAAAACTGTTTTCAATGTCGTCTTGGATAGGTTTTCCATATAAAAATGGACGCGTTTAAGTGTTTCTGATGTATACTTCATGCAGAGGTTTAAATTTTTTTTAAAGGGAAAAGCCATTCTTCTTGTTCATTTAAACGAATGAAATTGAATTTTTTAAGTAATAAGAATTTTTTGATGGGTTTGTCTTCTCGTTTTGTGAACAAGACGCCATGTTCCGGTCATCTCATGATGACGAAGTGAAAAAACGTTTTACCTTAATCATGAAACCTTCAAATAAAAGAGGCTCTCTGATTGGTCGTTACTCGTGCGCGTATCAGTGGTATCTCATCCATACCAAAATCTAATGTCATTATGGCATCTGGGGTTGGGGGGGGCTGAAGTGTAAATAAAATACACGTCAAGAACGTCAACATGGCGGACTCGGGCAAAGCTGCATTAAGAGTCTTTCAAGCGGCTTTGGACTCGGGTGAAGAGTTCGGCACAAGCTGGTGAGAAAAATATGCTTGAAAATACAGTAGAAGTCCGTCATAACGACAGCTCACGACCACGGGAAAACTTGTCGTTATAACGGGGTTCTCGTTATAAGAGGAGTATTGAACCTCCTGGCACATTACTCTATGTCGTCGCGTACCCTGTGCTAGATTTCAGTGAGCTTTTCCTTCTTGTCAGGGGTTTTATGCATGGCCAGGTTGGTTTCAACATCGTGGGTTCTTGGCTTAAGTGATGTTCTGGGGCCCCGATACTTAGCTTGAAGTAACAATTTACGTACTTATATTTCAACATCTTAGTACGTATCAGATTCTAGTCGTCATGACGGCCTGTTTTGGATTTTTCAATTTTTTTTGGAGATAGATTTCAAGAGAAAAAGCCCAAGAGCCTCTTCGTCAAATTAAACTACTGTCCCCTTGCGATCTGGTAAATGTGCTCATCATTATGCTACAGAAAGTGTGATATTCAATGAGATATTTGAATTCTAAAAAATGGAAAAAAGGATTACATCTTCGGAGTCAACATTTTTTGCCCGACTTCTCTTGATTGCTAGGCTTGTACTATAGTAGACAGAGAAATCTGGGTCTTTCCTGTTCTAGTTTTGTCTATAACCATACTATATCAGGTCTTTGACTCCAGAATGTGTTATGTATCTGGCAACACCAGAAAATATGAGTTATTATGTTACACGAAGGTGTCAACGGAAAGCGAATGACAACATGCCAGGAATGGGTCCGTGTAAATATTGTCTATAATGAAGTAGTTAAGAGTTACCGCTTAGCTCATTAATCAATCTTAAAATCGGCTTTCTCATCAAACATTTTCACGGTTTTTTTTTTTTACATGGCTCCTTGACATGCACGAAAAAAATATATATTTCTGAAAAATGTTGGAGTTATTACTGGAGCTGATGATCACAATAATGCTGGGGTGATAAAAAAAATTTTCATTAGTTTGAAGTATTCAGTGTTTTTCTTCACATGCAATGAAATATTAGACTTTGTTTCAAGCTACTTGTATTATCATTTTAAGTTGGTGAAAAAAGTCTATCGGTTTGTGTATGTATATATTTTTAGGATTGACGACCTTAAAAAGAGTCTGGTTTGCGGTTGTGATCTTCAAGCCATTAGAAAAATATGCAATTATGGTCCTTTTCCCGATGCCATGAGAGGAGAAATTTGGAAAGTAAGCATTTATTTTATTTTTTGTTTGTGTGGATATATTTTTCCCTTCTGAAAGCCATGCTGTAATGTTGTGATGGACAAACTATGGGTCGCGGGCCAGATGCTGTCTGCTAAACGTATTCTGGTAGAAAAGTATTTTGGGTTATGAGGTTGCGTGATTTGTATAAAACGAAGGATTCAGGACAATTGATTAATTTTTTAAAATAATTATTTATTTACAACACGAAAGATAAGACAAAATAAAAATCCATGGGAGCGACATGTTGAGTGCTTGATGGTTCGATCGCGTTTCTCACGATTTCCCGCGTGACAATAGGATGCCGTCTGCTTTACTAGTGCCGCCATCTGTGAGATCAAATACAAATCGAATCTCACCACATGAGTTTCCCCCCAGTGAAGGAACATGGTGAGAGAACGATAAATGAGATACAAAATGAAAATGTGATACAAAAAATGAATCATAAGATGCAGAATTGAATAATAGATGTGCAAGACATAATACAATGATTCATGAAGTAAGATGCAAGAAATCATGTGCAATAAGTAAACACTTAAAAATATAAGATGCAAAATGTACAATTAAATGCAGAAAATTCAATAAGGTGTAAAAAATATATATCGGATGCATAATATAAATGAGATGCATTAACACAAGATGCAAAAACAAAAAAATCAATGAAATGTAGAATTATATGATGCAAAAAAAATAATTGAGGCACAATTTGAAATTAAATGAATTTCGGTTATCAACCTAGGATTGAATTTGACTTTTCTGCCAGACCTAGTGACATATGGTTGTACTGGCACAGTGTCATTTTTCTTTTCTTCAAGCTTGTTTTTGTGAAGTTCCACACAGATATCGTTAAAGATAAATGCGGGTTTCACTCTGTCAAGTGAAACACAGGTCTTTCTCCTATTTATATTTAAAGTGATTTTTTTTCATTACGAGAAAGCACTTCATGGGGTCCAGTATATGGTTGTGTCAAAGGTGGTGTGATCTTGTCAATTCGAAGAAACACGTGAGCATGTTTGCAGTTGAGGATGCACATAAATTTTTGATTGCCCGTGAGATGATGTTTTGCATGGTTTGATACTATTCGTACGCTCTCTGAGCTGTTGTATGTGTATGTTGATGAGAGCTGACCGGGTGTATCCGTGCAGAGATCTGCAGGTAATCTGAAAGATGTACCAAAAACTAACTCGGCACTAGAGGCTTTGATATCCGGCTTGGCGGCTGCCCTGAGACCAAGTAAGATGGCTGGCAATGTGACGGTCCACTTTGGATTCTCATGTGCCTTCAATGAGCTTTTTAAGACACGGTGGAACCGTTCGACCATGCCATTGGCCTGTGGATGGTAAGCAGTGGTACGAATCCTGCTAGTGCCAAGAAGGTTGATCAGTTCTCTGAAGAGTGATGATTCGAACTGCCGTCCTTAATCGGTTGTTATGGTTGATGGACATCCATAACGGCAAATGCAACCATCGAACAAGGCACGACAAACTGTGTCGGCTGTGATGTCTGCTACAGGTATGACTTCCGGCCATCTGGTGTAGCGATCAGTTACTGTTAAGCAGTATGTCTTTCCTTCTGAAGGAGGCAGAAGTCCAACCAGATCGATATGAATATGAGAAAATCTTGCATCGGGTGTTGCAAAGGTGCCTAAAGGTGTTTTGGTATGCTTATGAACCTTTGCGCGTTGGCACTCATTGCAACACATTACCCAATCTTTGATGTTCCTTCTCATGTTAGGCCAAACGTATCTTGTAGATATTAGCTGAGTAGACAATGTTACACCTGCATGAGCAAGATTGTGGAAATGATGAAAAATAGTCTTGCAGAAGCTCGCTGGAACAAATGGTCATGGTGAGCCTGTAGACACATCACATACCAGTTCTGTTGCGGTAAATGGACTTGGCATTGACTTGAAAATCAGTGAACTAGAGTTGTCTTGCTGTAACTGTTTTAATTCAGGATCCTCTCGTTGACCAGAACTGCTGATTTTTGCAACTGACCATTTTGCAACTTTGCAAAATGGTTAAAATCCAGGAATGGTGATTTGGAAATCGAGTTGATTTCTATTCTTTAAAGAGCGTCAGCTACCACATTATCTGCACCTTTAGTATGACGAACATGTGTTGAATTGCGAGATGAAGTCAAGGTGTCGCCATTGACGTGGGCTGCATTTATCAGGATTTTGCTTGAAGGCGAAGACGAGAGGTTTCTGATCCGTGAAAATTGTGAATTCACAGCCATCTAGCATGTGTCGGAATCTTTTGACAGCAGTGTACATTGCTAACAGTTCTCGGTCATAAGTGGAGAACTTCTGTTGACTCTTTGTCAGTTTCATGGACAGGAATGCAATCGGTTCTAATCCCTTTCCATTTGATTGCATTAGTGAACCACCGACTGCTAAATCACTGGCGTCGACCCAAAGACTTAGCTTGGCACCAGGAATTGGATGGGGAAGTAATGTTGCACCCGCTAAAGCTTGCTTCGCATCGATGAATGCTTGCACGGCTGGACCAGTCCACTGAAGGATATCAGCTGGCTTGATTGGAGTAGCTCTTTTGGATTTCTTCTTGTTTTTTTATCCCCTCCAAAAACTTGTGTAAAGGTGCTAAGATGTGTGCAGCTCTAGGTACAAAACGACGATAAAAGTTGAAGAGACCAAGAAAACGTCGTAATTTAGTGATGGTGTTTGGCTTAGGAAAGTTCAGGATACAATCAACACGATCTGTTAAAGGCTTGATGCCAGATCCAGAAACTTCGTAACCCAAAAATTCAATTGATGATACACCAAATACACATTTAGAGGGCTTGATGCTGAGGCCATATATTTGCAGAAGTTCGAATAACCACCTTAGATGTTCAATGTGCTCTTCTGGTGATTTCGGGGCTACCAGTATGTCATCAACAAAGGCATATACAAATGGAAGTCCACAAGTGACCTTGTCAATAAACCTTTGGAATGTGGCTGCAGGTTGCAAAGGCCAAATTGCATTCGAGTGCTCTCGAATAACCCAAATGGTGTGATAATAGCACTTTTATGGACATCTTCAAGATGTATAGGAATCTGATGATAGGCCCTGATGAGATCTATGTGAGAAAAGATTTTACTACCATGCAATTCAGATGTAAAGTCCAGAACATTTGGTACACTGTACCGGTCATTCACAGTCTGTGCATTTAAAGCTCGGTAATCACCAACTGATTTTTTATAATAGGTGGTTCAGTCACTCGCACTTGATCGCATGCAATTAGTTCCGAATAGTGCTTAGCAGAAAAGTTTATTTTCGGAACATGGAATGTACGGATTTCTGCTTCTGATAAAATCCTTCATTTCTAATTTTCAGAATTCTCTTGATTCTGTTTTTTTCCCGTACTATTTCCACAAGATATATCTGATCTGCACTTAAATCACTGTTGTAACTGTCCATTATCGGAAGGTTATTAAAGATTGGTTTAAATTTCACAATAGGTAATCTGTCACAATTTTCTAAACTTTTTCCGATATCACCTGGAAGCCCGTGTGGACTGATGGAACATCCAATCATGGATGGAACATCACAAGATGCCTTAAAGGTAACTCCTTGAAGTGAAAAAGACAAATAAGCCATTGTAAGGGATGGCCTATTTCTTTCTCTATTAATCTGATAACACTATTTTTATAACCAGTGTTGGTAACAGTTCCGTCGCATTGCATCCGATCGCCATCAATTCTTTCGTATCAAAATCTTTCTTCAAAAAGTGTAGGATTGATGACTTCATATCCCTTGCTCTACTGCTTCTTGGAGTTGTGTGACCGAGATAAATTAACCAGGCTTCTTGCAATATGGGGTTATGTGTTCTTCAGATATGGTTCTTCTATGGAAAGAATCACCTTCATTGGCATTAACTAAGGTTTTGTCTTTTTGACCATCAAAATATATTCCTCGCACATTTTGTTTTAGGAATTTTATCTTGCAAAAGAACTCTCTGTGATGCTCTTTCACGCCTTATTTTCATCCGGTCTATTATCATATTTGGCTTCTATTTCGTCAATAACCCAACATTTTCCAGCACAGCATTCACAATAATTACAGCTGATCGATCAGACACACCAGTTCTATTACAAGCAAGAGCAACATTTGGTAATTTAGTTCTCATCTATGAGGATGATGGTAGAACTTCAAAAGCAAATTAAGTACTTGCTTCAGCACAGATTGATGGACCAGCTTCAGGTACTGGTAGATGGAAATGCTAACTTCAACGGCAAACTGTGTTTCAGCTCATTTAGATCACTTTCCTCAGAATTGTTGGATATAGATGAGTTTTCAGTGCTTGATGAACTAGTTTCCGACGTTTCTTTTTGAGATGACTTCAAATGGGATACCATTTTCATTTTCCTTTGTTCATTGTTTTTCAATTTCTTCGATGTTAGGACATCTACTCGACCAATGGCCATCTTGCCTGTACTTCTTTGATCTTGCAAGGAATCTCGCTCTAAATTTGGAATATTTACATTCTTCAAAATCGCATTTGCATGCTGCAATATCAAACAATTTCCACATTTGCACTGAAAATATTTCAAGTTCAACTTGAAAGTTTGAGATTCTTTCCTTGCTTTCATATTTTTCTGACGATTCTTGTATTTACAGTAAAATTCTGAAAATTCAGCATATCCATTGGTGAGAAACCGTAAAAATTGAAGCAGTTTTCCAAATATTTTCTATCTTTGACACGGTAATTTCAAGAATGTCTGCAGTAGCTAGATCTTTTCTTGATTGTTGTGCCTTCATATTCTGTTGAGTCAGCAAATAACAAAGCATAACATCGCCATGGGTGGGCAAGACCTGAGAATCCAACTCTTTAGGATTTCCTAAAATGTCACAATAAAAGCTTCTGGTCGTCATTTTGACTGCTATACACCCTATCAGTTAAAGGGTAAGATTGCAGATGAATACTGGAAACAAGGGGAAAACATCCAGCTCACTTCACGAATCATGTGTTCAGGGGAATAGGAAAGCCTCCTCCGCGGTGTCATGTTATAGAATTCCACACGTGCATAAAACTTTAGGTGTGATGAGGAACCTCAAGAAGCTTGAATTTTGGGGAAAAAAAATTAGGAATGGCATTTCTTCACATAAAGGCATATTTTAAATTCTATTACAATAGCAATTTTGAAATTTTTTTTTTTCGTTCCACCCTAATATACATGTCTTAAACACATTGCTAGGGAACCATGGTAACCAAAGTAAACGATCGGAAAGTGATTGTTGAGGCCCGAAAACCATTGTTGCCCGACTTTGTGTTTGCACAACTTTTTTTTATTCATTCACCTAGATGCTTCAAGAACCTGATACATTTGGAACTGCAGTAGAAGCATTGCAAGCTGCTAAGGATCAGTCCATAGCAGCAAACTCTGTAGCAGCTGGTGACCAGATATGCTTCATGGGCAGTGGAAGAGAAGAAGAGGATCAGTATGCTCATATGGTCATTGCCAGTCTTTTACAGAAGCATCAGAAATATGTCAGTCTTGCCCTTGGTGGTTATGCAGGTTGGTAGTGTTTATTTCCTTTTTTTTTTGTTTGAGGTTTGGATTTTTTCAATATATTAAATAGCTGGGGGGTGGATTACATGGGAAGGGGAAGCAAGATATTTTTAATTTTTTATAGTTTTTGAAAATTTTGTTTTATGTATTTTTTGTACATCAAACTCAATGAATTTATTTTTATTGTGCTCATTATTTTTTCCCCATGAAATTTAAAATTTGCTTTGTATGCTGATAATTAGTTTGATGGGAAATGAATGAGAGGTATTGATTTTTTTTTCACAATTTTTTTTATATACACTCTTCTTTGAAAATCTTACATGTTACACTTTTTGAGATTATTAATTTTTATGATAAAAGGTTTTGTTTGAACCCTAAAAAGCTTAATCATAATAGTTAACCTTTTAACAGTCAGTGTTCCCAATTGGAAACATCTGCTTTATTTATTAGAAAAAAAAATTCTTTATTTATGAAAGCGCTTGGTTTTTTCCCCCTGAAGGAGTGATATTCCAAACTCAATTTACAAAAAAAAGATTTCGTTCATTTCAGCACTTGTGACATACAATTTTTTTAATCACCTATTTTTAAGGAAGAATAATTTTTTTTTGTTTTCAATTACAATATTGTTTGTATGGACATAGGATGCTCAGAAAACATACAGGAAATGTTTTTTTTCATGCACTTTTTTGGTTGATATTTCTAAATTAAAGGATCAGAAGGGGAAATGACAGGAAAAATTATGAAAACCAATCTCAATTCAGCCTGTAAAATGTTAAGCCAGTTTTATATTTTAGTTATTCAAATTGATGTTTCATGATAACTCATACTGTTATGTATTAATGCATTTTTCTTGTAGCTCTGCATGACCTCATAAAAGACCGATTACATTTCCACTTGACTGATCATTGTCCGTAAACTTGCTTGCTGTGCTAAGAGGAAACTCCATCGCTACCAAATGGCACTGAAGATAAAGGGCCTTCTATAATTGACAGAGTAGGTACTCATTTTTTTAAAATAATATTACTTTTATAGTTTAAATTGTTAAAGTTATCACTGTTTATATATAAAAAGAAGTGAATGACTAACCTCCAGCTATGCAGGTCTAAGTTTTTAATCCTTTCTGGGCAAGTTCATTGCATTGTTCAAATATTCAAAATTGACCCTAAACTGCTGCTTGTGATCTAATTATCCCCATCAGCATAAAATGTTTAAAGTGCAACAGCAAAAGCTAAAAACAATGGAAGGAATGCCATTTTTTATACCTTTGTAATTTTCACTCACATAGGTATATGTATAATCTAGGCATATGTTTGTGAGCTATGTAATGACTGTGGCGACAGCGTCCAGCACTGGATGGCGCTGTCCACGTAATAGGGAAAAGAGCGCGCCTGCGCAATGTCAAAACGGTACTGGGATTGTGCCGCTCAAACGAGACAGTCACGCTGTCCACTCGTTCTTGTAAGTTCTGTTTGTGTTTAATTGTTTAATAAATGTTTAATAATATCTTTGAATTGTAGAAGGAAGAGTTTGTTGTCAACCGCCTTATTCCTTCTACTACATGACTACCATTCTAAATTTGTATGAAAAGTATTATTGACACAGCCTCAGCTTTTTGGTACTTGAGTGGTCGGTGAACGAACCCTCCACTTTCAAAATAGTCTCAATAATGATTTTTGCATGGTCGTTTATTCAAGCTATGCTTTGAACTAATTTTTTTTTTGCGCATTTGAATTCATAAAGTAGCAAACAGTCATAGCACATCACAACATAAAACTGTTTCAGCCATTAAAATAAAATAAAAAATTCAGCAACTTTTGAGTGACACTACTTTTTAAATAAAGTTGTACTGTAATATTTCCTTCCTTAGTTGTAATATACCCTTCTTACGTTATATGTAACGTAAGAAACAGATTTAAAAAAAATTAATTTGTGTAGTAAAAGTCCTGTATGATGAGTACAGCTTAAAATTAGAATCCTCGCTGTAGAGCAGGTGTTATCAACCTTTGGAAACCCACCCCGGTTTAATTCATTTTTGCAAGTGAAAGGCCCAGTCATACATACCACTAACAGGAAATAAATTTGAAAAATGAGTACCTGGTTTGGCTAATGTCAGGGCCGGTATCTAGCACCAGCCCGGCGGTTGAGAATCATTTGTTATAAAGGGTGATTTAAAATCAACCATCAGCCAGCTAAGGCTGAAAATATGTATTGCTTATAACATAGGGTTAACTTAAAATGTTTGTTTTAATTTCAACCAATAATTTTGTCAAACAAATTTACAGCATTTTAATGTTGCTTTTGTATTGATAAAAAGTTGTCAAAAAAATCACAGTAAATGAAGAGAATTGCTATTTAGGATGAATATTTTAATGTTTTCTTTTACCTAGTATTCATTTCATGTTTATACTGTATTTTTTGATTTGGTTAAAATTTTTTCCTTATTTTTTTTATATTTTCAAATGAACAGGTGAATAACTTCAGTGCTTGTGTGAGCTTAAAAAACTTTTTTTGTATGGGGGGGGACCTTTAAGCCTTTTATATGGGAAGATAAGACTTAAATCTCATTTATAATAAATATCATATATTTACAATATTTTTTTTTGTTTGAGGGTGTAAAGAAGAGCTACGTGTGCCAAAAATTATTACGACCTGGCTGGCTACATTGCGAAGTGCCTAGACTTTGGACATTGGCCGTAACATGTAGGTCTATATGTCATGGTATATCAAATTTACTGCAAATAATAATATTTATATTTACAGTATTTTAATTTGCAGTTTGCAACTGCTGTGATAAACCGGGCGCTACTGTTAGGGAAAGATTTCGAGAATATATTGCCAGTCCACAATCTTCAGAAGAAAGGTGAGAATCTCTGTTAAATAAGTATATTAAGAAAAACATTAAATGATGATATATCATCTTGAAAACATACAGTGAATTGTGATAAAGAGCGAAAGAAATGGCAGCATGTTGCAAATTATAGCAAAATGGGCAGAATTCAGTTTGGTTGACAAACATTGTAGGGCCCAAAATATACCTATGTCCAGACCCATTGTGAAAGGGAGGATCTTAAAATCACTGTTTAATTTTTTCATCCCCAAAATACCGATATATCTTCATTGATTTTACTCTTTTTTCCCTTTCATCAATTAGTCTCTTCTCTTTCACTGTCCTTATATCGTCTTGTTGCATTCACAAGGGACAACTCATTTGACTGGAAAAAAACTATATTAAGATTTCTTTATGAAATGGGAATGAAACATGCCAGCAGTTTATTGTTTTTTTCGGTGTATTTGCAGCTTTATTTACTAGTTTTATAGCTGTCAGAGCAGCAGATACATGTGAATAAAATGAATGAAAAAGTTTTCCTTTGAGATGAAGAAATAAAAATTAATTCAATCACTTCTTTTCAACATCTGATCCTGTTAGTCTTTTTTTTTATATTATTTATGAAGCTTTGTTATTTTTCTAAAATATAATTTTTTTCACAATAAAAATTGCTATGACTTGATATGATTCAGAGCTTTAAAATTTGACTTTATATAATGCACTAACACAAATCTTTTGTAACTGTTGAATTTTGTCATTTTAAATTTGTTCAAGTTATCACATAAAAATTGAGTTGATGTTCTTGCACATTCTTAATTTGTTTGCGTACATTGAATGCATTTTCTGTCAATTTTTTCTCCTCAGTATTTATGAGTAACATAAGTTACATTATTATTTTCAGGCACGTTAGTCCTCATGACCGCCTTGGTAAAAGGTATAGAGGCATAGCCCCTGTATTCAGCATTGATGATGAACATGAAGGTAATTGGAATCAGTTTTTTAAAATCAATTTTCACAAAATTACAATGTAAAAACAAATGTTGTTTCAAAATATCATGGACTGCTGAATTCCATGCTTATCAGCAAAAAAATTGTGTGAACGTTTGCATTATGAAAAAACTGAAGGTACAATATGCACAGCTACTCTGCGATAACAATTTAAAGAACAGTTTTTTTTTATATAAATTAATTTTATTATATATTTCCATCATTAAAAATAATTACATTTTTTTCAAACATTTTTATATTTCAGATGAAAAAACATCTGGAACTGATGAAGAAGTCAGTTTCCAAACATGGGTAAATAAGCCAGATGTGATTGGCTCTTTCGAATGCTGTGAAATGAAGAATGGTGTTGAATACCCTAGGTGAGTGGTTTTTTCTTTTCTTAAATTAGTAATAATTGAGTTGGATTGAGGATAAATTTTTTTACTGTTAATTGTTTGGGATTTAGAAATTTCATCTTTTGTTTTGCTATCCCTGAATCGAAAGCCTTTTTTGTAATTAAAAAATTGCATGTGTGTACTCTTTATTTTTTTATAAATTGAAAGAAACAACTCAAAAACTCTACATGCAGACAAGCCTGGATGTCAAGAAGTTCCAATTTACAATCAACATGGTTTACAAACTAATATCTCAGTCTCAGACAATCTGCCAATTTTGTCTCATTTCGATGTCTTTTCCATTCACATATTCAAGTTAACCACTGTCTTGGTTTCCATACACTTCACTAATCTGCATTATAACTGGCTCAGCAAAAATAACCAAACTCTCTGTAAAATGCCACATTTTTTATTTTTTTTTATTTTGTGCAGATGATATTGCTTCCCCACAAACCCAGAGAACAATAAACTAAAAGAAGGGAGATACTCTTATCTTTTCCATTGTTTCATATATTATTACTATATACTGTATGCATGCCGTTAGTAAAGTTCTCACTTAGAACATTTTTCTACTTAATTGTGACTTATTTTCTTTTTCCCAACTTTTACTAATACTCATCAGGATTTCCTGTTCAAAGGGTTTTCCGCTTACAACATTTTTCCATGATAATTTAAAAAAGGTTATGAGAGAGCTGGATCCCCCCTATGTTTTTTATTCTCATACTTCCCCATAGGGGGAGGATAAAAAAATATATATTTAAAAACTATCTCTCTCCTTCTGTTATCAAAATGTAAAAAAACTGACTGAAAACTGGCAGTTGATATGACCGATTGGGGAAAAAACTCATTCTCTGGTAGAATGAATTTAAAAAATATAACTGCAAACAATCAAGTTCTAACTGCATGCAGGGTACACCAATTTAAATTAGCCAATTAAATTAAAAAATCCAATTGTATTTTAATCGTGCCCTGAAACTACATGTTTGTGTTGTCGAAGATGGGCCACAGTACCAGAATTATTTTATCCTTCCATGCATTACGGTAAATGTGGTAAATTGGTTATTATGCATAATTACAATATTTTTATCAGTTATTTATAAGGACCAAATCTATCATGTATAACATGTACACATAAAAAACTGTTTTCTCAGCTTCATTCAATTTTAAACATTGCAAGTACTGTGCATACTTGTGTATAAGTAGATTTGTTTAGAAATTTGTTCCAAAATTGAATGGGGTGGTTGGTGGCTTTTCGTGGGTAAATTTTGCATAGAAAACACTTGACCAACTGTGGGGTTTTGGGATCTTCACATGAAAGGTGGGGGGAGAGTGCTTATACACAAGTGCATATGGTAAGTAAGGATTAAAGAGCTGTGTTATCTAAAATATAATTGCTGTTATTCATACTTGTTTATGCTCAACTCCTTAGAAAAATATCTCACAATTATATTTTTTTTCAGCCACTTGATAGTTATGAGCACCCTCATGTACATACTTAGATCAAATCCACTCAAGAAAGGTTATGCTTACATAGTTGCAAGAAGAACATTATCGAAAATCATAAAAATTACCACGAAAAAGAAATATCCCGAGTGCATTACATTCAGCCATGGCACCACAGAGGACAATGAATCTACCATAAGTGCTACAGACTGTTTGTTCATACCGAAAGCTGGAGATGCTGCTGAAGTTATCAAATACAGAATATATGATTTATCTTCACAGGTGGAAAAAAATGACAGTTGAAAAGCAAAAAATTTTCTTTCAAGAAGTCAGAAACTTCAGCCGTCCAAAACTTCTGACGATGAAGAAGATGACCATCATACGGCCGTATTCACCATACCGTAGTTACCAGGAGAGTAGTGTAAGACGTGGCCGAAGGTAAAAGGAGATCGGTATTCTCCGTAAAAAGTTACCCAACTCAGATAGTAAGCGTCGATGCTGATGATGCTATACGCTCATTCGTTGAAGAAAGTCACGTGCTAAAGCGAAAAAAATCTTTCCGCTGCTCCTCGTGGTTTTTGCACATGGAGAATTTCTTCTATTACATTACTTTTTTACATTACCTCTTACATTACAGCCATGGAAAAGCAAGTACGAAAAAATTTCTCGGATCTAGAAAATGATATTTTGATCGCTCTTGTAAGCGAGTATAGTCACGTGATCGAAAATAAAAAACTAACGCGGTTTTTAACCGACAAAAAGAAAATGCTTGGGAGGTCCTGAGGGAGAAATTCAATGCATCGCCAGGAGTGTTCCCCAGGACCACCAAGCAATTGCACGATAGGTACAGGAATATGAAGAAACAATCGTTATAGAGTGTGGCAGAAGAAAAGAGGCAACTGTTCAAGACTGGCGGGGGTGTACTGCAGGCCCCTATCGTTATGCCACTGCAGGAGCGAATAATATCCATAGGTGCCAGTAGAGTTCCCCTGCCAAACGCAGTCAACTCTGATGCAGACTATCAGCCCATTGATGTTGAAGGTAAGAAATCATTCTGTGTTTAAACCGTTGTTCCCCATTAATAAGCAACATATGGAAATTTCAAATTTTTGTTTGGAAACTGATTTTTGTTTTTTGTTATCTTTACAGTCTCTTTCGCCGAATCAGAGGCACAAAGCTACTGTGAAGACGATGAGGTAAGATGATACGAATGTTTGTTTACTGTTATTCAGGAGAAATGTCCTCGCCTCACATTTCTATGTGCATATATCAAGTTCTTTTTTTAATGCAGCTTTCTGCAATTGCATGTGAAAATAAAATGTAGACTGTGTGAAATATCATACAAAAAAAATTAATTAAAATAAGTTTCTATTGCAATTCACACAAAATTATTTTCAGTTCACTTATGTGTAAGTTGATAGTAGAGAAAATATTTTTGTGTTTGCAATGTAAGATGAAGTTATGCAATGAAAAGAGTTTCATGCAATTACAAATATTTAAAAAATATTGTCGAATCTAATGAGGGGAAAAGTTTCATGAACGTGCATATCTGGTCCCCCTTATGCCAGAAGCATGAATGTGCTCATTTGTCATTTCTTTTATCACCTAGTTTGTGCGAGACCTTATTTTGCTATCTTAAGTTATGCCTGATACGCAAATGTGTATCCCTCTTGAAAAATGTTAGGCAATTAACCTCGTACATGGATAGAGTCAACATTCAAATTGCATTTCCCCCGTTTGTTTTTTTCCCAATGAGGAAAGTATCATTCATGCTTTTGGCATGAGGGCACTGATGTAAAAGTATCAATTTATCAACCACCTTTATGTATGATGCATTCAATAATCTAATGTGTCGTTGCAGGATAGCAACAATCCTGGGGAAGGACCGTCGTTCGAGGCAGGTGTGTCATCATCGCAAGCCTCAACACCACCTTCTAGAAAAGGCCAGAGCAGCTCATTTCTGGAATACGACCCCGGAGAGGGGACATCCTCCCAACTCCCCAAAAACAGTATGGTGCGACCACCACCAACAGCAGAGCCACCTGCAAAGAAAGCAAGAGGTTTTTTTGGCGGGAGAGTTACCTCCACACAAAGAGTGAGGAAATGGCCCCCAGCGAGAAAGCATTTGCAGTGTCAGCCAAAAGAGTATCTGAAGCGATACAAGAGAATTTCCGAAGAGAGGCTGAACTGCAAAAAAAACAGCAAATTGAGCAACATGCAGTTGCGAAGAAAAGGACTGGAGTCACATAATGAACTGCATGCATTCAAGAAAAAAATTCTTGAAAAACAGCTATTTTTGAGGCATTTCAAAAGAAGATGGAGAATTGATATACTTTGTACATATAAAATTTAATTTCAATTTTTTTTTCATTCCTTTTTTAATATTCATTTCTTTTTTAATGTATTCATTTTGTTTTTAACTTTTCATTTCATTTTCCTTTTTTTCTGTACATAATAAACATTTCAATTGAAAACCTTATGTATGTCTCCATAGGTGTCCACAGAATTTTCTCAAGGGGAAGTGTTTATCCTGGAAAACAATAACGCTACAATCTAAGCTTGTTCCACCCCCCCCCTCCCGCCCAGTGCATACGACAATGAATGTCTATAGTATTTGCGATGAATGAGCACACAAATGAGACGACTGCCTATAATTTGCGAAGAAGAAACATAATTGAGTGCTTGCGTAGCAAAAAAAAAAAAAAAACATGCATCAACTGCAAATAAAGCTAATTTTATATGTTGAACGGTATGTCTTTTTTTTCTTCCCACCCCTCCGTCAATCAACAATGAAAATTAACAGTAGCTTACCAAGCTTGTCCTAAAAGTTGAACTAAAAAAAAAGTGGAGTACAGTCAATCCCTCTTTACTATGCTTGCTTTTGTAGTCCCAACTCAAAACTGATTCTGCTCAAAATCTCCCTTTCAAAATTTTTTCTCACATTTCTCATGACATACCCAAGTGAAATCCACTGCATAACCTTTTCACTGTTTTTCAGGTAAAAAACATTCAACAAAATAAAGCCACTGCAGAAGAAAAAAGGTCATCAATAAAAAATTTTAATTCATATATTCAGGCTAATAATATAACAGTGTCGTGATGATATCACCAACCCTGGTTAGCACCATAACTTTTCAGTGAACAAATTTTCTGTATAGGCCACACCCTCAGCTGACTAAAAATGTTCAATAAAAAATCTGCAGTTTCATTTTAAAAAAAAAAAGTCTCCAAGTTCTTACTGAGATTGTTATACATCGGCAATGATTGTCAGTGTTCGGCTTAGGGGGCGTACAGCGATTATGTAAAAAAAACCTGTTGTAGCGTCAACCGCTGTTCGATATACAAGGTGAATGTGTGTTTGATGAATACCTGCACAAGTGTAGGCCTCAAAACAACCAATGTATTCAACGAAACAAATTTATTGATGAGGCACCTGTGTGCTGAAGGTTGCGAAGAAAAAAATTTCAACAGTACCTTTTTTTTACTAACTGGTTATATTTCGAGTGCTATCATCTCCCTTGATTTGCTTTGTCATCATATAGAAAGGAATTGTTCTTTCAATATCAGGAAAGCGGGAAGATTGTAATTCAAGTAATTGTTAGTTTTTTTTATAATTGCATTAATTTTCTCCTCAAAACTAAATGCATATAAAATGGGTTATTTATTGAGTAACACTAATGTAAGGCGCTGAGCTACAATAGCTCATAACAACGTGTGAATTTATGTAGCGAAACTTCTCTGAAATGTAATGCCAACCTTGTTGTAGCACTCAAAATTCTTTAAGACAGATGGTGGGATTTGACTGTATGTGTGCAAAATGAAAGTCAGATTTAAAGATCAGCTTGTGAATCTAACCGCTGATATCACATTGAAATGGCCTCCCCCCCCAGAATGAATAAATTTGTTTGGAAATGAATTACCAGAGAAAAAATGCAAGCAGACCAAAAATTGTGGCTTCAACTCCGTTAAAATTATACATTTCTGTGCATCTCGTGAATGTACAGGGCAATTATAAACTAAACATATCAACTTTTAGGGGAAATAGAAAATACAAAACAATAACACGGGACAGTATGACCGGAAACCCCAACCCGATCAAGAGAAGGATAAACAAAAATGCAGAAATGGCAATCCTATAATAGGTGGAAAAACACTTCATATAGCTATACTTTGCACGAGGACAGTTCGTCTGCATGGCAAGCTTTACAAGTGCTCTTGTTTTTACGTCATACACTTCTTTGTTCTCCTGTTTCATTTTTTGTGTTTTCTAAATACCCTAAAAGTTTGTACATTGAGTTTTGAAACACCCAGTGTATAGATAACCATAGAAAGGGTACAAGGATATGGCAATGAGAAACAGCAGTCAGTACCAAGTATCATGATGCAGAGGATTCAATGCAAAGTACAAAGCAATATGTGTGCAAAATGAGACAGGATATATAAATAGATAAACGTGGGGAGTGTGCAATGTTGTGCATATCGAGAAACAGCAGTAGCAATTACTGATACAGTGTGTCATAAGTTAGAGGATACAATGCAAAGGAGAAAGTGATAGATATATGTGCAAAATGATACATTATGCGATAGCATGTGAATTGTTTGATTTCATCAAATTTTCATCTGCGGCTTTCTAACCAGCGATGTGAAAGCAGTGGTCAATTTCTGATATTGAACATTCTGAAAACAACAAGCTTGCTTATGAAGATATCCTCGTATATCCTATCTAACGCAGAAGACAATCACCATATGGAGTGTAGAATACTTCAGTTTTTATGATGAGGATAGAAAAATAGCCAGCTTGCCTACATACCACTTATATCCTACAACCCTTACTCTAATTTTTGCCACATAAACAATGCAGTATCTAATACATTCCATGTGTTGATTGCTCTGGGAATTACATAGGACAGAGTAGGGGACTCCAATGAGCAGACTAATTATTGTGTTAAGAACCAGGAATAAGAGAAATTGAGGCTGGCTAGCAAGTCACAGATCAAAATTTAATTAAAAATGGTTTCTTATTATTGTGTTCCGCTTAGCCCTTCCAGAAATACTGCAGGGGGCTCGCCGGCGTTCTTGAAGGTTATTTTCAACATCATCATCGCCACTACCACTAGAATCATCCTCTTCTCCCGAGCTGTCACCCATTGCTCTCGATACATTGTGCAGCACTGCTGTTGCGACGATGGTGGCCATAGCATTCTCTAACGAGCATCGCAAACCAGTGGCGAGACAAGAGAATTTCCTCTTCCACACACCGTAGGACCTTTCCACAACATTCCGTGCATCAACATGGGCAATGTTGTATCTACAAAGAAAAAAAAAACATTTATAGGACATTGAATTCTGACTTTCAACATGAAAAAACAGTTTGAATGGACTCTAATCAAAGGTCAGTGTTGGACATTTTGTATTAGTGCTCACCTTTTCTCTGCATCTGTGGTGGGATTTGCAATGGGAGTGAGCAGGAAGGAGAAACACCCATAGCCACTGTCTCCAAGGAGATGGTAGTTTGGAGGTATAAAACCGTTGCCGCAGAGGTATCGCAAATGGGAATGGTAAAAAACAGTGCTGTCGTGTGTGCTACCAGGCCAGCGAGCCACAACATCCCTGATGTATAAATCGACATCGCTGACCGTTTGCACATTCAGGGAGAAGTAGCCCTTCCTATTCCTGAATACCTCTGCTTGGTCTCCACCAGGACTGGAGATTCGGATGTGGGTGCAGTCCAACGCTCCATACACCCCAGGGAAGGCACTTGCAAAATAGAATTTCCGAGCAATCTATAATGAAAAACAACAGGAGTTTACACAATTCAGTTTCCCACTATACATGATACACTAATTTATAATACATAAAAATCTCCAAATAGAACCGCGGCAATTGTAATCTGAGCATACAAAAAAAATATAACGTTAAAAAATTAGAACACCACTACTAACTCAAATCTGTATCACATCTTATATTGCTATATTTAACACATATTTTAACATCAATTTCGCCCAATCTTTCTGCAAGGTTGATATTCCCAGCACCCTTCCTCTCTTACACCTGCTGTAATTTATCGCATTGGTGGGAGCACCCTCAAAATATATTTGGATATAACAAGTTCCTATGCTCAAAACCAGCACCACCATGTTTAAAACTTGCAATGCCCCTGATCACACTTCAGATTCTGGCAAGTTCATCAGGAAATTAGTAACTGTGGTATTCCATTATTGATCAATTTGAGCACGCACAAAAATTTGATTATATTTGTTCCAGCCAGCATAAAAAAAAAAATATAAATTTATTTTCCCAAGCATACATGAAAATTTTAGCATGGAAGAAATCTTTATGAATGTATTATTCAAGCTTGTACAAAAATGCTTATGATTAATACTTGTTTGAAGTAAAAATATTTAGAAAACAAGAATATTCTGCTCATATTATACTGATTGTAAAAATTTGAGAATAATCAAAAATATTCATTTTTATTTTAAATGAAAATTTCACTAATTTTATGTACAATATAAAACATAATTCAATTTTAAATCAAAAAATTTCAAACAAAACTTTCTTTATATTCACTTAATAATGTGTGACAGCTTTCAGTTGCAGAATATTCTGGGGTAGCAGGAGAGGTGTTGAAATAATTTATCAATAATAGGCCTATCACTTTAAATATTTTTGCAAATTTTCTCTGGAAGGACTATTATTATAAATAACTCGAGAATATTAGCATCGAGAATAAAAATATTTTAATGTTAGGCCTATTCCAGAGAATATCCTCAAATAGTGGGGTATTTTCAGGGGTATATAATTGACATATTTACAGTAAATATTAATAAAGTAAGTAGCATATTTACCGGGGGGGGGGGGGGCTTAACTGACTACACAGCCAGGGGCCTGCAAATTTTAGGAATTGAATGGCTAATTTAGTACATAACGAGCGAAGGCCAAAGCATTTTATAACTTAGAATCCGCCGCTGAAAGACTAGGTCAGTGAGTGAGAGTTTGTGAGTCCATAAGTGAGTAAAAGAGTGACCTACATCATGTGTGAGCATGTGATTGATCAAAAGAGTGATGCAAAGCGTGTGCAAGCATATGCATGACCCAAAAAAGTGTGTACGCATGCAGGTGACTGAAAAAGTGTGAAAGCATGTGGGTGACTGAAAAAGTGTGAAAGCATGTGGGTGACTGAAAAAGTCTGCAAACATATGAGTGACAATAACAGTGTGCAAGCATGTGAATGGCCGAAAGAGTGACACAGACAGTGTTGAGCATGAGTGAGTGACCAAAACAGTGTGCTAGCATCTGAGTGACCAAGAAGAACCTAAAGACAGGGCCACAACTAGATGCTTGGTAAGCTTGGACAAGCACACATTTTGGCGCCCCCTCATAACGTTGAAGTGGTTAAAGAGTGAATGCACATGTAAACACAATGAAACAAGCAATGCATAATTTTTTAAATAGTGAAATAGACACCTCCTGCCTCTCACCTTCAGTGGAAGGCAATGTGATGTGTTACCTTGACAGTCCAGCAAGGCATTTCGACACTTGCTTGATGGCTGGCTGACATATGCCAAATCTCCTAATGTCAGCTGGAAACTGCCCGTGGCATAAAACCTTAGCGCAATGCACAGCTTCTCTTCAGGCGATAGGCTGTTATTTACCCTATTATCTGGAGGCAAGCTGTCTCTAACCAAAGGTAAAATTTCTTCTGCAGTGCTCAGACTTATTCTGTACCGGGACATGAAATCCTCATTAGATAACATGTCCAAATCTGAGCACCTATCACTGTAAACGATCCGTGATCTTCTTTCTATATTTTCAATTTCTTCCCGAGCTTGAAGATACAGCAAATATTTACGATAGGAAGTCATGTTTCAAGAAGTAAATAATACTAGCACGCATGCGTTTACCATCACCGGTAATGCTAACCACCCAAAAGCAGCGGAAAAGGAGTGGTAACTCGCCGGTTAAACGTACGGAGAATACAGTTTTTCAAATAACCGTCATTTTTCCAACTACCTACCGATTAACCGCTGATGGTGAATACGCCCGATAGTGTTTCCAATTACGAAGAAAAGCTAGATGGCCAACGATGTATGACGACTCAGACTCTCAAACCGACCTCGGTGTTTCAACAGATGTCAGAGACGATGCTTCCGGTAAATGACGACAACGAATCGATGGTTCCAAGACCTGGTTCTGCTGATTCCCAGTGCTTCACGATGAACTTTGCCATGAATCTGAAAGATGTTGAGGACTCGATACAGTGCAATTATCGAGTATGTCCTGGACGGCATTCCAGAGGACAACCACAAAATCGTGTTATACTGTGCGACGTCGGCGAGAGAGTTCAAAACCGGAAAAATAACCTAAATAAAAAATGGTTTACATAGTTAGCATCGCTAGGTCATTGGAATTTTTTTAAGTAAGGAAAAACCCCTAAAAAAAAAAGGCAATACGTTGCGCTTACGTACATCTCATCGTTGTAAATCATGTGTTTGGACGTATTTATCACATTCAATTTTTTTTTTTTTTTGCTGTATACGTAGTATGTATAAAATATTTTTATCAATAAATATTTATTCTTGCTGAATGAGCAACAGGGAATTCTGACCTTCCCCTCCCCCAAAAGAATCATTTCATTGGCACTTATTGAGTATCAATAAGAGTAAGACAAAAATATTTCTATCTGGAATATTCTAACAGGTTTTCTTTTCATGCACATAAGTAAAAAAAATAATATTCGAAGGCAAAGTTTAAGCGAAAACATTTTTTTCATACATCATAGGGTTCTTTCCAGTTCTTGTGGAAAATTGTTGTTATGTTATGCATATACTCAGTTTTTCAAAATAAAGTTACACATCTCTAAAATTTCGGCAGTGAGTTTGAGACAGTGAGTTTCCCCAACATTACGCTATAGTTCTCCAGTAAGATGTCATATATTTTTGCTGCTGCAGCTGATCTCAAATCGCTATGAAGGTATTTTATGGTCCAGATGCATCTCTTCAAGAACTCTGTGTCCAGAACTCTAGCTCACTTCTTTTCTTCCAAACAGTCTATTATTGATTTAGTAGTGTTCAAGCTTGCGAGTTGCAGATAGGAATTGGAGTGAGACATTTCCGCCATGCACAACGCTAGGATACCAGTTTCATATGCAATTTTACCGTTCCTACTTGCTTTAACAAAATTTGTCATAGCTCCATAGCAAATGATTCATATTTTCTCATTAGAGTGGAGAAAAATCGTTTTTTGTATGATAGCCATACACTTTTCATTATCACCTAGTTCAATATAACAAGAAGTTGAAATGGCTGATATTATCTGTGTCATGTACAACACATTCTGGCTGGAAGTATGGGAGCTTTCGAGCATTTCGTGAAAGAACTGGATATCCTTTTCTACCAAGATGTGAACATCATCCTTCACTAAGGGAATTGTAGCTAATGTGTTTAATTTAACTGCTTGTGTATCTTCATTAGATGTCTCATATAAAGTGTTAACCAACATTTCCACAGGGGAAAATATGCGCCAGAACTCATCATTTTTTTCCACTGACATATCTATCCATTGTATACTCAGGATAGATTCTTTTTGCATTAACTGGTTACCACACGTTATCCCATCTTCTAAAATGTCGATAAAGAACCAAGCATTGTGCTTGTTCATCTCTATCTTTCTCAAGTTGAGAAGGCATGATACTTTGTCTTCGGTAGCGTCTATGAAGTAAGTATACCATATTTGTTCGATGCTGTTTGCTGTCACAGGTTTTGACCATCTTCTGTCAAGGAGCATCTTAAATCTTTCTTCTTTGCGTAAATCGGTCAATCTTTTCTCGTACTCTCTTCGGGCGTTCTTGGCGCGCATTATAAGTTTTTTGGTTTCGTTGGTTCCTCTCATGTTGCACTGCCTAGCACATTCGAATCTTGGGACGAATGAGGATTATATACGAGGAGGAGGCGGCTTTAATCGGTTTCCCTTCTAACTTTAGCGAATTTTCTGTAACAAGTTTGGCGAGTTTAGTTTCACATTACCCATAATTCCTCAAGAATTACAGCTATGGTAACCCTAATAAGACATGGAGCCATAATATTCACTAAATTATTAATTTTTGATGATGCCACACACTGAAACTGATTTTAATTGTTACATATAGTAGTTATCTTTCATCAATTTTATGATAAGTAATCTTTTATTGAAGTGATGAATTTAAATTGAAAGTAATATGAGCGGTTTAATCTGGCCATATATTCTTCCACCGGGGCGCCATGTTTGTTTTTTTGTTGACATCTGGAATTCGGATGCTCTTGACCACCTGTGCGGCTTTGACGAATCAAATACTTGAGAATTTCGCTGTATTTGATGGTATTAATAACCACGACAGCGATTGGCCAGACTGTGACGTCACTTGATTAACGAAAATTGTCGCACCGATCCGTAAAGAATTTTTAAAGATAAATTTTCTCCTTTCGTCGGGTTTTATCCTTATTGAATTACAGATCTCTTGATCATGTTGGAACAGTCAATATTTACCCAGGGCGAGCGGGAAGCGGATATAAGCGCGCCGCGTTACTTGTTGGTCGATTTTCTTGCTTGATTGGTTCAAGCAAGATGGTCATTCATGGTCATGGTCATTCTTGATAAAATGACCACGATACCTGTAGAAAACCCCTATAGCAAGAAAATCGACCAACAAGTAACGCGGCTGCGAAGCGGATATATCCGCTTCCCGCTCGTCGCTGCGGCGACCCGCCCTTCAGGCGTGGGGGTCGCGGGGCACAGCTCCCTCGCTACGCTCGGTCACCCTGGGTAAATATTGAATTCGTTCTAACAGCACCAAGAGATCTGTAATTCGCGGGGCACAGCTCCCTCGCTACGCTCGGTCACCCTGGGTAAATATTGAATTCGTTCTAACAGCACCAAGAGATCTGTAATTCAATAAGGATAGTTAATAATTAGTATAAATTATTAATTACAATTGTTAATAATAACATTTATTAATAAATATAAATTATCATTAATCTGACACTTATAATAAATCAATTTCAATTCATTAGTTCTCATTTAATTGTTAAATCGACTTTTGCTAGAACTCCTTAATACGTATATGAAGGCGTCTTAACTTTTGCTGCTTTTTCGTGACGTCACAAGATGCTATGACGTCACATGGAGCTATTCTAACACAGTTACCACATATAAACAAGTATCACACATTGGCGAGAAAAAAAAGTTGCCAAGTTGGCAGGAAACCCGATTACTGAAATATAGCCGATTATTTATTTATCCTTCTTAATATCAAAAAATAGAATGAGTCAAATACTTTATATTTGCTTGGCATTTTTTTTTTTTTTTTGGAGGAAAATGAGTACAGATGTGTCTTATCGACCACATCATAGCAAAAGTACATGAGAACCTCACTAACTGGACAGTTATCCTCATGGGGGGGGGGGGGTTTGGTGGTGTAATACTAAATTAAATAGGGAGGAATCTCTTTAACTTGATACAAATCGGAGAAACGTTGGGATAGAACACCATAAACCAGTAGTACGAGGCAGTGGCGTAGCCAGGTTTTGGTCCGTGAGAAAGCGAGATTGTGAAAGGTGTCATTTTTTGTTCGTATCGTAAACACGTACCACACATGTACACTACTTCTACTAAATCGTGCATGTGCTTCCAAGACATTTTTTCTTATTGAATTTCTAACAAATTAATGCATGCCGGAAAGTTCTTATGTTATGTGTGACCATAACATATGTATGATGTCATAATTATGCATGGTTTCAGTTCGAGAAATTTTGCCATCTGTCTTCCATATAAGTAGGGTGACCATACGTCCCGTATTTCCCGGGACAGTCCCGGTATTTTCTGTTTTTTTGGCCGTCCCGACTTTTTCGCAAAAGTGTCCCGGTTTTTCCCGTATTTTACACGAAGCCAATTTGGACTTTTATTATTTATTGAAGTCAAAGATTGACATTATTTTTCAACTCATAAATTATTTTACGACAATTACAACTATATATGAGAATATTAATCTCCCACATTTGCCTTGAAAGTTTGTCTTTCGTGGAATACATTGTAATTCACTGCAATTTGCATCATTTCCCGCCATTGTGATTTTTCCATAATTTCAACAATATTTGGCAACTTTGTTTGGTTTCGGCGTTGCTTTTGGCGAAAATTGGCGATGTCCCGTATTTTCCCGTATTTGGAAACGCAATGTCCCGTATTTCTCTCGAAGAAATATGGTCAGCCTACATATAAGTAAAACTGGCAGATGCCTGAAGTTTCGTGTTATTATTATTCGCTTTCCAAACGAAAGATCGGTTAGCATTCGTACCTACAAATTAAAAAAAAAAAAGTCTCGCTTCAGTCAACCGCCACTAGTGGGACACGGCCAGGGCCGGTCTTAGACCTAGTGGCCCGCCCCCGCACAGTCGCAAATCCAGAGTGATGTGTCAGGAAGCATTATTTGCCAGTCATTACTATCCCGTAAAATACGGGACAAATTCATTCTACCATATTATCAGACTCTTGGTGTGGTGATCGCTTCTTTCCCCCCTCTTGGTTGGATATTAAGGGACGAAGAAGTCGGAAAACTTCTTCGTCCTTCATCCTTCGTCTTCTTCTTAGAATGGGATTACTGCTATTTAACTTGTAAACAAGCATAGAAACCCAACTTATTTGATTTAATTAAGAGATTTAAAAGCATTAAAAAAGCAAAACGTCACGCATTTATGCAGGATACTCATCACAAAGGATCTATCTTCTTCATATTCATACTTATTTTAATTGAGTTTTATGGTAAAATTCGTGTATAGTGCACGCATCACGTACGGGCTAAGATGATAGTAAAAGTGGTTATATTAAAGTGATATTTCCGTATGATTTCTTTTACATTTATAAAACTCGTGTGTGTGAACTTCATTTGAAATTATCCCTTTCAGACCCAGTACTAAGAAACAGAAGGGGCAGGCAAACACCAGCTGAAGCATCGGGCCCTTGCAGCTTAGGCAGGCCCGTAACTATCTTGAGGCAACTTGGGCGGTGCAACGAGCCGAATGACGGGGGAGGCGCTTGTAACTCCTCCTTTTTCTGAGCAACCATTTCAAGGAGACTCCAAGAAAAGACTGCCCCCGAAAGAGCACGCTACGGCCCTGGGGAAGGGGCAGGGCCGTCTTAAGAGCATCATGCAAGGGCGTAGCCAGGGGGGGGGACTTGGGGGTCTGGTCCCCCCCCGAAATGTGAGAAAATGGCCGAAAAAAGGGAAAAAGATGGCCAAATCTATTGTTCTGTCACTTTGGTCCCCCCCCCCCGAAATGAAAGTGGTCCCCCCCCCGAACGAAATTTCTGGCTACGCCCCTGGCATCATGGGTCCCCGGGCGAAGTGGTTTTTCTGAGGTCCTACCTAGTAAATTCTAGAAAATTTTAACTAGATCCATAGGCGTAAAGCTATTGAAAATGTTTGGGGGGCTCAGGTCCTATACAACGAAACCTCATTTATACGACGCGCCGTATAAACGAGGTTTCAATCATGCCGCCGAAACAGCGGGTCAAAGCGTCGTATAAATGCAAAAATCGTATAACTGAAACCTTATTGAAAATGAACCCCTCACCCCCTCCCCTTCCGTAAAAATATCCCTACAGAAATCTCGAAATCAAAAATTAAAAACTATGTAAAACTGTATAAAACTTGTAATTTATAATCATATTTCATAAAATTAAAGTCAAGAAAAATTTCATTACAAAAAAATTACTCAAAACACCGTGCTAAGATTGCATGCATTACTGTTTCTTAAATCTCAAACACTCTTATGATGTTTTTGATCAGTTTTGAATAAAGATTTGAAAATAGGCAGTTCGTTTGAAATTACCCAGGTTTTGATAAAGATTTAAAATAAAAAAAATATGTTATTTAAAAGCTTAAACAAAAAAATCGTGTTTTGCTGTTCGGTTTCTATATAAAAGCAAAAAGTCAACAAAGCATTGAGCTCAGCTCTTTTGAAAAAAATCGGTTTTTTCAGAAAGAACGTTAAATGCGGGTAAAATGGTTTTTCCGCATTTAACGCTGTTCTTCCCAAAGTTTCCTCCGAGTTTTGAATTTGAATATCTCTGTGAATATTGCACTAAGAAAACATGGAATTTGTTTTTGGCATCAGAAGAGACAGGGCAACAACTTTCTATTTGGAAGTTATAGGACAGGGGATAGTACAAAAATTCAGATTTTTTTATTTTGTGACACATTGTATTTTAACTCTCAAAACTGGTACAGGGTAATTTTTGAACGCCTTTCGAGCATTTTTCGAATTAGAATCGTTCCTCTACGATGGATGGTTGATGAGATAAAGGCCGTATTAGCACTTACAGGACACCCTGTATATAGATAATACTGAATTCTGATATTACTTACAATAACTATGAATTCTTTCGAAAATACACTGCACAAAACAATTAGGGGAGCACATGGTTTTAACAAAATTACGCAAAGATGTATACCGATAAGTAACATAAAATGAATCATCCATAATTTAAAGCCTAGCAGGAAACGGAAGAAGAAAACTTCATATGCAAATCAAAGTTCATGACGTCAAAAACCAGAAAAAGGAGATAAGGGCAGAAATCGGGATGTTGCAGAAACGTCTGTTTTACTGCCGTAACTGTGAAATTCGATTGCGCAGTATTTTTTTTTTTTGAGACAAGGTGACTTGAGGATGTCTCAACAACGTGATTTACCGGAATCCATGGCATGGCGTGTTATAGGCAGACTGGAAACCGGGCAAACACAACGTAGTGTCGCGAACGCTGTTGGAGTAGCCAGAAGTGTTGTTGCAAGGCTGTGGAATCGATTCCAAGAAACAGGAAATGTTAGACGTCGACCAGGGCAAGGTCAGCCACGCGCCACTACAGCAACTGATGACCGGTATATACGGTTAACAGCCCGTCGAAACAGAACAGAGAATGCTACGCAGCTGCAAAGACGGTTGCTCTTGGCAACAGGACGAAGGGTGTCCAGCCAAACAGTACGTAATCGGCTTCATGAGGGAGGGCTCTATGCACGTAGGCCAATGGTCTGCATTCCGTTGACCCCACGGCACCGTGCGGCCCGAAGAAGATGGGCTGCTGAATATCGAGATTGGGAGCAACATGATTGGAGCCAAGTTCTTTTTACAGACGAGTCCCGATTCAGTCTGGAGTGTGACACCCGACGTGTTCTGGTATGGAGGGACAGGGGCACTCGAAATAACCCCGCATTCGTTCGTGAAAGGTCACAATACAGACGAGCTGGTTGGATGGTATGGGGTGGAATCAGCATAGGCGGACGTACGGACCTGCATATCATTCGGAATGGCACTTTGACGGCCCGAAGGTATGCAGACGAGATACTGCGACCTCATGTCATCCCTTACGCTGGAGCCATTGGAGATTCCTTTGTTTTCCAGGATGATAATGCCCGACCGCATAGAGCTCGTCTGGTGGAGAACATGCTTGAAGCTGAAACAATACAGCGTATGGAATGGCCAGCGTGCTCTCCTGACCTGAATCCAATCGAACATGTTTGAGACATGCTCGGACGACGCATTGCTGCGCGACCAAGGCCGCCTGTTACTGTCCGAGACTTGCAGATTGCACTTCTTGAGGAGTGGAACAGTATTCCCCAAAGTCTAATCGATAAGCTCATCGCATCCATGGCAAACAGGTGTGTAGCAGTCAGCTGTTCGAGGAGACCACACGCCCTATTAAAACTCATGCATCATGTCTAAACAGTACTTTTTTTTATCGTTTACATGTAACCAAATTGTTGCCCTAAATCATCTTTTCATGTTTTTTCCATATTTTCAAAGAATTAAAGCTTAATTCCAACTTTTTTTACGTCTTTTTTCTGTGTTGTGCATTGATACGCGTGTACTATCCATTGTATGCGAATACGTGGCTGTCTCGCACGGTTTGCTTCATTTTTTTGCTTGCTCCCCTAATTGTTTTGAGCAGTGTACTACAGTAAATAGAAATGAAACACCTTTTAAGTGAGACACTAAAAGTTACTAGGGAAACAACGTAACTATACCCAAAATGAGAAGCGAACAACAGCTAGACGCGTTTCGGAACTGTATGAAGTTCCTTCTTTCAGTAGCAAAGAAAAATTAAAAGATAAACACTCCTTATAGCGGGAGTTACACGCTGTTCAAGACAGAGTCGAAAAATGATGTTTATCCTAAATATTTATATTTTTCTTTGCTACTGAAGGAACTTCATACAGTTCCAAAACGCTTCTAGCTGTTGTTCGCTTCTCATTTTGGGTATAGTTACGTTGCTTCCCTAGTATATTACTACAATAAAATAAATTTTCGACAATAATTTACAATGATACTTAATTCTAATGTTTCTTATACAATCCCCAAAGCAGAATATGCCGAAATCTGCGACGTACGCGCAGAAGAATTAGTGCTACTGTAGAACAATCCAGAAGAGTTTTAAGAAAAATGTAGAAAATTTTAGCAGGGCCGCAACTTGTGGAGAGCAGTGGGGTCTAGTACCGCTAGCGCTGGACTAGAGGGTGTGCCAATTTCACCCTTTAACCTCTCCTTCAACATTAAAAAGGGGGCGTAAATGTCCCTGTGCTTGTCCCGGCCGGCAATGCATCTAGTTGCGGCCCTGTATGAAACTTTCGTTCATAAATTTAAGTTTGAAATAATTTCGCAGCAAGATCTTAAGTGCCGTGTTTTTATGTCAGATTTTAGCAACACCTTTCAAAGTTGAGAAATACCTCAGGTATGCTTGATCATATTTTCTGTTTTCAGGGGCGCGTTAGCCCAGGTCGATAAGATACTCGCCTGAAGCACCAATGGATGTTTAGAGGTGTCGCGAGTTCGATACCCGGTTCGTCCTTGTCAGAAAACTTTCCTGACACAGGGGCACAACAAAAATAGTGACATGACAGCAGAAAAAATTGCTACCGCAGGCAGTCCCCCCTCGAGGGGTTAGCGCACCAACCTCTCGATGAGTATAAAAAACAAGCCTGCCGTTTGAAATCGGCAATAAATTGTAGGCCCCGGTCTAATTAGCCCTTGTGTGCGGAAATGACCGTGGTGCGACAAAAATGATCAAATGAAATTCTGTTTTGAACATTGTCCCGTAACTCAGTGATTCTCCGCATTTTGTTACCAGCGGCCCAGTCTTGCCCAATTCATGGTTCATTTGCGGCTCCCAATAATAGTTTGGTAGAAACTTTTACTTATAAAAGAGCCACTTCAAAAAATAAAAAAATAAGCATACAAATCAATAGCTCCAGTTTGTCGCGACGCCTTTGACCAAGGACGGAACTGGGGGGGGGGGGGGAGACAGAGGGGACAACTGCCCTGGGCGGCAAAATTTAAGGGGTGGAAAATTTCAGGTGGAAACAAAGAACACTATTTAAACATTATCGATTTTTAAAATGGTGGAGGCGGCAAAAATCCTAGTTACGGCCTTGCCCCTTACCCCACAAGGGGTGGGCTGACAAGGCTCCATCCCTGGGCCCCGATTTTTACCTTTTTTGTTTTTTCACGCTGTAAATTCATCATAAAGGGGGCCCGTGAAAATCTGATCGGGGGCCCAGCTCCAGGATGTGGGGGCCATGCCCCTGACAAAATAGCTACGCCCCAGGAGCCACGGCGCACACTTTGAGGAAACACTGCCGTAATTCATAGTTATTGTTCCACTCGTTTTCATCTCAGAAGAATATAGTTTAGGGGGAGGGTAAAACAAAAATTGATGGAAGAAATTCACGTAAAAAAGAATTCAAGCACTCTTAAAAGCACTTTAAAATGATTATAATGTTTTCATGGACTGCTACGATTTTTTAAGGACTTTTAAAGACTTGAAAATGAACTTTTTCCCAAGGATTTTCTAGGGGGATACGAACTCTGTCCCTATACGCCAAAGCTTGACAAATCCCAGACTCCAGGCCATCATGGCGACTAGAAAATCGATATTGGCACCAAACATTCTCTGCATGTGATTGCTAGATTGGAAAATCCCAGGATGACAAAAAGAATTTCCTATTTCACTGCAGTGTGCCTTTCGACATGAGAAGGAGGTGGGTAACTCTCCAGTTTCCCAAACTTTTTGTTCCATCCCCACCTTCTAAAAAAAATTTTCTCTCATCGCCCCCCAAGGGGTGATATTGCCCACTTTGGGAAACACTGATCTAACTGATCATAATAATATATTCATAATAATAACTTCAATAATAATATTCTCTTCCCATTCTTCTATATATAATCACCATCACCGAATAAATATTACCCCAACTACTTGAGTTGTCTGAGCAATAATTTCATGCTCGGCTCTCTTTTCATAGTTCCATAGTTTCACCTTCCGTAGTTTTGTAATTTTCGGACTCCGGATAATCGACCCTCGGATAATCGAGGTCCTACTGTACTGATTTCGATAACAATTCTTGTTCCAAACAATGTTTGTCATAAAAGCTTTTGGCCTCAAGAATATCTGTATAAGCCTTTAACGTACTCGCGAAATGCCCCCAAAATTACAGAAACTGTTAATGGGCTATAGTACTTACCAAGAGATACTGTCTGATACAAGTTGAGCCTTGATGAAGGATACAACGACCGGCCTAAGCATAGATGGAGGCAGCCTCGTTTCCAGAAATTTCGTTTGGAGGGGGACCAAAGTGGTAGAACAATATATGTATAGGCCATCTTTTCCCCTCTATTTCAGACATTTTCTCCTATTTCGGAAACCCCCCACCCCGCTACGTCACGTCCTTGGAGGACGGTATCTACGACAAAATTTCAAGAAAGTTCTCGCGCCCCTCCTCGGGGAAACATTTCCAATACATCTTTGTATTCTTTCTAAAGGTCGGTTTACATCTGGCTGCCCGTTCGTGTGCATGTTTGTGTTCTTCACACAATGGCTATTTTTTTTTCGGAATTAGCCTATATATATATATATATCTATTCTATAATATAAAATCACAAACAAACTCGAAAAGGGCCTGTTGCTAAGAAACCGAGTGACGGAAGTGGGTGAAATTTTTGTGACGGAAATCTGTTACGGAAGTCGGTTTCGATTCATATATCGATATTCACATTCATATATCGTACATTCATATTCATATATTCATATATCGATATTGGGTCGATATTCACATATCGGGACCCATTTGACCCATCGGGACCATGTTATGTGCATGTACCAAGAGGCTCCTACATCCTACAGCAGAGCCCTTAGGCTGGAATTTAGATTTCGAGCCCCCAAACCAGCTTTTCAGGGGCCCCTCTGTGATTAATTTATAGTGTGAAAAATCAAAAAGTGATAAGAATCGTTGTGGCCCCTGTCAGCCCTTCCTTTGTGGGGGGGGGGGGAGGTCCATGCCGAGAGGTATATATATGTATAATATACACACACAACAGCAGTGCTCCCAACACAGGGTCGGGGTACCCGGGGAAGATTACACGTATAAGTAAAAAGTTTTCATTTCCAGGGGCCCTTGATGGATCTCATTGTTTTCTTGCTGCTTTAACGTTGAAAAATTTCGATAGCGGAAGCAAAAGATATATCCAGTCTGGGGCCCCCACCAAAAGTATGCGAATTGGTGTCCCGGGTAATTGGTTGGGGGCCCTGGATTTTATTTGTTGGTAAAACGAATACAAATGGAAATTTTTCATGGCACTCGCTCCGGGGGATGACCGACAAGCTTCCAAGTCGGGGGCCCCATGTTTACAGGTTTCATTTTGGGGGCCCTGGATTTTATTCGTTGGTAAAACGAATACAAATGAAAATTTTTCATGGCACTCGCACCGGGGGATGACCAACAGCAAGCTTCCAAGTCGGGGGGCCCCATGTTTACAGGTTTCATTTTGGGGGCCCTGGATTTTATTCGTTGGTAAAACGAATACAAATGAAAATTTTTCATGGCACTCGCACCGGGGGATGACCAACAGCAAGCTTCCAAGTCGGGGGGCCCCATGTTTACAGGTTTCATTTTGGGGGCCCTGGATGAATCTCATTCTTTTCTGTTGTAGAATTCGCAACAGCGGAAGCCCGAGATAAAGCCAGTCTGGAGCCCCACCAAAAGTATGCGAATTGGTGTCCCGGGTAATTGGTTGGGGGCCCTGGATTTTATTCGTTGGTAAAACGAATACAAATGGAAATTTTTCATGCCACTCGCTCCGGGGGATGACCGACAAGCTTCCAAGTCGGGGGCCCCCATGTTTACAGGTTTCATTTTGGGGGCCCTGGATTTTATTCGTTGGTAAAACGAATACAAATGAAAATTTTTCATGGCACTCGCTCCGGGGGATGACCGACAAGCTTCCAAGTCGGGGGCCCCATGTTTACAGGTTTCATTTTGGGGCCCTGGATTTTATTCGTTGGTAAAACGAATACAAATGAAAATTTTTCATGGCACTCGCACCGGGGGATGACCAACAGCAAGCTTCCAAGTCGGGGGGCCCCATGTTTACAGGTTTCATTTTGGGGGCCCTGGATTTTATTCGTTGGTAAAACGAATACAAATGAAAATTTTTCATGGCACTCGCACCGGGGGATGACCAACAGCAAGCTTCCAAGTCGGGGGGCCCCATGTTTACAGGTTTCATTTTGGGGGCCCTGGATTTTATTCGTTGGTAAAACGAATACAAATGAAAATTTTTCATGGCACTCGCTCCGGGGGATGACCGACAAGCTTCCAAGTCGGGGGCCCCATGTTTACAGGTTTCATTTTGGGGCCCTGGATTTTATTCGTTGGTAAAACGAATACAAATGAAAATTTTTCATGGCACTCGCACCGGGGGATGACCAACAGCAAGCTTCCAAGTCGGGGGGCCCCATGTTTACAGGTTTGATTTTGGGGGCCCTGGATGAATCTCATTCTTTTCTGTTGTAGAATTCGCAACAGCGGAAGCCCGAGATAAAGCCAGTCTGGGGCCCCACCAAAAGTATGCGAATTGGTGTCCTGGGTAATTGGTTGGGGCCCCTGGATTTTATTCGTTGGTAAAACGAATACAAGTGGAAATTTTTCATGGCACTCGCTCCGGGGGATGACCGACAAGCTTCCAAGTCGGGGGCCCCATGTTTACAGGTTTCATTTTGGGGGCCCTGGATTTTATTCGTTGGTAAAACGAATACAAATGAAAATTTTTCATGGCACTCGCTCCGGGGGATGACCGACAAGCTTCCAAGTCGGGGGCCCTATGTTTACAGGTTTCATTTTGGAGGCCCTGGATGAATCTCATTCTTTTCTGTTGTAGAATTTGCAACAGCCGAAGCCCGAGATAAAGCCAGTCTGGGGCCCCACCAAAAGTATGCGAATTGGTGTCCCGGGTAATTGGTTGGGGGCCCTGGATTTTATTCGTTGGTAAAACGAATACAAATGGAAATTTTTCATGGCACTCGCTCCGGGGGATGACCGACAAGCTTCCAAGTCGGGGGCCCCATGTTTACAGGTTTCATTTTGGGGGCCCTGGATTTTATTCGTTGGTAAAACGAATACAAATGAAAATTTTTCATGGCACTCGCTCCGGGGGATGACCGACAAGCTTCCAAGTCGGGGGCCCCGTGTTTACAGGTTTCATTTTGGGGGCCCTGGATTTTATTCGTTGGTAAAACGAATACAAATGAAAATTTTTCATGGCACTCGCACCGGGGGATGACCAACAGCAAGCTTCCAAGTCGGGGGGCCCCATGTTTACAGGTTTGATTTTGGGGGCCCTGGATGAATCTCATTCTTTTCTGTTGTAGAATTTGCCACAGCCGAAACCCGAGATATAGCCAGTCTGGGGCCCCACTAAAAATCTGCGTATTGTGTCCCCGCTACTGGATGTGGGGCCCTGGATTTTATTCGTTGTAAAATTGATAAAAATGAAAAATTCTCACAGGGGGGTGTCCGACAAGCTTGCAGGTCAGGGCTTCATGGAAATGTTGGCAGGTTGTAATTCGGTGCCCCTGAATGTATCTCATTGATTTTTGTGGTTTAACATTGTAAAATTTGCAACACATCGGTAGCCCAAGATATATCCAGTGTGGGGCGCCACTGAAATTCAGCGAATTGAATCTGGGGACCTCCATGGGGAAGTTTTCTGGGGATACTTGATGAATCTCATTTGTTTTTTGTTGCTTTATTATTATTTTCATTAAAATTCGCTTCTTCAGTAGGCTGGTGCTTTCACACGTCCCTTTCCCCTTTTCCATAGCACGCTGATGAAGTGGGACGAAATAAACAAGATATGTCCGGGAGAGAAGTGGGGGGGGGGGGGGGTTGGCCGCCAAAGGCGGCAGGGGGGCAGAGCCCCCCTAGTATATATATATATACATGTGTGTGTGTGTGTTTGTGTATACTCCGGGCAACACCTTCTGGAGCAATCACCGCCTTGCTCCGGGCAACACCTTCTGGAGCAATCTTTTCCTTTGCTCCTTAGAAGGTGTTGCTCCGAGGCAGTTGGGCAGTTGTAGAGATGCCATGCTACTGCAGTACAGGCTACTTCAATAATCAAAGCGTCGGTGAAAGGACGCCGTAAATGACCTCCCCTGGGGGGTATACTGTTCACACAGTGAGGAAGGAGATCGTACAGGAAGCGATATATAAAAAAAGAAAGGAGAAAACTGTTCAACAGAATCGCCGACCCCCCCCCCCCCCACTTGTTAAATGGTGGGTGATGGGAACTGGTCGACGAGTCTATCGTTATAATATAGGTATCTGCCACAGCCATAGTACAGAGCAAAGCGCTTGCAGACAACAAGCGATTTGGTACAGAGCGTTCAAGAGGATTTATTTTCATTGATGACATTTTCTTCTCCTGTCGCAGTCGATCTACAATCAGCAAAGAAAAAAATTCGATATTTTTTTGTGGTGGCCCTTTGCTGATGCCCTAAGCATGTGCTTTGTTTCCCTCAAAATGGTTAAATCCTGCCTGTTGCGACCCAACGGCTTCTCTTTGATCACTCCGCATGATAGCCGCTGTCCAAGCGCTTTGCCTTGTTCTATCTACCCGGGAAAGCTGGTTGTCTGGAATAAACTACGATATGTTCATACAGGCCCGTAACTAGGCTGAGGCAATCGAGGCATTGCCCTGGGGCCCCGAGAAGGCACGCTACGACCCTGTGTTCATAGAAGAAAAAGGTCACGCTAAACATGGAAAGATTAATCTATCAATACATAATTTTTAAAAAAAAGTAATTTTCAATTTAAAATCTTATATAAGGATGACAGCGAGAGAGGCTTGACAAAGTACAATAAAGACCTCGTTGTAGCGTCAACAATAATTAACGTCATCAAGCATACATTACACCAGGGGTTCTCAACCGTTGCTCCGTTGCGACTCGAGGAAAATAATATAAATCAGTAAATTTGATAGATAAATAAATATAAAAGAGGCCCACAGGTTCTCTCTGCCATAAAAATTATGTACAAAAAAGGGCTCCTCGAGTCAAACAGGGCTCCGCCATAAAAATTATAGAGCCATAAAATAGCCAATAAAAAACCATCGATAATCTTTTTTTTTTAATCAATACATTAAAATTTATTTATAAAAAAAACAATTAAAGTACTCACTTGCGGTACTTATTGACCCCACGGGTACAAAGACGTGAAGTCAATATATTTTGCAGTACCTTGATAGAAGAGCTTGGTAGCATTGGTCCTTCCACCATAGAATGCGTCTCTGGGTTCTAACCTATCAACAAAGTTGAAGTCCGTCAAGAAATTTTTCAAATCTGTGTCCGTTTTTTTCTGGGCACTGAAATCGTGCTTCCATATAATTTCAAGATTGAAACCCCCTTGACGGATTTTCTGCTCTTGTTCTAAGGTCTTTTCGTGGAGTTTCCACATATAATTTTGTGTGGTAGGATTCATCATGTCTTTCTCGAAACATTGAGGACACCCATGCCAATAGCAACCTTGAAAGATATAAAAAACAATAATTAGTGAAAATAGTTCAGAAAATAAGCTAAGAAATGCAGTAAAACAAAAAGTAACTTAAATATCGCTTACCATGAAACAAAAATACGGTGTTTGTGTCCTCACAAAACCCGTCCACGCTGAGTCCGAGAATTCGTTTTTCTCCTGTTCCGTTTCTTGAATGATTTATTTTCATGCCATTTTTGTGATTGAGATATGATAACCATTCAACGCCTAGTCTGCTGCTGTTCGTTTGGTTGATATAGCCTGATATAGGCACCATTCCAATTGACCCCTCATCAATGTATTTAGACCTATAGGCAGGGCCGTCTTAAGAGCATCGTGGGCCCCCGGGCCAAATGATTTTTCTGAGGCCCTACGAGGCAAATTTTCGAAAATCTTAACCAGATCCAATTTTTGTGAGGCCCCTTTTTCCCCTTGAGGCCCCCGGGCCGTGCCCGGGTGGGCCCATGCCTTAAGACGGCACTGCCTACAGGTCGTCATACAGGCCGAGGCAATGGTCAGATATTGGAAGGGGTCAACACCTGTTAATTCCAAGAACTCATCTCGAAATTTCAAACAACATCGTCGAAGAATATCAACGTCTGACCTGAAAGAAATTAGAAAAATAAAAATATTCATTAGAGCGTTGGAAAACGATAAAGAAATAAATCATATACAGCACAAAAAAAAACTTACTTGCAGTATTCGTACATTTCGTCTCGGAAGACGAATTTTTCACATTTTCTCTTTTCATATCAGATGTCAAGTTTTGCTTTGATGTCGACAGCGAAACCTTCAGGATTATAGAACCTTTTGTCTGGAAGCGCCTTCATCATACTCCTGATTTTCTGGTCGGTTGAAGAGATGGGGGAAGAACCCTTTCTTCAACTCTTCAAAACCAAAAGTCTTTGGAAATTTGGATAAGGCCATGGGGAGAAAGTTGAAACTGTCTATAATTCGAATATTTAGACTGTCCAGACGCAAAGTCATGATCTTGGAGCTGCAAGGTACAACAGATGGCTTGACTCCTTGCTCCAAGAGATATCTATAAAAAAAAGCATGTAAAAAAAATGTAACATTAAAAAAACCACATAAAACGCATGCATGTATATAAACATTGAATTAAATATACATATATATATATATATATATATATGAGAATGATATATCTAAAAATTAGAGGTTTGACAAAAAAACTTACTTGAGCAAAAATTGACCATCGAACCCCTTCATGTTGTGTGCGATGGCTGTAAATCCCATATGTTCCTTGCAAAAGAGCCAGATGCAGAAATCAACGATGGCGTTGTAGCCACGAAAAACGAACTCCGTTCCATCTGAATATTGTGCCATAGCAAAGTTGATAATATGTTCGCCGGAAGATTGGTCTGTTTCAAAATCGAAGAAAATGAGTTTTTTCGATTTTGAGACTTTGGATTCTTCTTCTTTAGGGGAGCACAGATGACTTTCATCGAGATGGAAAACTTGACAATTATTGCAATATTTTTCCCCCCACAGACGTGCTCACCACAGGGTCGCTCTTTTTCTACGAGAAATTTTTTGCAAGATTGACATTCATAAAATTGCTGACAGTAACTGGCATTCTTGCCCCCAAGGTTCTTATGCCTAGCAAAACAACCATCTGATCTACAAATTCTATGGCAGTCTTTGCAGTGTTGAGCGTGAGTGGTGATGCAAGACTCGTCGAAGCAGGTGTTACAGCTCGTAGCACATTTATGGTACTGGACATGGTCGTAGGCCTTATCGCAATCCGGACAGTAGAAATTAGTGCCGTGGAAACCCTTGGCAGATGTAATCAGATCATAATGTCTATTGTGAAGCAACAAAAATATTTTTTTGTCCTTCCTGGATGTCTTGAATACAACCTGTAAAAATATTTAGTAGTATCGATATATTAGCTTTACGTAGTTTTGGCTTAATTAAACATAAGTAAAAAAAATTATAGTCATTCGATAGTTAAAACAGTCAGTATAATGGTTGAATTAAAATGTTATTTCCATAGAATTTCTTCCATATTTCTCGACCTTAATAACTTAATAACTCTCATAACGAGTAATTTAACATTTTAACGTATATCGTAGTCGCTAAAATAAATATATAACTAAAAATATAATACAATATGTCTAATTAACATAAAAGCTATTGTCTGAACAATAGGTAATTATAACCCCCTTTAGACCTGCTCCAAGGACTTATCAAGTCCCCTGGAGTCACAAAGTGTTTGCATTTGTGTGTTTTATGTTCGTATTTGTTTACATACCCGTGTTTTGGGATTAGTTTATATAATAAAAAAACACCTTCATTTGAGCTTGGCAATGCGCTATGGTTTGTAGTTTCGATAGACCTGGGTTTGAATCGCGCTAAGTAGGCGTGGATACATAGCCGTTTGAAAACTGGCCTTGAAATGGTTTAAGACAAGACCCTATCGGCTCCAGCACGTGCATAAAATAACTGTGGTGAAACTCAAATGAGCATTAATATTGGATCGTTGAGAATCCATGCTGTCACCTCTTCGCATGTAAAAGTGCATTTTGATTGCTGCATACAATTCTGTATTCAATTCAGCCAGCTGTTAAAACCTTCGTATGGATAGCGGAGAGTGATACGATCCTCTGATAAGTCGTCATCTGGTGGCATTGTCAGCAGTTGTGAGCTCTGGCCTAAGTTAGGTCCGACCGTTAGGTTGGGGGCCCTCTATCTGGTTATAAGTACCTGCCTACCAATTTGCATAATTTTTCCAGAAAATGAATGTACTCGATCTCATTATCATGAAGGCTTCCCTCCCTTGTGCAGGGTCCATGTGTTAAAACGGCTCGGCACGAATGACACATACCTGTTATATAGGATTTTTTCGTAGATGTGTTTCGAGAATTTTATGTGCGTAAAATAGTATAAGAATGCAAAGTTTGGTGTCGATAAATTAAAAAAAAAAAGAATTAAATATACAGTACTGCATTAAGGTGCAAATTTTCGACGAGTACATCAAGATTACAGAACGTACATTTTCTTCTTTCACGTTTCTCCGGTTGAGATCCAGTGACTCGTGGCTGGGCTTGGGCTTTGTGTCTTCTACGTCCGAAGACTTTCTCTCGCCGCAAACCTGAGCAAACAAATTGAATTTGCTGAACATGGATTTTATATAGATTATATTAGATCATCAAAAGTCAATTAACTGCAAATTTAAGTAAGAAAGGTTTCGAAACCAATCCAAATACCGCAGTGCATATCAACGTATGGTCTGGGCAAACTTGATAATTTCTGTGATCAGATCAAAGCTTCATTAAGAGTGCTTTCAAGTGGCTTTGGGTCAGATGGGAAAATGTCACAAATCACTTTTCCTAAAAAATTGAGTTGTGTTCTCATTCTATAGTCTCGTTCGCCAAAATTTTTGAAGGTGACAAAATTTCGTCCATCTCTTTCGGTTTATGAGGAACCAATGGAGGCAAATTGCAATAAGTCAAAAAGCCACAGTATCGCATTTTTATAAAATATTGTTTAGAAATTTGCCATTTGCATTTTGCCATCTGAGCACAGATTTAATTCCAGTTGAATAAAAATCATTCAATTGTGAAGCTTCTCTTGGATCTAACTTGACCCCCTTATGCTTTGGATGACCATATTTCATCGAGAAAAACAGAGGAAATTGCGATCTTATAAATGGAACATCACCAAATGCCACCAAAAACGCTGCCCTAAGTCGGCAAAATCACCGGTTATTTTGAAAATGCTGAAAATTCACCAATGGGAGGTAAATGTAAACGCAGTGAATTTTGCAGTTCTCGGGGAGGGGGGGGGGAACATGTTGAAATAAGATAAATATGTGAGATGAATATTTATATTTTTATAGGTCGATAATTACCATAACATAGTTTACACGTTGTGAAAATGTCTTCATTTACAATTTTGATAAACAGATTGAAATGAGTTCCATTGAAAAAACGACACAATCGTATAAAAAATCTGCGTAAGAATCTCGCGCGATTGAAGTGAAACTTTTAGGTTTTACACATGACTAGTTTCACCTCAGTTGAATTTCATCTTAATTATTTAAAATTGAATTTAGAAACTTTAAATTTAATTGAATGTCATAATAATTCCACAGTAAATCCCATGTGTAGCACTAAAACTTTCTACCGTTAATCGTGCTAAATCCTACCTATAATTGTGATTAGCTCTAAATCAGGGAGAACTTTTTATCGGGACTGAAGTGTAAGAAAAAGGAAGAAAAAAAAAAGTGAAGCGTTCTAGACAGCGTTATGACAGCACAGCCAATTAAGAGCTGGAACTGTGACATCGCAAAACATTAATTGTGCCGGGGGGGGGGGGGTGCGGCGTCACGAGGGAAGGTAATTAACTGTCTTTGTCCAATACAAATCGTCCGAACCACCCCCCCCCCCACTTTATTTTCTTGCATTGCCAAATGTCTATTGATATCACCACCACCACAACCCATCTGCTTCTCGGCACTTCATCACACAATCAGTTATTCTACAGAATGGTATTTGAGAAAAAAGAAAGCGTTTCACTTTTTGTGATGGGTTCCTTTCCCTCACAAACTTTCACTCTTATGTCCCTTCCCTTTCACTTTTACGTCGCTATAGAAGTTTCACTTCAAAAAGGTCCAACCAAAAATACGGGAATGTCCCGTAAAATACGAATCATATAGCCACACCACTCTTAGGGGTCCGTCAAAATGCTTACTGGTTCTTCTTGGGTACAAAAAGGTGAAGAAACGCTGGAATGCAGAATAAAATTTTTCTATAACTATTGTTAGTTTTTAATCTTCTGAAAAAGGTACGAAATTTGAAAAGGAATTCCAATGAATATTTTCATTTAATAAGTGTTTGATGAGACTGGAAAAAAATGTCAACGCACTGGTGTGATCTTATTTCTTTTTATCTGAATAGATTGATAACGGGCGATTCTTGTTTGGATAGCAATTATGAAAACCCGCAAATATTGCAACATGCACGTAGAGTTTGATCCTGCTTGAATAAACATGAGTTAGATACATAATGCACGTATGTAGTCTCTTACAGACACGTAGCTGAGTAGCTTCTTTACCATGCTGAGTGGCTCCGTAGTTCGACCTCGTTTGTTTGCGTTGTTGTTCATCAATTCCTTCGTCACGGAATCGTGAAGAACCTGAGGAGAAACAAAACACTTTTTGAAATCTCGAGTAATACTAGAAGGATTCAATGCTGGGCTTTATCATAACGATTTTCTAAAATTTTATTCTTTTATTTTCTCAGAAAATTCATTCCTGAATCTGTCAGCACCGGGAAGGGGCTATTTCATTTCAACCATGTGCACTGATTTGCAGTGATTTGCATCATGGCACTAAATCCGCTACTTCATGAATCCGAGGGTTCAACTCTCACAGTGTTGAACCGTATCTACTTTCATTGACAACGAGACTAGCACTAGTTTAACGCACTAAATAGTACACTGACTTTGGTGGCGCGTTTGGTGAAGAAAAAAACCGAAAGTATAATGCATTTGAATTACGTAAGTTGAACGAAGTCCAATGATGACTTCCAAGTATTTTTCTTTATCACATTTTCGTGCTAAGTTACCGTTGGCACGAGCGGTTTATTCTGCTTCCGGTGATGAAGAAAGAATCACCGTTTTACGAATTATTTCCTGCTTGGTGATTGAAGTCGTGTCCTCATATTCTACTAGCTCGCATTAACCGTTGTGTAGCTAACCATTTTACATACAGGCATTTGGCAACAAATTTGGATGGCCTGTATTGGAAGTATCGGGGATAAAACTAAAAAATTTTGTTTCTCTTCGTATGTTAGAAATAAAGGGGAGAAAAGACTGCAGTAGATTTCTCTTTCGCCCTCACCCTCCCACTATGTGTTCTCTTTTTCTCTTATACATATATGGGGAAAGCTCCCTTTTGCGGACACCGGTGGGAAAAAATTCGTCTGTAAAACAGAGGTGACCGTTAAGAGAGCAGTTGAAACCGCTCTACAATGATACTCGATGTGACGATAAATCCCTCTGCAACGATATTTTTTCAAATCTTGTTTGCAAATGCCTATACTCTAATATTAAACTGTTACTTCTCAATATAACGCGTTAATCCATATACAACGAACTTTTTTCGTAGTCCACCAAGTATCGTTGCATCGAGATTTCACTTGTAGTAGAAAGATACATTATATGGGGGTGGGGGGGGGGGAAATAATCACTAAACAGGAGTATAGGTTACAATGAAGCTTCGTGATGATGAGAAAAGAGGAAAAAAACTAAGCAAAGCTCGAATGAATTTCTGTTTCATCTGCGTAAGAACGAGATATCTCGTTCCTAATCATTAATTGATGCTTCCCGCTTTTCTCTCATTTCCCCCCCCCCCCCCTCTCTCTTCTCGTCTTTCTCAGCTCACACACAAACCGGTTGAGATCGCAGCGTCTCAAGGCTCTTTGATGAACCGACCGTTGGTGAGTCGTTCCTAGTTTGACGTTTGTATAGTGCGCATTGCTTTTTTTTCGCAATGAAATTTTTCGTGACAGCTGTACAAATTCATAATTTCCGCAAACCACTGAAGGATAACATATAGTACGCGTATGTAGACGCGACTTAACAAACCATCGACTGACCTGATATATTGCTTGTCATCACGTACTCGCAAGCTCAACAAGTCACTCACACTAGTAGTGTGAACGCGCCCTAAGGGACAATGAAAATTCACGGAATATTTATTTCGCTTGTGTGGATGCAAATGGGGATAAAATTTAGGTTAAGAACTGTAGAGTGAATGCGGTATCGATCAGCATTATTCAAAAAAAAAAAAAAAAAAAAATCACAGTATACTAAAAAAATTATATTAATATTATTATTTGTGAATACTAGCACACAGTGACATCTGCCGCATATTTTGTTGCGTAACCAGTTTATTTCAATGGAAGAAGAAAGCTTCTAAAGTTTTCGTTGTTTATTAGATCGTCTTCTCGTGCGTATTTCTTCTCGTATATTACTTCCAACAAAGATATGATACGTGTTTTTGAGAGCGTGAAATACGTTTTAGGAGAAAAAGGAGTTGGTCAATGTTAGTAGAATAATGCTTCAAAAATCCTTGCATTTTCAATCATCATTGATTTGGTAGTGTTTGTTCACTTAATATGAGGGAGTATGCACGAAATGAATAATAATTTATTATTATTTTTTTTATGATAAGTAAATGTTTGTCCCTCACATGGCAGTGTGTCGCGAGTGTACCAGAGGTCTCTGGGCAAAACAATGTTGTGGGGCCTCTATTTAGTTGAAAGTGCCTACTTCTAATTCTCATACTACGTATTCTCAGAGATTATAGTACCAAATGTTATTATCCTGAAGCTCCTGAGCCCATGCCTTGAGACGACTCTAGTTATTGTCTCTCATATTGCTCGCATAAATTTAGTTCGGAGATGTTGAACCTTTTGGATTTTCTAAGCCACGCTTGAAATGCAAAAGATAGCTCTTTGAAGCCAAATTTAATATGAAAAGACAAAAAATGAGTTTTCTCACTCTCGTTGGAGACAAAAGAAACCTCAAATTCACCAGAAACAGTAAAATATGACAAAAATATTTATTTATATCAGTGGGAAATCAGCCCTACTGATAGCTTTTCTGTACCGCGGGTTGGGCATTCCCCCCCCCCCCAAATTTCAAAAACAGTGGAACTTCGGTTAACGAGCAATTCGCATAACGAGCAAAAATTTCGCGCTTTGTTTATTTATTGTCACGTTATCACAACTGAGCTGATGGTTTTTCGCTTCCGTCCACACACGTACTGTGGAATTGTGGATAATATTCTCCCCCGCAGTCTCCAGTCAGCGTGCCTTAAACCTCGAAAAATGAACACCTGTGTACGGGCTTGACTGGTTACGATACGAACCTAGATGCCGCATTGCAACCACGCGTATATGAGAGAGCTTGGAGTTTTTGTTTTTTTTAATATAAATTCCACTTGACCAGGAGGTGACTGTAGACAAACTGATGGACCTCCATTGCCTGCAACAGCAAGATCTTATGGAGGGTATCTTTTCTGAGGAATAGAAAAGTGCCCCACTTAAAATAAGGTGAGAGAGAGAGAGAGAGAGATGTGTAAAATGTTGGAATCTCAAAATTGTATAGGGAGGAACCAATCAAATAAAGCTGTAGCAGTGTGCGAGAAATGAATCTGTCCAAGAAAAATGCAAATTCTCCATTTTTGAGAAATCCTAAAAAAGGAGGCAAAAGCAAGTGTCATTAGATAAGTTGTTTTTCAAAATCGGACAAAGAGAATAAGCTGAGAAAAGTGGGTCCCTGAGTCGTCCCTCTTGTCGTTTAGAATAAGTTTTGTAAACATTATCGTATTGCATGTTTATTTATGGCGTTATTATGTCATATATATTTTATTGTATTACTTATTATATCAGAGGTGGCCCAAAGCTGGCCCGTGAAGTGATTTTGTGCTGCCAGCGACAAGGTAAAAAGTACCGTGAAAAAATTAAATTTGTGATCATTATTTGCACTATCGGTTCCAACAACGGATTTCTTGATTAACAAACTGCTTACAAACTTCTTATTTCTAGTGACGACATTTATCTTAGGTTCTCTCTCAGGGCCCCATTTCTCGCAGTGGCCCCGAAACAAGCAGTCACTATTTAACCAATAAGAAGTGAGAGCGAATCGACCAAAGCTGTATTAAAGAAAGAGTTGAGCTGAGCCGCTTGGAATCCACTGAACGATATTTCATTTATCTAAACTTCTAAATGATGCGCACGCATCAGTCTGTCTATCATTTGCATAAGGGAATTGGTGATGTTGTCACAAGTCTATTTTTCAGTCACTTTTTCAAATAAGACGGGAAAATATCGTTCTACGACTTCATTTTTTTTTAAATTTTTAATGAAAAATAGAATCTTTACAATCCCTCCCTTTCAAAAAAAAACTGTTTTTAATGTCTTGTCTTGTATAGGTTTTCATATAAAAGTGGACGTGTTTAAATGTTTCTGATGTACACTTCATACAGAGATTGAAATTTTTATTAAAAGAAAAAAGCCATACTTCTTGTTCATTTAAACAAATAAAATTGAATTTTGAAAATAATAAGAATTTTTTGATGGGTTTGTCTTCTCGTTTTGTGAACAAGACGCCATGTTCCGGTGATCTCATGATAGATGTGATGAGGAATTGAAAGAAACGTTTTACTTCAATTATGACTACCATCAAATAAAAGAAGCTCTTTGATTGGTCGTTATTCGTGCGCGTATCAGTGATATCTTTCATCCATACCGAAACCTAATGTCATGATGGCATCGAGAGTTAGGGGGAGGGGGGGAGAAGAAAAACGCCGAAGTGTAAATAAAATACACGTCAAGAGCGTCAACATGGCGGACTCGGGTGAAGAGTTCGACACAAGCTGGTGAGAAAAATATGCTTGAAAATACAGTAGAAGTCCGTCATAACGACAGCTCACGATCACGGGAAAAATTGTTATAACGGGGTTGTCGTTATAAGAGGAAGTTTCTTGTAACATTTGCTCTCTGACACTCACCTGCATATCTCGTTATATCGAGATTGTCGTTATAAGCCAAACTCGTTATAATGGACTTTTATTGTAGTTATATTATCTACACAACGTATTTAAATGCATCTCGTAGATAATGAAATTTCATTGTTTACAAAGCTGTTAATTTGTTTCTTTCTTGATTGGCGGTTGTGAATAGCGATATGTGTTTGCTTCCAAGTACTTATTTTTTCCTTTTTTACAGTTTTTTTTTATCACCAAATGATTTTGTTTCTTGTGATTTTTTTTGAACCGATAAAAATGTATTTTAAACTGCAAAATTAGAGAGAGAGAGATTACCGTGAGCTTTTCCTTGTGAGGTGTTTTATTTATGGCCAGGTTGTGGTTTCCACATTGTCGGTCCCTGGCCTAAGTGATGTTCTGGGCCCCCCCCCCCCCCGATACTTAGCTGGAAGTAACAATTTACGTACTTATATTTCAACATCTTAGTATGTATTAGATATCTCATCATGAAAAAGATCCGCGGATATCATTTGACTACTTTAGATGCTGTTACTAATCAGTCGAGTGATTTTTGTAGCTATGTTTCGAACCCGCACAACAAATGATGTTAAAGCCAAAGCAACAAAACCAAAAATGTTGTTGGCTTTGATACCTGATGAACTAATGTCAATTTTTACAGCCTTTTTTATATGTTCCGCTGTGGTGGTCTAGTGGTCATAGTGACGGACTCGCATCATGGGGACCCAGTTTCGAGCCTCACCATCGCCACATTGCTGGTCGGCTGTAGTTAGTTTTCAGGCGGAAATGCGAGCCGATCTCCCCATTAAAAAGTCTCGCCACAGAGAGCAACAGTCCTACAAACAGCACAAATATTCAATCATTACACTTCACTTCTGAAATATAGATGGCAGCACTGAAAATCAGACACAACACTACATACGCACTCAGACTGTTAAGTAGATACACTTACATTTCCGGCACAACTCACTAGGTAGTAAATTGCCCATGGCGATAGACCTAAGTTGTGCTCAGTTTGAAAAATAAAGCCTTTAGATGTGAGATCAACAAACCTTTTAAAGATTATTTAAGGAATTTATGAACCGAATGAATGAGTTTCAAAGATAAAGAAACAAAAAAAGCAACACCTTAATCCTAGAATACTAACTGAAAAAAAAGCTGATAAAAACTGCATATTAACTACCTCTACATCTCAAAAACGTAGAGATATAGTATTCTAGAGTTAAAGAAACCAGACATTGGCCTAGTGTGCCAGTGAGTTCATGAGGCATGGAATTTTGTTTCCACCGAAATCATTCTCAGATCTTTTAAAAAGTGTTGTATCACTGATGTGCTGCAAAGGCGACATCCTCTTTGAAAGTGACGACAGCGATGACATCACAGTTGAAGATCAAAATGAAGATGCCATACTGTATTAGCTTTCGCATGAAAGCTTGGAGAATCTGAAGAAGAAATGGATTAGACAGTTTGAATCATTTTTTATTGTAACTTTCTATGAATAAATTTATGGAATTTTTTTTCGTCCAAAATGCGCTGATTTTTTTAGGGTTGTCTGCTTTTATACAGGTTTTCAATTTATTGTGAATTTGGTGGTGCTGAAGTGGGAGGGTTGGCCTATACACGAGTATATATGGTATATGAAGGTCTCTGTGCAAATTAGTGATTCCACAATATTAGATGCTGCATTGTACGATAAAGGGTACATTAGTTTTTTTTTTATGCATACCAAGGATCTTTTCACACACAGCTGGTTAAAGGCATGGTAACTATATGAAATCTCTTGCACAAAGTATAATTTCGAGCCCCCCCTGTTCAAACCCTACTGGCGGTCGGCTGAAGTTGGTTTTCTGTAGTTCCCAACTTCAAGACAAGAATGCTGTGCCTGTTTCTCGCCACAGAGAGTAACAGGCCTATGACTGTACAAATATTCAATCATCACACTTCACTCACAATTTGAAATATAGATGGTAACACTTGAAAGATCAGACACAACACTAGATACATACTCAGGCTGTTAGGTACACAAACTGTGCCATGAAGATGGGCTGAACGAGATCTCAGCAGCAGGGTAAGCGGTGGCAGAGTCCGGGTGTTCATTGTACAAAGTGTAAGCTAATAAAAAAAATCGAGATCAGTTCTTGACAAATTCAGCAAATATTTATGAAGGTGCCGGCCAAATTTTTTTTTGATCCAAGCATGGTTTTTATAAAATGTCCTAAATAATGATTTTTTTTCTCACCTTTATTGTGGCTCCTTCCAATGTTGAATGAGACGATTATAACATTAGAGAGAATGTTGTGTGTGTGTGTGTTTCACGCATCCTCAGACTGCAATTTAGCAAGCTCATACAGAATTTTTGGAGGGACATTTTAGGCGCCAAAATTGATTTTCCGGACGGCCTGTTGTTTTGGATTTTTCAATTTCTTTTGGAGATAGATTTCAAGAGCTTCGTCAAATTAAACTGCTGTCCCCTTGCGATCTGGTAAATATGCTCACCATTATGCTGCAGAAAGTGCGATATTCAATGAGATATTTTAATTGTAAAAATGGAAAAAAGGATTAAATTACATGTTCAGAATCACTGATTGCTACTACTACTCTTGATTGCTAGGCTTGCACTAGTAGACAGAGAAATCTGGCTCTTTCCTGTGCTAGTTTTGTCTATAATCATACTATATCAACTCTTAGACTCAAAAATATGAGTTGTTATGTTACGCAAAGGTGTCAATGGAGAGGGAATGACACTATGCCAGGAATGGGTCCGTGTAAATATTGTCTGTAATAAAGTAGTTAAAAGTTACCTCTTAGCTCATTAATTAATCTTAAAATCGGCTTTCTCATCAAACACAATAAAGTTGGCGATGAGGATAGAACCTCTTTCATTTGGAAAGACACCAGCAGAATTATTGTTGGGAGAAAATCTCAGAACAGAGTTAGATCTTCTCATACCTACAACTCCAGAGACATACCAAAGCAACACAGCCAGTCTGACAAATTTTTCAAAGAAGGAGATAGAGTACAGTCAAGGAATTACACTCATTCAAGCCTATGGAAGTATGGAACTATTGTTCAACGATTGGTTCATCATCATTACCTAGTTGAACTTGACGACGGATACATTATCAAGAGACATTTTCAACAGTGTGAAGTCGACCGACAGTCTTCTCCAGCAACTATTCTACTCTCACCTATTTTCCTATGAGACACTTCCCTCAGAAGAAATCTGTCACTTTTAGTGATCATGTAAGTCAACGAGAGATTCCTGCAGTTTGCCAACACAAGACTTCATCTATGGTAGATGCCTCTACTGAAACAGAGCAAACTTCAAGCTCACTAATTAATCGAAATTGGCTTCCTCATCAAACATGATAAAGAATATGAAAGTTAATCATCATATGTGGTCAATGATGGCAACAGATAGATGGTTCTGCACCTTCTTCATGACTTTAGAGACTTGACGTGAACACTGCTTGATGTTCAAAAAGTAGGCAGATTTGTTCAAGCAATGAGTTCATCTGGTGCAGGTTGCTTATCTCTTGGCGTCATTTCATCCAGATTATGAACAAACCCATCAAACTCACTTGAGTACAAGCTTGCGCATAGGTAATGTTGACTCACTTTTTCGCGTTTGTTTTTTTTTACATGGCTCCTTGACATGCACGAAAAAAAAAAATATTTCTATAACAAAAAAATATATTTCTATAACAAAAAAATATATATTTCTGAAGAATGTTGGAGTTATTATTATTGGAGCTGATGATCAATAATGCTGGGGTGATAAAAAAGTTTTCATTAGTTTGAAGTATTCAGTGTTTTTCTTTATATGCAATGAAATATTAGACTTTGTTTCAAGCTACTGTTGTTATCATTTTAAGTTGATGAAAAAAGTCAATTGGTTTGTGTATTTATATATTTTTAGGATTGATGACCTTAAAAAGAGTCTGGTTTGCGGTTGTGATCTTCAAGCCATTAGAAAAATATGCAATTATGGTCCTTTTCCCGATGCCATGAGAGGAGAAATTTGGAAAGTAAACATTTATTTTATTTTTGTTTGTGTGGATATATATTTTTCCCTTCTGAAAGCCATGCTGTAATGTAGTGATGGGCAAACTATGGGCCGCGGGCCAGATGCTCTCTGCTAATTGTATTCTGGTAGAAAAGTATCAATACACACAACGCAATCAATATCTAGGTTGACCCTATTTCTTTTATAAAAATACAGGAAACAAAATCGGGATCCATACATGATATTACAAATTATTGACAAAAAAAATTTCAAGGGCAAGTAAAGTTTATTACAGCCATGAAAACTGTCAAAGGCAAGTGAAGTTGCCAACTATTGCTAAAATTGCTGAAAAATTGCCAATGGTGGTAGGTAGGGAGCTTTCATGAGATGCAATGGGTGAAAATTTATAATTCACCAAACAAAACGTATGACATTGACAAATATGTGAGATGGGTATGTTTATATGACATGATAATTATGACTAGGGCTCGGAATTTTATGACCTAAAAATGAAATGCCATTGCTGATAGGTTAAAAAATGCCTAAATTTCAAATTTTTTAAATGATCAGCAAGGACATTTCGTCATTGGGTCACAAAAATCTGAGTTCTCATTATGACTGTCATGAAAAAAAAATCATAATTTTTGATTTCAAAAGTTGAAGTAAACCTTGTTGAAAGTAAGAAAGAGAAAAATGGGAAATTTTATGAGAAATGGAAAATAAAAAAAATGCTGGAATGTCCAAAATTATGAAAAATGTCTCATAAAATACACAGGTCACTCTGTACATACACGTTTTTGGCCCACGAGCGACAGAAAAATTGTATATCTGGCCTGCTCACTAAAAGGTTTGTACATCACTGCTGTAATGCAACACAAATTATGTCTGCTCACATGTTTTTGTTTCTTCTTTATGGCCTACAAAGGTTTGCTTATCTGTAGATGAAAAGGAAAGTGAGTCAGCTTGGGATGAAATCTTTGATCTTCCAGAGCAATCCTTAATTAGAGAAGATTGTCAAAAGTTTGTTGGTAAGATTTTTATTTTCTTTTTATTAACAGATTTATCGGTTTGGTTTTACTTATTGAAAAATCACTCTCAAACAGGCTAGGTCATGGATAGATAAATGGGAATTACTGACAATAAAATAAAAATGTGTAAATATAAGTAATTTTGATAATGCTTACCATTTTATAAACAGACAATTTTGACTTTGGAGATGCTTCAATCATTGTTTGAATGAAATTTCACCTTGTCAATCACTAATGTCAAATTTTTATAATATTAAAATTTCAAATCCATCTAATGAGATGAAAATTTAAATTGTCTGTTTTCCTTAACTGAATTCAAAGCCGATTTAAATATGAATGCTATGCTTTGATGAATCCATAGTTTACAGGTTCTACCATGTTGGTATTTCATTCATTCCGAATAAAATACTTTATGACAGCTGTCAGAGCCGCAACTAGGGGGAGAGCAGGTGGGTCTTGTGTCCCTAGCGCTGGACCCGAGGGAGTGCAAATTTCATTCTGAAACTTCTCCTTCGGCTTCGGCATTACGGGGGGGGGGGGGGGCATCAAAATTTGTGCTTGCCCCGGTTGACCAAGCATCTAGTTGCAGCCCTGACAGCTGTACGCAGAGATGGGAAAGCTCAGGGAAACACTCAAGGACTAAGCATAGCGCACATATGTAGATGTACTTTAACAAAACGGATCAGTTTTTATCACTATTCTTTGTTTTTTCCCCCAGTTTCTGACAATTTTATATTTATTTCATAGACAGGCTTGGCAATGAGGAGGAAGACAAGCTTTCAGTTGTGTGTGATTTGGAGTCTGTGATAACTAAATTCTGTAAAAAGACTGAAAGAAATTATTCTAGTGGTACGAAGTGGTTAGATATTCTTGCACCTCTTGTAGCCTTACATCTTCCAAAAGCAGAGCTGTACAGTTATTTTTGTGCCATACAAAAACATTATATTCCCAAGTGAGTATACATTATACTCATATGTTTGAGCTGTAAGTTAAAATCTGTACCTGAATAGATTTCATCTGCAATTGTGAAGTTTGAAATTATCAAGGGGAAGATCTTCCCTGTTGAATAAATCTTTGGCTGTTATGTTTCCTTTAATCGAAAACTGCATATCTTTTCCTCTTTTAGAAAAACTGTTGTTAGCAAATTCAGGAAAAGGAAAATAATTTACCTAACACTATTATGAAATCTGGTGTAATTAAAAAAGGAATCACATAATTTGTAATTCTAGAAACAACCTTCTTTTTGTTAGTTTATATATAGTGCATTCAATTTGCAATTGTTCCCATCTAAACAACTTCATGAACTTTAAGTATTAATGTGCATATGTGTAGAAATGTACATATATGCACATTTCTACACTAATGTAGATTGAAATTTCTACACACATATACAAACATTTATATATACATGTACAAGATGTACTGAAAAACTGATTGCATATATATTTATGTAGACATAATGATTTTAGAAAAATTTCATCTCTGCCGCTCTATCCAGACTCGAACCCAGTATATATATATTTCTTCTTTGCAGCATTCCAAAGGAGAAATATTCTATCTGTCATTATAGCTTAGCTTAGTAGAGCACTTGATCACGGCATTTAAGGGACCTGGGTTGAAGTCCCGATAACAGCAGAGATGAAATTTTTACAAAATTGGTAAGTATTTCTATATAAATAACCAGTTTTTCAGTATATCTTTTATTAAGAAGGGAGAGTACATCTTTATCTATCTATATATATGTGTATGTGTGTTCTGCAATTTGGCTTTAAATATATTAAGATGAAACCATGCTTCATCTGGGAAAAAACTTGGTCTATTATGAACTCTATGTGTACAAGGTGTAATGTATGTTTGTTTGTGGCACCATTTTAAAATAAATGCTGTATTTTTTCATTTTTTTAAATTTAATAATTTTTCTTAATTGATATGATTTGGATGCAAAATCAAAATTTTCAATAAAAATCAAGAATTAACAGTTATTTTTTTGTTTTTTGTGATTTGAATTATTTGTGTATGAAAAATTAAATTTCTTAATCCTGTAAATTTTAATGTTTTGTAAATGTCAATGTTTCCAATCACCTGATCCATAGTTCATTTGATTCTAATCAGAAAAAAAAATTTTTTTTAGGACTTATATAATATTGATGCATTTTCTCATTATATATATATATATATATATATATGTTACCGCTAAAGCTTGAAAGCCATTAATGTGCATATTATCTAGCTAATCTGCAGATTAACTGATTTGCTCCTAACCGTTAATGTGCACATTACCTAGATTATCTGTAGAGTAACTGATTTCTGCACTTTAGCAGTAACATATACATCAAAGTTTGTATAATTAATGAAATTATATTCCCTTTATTGTACCTGCAATTGTAAGATTGATTCATGCTAATGATGATGCTTATCTATCACAATTCTGCTTGCCTAGGAAAACATTTATTTATTTCTCCTTCTCTTGAGAAATCTTTCATATCTTGATATTAATTATATATACATTGATTTTCTTTACAGAAATTGTGAGAAGAATGGAAGCCCTTTCCATTTATTTCGGTTGCTTCTTCTGTATCATGAACCTGAACTCTGTTCATTGTTGGACACAAAAAAAATACCACCAGATTTGTATGCCAGAGATTGGGTAATTTAAAAAAAAGAAAATCATTTGTGGAAATGTTTTGTAGGTTATTTATACAAGTCATCATAATATATAATTGCTGAATACTTTTTTTTGCCTTCTCTGCAGTTTGCAAGTCTTTTTTCATCAACCTGCAGTCTAAGGGTGGTGCAGCTAATGTGGGACATCTATTTTCAATATGCTGATCCTTTCTTCCTATTCTTCCTTGCCTTGGTTATTCTCGCCAATGCCAAGTATGTTGCCTTATTTTTTTAATGTTATAAAGAAACATGTCCCACATAAACAGCGTGATTTTTTTAAAAATTATTTTGTTGATGGTTTAAAAAGTTCTCAATTTTTTTATAATTTTGAGTTTTTATTTGCAGAGATCATTTATTGGAGATGAAAGGAGACAGTAGTGAAGCTATTATTGGTAAGAATTCATCTGTTTTATTGCATTAAAGCTGTAATACTAGAACAGTAAAATGTTTGTTCTAAGACTGAGAAATGATAGTTTTATTCAAAACACATCACTCAATAAGTCTCTGGTCCGATACATATATGGCAACACTGTTGACAGACCCATATGATTTCTGGATAGTACCAACCTTCAAACGATACATGTTAAAATTTCATTCTGGCAATTAGTTTACAGGTTACAGTGGTTTTAGTGACCCCAGTTTTGTAATTTTCAAAACAATGGATAAAAAAGAATTTTGTGTGTTATAAACCTTGTTTTTTGATGGGGAAAAATACTGTTGAAACCAAACAATGTCTTGATAAGTGTTATGGAGACTGCACCAGGGAAATCAACTATTATTGACTGATATGCTGAATTTAAACACGGTCGTACAAACACAGATGATGCTGAACGCTCTGGTTGCCCAAAATCAGGTTGCCCAAAAAGACCATAGCGTGGAGTTAGGTGAGATAGCTGACACCTTAAAGATATCAGAAGGTAGTGTGTTTACAATTTGACACAAAAATTTGAGCGTGCGCAAGTTGCTTTCGAAGTGGGTGCCACGTTTGCTCACACTGGACCAAAAACAACAATGTGTCAGCGATTCAGAGCGTTGTTTGGAGCAGTCAGATAAAAAGGATTTCTGGCATCGGTATGTGATAATGGATGAAACATGGATCCATTACTACACACCTGAAGCAAAAAGATAGTCAGCTGAGTGGACAGCAGCCAGTGAAAGTCGTCCAAAGCAACCAAATATTCAAAAGTCAGTTGGCAAGGTTTCGGCATCCGTATTTTGGGACACGCATGGTATTTTGTTCATCGACTATCTTGAGAAAGGTCAAACTATCAATAGCGAATATTACATGGCATTATTGTATCGATTGAGTGTAGAAATCAAGAAAAAACGGCCTCACATGCAAAAGAAAAAAGTGCTGTTCCCCCAAAACAATGTCCCATGTCACAAGTTGATGAAAACAATGGTTAAATTGAATGAATTACGCTTCGAATTGCTTCCTCACCCACTGTACTCTCCAGATCTGGCCCCCAGCAACTACTGGCTTTTTGCAGACATCAGAAAGATGCTCCACGGAAAGAAATTTGGCTCAAATGAAGTGATTGTCGAAAATGAGGTCTATTTTGAGAGGAAAGACAAATTGTTCTACAAAAAAGGCATCTAAAAGTTGGAGGAGCGTTGGAATGAATGTATCACCCTTGAATGTATGTTGTCTAAAAAAAATTGTTTTTCTTAGACCGGAGACTTATTGAGTGATGTGTTATTTTTTTAGTGGAAATTTTCACTGTAATACAGTGTAGCCTCCCTTATCTAAACAAAAGGGCTGAACCAATTTTTGAAAAATTATGAATGTCAATCGATACTTTCAAAGGGCTTGGGGAAAAAAAGATTCTTTAACCCTTGAACTACTCATATCAAGAAAAGAAGGCTGAATTTAGTAGGCTGCTAGAACACTTATTAATTATAATACAAGTAAAAACTAACAAATTTTTCTCTTGAATGTAATGAAAATGCATATCTCTAACTATTTGCACATTGCACAGTTTAATGGTTAAAGCTGATAAATACCAGGGTTGAATGACTGCACCAAACTGGTGACAGTAGAGGGCAAAACTTGAGAATTTTTTCATAGAATTGCAATCTTGTAATGTGGCTTTCCTTGATAATTTTTTTTTTTAATTTTCAAAACAGTTCCACTACATCCAATTTTGTAGTGAAATTGTTCTTTAAAGCCAGAAATTGTTATTTTAATCCTTCAGTAGATGAGAAAGTGGATGAAATCACATGAATCGTGAAGACCTACAAAATGCCAAATACACCAAAAAAATATGAAATTCCCTTCGAAAGATAGAGAATTTTGTATTTTTCTGGTGTACTTGTTTTGCGATTATATTAGGCAAAGTCTTATTTACTCTTCCAAATTTCAGGTCTTTCTTCAATCTTTTACACACGGAAACATTGTTTTTAAAGTACTGCTCTTTTTAAACTTCTACAAAAGTATTTATTCACAGTTTTGCATGGTGCTATTTGCAGCACTTACTGTATGTAGTGATAGAGAAGTTCAAATGATATTTTCTCCATGTAAAAAAAAAATTGTTGTGTTCCTTGTCTAGTAACACATTTGATTGCTATATCAGCCCCTCATGCTAGGATAATAAATGTGCAAATTTTCACTTTTTTTTATCAGCTGGTTTGAACACATTATTTTATTGATCTAAGTTTTGCCTGCAACACAAATGTGTATCCCTATTGAAATGCATGTTACAAAACATTTTAGTGAAAATAACTTCCATAGAGTAGCATAGGTAGAGTAAACATTCAAACGTCATTCCCTTTTTTTTCCCAAGGACACTGCACATTCATATTTCTTGCATGAGGGGGACAATAACCCTTATAAATCCTAGAGATTTCTTCTGAATGACAGTTTTTAGAATTTCAGGACTGTAACAAACAAACTAATGATGATCACAGTTTCACTTCAAATGGTCATTTTAATATTTCCATGTGTTGTCATATAATCAACAGATGCCATATCATCCATTTTCTGTGATCTTGAAGCTGATGATGTTAAAGACTTGTGTTCACTTGCAGAGTTTTTTGTATCATTCACTCCACGTTCATTTGCAAAAGTACTGTGAAATTTTTATCTATCTTATTATTTTCAATGTCAAATACGAAAAATATGTGTATTTACTGTATTTCTTGGTATGATATAATACCAAAGCGAAAGCATCTTTCTTCAATGGACAACCATAATTTTTTTATGGGCAGTATATTTATATTTTATCATAATTATTGGTTTTTTATTGCTCTTATTGGGTTGCTGTATTTTTGATATAGTTTAGATATGTATTCAGCATCCGTATTTTTTATGGGCATCTTTTTTTCAGCCACTTCATTGGTCAGTTTGTCTGTTGTGGCCTTTGTATAATCTCTGAAAATGCTGAAAAACATGCAAAATACAGTATATGTATTTTGTATTGGGTTGACCATAATTATTAAAACGATAAGAAATGCTTGACTTTTATTATAGTTATATCAAATTCTCATTTAAAACGTGTTTAATACAGTGATAAATGATTGTTTTATTTTCATTCGCTTAATTATTCAGTACCTTATATAAAGTGGTATCAGTCTTTTGAATGAATTCTGTGAACCTTATCGAACATTGCTTTTCCCTGTCATGCTTTTGTCGAATTTTTTGGATAATTTGAAATTCGGAGAAAAAATCATGATTTTTGTATGATCAAATGTAATTTGGAAAAATTCTACCAGAAGCCGGACTTTGCTTTTCTCCATCAACTTGTTAAACTAAAAATTTTCAAACACTAATAAAAGTTTAGAAATTCTGTTTTTCACAACTTTTTTATTTTATTTTTTTGATAATTTAATGTCCATTTTAACATTGTTCAGCTGGGGTGGATCGAGACTGTGTACCCCTTAAAACTGATTATGCTTTTCAACCTATAGATCAAGGTGAAACATTCAAAATCTGAATCTTTTTGTCGTCATTAAGAGTGTGGAAAGTAATATAATGATCAGATTGTAATATATATATATATATATATGCATTAAAGTAAAAGTATATTTCCTTGATAGCATAAGAATAATAAGCAAAATTTGAGAAACAGTTTCATAAAGGATGATCATAAACTGTTTCTGTAAATCAGGCTTTGAACATGGTCACGATATTTTCCACGGATTCTAATTCTAAAACAGTGGAATAATGCAGCAGCTAAGATCAGTTATTATAATTATAAGTTATTAAAATTTGGGAAACAGTTTCATAATTAATGATAAAATTTAATAATTGATAATTATTATCCTATGTGGATGATTAAGTTACAATTTGTAGTCATTTTACAGATCCAGGATAGATTAATTGGATAATTTGAATTTCTGACTATTCAAACTTTTTTCCAGTGATTTTGGACTTCAAATTAACCAAGTTCGACTGTATATGCTTTTGAAAAACCTTACTTATAAGCATGATTATGCAAAGTAATAAGCCTCTTAATGTCTCATTAATTTTGCTCTAGTAATTTTTCAATAATATTGTTTATTTCTTTCTGTTAGTGAGTTATTGGTTTATGCAGTGCTGAGTTTTTAAATATCTTTATGTGATAAACAGTGATTTGTTTTATTTATTCTATCTCTGATAGGAATATTATTCTCTAATATTTGGTGATGCATCCCTATCAGAATCAAATGCCCTTTCACAAGCTCTTTGCTTGCCAGTTTCTGTGAAAGACTTGCTTGTGCGTGGTAAATCTAGGGTAAGTTTACAAATGTAAAATTTTAAAGAAATAGTTTATTAGAACATAAGTTGCATTTTCTTATAAAATTTGAAAGTAAAATGTATCAGGTATAGCTTATTAAAGTACTAAAAATCTTTTTGCTACTTATTGCAACCAGAAATATCCTTAAAATGTGTGGGTTTATAAGTAGTCATTCCACAAATCTGAAACTGGATGTTCAAGATTGCAGCATTGAATTGTAGTGAAATGTATATATATGTGCTGCAGATATAGACAGGCTGTGTATATGTAGTTTTTGTATATGTAGATGTGTTATAATATATCTACATATATTGTTTGTATATTGCCATAAATATATATATATTTTTTGTAAATTATACTTTATAAATATTTTTATGTTTTTACCCTAACACATGTTTTGTTATATTCTAATATTTCTGTTTTGTATTTTCATTATTATCTTTGGATGTAATAGCATTGTTTTGCCACCTTGAATATGGTTTTCAAGCTAAATCAATAAAATTTTAAATTTGATTTATAAGTCATTGACCAGTTTTTCGGCACCAGTAGCTTAAATTGCATGTTAGCATTTGCTGGTTTGCCTTGATGTATACCATCACTCCTCTCATTTTGGTGGCAGAGTTCTGGGGCACAATGTTTATACATAGAGCAGACAATAGTATATGGAAATATATGCATATGTGCATCTCAGATTTTTTTCTTATTCAAAAGTCATAATTTATCATTTCTCTGGTTTTTTTAAATGAAGGACAGGCATTTTTTGTTTGGTTATGAACACCAGTGTTTTGCTGTTTAGTTATGAAAACTATTCTTTTATGACTTAAGGAGTTTTTGCTATACTTTTATTGCAGCCTGATTACAGAGTGAAATTTTTTGTGGTTGATTGTCGACCAGCTGAGCAATATAACAGTGGCCATCTTTCAACAGCTTTTCACCTGGAAGCAAGCTTAGTAAGTATAATATAGAATTAGCTATAAAAAACCCAAAGAAAAATTGTAATGTTCTAACAATCAGTTTCAATTTCTAATATTAATTTTCAGTTTGTTAGCTTGTTAAAAATCGGAACAAATTTGTTGATGAAGACTTCAAATATGCATATAAACTGAAGAGCCAAAAAAACTGGTACAGGCATGCGTATGCAAATAAAGAGATATGGAACCAATCAGAGTACGGCGCTGCGGTCGGCAACGCCTATATAACACAACAAGTGTCTGGCATAGTTGTTAGATCGGTTACTGCTGCTGCAATGGCAGGTTATCAAGATTTAAGTGAATTTGAACGTGGTGTTATAGTCGGCGCACGAGAGATGGGACATAGCATCTCCGAGGTAGCGATGAAATTTGGATTTTCACGTACGACCATTTCACGAGTGTACCGTGAATATCGGGAATCCGGTAAAAAATTTAATCTACGACATCGCTTTGGCCGGAAAAAGATCATGCAAGAACGGAACTGACGAGAATCATTAAACGTGACAGACGTGCAACCCTTCCGCAAATTGCTGCAGATTTCAATGCTGGGCCATCAACAAGTGTCAGCGTGCGAACCATTCAACGAAGCATCATCGATATGGGCTTTCGGAGCTGAAGGCTCACTCGTGTATCCTTGATGACTGCACGACACAAACCTTTACGCCTCGCCTGGGCCCGACAACACCGACATTGGACTGTTGAGGACTGGAAACACGTTGCCTGGTCTGACGAGTCTCGGTTCCAATTGCTTCGAGCTGATGGACGTGTACGGGTATCATAGCTGCCAAGTCTCCCGAATTTTTCGGGAATCTCCCGAATTTTAGCTTCATCGCTCGACCTCCCGAAAAGTTCTTAAATCTCCCGAATTTTTACAAAAATCACAAAAATCCCTAATTGTCCCTAAAAATTTCCTACTTCATTAAAAAAAATCCCCACTTATGAAAATAATCCCTAAGGAATTTCTTGTGGGGCATGAAGCAGGGCCGTCTCTGCATGAAGCCTCTTTTTTTTCCCTTTCGAAATGATGTCACACGTCGTAAATGGGGAAATACCCTTTTTAAGGAAGTTTTACAAACCCTCTGATGGTAACAAGAAAGTTGTTTGTCTTATCGTGCAGGGGAATGGCTTAGCAGCCAATAGTCCTGGATAATAATTGAAGATTATAGTGACGCTCATATGGTCAAAATTTCTTTTGTTGAAGTTACGTACGTGCGATGTAACAAAGCATGAATACTGATAAGCAAAAATATATTTAATCAATTTTAAAGATACTTATTCCGATGAATTTCCTTTCATCAAACGTTCCAGAAGAGGGCCGACTTTTCCTTTTTGTACAAGTTGTGTTACGGACATAAACATCGGTCATGGAAAGATTGCCATCATCAGTCGTGAAGTGAAAAAAAAACATCAAGCAAGTGTCACAAAAAGTCGGTGTTCTTCAAAAATTGACGGTGTTTTCCTTCATCTTCCGATGATTTTGGGGTCATTCGCGTAGAATGTTTGTTCACAGCGTTTCTGATTGAACACAATATTTATTTTTACATCATTGAAGTTTTGGCCTCCGATTTCACTTGTTTTTTGCGTAGGAATTTTATTCCCAAGGGTTTAACTTCCACGTGTGTAAAATCCCTATTTTAATTTGACTTCAGTTTTTGAGTAGGGATTTTATTCCCTACGCTTTAACTTTTATGTTTGGAAAATCCCTATTTTATTTGGAAAAATCCCTATTGTATTTATTAGGGAGTGGTTTTAGCATAAAATACGGGTTTGCGCGAAAATCTCCCGAATTTTCATTTTCAAAAGTTGGCAGCTATGGGGTATGGAGACAACCTCATGAATCCATGGACCCTACATGTCAACAGGGGACTGTTCAAGCTGGTGGAGGCTCTGTGATGGTATGGGGCGTGTGCAGTTGGCGTGATATGGGACCCCTGATACGTCTAGATACGACTCTGACAGGTGACAGGTACGTAAGCATCCTGTCTGATCACCTGTACCCATTCATGTCCATTGTGCATTCCGACGGACTTGGACAATTTCAACAGGACAATGCGACACCCCACACGTCCAGAATTGCTACAAAGTGGCTCCAGGAACACTCTTCTGACTTTAGACACTTCCGCTGGCCACCTAAATCCCCAGACATGAACATTATTGAACATATCTGGGATGCCTTGCAACGTGCTGTTCAGAAGAGATCTCCACCCCTTCTTACTCCTACGGATTTATGGACAGCCCTGCAGGATTCATGGTGTCAATTACCTCCAGCACTACTTCAGACAGTAGTCGAGTCCATGCCCCGTCGTGTTGCGTCACTTCTGCATGCTCGCGAGGGCCCTACACGATATTAGGCAGGTGTACAAGTTTTTTTGGCTCTTCAGTGTATTAAATATTGAATGCATATATTAAAGTTTAGGTATCAAGCAATTATCTGAATCACCAGTAGAGCCATTTAAAATATCAATGAAACATCACTCAAAGAAACTGTACTGAAAGAAGTTGAAACATTAAAACTTAGATTTCATCATTGGACTGTAGGAGATTCAGCCATTTGTTTATTTTTCTATAACTAATGCAGAGACAACACAAAAATCCTTGAGACAAAACTTTCTGTACAGAGTTATAAACTTTTCTCAATTAAATAAAAAATACTTAACGAAAAATAAAAATAGAAGTATAGATAGATATAACTGAGTTTATCAAATGTCAAAACCTAATAAAACTTTATATAAAAAGAGCTTTCCCTACATTGCTCCTTAGATATAAAAAATTTTCACACTAAAAATCAACTTAACAACAATAAAAATATAAATCGTATAATATTTGACTTCATTAGAAGCGTAGGTCAAGAAACCAATTCGATGAATGTATGTAAGAGTATGTAAAAACAATATTGAACAGAGTACAAGTAAAAAGTACAATAATAGAAATAGAAATGATGTATGGTAATTATATATGTTGAGCTTCACAATAAGCAACTTCATTCTGAATATTATTCAAAAATATACGCAAACAAAAGTACATTCGAACACATATCTAATAAATATTAATACTTGTTGCAAAGAAATGTTTCATATCTAATTCCTGTATTTGTTTATAAAGGCTTTATATATATAATACTTTCTTTATTAATGTCTTTTCTCTATCCATTGAGAAATAAGCTTTTTCTACTTAACTGCCCCATTAAAGTAAATGAAATGACCCTTTTGTCACAGAATGAATCAAATGAACAATTTACAATTTTTTATTACCAAATCTTTAAGTAGACATTTTGTATTTCTTTCAAGCATTGATAAAATGTGTTGCATAACTTTTTTTTATTCATTCACCCAGATGCTTCAAGAACCTGATGCATTTGGAACTGCTGTAGAAGCATTGCAAGCTGCTAAGGATCAGTCCATAGCAGCAAACTCAGTAGCAGCTGGTGACCAGATATGCTTCATGGGCAGTGGAAGAGAGGAAGAGGATCAATATGTTCATATGGTCATTGCCAGTCTTTTACAGAAGCATCAGAAATATGTCAGTCTTGCTCTTGGTGGTTATGCAGGTTGGTAGTGTTTATTTTTCATTTTTTATAGTGATATTTTTTATTTTTTATAGCTTTTGAAAATTTTGTTTTATGTATTTTTTTACATCAAACTCAATAAATTTATTTTTATTGTGTTTATTATTTTTCCCCATGAAATTTAAAATTCTCTTTGTATGCTGATAATTATTTTGATGGGAAATAAATGAGAGGTATTGATTTTTTTCACAATTTTTTAATATACTCTTCTTTAAAAATCTTACATGTTACACTTTTTGAGATCATTAATTTTTATGATTTCAGGTTTTGTTTGAACTCTAAAAAGCTCAATTATAATAGTTAACCTTTTAAAACAGCCAATGTTCCTGGATTTATTTATTAGAAAAAAAAAAATCTTTATTTTTATGAAAGCACTTGATTCTCACTTTTCCCCTGAAGGAGTGATATTCCAAACTTAATTTACAAAACAAAGATTTCATTCATTTCAGCGCTTATGACATACAATTTTTTTTAATCACCTATTTTTTAGGAAGAATATAATTTTTTTGTTTTTAATTACAATATTGTTTGTATGGACATAGAATGTTCAGAAAACATGCAGGAATTTTTTTTTTCATGCACTTTTTTGGTTGATATCTCTAAATTAAAGGATCAGAAGAGGAAATAAATGGGGAAAATTATGAAAACCAATCTCTGAATTCAGCCTGTAAAATATTAAGCCAGTTTTATATTTTAGTTATTCAAACTGATGTTTCATGATAACTCGTACTGTTATATATTAATGCATTTTTCTTGTAGCTCTGCATGACCTCATAAAAGACCGATTAGATTTCCACTTAACTGATCATTGTCCAAAAACTTGCTTGCTGTGTCAAGAGGAAACTCCATCGCTACCAAATGGCACTGAAGATAAAGGGCCTTCTATAATTGACAGAGTAGGCACTCATTTTTTAAAAATAATATTACATTTATAGTTTAAATTATTAAAGTTATCACTGTTTATATATAAAAAGAAGTGAATGACTAACCTCTAGCAATGCTGGTCTGAGTTTTTAATTCCTTTCTGAAACAAGTAAAACAATGGGAGGAATGCCGTTTTTTATACCCTTGTAATTTTCACTCACCTAGGTATATGTATAATCTAGGTATACATTTGTGAGCTATGTAATTACTACCATTCTAAATTTATATGAAAAGTATTATTGACACAACCTCAGCTTCTTGGTACTTGAGAGGTCAGTGAACCAACCCTCCACTTCCAAAATAGTCTCAATAATGATTTTGGTTGTTTGTTCAAGCTATGCTTTGAAGTATTCCTTTTTTATGACATGAATGTCGCTCTCCACTTGTTAATACAAGATTTACAGAAGACTGGATGTTGTGAAGATATTTGTTATTTGAGATGTTAATTTTTTAAGGAAGGAAAAAACTCATCTCTGCCTCTACCGGGAGTCGAACCCGGGTCCCTCGATTGCCGGACGAGTGCTCTGACCACTAAGCTACAGAGGAGATAGAGATTTTCCTTCGCTAGAGCGTATATATGCCGAACGGAACCGTGCAATGGACGGTGAAACCGATCAGCTAATAGCTCATGGACGACGAGCCACCAGAGGGCTATATATATGACATGAATGTCGCTCTCCACTTGTTAATACAAGATTTACAGAAGACTGGATGTTGTGAAGATATTTGTTATTTGAGATGTTAATTTTTTAAGGAAGGAAAAAACTCATCTCTGCCTCCACCGGGAGTCGAACCCGGGTCCCTCGATTGCCGGACGAGTGCTCTGACCACTAAGCTACAGAGGAGATAGAGATTTTCCTTCGCTAGAGCGTGGTCAGAGCACTCGTCCGGCAATCGAGGGATCCGGGTTCGACTCCCGGTAGAGGCAGAGATGAGTTTTTTCCTTCCTTAAAATATTAACATCTCAAATAGCAAATATCTTCACAACATCCAGTCTTCTGTAAATCTTGTATTAACAAGTGGAGAGCGACATTCATGTCATATATATAGCCCTCTGGTGGCTCGTCGTCCATGAGCTATTAGCTGATCGGTTTCACCGTCCATTGCACGGTTCCGTTCGGCATATATACGCTCTAGCGAAGGAAAATCTCTATCTCCTCTGTAGCTTAGTGGTCAGAGCACTCGTCCGGCAATCGAGGGACCCGGGTTCGACTCCCGGTAGAGGCAGAGATGAGTTTTTTCCTTCCTTAAAAAATTAACATCTCAAATAACAAATATCTTCACAACATCCAGTCTTCTGTAAATCTTGTATTCCTTTTTTTTTGTGTATCTGAATTCATAAAACAGCAAACAGTTATAGCACATCACAACCTAAAACTGTTTCAGCCATTAAAATAAAAAGAAATTCTGCAACTTTTGAGTGACACTACTTTTCATATAAAGTTGTACTGTAGTATTTCCTTCCTTAGTTGTATGTAACGTAAGAAACAGATGTGAAAAAGTTAATTTATGTAGCCTAAGTCCTGTACAATGAGTACAGCTTAAAATTAGAATCCTCACTATAAAGCAGTGGTTATCAACCTACCACTAACAGAAAATAAATGTGAAAAAAATGAAACCGCAAATCATTTGTAACTGATTTGGCTAATGTCAGGGCCGGTATCTAGCTCCAGCCCGGCGGTTGAGAATCACTTGCTATAAAGGGTGATTTAAAATCAACCATCAGCCAGCTAATGTTGAAAATATGTATTGCTTATGACATAGGGTTAACTTAAACTTTTTGTTGTAGTTTCAACCAATACTTTTGTCAAATGAATTTACAGCATTTTAATGTTTTTGTATTGATTAAAAGTTGTAAAAAAAATTACAGTAAATGAAAAGAATTGCTATTCAGCATGAATATTTTAATGTTTTCTTTTACCTAGTATTCATTTCATGTTTATACTGTACTTTTCGATTCAGTTCAAATTTTTTCCTTATTTTTTGTATTTTTGAATGAACAGGTGAATAAGTTCAGTGCTTCTGTCAGCTTAAAAAAACTTTTTTTGTATGGGAACACCTTTAAACCTTTTATATAGAAAGATTAGACTTAGACCTCATTTATGATAAATACAATATATTTATATAATATTTTTTTTATATGAGGGTGTAAAGTAGAGCTACATGTGCCAGAAATGATTAGGACCTGGCTGGCCACATTGCAAAGCGCCTAGACTTTGGGCATTGACCATAACATGTAGGCCTATATGTCATGGTATATCAAATTTATTGCAAAAAATATTTATATTTACAGTATTTTAATTTTCAGTTTGCAACTGCTGTGATAAACCGGGGCGCTACTGTTAGGGAAAGATTTCGAGAATATATTGCCAGTCCACAATCTTCAGAAGAAAGGTGAGTCTTTATGTTAAATAAGTATAGTGGCAAAATAATGTTTGAATTTGTATCATAAGTTGTATTGCCATGCCCAGTACTGGGAAACCTCTTTCACCATCACTTTTTATACTGTCACTTTTCTTACTTTTTAGCTTTTGATAGTTCTGACTGAAGAAAATGACAATGTCAGCAATCTGATATGCCTTGTCTGGTTTTGTTCAAAGTCTTCCTACTGCAAGGCTTTGTAGTGGTCTTCTCTCTAAAAATGATAAGAGTTCTCTATTGTTTTTTGTTTTTCTGATAAGCAGTTCCTGATATGGAAGGGTTTGTAGTATGGGGGTTTTTTTTTGTCTCACTTATTTTTTAGCTACTTGCGCAGATCTTCAAAATGTCAATTACAAAATCTGGTGAAAAGTTTGATTTTTCTGGGATAGTTGAATCAGCATTTGCACAGACTAGGCAATTATTCTAAAAAAAACATTAAATGGTGATATAGCATCTTGAGAACAGGTGGTGAATTGTGATAAAGAGCAAAAGAAATGGCAGCATGTTGCAAATTATAGCAAAATCGACAGAACTCAGTTTGGTTGACTGAAACACTGTAGGTCTGAAAATATACTATGACCAGACCCATTGTGAAAGGGAGGATCTTAAAATCACTGTTAAATTTTTTCATTCCCAAAATACTAATATTTCTTCATTGATTTTTACTTTTTTCCATCCATCAATTAGTCTCTTCTCTTTCACTGTCACTTTCCTTATATCTCCTTGTTGGGTACACAAGGGTGATAACTTGAAGAGATTCTGCTTTACTCATTTGACTAGAAAAACTATTATTAAAAGATTTCTTTATTAAATTTCTTTATTGGCTGTTTGAAATTAAAATGAAACATGCCAGTAGTTTATTTATTGTTTTTTTTTTACTTTTTTTTTCTTTGTTGTATTTACAACTTTGATTATTAGTTTTATAGCTGTCAGGGCAGCAGATACATGTGAATAAAATGAATAATGAATAAAAAAGTTTTCCTTTGTGAGATGAAGAAATAAAAATTAATTCAATCACCTCTTTGCAACATCTAATTCTGTTCGTCTTTTTTTTATATTATCTATGAAGTGTTATTATTTTTCTAAAATACAATTTTTCCACTCAATGAAAATTGCTATGACTTGATATAATTCAGAGCTTTAAAATTGGACTTTATATAATGCACCTAACATGAATCTTTTGTAACTATTGAATTTTGCAATCTTAAATTTATGTTCAAGTTATCACATAAAAATTGAGTTGATATTCTTACACATTCTTAATTTGTTTGCATACATTGAATGCATTTTCTGTCATTTTTCCCCTCAATATTTATGAGTCACATAATTTACATTATTGTTTTCAGGCATGTTAGTCCTCAGGATCGCCTTGGTAAAAGGTATAGAGGCATGGCTCCTGTATTCAGCATTGATGATGAACATGAAGGTAATTGGAATCAGTTTTTTTAAAATCAATTTTCACAAAATTACAATGTAAAAACAAATGTTGTTTCAAAATATTATGGACTGTTCAATTCCATTATTGTCAGCAAAAACATTGTGTGAAAGTTTGCATTATGCAAAAGCTGACGGTATAATATACACATCTACTCTGCCATAACAATTTAAAGAACATGGTTTTTTTTAAATATAAATTAACTTTTTATATTGATTTATTTCCACCATTGAAAACAATTCCCTTTTTTTTTTCAAATATTTCAGATGAAAAAACGTCCGGAACTGATGAAGAAAGCTATGAAGAAGTCAGTATCCAAACATGGGTAAATAAACCCGATGTGATTGGCTCTTTCGAATGCTGTGAAACAAAGAATGGTGTTAAATACCCTAGGTGAGTGGTTTTTTATTTTCTTAAATTGGTAATAATTGAGTTGGATTAGATAAATTTTTGTACTGTTAATTGTTAGAGATTTAGAAATTCATTTTTTTTTTTTTTGAGTTTTTCATCTTTTGTTTTGCTATCCCTGAATCGAAAGCCTTTTTTTTTGTAATTGAAAAATTGCATGTGTGTACTCTTTATTTTTTTTTAAATTGGAAGAAGCAACTCAAAAACTTTACATGCAGACAAGGCTGGATTTCAAGAACCTCCGATTTACAATTAACATGTTTTACAAATTAATATCTCTCTGTCCCAAACAATGTGCCATTTTTTCTTCATTCCAATGTCTTTCCCATTCACATATTCAAGTTAACCACTGTCTTGGTTTCATGCACTTCACTAATCTGCATTATAACTAGCTCAGCAAAAATAACCAAACTCTCTTTAAAATTCCACATCTTTTTTTTTTCGATTTTGTGCAGATGATATTGTTTTCCCCAAACTCAGAGAACAATAAACTAAAGAAGAGAGGATACTCTCTCTAAATAACATCATGCAAGTCAAAAACTCATCATAATAAATTTATCCATCAATTGTGCAAGAAACAATTTTGTCAATAGAATGCGTTTTTCATTTAGTTGATGCTGAATGACCCTTTGCACATCAAGTGAATTGAGGAACCTGCACCATTTATGATATCGAGTCACCACCAGGCATTTCCTCGGGGGGGGGGGCTCATTATTAAAAACCACCTACAAGAAAAGTGTAATCTGTAAAGTTAATTCAGGTTCAATGACCGTTCATGTCACATAAACACCAATTTTTGTTGTTCACATTTCGTGTTTGTAGTTCATTTCTCATTTTATGCTTATTGATTTATTTCATGAGTGCTTAATTAAATCAGAGATGGGGTAGAAATATATGCATTCTTAATGATCAACAAGATTTGCTTTAATTAATTGCAGTCAGTTGATTTAAATTTAAAAAATCTGATTTTCAAATAAAAAAATCCAATTTTATTTTTAATCATGATTTTTTTTATGTCCTGAAACTGCATGTATGTGTTGTCAAAGATGGGCCACAGTACTAGAATTATTTGATCTTTCCATGCATATTGGTAAATGTGATAAATTGGTTATTATGCATAATAACTGTATTTTTATCATTTACGTATAATGACCAAATCTACCACATTTACCACATATAACATGTACACATAAAAAACTGTTTTCTTAGCTTCATTCAATATTAAACATTGCAAGTACTGTGCACACTTGTGTATAAGTAGATTTTTTCCGAAATTGAATGGGGTGGTTTGTGGCTTTTCGTGGGTAAATTTTGCATAGAAAACACGACCGATTGTGGGGTTTTGGGATCTTCACACAGGAGTGGGAGGGGGGGTGCTTATACACAAGTGTATAGGGGTCATTCAAGTATTACGTCAGCATCGAGGGGGAGGGGGAGGGTTTGAAGGTTGCTTACGTTATCAACCACCCCTTTTTGAAGATATGAAATATTCTAAGCTGCTGATGAAATTTTTCTGACGGGGGAGGGGGGGGTCAAAAATGGCTGAAAATCTGCTTACATAATACTTGAATGGCCCCATATGATAAGTAAGGATTAAAGTTTAGAGCCTTGTTATCTAAATTGTAATTGCTGTTATTCATACTTGTTTATGTTCAACTCCTTAGAAAAATATCTCACAACTATATTTTTTTCAGTCACTTGATAGTTACGAGCACCCTCATGTACATACTTAGATCAAATCCACTCAAGAAAGGTTATGCCTACATAGTTGCAAGAAGACCATTATCGAAAATAATAAAAATTACCACGAAAAAGAAATGTCCAGAGTGCATTACATTCAGCCATGGCACCACAGAGGACAATGTATCTACCATAAGTGCTGCAGACTGTTTGTTCATACCGAAAGCTGGAGATGCTGCTCAAGTTATCAAATACAGAATATATGATTTATCTTCACCGGTGGAAAAGAATGACAGTTGAGAAACAAAAAATTTCTCTTTCAAGAGAAGTCATTTTTATATATATACACATACATATTTTAAAAAGAAATTATCATCCTCTCCTTTTTTTTTTAATGACTTAAGTCTTGTAAATATGTAACACTTTTTATGATATTTCTTGTTTCTACGAGTATTATATGTGATTGATGCATATTATTAGATTTTTTGTGCAAAGTGCACTAATGAAAATGTGATTCACCCTCCCCCTCTATATTTTGGGCTCCATGTGAAAATGTTGTTTACTGTTATTTCCTGTGTATAATCTTATGGATTATAAAGTTTAAAAAAACCATGAGAATTTCTTAGTGAAGGTGGTACACAGCTGCATATTATCTGCCGCTTTTTTTTTTAACCTGAGAGGTTGGAATGGTAATTTTTTTCAGAAGATAATAGTGTTCACACAGATGCAAGCCGAACAAACAATATTGTTTCTAAAAATCTTGACCAACACCTTCCATTCCTAATAATTGGTGATAAAAGTAACAACAAAAAGTTTGCACAGTTGTCAGCGGTTTATACATGCTGCAGATTGTAGGATGAAATTTTTTTTCAAAGTTTCTACATGGTAGGCAAAAAGTCCGCAGAAAATTTAAAAATTCATAAAAACTCAAAAAAATAACCCAAGTAAAAAACGGTTTACAGGGTTAACTGTTAAACGGTTTACATCGCTAGGTCACTGGATTTTTTTAAAGACCCAAAAAAGAAACTTTAAAAACAGCCAAGAGGTGGTGCTGATGTATACACGTCAAAGGAAAGATACACAAATAACGAACAAAATGCCTCCAAATTGTTTATTACAGCAGTATGTATTCCACATGACCACCACCACCACTGGATAACACATTGCAGGCGAGTCACAAATCCAGCAACGGCAAAGTGCAGCAGGTCCAGATACACAGTTTACAATGGTGAACTGATTGTAGATTACGAACGCAAGTTCTTATAAGCGTCTCATTTGCATATTTTCACCGAAGTCGCTCATGCCAGCATCACCTATTGGCTGGTTTTTTTCCCCTGTCTTAAAAAATTCCTGTGACCTAGTGATGCTAACCCTAGAACCCCTTTTTTATTTCAATTATTTTTCTGGTTTTTATTAATTTTTAAAAGTTTCCATGGACTTTTTGCCCACCTTGTATTAAAATTTGCATGAGTGGGTTATGCACAGGAAATTACTGTAACTTTTTTTTTGTTAAAATGTGTTAACATGTTGCACATGGGTTGTTCAAATGCAATACAATTTGGATATTTGATGAGAGGTGGGGTTGGGGTGTCAAGAGACAGTAGAACTGCATGTTTTTATGTTTGTAGGAACTGCACACAATACGAATAGCATGAGAAGAATGCATGCTATTCAGTTCCTATGCAAAGAAGGCGCTTCAGAAAGTGAAATCGTTTATCTGTGCAAAACTGTGCATGGAAACATATGCGTAAAATAAAACACTGTTGTTGAGTGCTGTGTTTCGAGATGAATGGTTTTGTCGAGATGACTTAGTTACTCAATTAGATAAGTATGCCTTCTTTGATCTTAGCCATATACAATGTCTTAATTTCACTCGTCCTGTTCATTTATAGTTAGAAATAGAGGCACCAGGTTCTGTTGCTGATCAGAAACATATTTACCCTTTCACACCTTTCATTCAGTGCAATTTCACTTGTTGAACTTTCTTCCATAGGAATCAAATTCCTTTCTTCCATAGGAATCAAATCATTCTAAATTATATTTGCTTGGACGTATTTATCACATTCAACTGTTACTTAAATGTTTCCTTCCACCCAACTGATGAAAAACAAATGACAAATCATGCAGTATACTGTTACCCTAAGAAGTATTTGAATTATTGTCAACTTTTTTTGTATAAGTTTCATTACGAATTATCAATACAATTTGCATTTTCATCAATTTTTTTTTTGCTGAAAGGTTTCTGAATGAGCGCACCTACAAAGTATTCTGCCCCCCCCCCCTTCCAAGAGAATCATTTCATTGGTACTCTTACATAACAATATTTTTGCAATAATCTGCATTTATTGAATTTTATAATAACCATTGAAGTGTTAAATAAAAAAGATGCCAATCTGTTATAGCAGGGATGCACAACCTCCAGCCAGTGAGCCAAATGCAGCCCGCCAAAGCTGTTCTGGTTAAAAGTATCAGTAATGTGAAAGAATAGTCATATTTTCTTCATAAAAATATTGGAAATCTAGGTCCATATGTGGCATTTTCAATTATTGCCAAAAAATTGTCAAAGATAACCAAAGTTGCCAATTACAACCAGAGAAAAAAAATAGCCAAAGGCAAGTAACATTACCAACTAACACTTAAAATTGCAGACACCAGGAAATGGAGGGCTACTTCAAGTCGCAATAGATTAAAGTGTAATTCACAAAAAAAATGTATGTTTGGCAAATATGGGGGGATAGACATATTTATATGAATACACAAAATGTCTCGCTACAGATGGTCCCACTCACAAAGTTTCCAAAAAACCATGATAAAAAACCTTATAAGTGGGAAAATGCTTTAAACAGGAAATCTTGATGGGCATTAGTGAAAGTTGGAACCACAAAAATAAGTTGTTCTAAGGGGAAAACTATCTAAGTAGGAACGTTGTAAGTGTAATTCACTGTAATTGAACCTGTAATTATCATAATACAGTTAAACCTGTGTAAGATGGGCACTACATGAGATGGAAACCTGTCTTAAGCGAAATCAAAATATAGTCTGTTCAATGATTAGTGCTCTTATTTGCACCTTTATAAAATGGAAATCTGTATAAAACAGAATATTATTTCAGTCTATTGACATTCCGTTTCATACAGGTTCCACTCTGTATGAGTTATAAATCTATGAAAATAATTTCAATCCTTGATTTCAGTCAAAAATAAAAATTCAAATAAGCTTCATTGAAAATAAGGGACATTTTATCCTGGGCGATTTTATAAAACTTTTAAAATAATGGGACATTTTATAATTGGGACAAGAAAAATTACAAGAATGTCCTATAATATACATGTCATATGGTCACTCTATACACACTAGTTTCTGGTATGTGAGTGGCATAAGTACTGCATATCCGTCTCTCGAACTGAAAAGGTTGTGCACTCCCTGTGTTATAAGGTTATGTGATGGGCCGCAGAAAAAATTGCTACCGCAGGGAGTCCCCCATCGAGGGGGGTTAGCACACCAACATCTCGATGAGTATAAAAACAAGCCTGCCATCCGGAATCTGCAATAAATTGTAGGTCCCGGTCTAATTACTCCTCGTGTGCAGAAAATTACCATGGTGCGACAAAAATGATCGAATGATTATGTGATGATATCAGATGCCTTATCAGGGGGGGGGGGGGCCAGGCCTAATTCCCCTGAATCAAAGGGAAACCCAAAAAAAGTTTTTATTAGTTTCATTCAGTTTGCTCATATTTTTGTTTCGGTACATTTATTGATCATCTGTAACGATGAGTGCTGATGTTTCCTCCAGCCCTAAATTTTTTTGAAATTTGTGATCAAGGGAACCCCAGGAAGTGTATGAGACTGGTCCCCTGAATTTGCTAAGATTGCCTTACAATGAGTGCGAGAAGAAACAATCATCTTAAAGAGGAAAGATATAGCATGTGGAGATGTTTTGCTATCACATGCTCATTACTTTTATGTATGTATTCGTACATCTCAGATTAAACTATAATAAAATGGTGTGGAATCCCTCGGGAAAGAGATGTTGCACTGCATCATATGTTTGTATGTTTTTCATTATTGTACTGTATTGTTTATAGATTGATTGAATGTATTTTATTTAAAAACATGTAGATATAATTATTGTTTCATCCTCTAAATAAATCCTAGTCACTTCCTCGATTTTAACTTTGTTCTCGTTGCATGGATACATTTGATACAGAGGCGGCTTAGGCAAGGGGTGTGGTGCACCCGGGCGGCAGCGTAGACTTGAGTTAGACTGAAAATTTTTATAAAATTCCACAGTAAAAATTCACATGACATTACGCTTTTGAGCCATAATTTCGACAACAGATATGTATTGAGAAAATAGACAGGACCTGGGACCGTGATACTAGAAACATGAATGTAATCCATCAGGTGGTTCAAGACAGAATCTCTACCCGTGCTTGACTTAGCTTTGTGCTTCCTGCCTATACCCCCCCCCCCAGGGCCCCCACATCCTGCATCAGCGCCCCTAGCTAGAATCTTTCACTGGCCCCCAAGCCAGATTTTTTATGGGACCCCTTCCACAGTTAATTTATAGTGTGGAAAAAGAAAAATGATCACAACTTATTCTTTAAAAAAATCCTTTTTTTTCATTTCGCCTTTTCATCTCGGATTTGGCTCCCCTCCAGAGTGGGCAGAAATAATTTTCTTGTCAATGAAACTGTTTTACCCACTCGTATCGGTTTTTATCACTTCTCTTGAGCGGTACCTTTTGCACAGCCGCAACGGGTCTCGTGGCCCAAGAGCCACCTGTGCACTTTATCCCAAGGGGGCAAGTGTGCGTTTTGGTTCCTTCTCAACTAGCATTTTTTTCAACAAAAAAAAAAAAAATTATGGTGATAGACCTGAGTTGTGCTCGGTTTGAAAAAAAAATTCAAAACTGTCAAAATGAAGGCAAAGGAAAAATTCAGCTTCTTATTTGTCCGGTTCCTGGAGCACCAGAAACACCTTTTAATAAATTTCATAATAAAACTGGCCTAGTTGTGTACATCGCCATAAGTTTAAGTGATGATGGCTCATCAATAAGTACTGTTTTGAGGATTAAATAATCTCGCACTGTGCAGCCCTTATCAGACGCGGAGCCCGGTAGGAAAATAATTTTGGGGCTTATCCCCGATTTTACATGTTTTGTGGAGGTGGGGGGGGGGTGAATTGGGGCTGGTGTGACTGCACCTGTCCTACACTTCTAAGGGCTGCTCTAATATGGCATTCAGAACTATAAAATAATTCTGGAACAAAGCTCAGAGGAGGAATATAATTCCATGCCTCCTCTAGGCCAGAAAAAAAAGCTCCCTTAAATGATCACGATCTTTTTTTGTACGATAAACAATCATGCGGATTTCTTTTGAAAAAAATCCGGTCTATCTCGAACTCCCCTAGTGCATCAGCCTCCCACCAGGGTCGCTTTTAGGGGCGACACAAGAACTTTCGCAGCATGTAAGCTCGAACTGCCCCTAACTTGAAAGCTTCTATTACTATCAAGTCTTGAGAGCATCATGGGCCCCCCGGCCAAGTGATTTTTCTGAGCCCTACCTGGAAAATTCTCAAAAAATTCAACTACTTGTTTTTCTGAGGCCCCCGGGCCGTACCTGGGTGGTTACCATGCGTTAAGATGGCACTGGTATCGACCAATACCTTATAAAGCAATACCTTCTTGCTCTAGAAGGTGTTGTATCGATTCCCAAGCATCGTGGTCTTCAATCACCCGTTTCCGAGCTGTAGAAAACCGTTCATTTCTCATGACCGAGTAGCAGACGCCCTCGTGACCGATGGGATACCAAAGCTTTAACTATAACCAACTAACTAGAAAAGATCGCCTTCCAATCTTACGGATATTATGGCGTTTTTGTCAACGTTGGGCACCTATGGTTCCGTTAAAATCTGTCCAAGATATAGAGGTATAGTATTGTGGACATTCTGTGTTATAGAATGATATTTGGTCCCATTCAAAACCGTCCATTGTAGTGAGGAGTCCAAACTTACACGTTTTACTGTATTATTACACAGCAGATAACATTTTTCTATTATAATCGTCTACGACAGGAAACCCTAGGAGGGTTCCGCGAGAGGATTTTAGGGATTCCATGGTATCGAAAGTGACGGAACCCCGATAGCTTCAAAATTTTTCTTGTTACTGTTTCACCTGAAGCAATTTTTTATTACCAGACCAGAATCACACTTTTTCCTTCCATGCCCAGCCCTATGGGCCGATTGTAGGAATACAGACGGGCATAAAAAAATTTAGACAACATATTAGGATAATCGACCAGTAGGAGACGAACAATATTCGTGTTGGCTCCTTTCTTTCTCTCTTCCCTCCTATTCTCACACACAAGTCCTTCAGACAAAAACAGACTCAAGGAGACCCTTGGAATTGGTATTCCCAGGAAGAATCCCTCCAAAGTTGCCGAACTTCTAAATAGTTTCTTTGCATTCTATGCTCCTCACTCCGTCTCTCTTCCTTGATTATCAACTGCGCTTCATGATGTCGGATTCTTATCGTTTTTCTGAATAGCAAATCCTAAATAGCAATCGTAGGATTGCTGACAGAGAGAAGGAAAAGCTCTACTTTCTAGCTTGCCTGAAGTTATTGGTTATTTTTCCCGCTCTACAGACTCTTTACCACAAATGTAATCGTGTTTATACGACGATTGTTTCATTTTTCATATCTACGACCGTGCACAGAACACAGTGCGGCGACCAAAAGGTACGGGATTGCATAGTAGAGACTAGCGACGAAAACAATTCTATTGATTTGTTCTACACAGCACATACTCGAGAAGTGAGGCGAAAGAGAGAAAGAAGTCACTCAACGAGGTGCGCGATTTGAACAAACCTGATTGTTTTCCCCTCGATCTGCAGATTTTCGCTACTTGCCGATTGGTCCATTTCTCCCTTTTTTTTCTTTCCCTCTTCTACGGAGGGATCATTCTCATCATCCCCTTACATTTCAGAACCTCTTCGACCATTTTCTGTATCCTCCTCCTCTTTCACTATGAGCAGACATCTCTTTTCCTCCACCCCCATGCATTTTTTTCCTTCCCAGTCACAATTTTGTAACTCGTACATCTTCGCTTCATTATGAGCGCAGCCTATAAGCAAAGACCTATAAGTATAAGCAGCCTTAAGCAAAGCAGATAATGCAAAAGACCACTTTTCTAGCTGCACCTAGCGCACTGAGCAGGGCCGTCTTAAGAGCATCATGGGCCCCCGGGTCAAGTGATTTTTCTGAGGCCCAATCAGGCAAATTCTTGAAAATTTCAACCAGATCTCATTTTTGTGAGGCCCCTCTTATCTTGAGGCAACCGGGCCGTGCCCGGGTGGGCCCATGCCTTAAAACGGCACTGGCTATAAGGAATATTTCCATTGAGAAGAAATATAAGCTTTATTTCTCCTCTCTGAGAATATTTACTTATAGCGACATCTATCAACGCTTTTCTGCGCTCAGTTTTTTGTTTTCTAAATTTGGCAACACAATGGTTGTCATCATCAGCATCAAGTTTTGTTGTCATTTTTGTCCTCTCCTGGTTAAAATTACGTAGCGTGTTTGTGTAAAGGACCCCCCCCCCCCCCATAGTTTTTATTGAAATTACGAAGCTCACAATAGAGCTTTGGAGCTGAGAATCAGGCTAGCTTCAAAATTCAAGTTTTCGTGACATTGTTTCTTATTAAGATTATAACTGAGGGTTTTATAATTTGTTAAAGGAAATGCACGCAGGTATTATTTTCAAATTATGATGCCAGCATTTTTATATGAAATTTATTATGCTTTATCAACACAGATATTATGTATTTACATTACGATTCATTACAGTTAAGCGTGTTGATTTTTGATTAATAGTTGTGTATGAACGTTGTATTGATCACTTTGTTTTACACTACAAACCGTCAACATCATAAAGAATTGGAAATATCACATGTATGGGCATGGCTCCCCCTCACAAGGGTGGGCTATCAGAGCCCTCAAACAAAGGCTGACCAGCTTCGGTATAAGGGGCAGCTTGGTGATTTTCAGCTCCAAACATGTCCGACGACCCCATAAAAAGTCGCCAAGGCCGTTAGACACATTACGGCGCCGAAAAAAAAAAAATCGCCAGCATAGAAAACAATATGAAAAATATCATGAAACACAAGAGAAATAGAAACATAAATAAGATCTGGATTATAAATATGATTTCTGGGTCTGTTAATAAATATTATATGAGGCTGTGGGACGCTATTGACACTCAAGCAAGCATAAAAATGCTAAAACCAACAAGCATAATTATAATAATAAAAATACCGCGATCTAAGACTAAACATCAAACCAACATAAGGTAATAACTCCTAAATAAACAACGATCCTGCATGTTGTATAAATAAATACGTATATTCTATGTATTATAAATTCAAACGTGGACTCTCTTTCCGGGTATCCAGATTCTTTTAAATGAGAAATTAAAAAGGATACAGGGGCATCCTGTATGCAGAAAAGAATAAATATTGGAAAATATTGAAGGTACAACCTGAAAGATATCCAATAATTTATTAATCCGACCCACACACTATATATATGGAAGGAAGAAAAAATGATCTAATCTCCCAACAGTTTTTCAAATCATTTAAAACGCAGCGGCTATTAGGTGACCTCATTTGGAAGAAAAAAGAGAGAATGGAAAGAGAGAAGACCCGTTTGAAAATTTCAAAAGACGCTCTAGGAACAGGGAAAAATAACAACCAGCGCCACCAGGCTGTAGTTTTTTCCTGTAGTTTTTAGGCCCTAGGATATTCCAGGAGGGGGAGGGGCACGGATGAAAATCTTGCAAAAGGGGAGCCCCGGCTGCTGATAAGGGGGCCGCGAAGGAATTTGTGGAAAGAGCGACCAAAGAAATTTAATTTCAAAGAAAATGCATAGAATATATTTTTCACAATTTCCCCCCCCCCCCCTATTTAAGTAACATCAACACGAGGAAGGAGATTAAAAAAAAGCATTGCATGTAAATCTCTGTGGGTTTTACGACTTGAGGTGACAGCAGGCCCTGACACATACTATAGAAGAAGCTTCAGCAAAAGGAGTAACTGCAAAGACAGGAAATTTTGTTTGTGTTCTAAGACTTTTTATTCAAAGAGAGCTGTCATTAAGAAGGCAGACAAAGATTTGTTGACCATTCATTGGCATTCTTTTGAGTGCTGGTAGTAAATGTAATCCAAGAAGTCGATGAGTGAAAAATGAGTTTATCCAAAAAAACCCATCACACACACATTTTCAAGCAATTACAGACAGATAGCCATCTAGCTAGACACAAAGCTGTCCTCAGCTACGCTTGAAGGGAAGGGGGGGGGGGGGTTTCTGTTCCAGGTCAGAATATCCCATAAAGAATGATTGCTCTGGGGTATTTTTTTACGACTTTTAAAAAGGGGTGCCAATCCATTGTCTCTGCTAAAGAAGAAATAGTGTTGTATTGCTAAATAAGATGTGATTATCATTACCTGTTTTTTAATTATTATTATTACCTGTTAGCCCCCACCAGGGTTGCCTTTGGGGGGGGGGAGGTGGTAGGTGAGGTAGAGCCGCCTTATGCTAATCATTGTGGAAAGTTTGTCATAGGCAAGTGAAGTGCTAATTACAGTCAAAAAAATTATCGAATGAGAGTTGTTAATGGCAGCCAAAAAAAGAGTGAAAAGCAAATAAAGTTGGCAATTGCAGCCAAAAAAAAAATTATCAAAGGCTAGTAAAGTTGCAATCTACCTCTAAAATTGCTGAAAAATTGCTAAAAAAGCAGGAAATACATGGCTCTTGCAAGTGGCAATGGATAAAATTGTAATTCACTAAGTTTTTTTGCAGGGGAATTGCTCTGACATTTTCCCCCTCGCATAGCATATGCTTTTGAATCCTGTATAAACAACCTACTTTCTTTCTTTAAACAGAGCACAACTCTGGTCTATCACCATGGGCAATTCCCTGCCGAATGAGTCATGCCGCAAGTGAAAATGTGTAATTAACAGTTTGAGTGTGCATCCAGTGTTCTGCCGGGATTTTTAGTGCAGACATCTAGTTTCCAAACTAGAAACAAAGTGTAATTATTAAATATTTGTACCATTGCAGGCCTGTTGAGCTATAATTCGATTCAAATGTAATCGGTGTCATCACCATGTAGGCAGGCAGAGTGCGGGAGGAAAGAGATGAGATGGCAAGAGAGAGAAACGAAATACACACATCTAGTGATACAAACAACATTTACTAGGCAGAAAAAAAATTATGAATGTACATACATTTTAACAGTCAATGTGAGGGAAAGAAAACCAAAGTCCCTATGTGAAAAAAAAAATTGTGCATATACAGGGGAAAGTCATGAATATGCACATATTAAGGGGGAATGACATTACTCCAACACACCAAGTTGCCAAATTTTTCCCACTGCCAATGTGTGATATGTGGATGCACAGCGAATAGCACGCACTGCAAATTAGTGGCAAACGGTTGATCCTAGAGGCATACTTCCACCAAGAAAAATTATCCAAATAACATGTAGATAGAGCTCAGATACATCATTTGTATTGCAAGGTAGTTGTATAGTCATTAATAAATAAAAATTAATTTCATATACCGACAACCTGTCTGTATGTCAAAAACCCAATTATAAAGTTATTGCCCTATCTTTCCTGAGGCAAACAAAAAAATTCCACATTTGAAAGTGCAATATTCACTGAGATATTTGAATTCAAAAATTGGAGAAAAGTTGGGAAAGAACAGCTTAAATAAGAGAAAGGAGCGTTGTTCGTTAGTTTGCTGTTCCTTCCCTATTGTTCTCCAATTTTTGAATTCATATCTCAGTGAATATTGCACTTCCAAACGTGGAGTTTGTTTTTGTTTGCCTCGTGCAAAATATGGCAATAACTTTATATAAAATATAATAGGGTTTTTGGCATACGGACAGGATGTACTAATGACTATACCCTTGCAATATAAATGATGTATCTGAGCTCTACACGTTATTTCGATACTTTTTCTAATTGGAAGTGTGCTTCTTGGATCAACAGTTCACTAGTAAAATGTGGCAAGAGGAATTATGGAATCACCCTATATATCAAAGTAACCTATTTACAGTCGAGCCTTTCTTTCTCAAGAACTCTTTTCGAAGAACTCAAAAAATAAAAAAATCATTGCGTTATACTAAATCAATACATTTTCACCTCTCTGTCTCAAAGTAGTTTTTGAAAACCTCTATCTCAAAGGCCAAGCCGAATGATATTAAAAAGAAAACACAGAAATTTCTTTTGTTTTGTGTAAACCTGACTTCTCTCCAGAGGTGAAAGAAACTGATAAGAAAGGATTGTTCTTATTACAGTCCATTGTGTTGATGGATCTTGTCAATCATAGGCGGACACTGATTGACAGTAGGTGGATGTCATGTTCAGGATGGCAAAAAGTATTTAAACAGACAATTCAAAATTCCTTGAAGAAAGCTGTGGGTTTGGAACCAGTCATGTCAGTGGTGAAGGATCAGATATGGTGGTTCACTCAAATTCCAACGAATCTCAGAACAATGTTGAAGTTGAAATTTCAAATCATTTATCATCACTAGAGAACATTTGAAGACAGGAATTTCATTTTTTGTTTCTGTTTAAATGGACAAGTTTACTATAAACTTGAAGCACCTCAACTTATTTTGAAATTATTGCTGAATGTATGGCCGACTCAAGCGATGAAAGAAACCACATAATTTCCTCTAAAGAAATTAGGAAAAGTAACAGGGAAAAATGCTAAATGCCGTAAAAACACTGCCATTTTTTGGAGCGAACTGAGAAGATAGGGCCCAAAATATTTGCAGCTTTTGCTAGTATAGACAAAATTGTAAAGGCTCAAAGAGCAAAAAATATGCATCAATCTAAGCTTAAGGATTATTTTAAATAAAGTATGTAAACAAATTGAAATTGAGCAGCAAAAAAAAGCAAACGTACTACGGTGCAATTGAACATTGATTTCGTAATTTAACCAATAATTTCATTAGTATGTAGTAAAATATCATACCATATTTTTTAGTTTATATCAATTGAATTTTTTTGGCATGTTTTTCCTTTTTCCCTATCTTGAAATTTTTTTTCAATTATATAGGTTTGACTGTATATAAATTGGTTTTCTGTATATCTGTGTGTTCTCTATACAAATCTACAATTTTAGACTAAAATCTCTGCCAAATTTAGCATATATATGTACTAAACAGGGCCCCGACTTGATTGATAAGCTATTTTAAAGTTTGTCGGATCAGAGCAAATGTCAAAATGGGTGAAAACCGTCAGACCAATTGTTCGTTGGCCTCAACAATGACGTTTGGAATGTTTACTGTGATTCCCAAAAAATGTGACTCAGACGTGTTTATTCCTTTGCAATGATTTGTCACTTATTCAGTGCTCCCAGTATATTCAGAAATCCTGGCGGGTGTTATAGCTAGTATAGCTAATCACTATTATATAGTGATTTTTTTTCCTGTGTCAGTTGATTTTTTGTATGATAACGAAACATTTCTCTTATTTTTTCTAAAGTAGACACATCGCCTGAAGCTGTGTGTCCTTTTGAAAATTGTGAGCAAGTTGTGTATGATGATTACCTGAAAAAGCTCAAACATCATCGGGCATTTATTTGTTATGATGTGAAGGAAAAAATGGAATATCTCAGGTGTGTATAAGACATTTTGAAGGGGATTAATATATTTCAAAATATCAACTTTTTTAATTACAGTTATACCTTAGCCAATGAAGATTATTTGTTCTGGAATCATGTTTGTTAGCCAAAATGTAATTTTTCCATAGTTTTTGTGTTGAAAACCATTGAATTCATTCTAGGAACTGCTCAAAATTTCAAAGTAACTTTCATAAAACACTGAGGAGCGCTGCAGAAAGTGCATAGGCTTACAAAATGAAGGCTAAGCAGGGGCCTGTCCAGCCCCAAAGCAGAATGTGCCAAAATCTGTGACGTACGTCGCAGAACAATTGGAAGAATTTTAAGAGTGCAAAAAAACACTATTACATGTATGGGGATTTTTATTGCAGAACATTTCCAGTCAGCTGAGGGTTTGTCGCAGATCAGTGCTAAACATTCTGCTTTGGGGCTGTCCAGCAAAAATTTTGGGCTGTTTTCTGGACTCTTCACAAAATTCCAGATCTGAAAAACTGACCCTTCACAAAAACTACTTTACCACGTACCAACTCCAGTCATACATCGCCATATGGCAATTTCTAACTAGTGGAGATGGGTGGGAAATGAAAGCCCCCAATCTGTTGGTGGAAGGTTTGGTAGGTAAAGAATTTGTTTCTGATGTTAGGCTGGATTTGAACCTGTGGACCTTCACAAAATGATGTTTGCACATTTTCATCTTTCTTTAAATTCTCATCAATCCATTGTGGAGTTGGTTTATCTTAGCAGGGATCTGTCCAGACATTTTCTTTTTTTTTTGGGTCCGGTTTTTGTGAAAATTTTCTTAATTTTTTTGAGAAGGGGGCCATTTATTTTGTAAAAAATTAGTAGCTTTGTGGGAAGTGAAATAATCAAGTTATTTAATAACAAAAGAAATGAAGTGCAGAGTTTGTTGTTTCGTTAATTTGTATCTTGTAAAAGGACCATTTTTCACGAAAAACTGAATCTGAGAAACAGACCCTTCCCGAAATAGAAATTAACGAAACAACAAACTTGCATTTCCTTTTCTTTTTTTAAAATTAAATAACTTGATTATTTCACTTCCCTCAAAATTACTTATTTTCCACAAAATTAATGTTCCTTCTCAGAAAAATTAGGGAAATTTTCACAAAAACAGGACCCTACAAAAAATATCTGAACAGATCCCTGCTAAGATAAGCCAACTCCACAATGGATTGATGAGAATTTAAAGAAAGATGAAAGTCAGGAGAGGCGAAATTTTGTAAGTTCTTTGAATCAAATCCTGTATTATACGAAACACCAATTTCTCATACTATTTTGCTCTGGGGGATCTGTTCTACCCTACCTTCCACTGTATCCACGCCTGAGCGAAGGCAGACATCTTCGACTACGAATGGAGCAGAGGCAGATTCAGAGCAATGTACTAGAGAAGCGACTTAATGTATAAATGCATTGTGGATCATTCTGTATTTTACGGGACAGATAAATTTACCCCATATAATTTGGCTCTTAGGAAGGACAATCGTCCCCGTTGCCCCTCCTCTGGCAGGGCCTGTTAATTGCATGGGCAAATGTGGCATGTGCCCTAGACCGTATTCACTGGGAAAGACTCGTGGAGGGGGGGGGGGTCTGGTCCCCTGAAAATTTGAGAAAATGACTGACTAAAAAAAGGAAAAGATGGCCAAATTTATTGTTCAACCACTTTGGTCCGCCCCCAACTGAAATTTCTGGCTACAGGTTTGAGGGACCACTGATTTTTCAGGGCCCTCAAAAATTTCTGCCCTTTGTATTTTAGTAATTTACCCCCTTTCATAGAATAAAGAGAACATTTTGATGTATTTGAGGAAGTGCAGAGGTTACTCAATCCTGATGTAATGTATTATGTATTATGCCACAAGAAAAATACCTAGAAGCAGGTTCCTTGCTGATGGGGATATTGCTTCTCGACGATTTTTGGGGATATTGCTTTATTGAATGATTTTAGAGTACCATTATGTGATGTATTGATATTGCAACTGATATCAGGAATCAAGAAAATTGCCATTGCATGTTATATCTATGAGCATGTCGATTCGCAAGGATAGGCAATGATATTTTAAAATTGATTTCCATTGCTACTTTATGTTGGTTTTTTTTGGTTATTGTTGCACCTGCTACAGCATTATCACCCATGTTATCTTTAATTATCTTTATTTTTCCTATTGCTCTCATATCTGTACTTATGTAGCATGTACAAGTTCTTGATGTGAACAACATTTCTTTGACCTCAGTCGCAACCCCCCCCCACCCTGAATTTCTGCATTGCCATGGGCTCCTTCATGTCAAAGTCATTCTCTGGTGAATTGCATATGCAAAAATTCATTCTCTGGTGAATTGCATATGCAAAAATTCATTCTTAGTGTATTTTAATTGGCTGTATAGAATGTATTGAAAATTTTATTATGTTGTTTGCTATAGTTTTCTTTATTATTATTCAGCTCCTTGGTGATAACGCCTTCGCGTTTGCATTTGATGCGCATGATGCCACGAAAGAAAGGATATGCTTACGTTGTCTATTCAAAGCTACTTAACGAAATTTCGATGATCACAGCGAAGACGAATTATCCTGAAGTCATCACTATAACATTCGGCAACCCTACAAGTGACGAACCTGGTGCTTCCAGTTCTGATCGTTTCTTCATTCCCGATGCAGAGGCTGCTGTTTGCATACTGAAGGGCATGTTGGAACGCTGGAAAAAGATTGCAATGAAAATACAGGCAGCAAAACGTTCTAAAGGTAAAGCAACAAAATCTGATGACACTGCTAATTCTGAAAAATCTACTGACGATGATACTGCAAAAGCGAGTGCTGAAGAAGGTGCTTCTAAGTCTGGCTGTGATTCTGAAGGAGCTGACAGCAAGATATCCACAGTAGATGCAGATGATGCTGGGAAATCGGCAGAAAATATTACCAAGTTGGAAAAAAGTAGCACAGATGATTCAAGTTCTGAGGCTGCAAAAGCTGCTTCTTGTGATGAACAAGTAGAGAAACCAAATGATTCGGTGAAAAAATCTGCCGATGTGTCTGATGCAACCATAAAAGAACCATTCAGTGGAGGTTCTCCAAAGGTTTCGGAAGAAACTGCTAGTAAATCGCTAGAGTCTCGTGTAGAAGTTGCAAATCAGTTGTCATCAGTTGATTCCAAGACGACTGAATTGGAATCAGAAGGAGGAATGTGTGACACTGCAGCAGGTAGTTCAAATGAAACATAGAAAGAATAATCGTCCTCAAAGGCATGAGAGTTCTGTAAATAAGGAGAAAATGGTCTTTGATATTTGTTTCGTATGTGTCATTGGTTGGGCTTTGAATAACTAATAATGTAACGTTTATAAGCCAAATAAAATTGTTTTTTGTGGTTAAATGAATAATCTCTGATTGAATCCTGATAGGCACAGCTTTTTGACTATTTCAAAATAAGCATTCATCCAGCCCAGACAAACTTTTAATGCAGTAATGAACTAAAATTATTAGTTAGCAAATTTAAGTTAATTTAAATAAGCTAATGATTCAAAAAACTCATCTTGAATTTTTTTTTTTTGGAATCTGTTTCATTTTGAATTTTTCTCAAAAAGTGTACAAATCATGTTTTCAACTGTTTTCAATAGCTATATAATGTATGCATATCATGTGCCAGAAATCATTATTGGGTCGATTTTCAAAATAAAATTTTATTTAGGTTTCTCAACCTATAATTTTTTTTTTTTGGACATTTATGACAAAAACATGCTAAAAATAATTTACAGGCAGGAATATAATAAATTTGATTCAAAGTCCAGTGATCAGCTGCAATCTTCTTCGATCCATGCAATGATTTTTCCATCCCATCCAGGAAGTATATCATCATCATGCAAGACCTGTAAAGAAAATTTAAGTTGATTATCAAGCTGCAGTGTGATTATTCTCAGTTGAAAGGGCCGTGTAAAATCATTAATTGATTGACTGGCTCTTCAAAATAAGTTAAGCAAGAGTTAAGTGCTTGAAGAAGGAAAGAAGCATACCTCTTCTTTGACCATGCCAAATTCTGGATCTAGTGTCTTGAAATGATACCTATACTGTCCTGGTCTATCGAACAATAATTTAAAATCCCTTAGGGTCGCCTCACCGATCCTAAAATTAAACGGGAATAAAATAATTTATATTTCTCTCCACTAAAATTATTGAGAACGAAATTATTTCTTTTTTAATAAAATCGATTAATGCTTTAGAAACAGTGATTATTCAAATTTTATCTAAAATAATTATTTTTTTGCGCATGAGAAAATCTATTGGTTGAGAAGAGTGACACGTGTCCCATTTCCAATAATAATTTCCCAGTAAAAAATTGGAAATAAACTCTCATTTTCCCTGGGTGTCTGATAACCGTGATAAATTCCGAGACTCTCCAAACAGGTCTTGGAATTCATGTCTACTTAAACCAGTTTCCCCAAAATTTTTGCTCCATCACCCCCGTTTTTGAATTTTTTTCTCTCTCATCGTCACCCCCCCCCCTTCCCCCAGAGCACGATTATAAGCTCAGTTGAAAGGGCCGTGTAAAATCATTAATTGATCGACTGGCTCTTCAAGAAAAGCTAGGCAAGAGCTAAATGCTTGTAGAGCGAAAGAAGCCAACCCGTAGGGTCCTATGCTCAAGCCATAGCTTCCATCACCTACCTGGACAATTCTATCGCTGTCTTAAACAGATCGTTCAGCCACTTGTTGCCTGTTGGGGCTTTGTATTTGTTAATTGCTTTTTTTTTAAGTTTGAAACAAATCTCTAATAATAAGATACGTTTCCCACCCTCATCTTAAAGAAACAAAACAAACCTTTTGTTCAATACGCATCGAAAAGGTGTCACGGATTTGTCCATGTAGTAAACAACTTTGGTCATGTTTCTCGAGTCTTCATGCCTCGCGGCATTAAAACCTGAAACGAGAAAACATGTCTCCATGAACAAGAGTTTCACTCAGGACTTGAAGTTTTGCTAATTACTAACATTTTATTTTCGACTTGAGGAGGTTATTCGGTCTTCGTAGGCCTAAACTTCGCATATTGTATGTGGCAGAAAGAAACTTTTTATGGAGGAAAAAATTGTTTAAAAAATAAAAAGTCCTCGACTTTTTCAATTTCAGAATTCAGGTTTTTTTTGCTTTGGATAACATTATATCAAATGAACATCGTCGTCATGGTTACAGTGAGAAATATAAGAGCGAAGGTACATTAATAGCTATAATGAGAAGTATACATTTATTTGTGGGGAAGATAATAATCAATGAAGTTATTTAGCTAATTATCTCACCAGAAGCTTTTGGATACGGCTTCCTTAAACTGTCATTCATAGTTTCGCAATTGTTGCTCCTGCAAGCTATTCCAGAAACCCTGCTTGTAGCCTGGGAAAAATAAATAATAAGGATATATAAAAATTAAAATGATTCAGATATCTTTTTTTACTTAGAAATCGTAGTCTATATACAGGGTACACATAATTAAACGTCCTTTGTTCTGAGCTGTCTACACAGCCTACATTAACTATTCGAGGGAAAGTTATAAAACTTTGGTAATGTCATAATGAAGGGATTCGGAAAGAAATTTAGAGCAAAGTAAATATGTATGTATATTTGCCACTAGAGGGTGTTTTGTATGCAAATTGTAGTGCGTTGTTAATTTTTTGCAAACATGTAACCAAATTGTTCAAGCTTTATGGTAGAATATCTGAACATCTCCAGCAGAACGTCATTCTCATTTCTTCTCTAAAGATAAGGACGTTGAGTTTTCACTAGAAATTGCTATGCTGGTGAAATTGTTACACGAACATGGCGATTCTGCATTAAAAAAAGATGTGGAGGATTTTCTATTTTTAAAAGAGGCTTCTCGAAAACTCTCCTCATTGTTTTACTCAGACATTCCCAAAGTTTCATAATTTTCGGAAGGGTAGTTAAGAATGTGCACTTCCCAGAACAGAGGAACTGTAGTTATGTGCATGTCAAACAGAAGCTAAGATGTTTGTATGTGCCATTTACTAGGTATGGATGAAACGTGAGCAATCGTCAAAGCGTACCATAGTGGACGTCTGAGAAGGAATAACACCAATTTCTAAACAGTTCACCCTCTCCAGTAAAGCAGATAGAGACTGCTCGATTGTATCCAGTGTATGCTGGTAGGGATCATTCGCCGGAAAACATTTCCGCAAGCTCGTTAAAGCTTCGTGAACCACTTGAAGCTCTTCTCTCTGAAATTCAGAAAAAAAAAAAAAATCAGTTTAGAAAATATTTAAGGTTGAGAGAAACTACAGTATGAACAACCCGAGATGGGTATGTCTATCACCAAATTACTTGATCTAATTCATAAAGTGTATATAGACTATTGCGCGATTGTGTGTGTAAAGTGATCTCGTAAAAAAATTGATCAAATTAGTGCTACGTATCTACGTATTGTGGGGACAAACGATACGAAATAATTGAAATATACCTGTGTCTGGGCGGTTGCTGCATTGTACGGGTACTTGATCTTTTTATCGTAAGTTCCCATTTGACTAAGAACGACCTAAAAATAATGACGGGGGAAAAAATAAATGCATGCACTTTTTTAATAAAGAACGAGAATTTTTTGATTTGGAAGACTTTTTTAAAGAAAAACTACATCCTTTAAAATGTAGATAATTAGCACTGTTGTAACTTTTACCGGTTGGCCAGCCCTCCCCCGAAATTGTTGAAGGTTTTTATTAATAGCATATGCACAGTAAAAGATTTTGTATATATAAATTGTGTTAATGGGACCCTGAATAGACGAGCTTTTTCAAGTCTTGTCTTCCACAGGGACCAATTTTAAATCCATAACTTAATTCTGTATTTCTGAAAGCTGCCTGTGAGACTTTACTTAATCTCTTTACGATCACGGGCGTAATACTACGTCCAAAAGCTCTCTGTTTTCTTTTCTCTTCATCTCTCACACAAAGCTTTATAATAACCCTATAAACAACTGAAATTGATTTTTCTTTCACTCGTTTCTTTCTATACTCTCGTTATTGATTTTTTTTCTCACACATATAATGCATCTTTCTACTATATACATGTAAGAAAGAAAGAGAACAAGTAGGATAAGGATGAAAGAGACTCTAAAAACTCTCTTATCTGCCTTATCTATTATACTTTTTCCTTTTACATAGTTTTTTCTAACGTGCGGTTAAGTTAGGACAAGGTTACCAGATTTATTGCCGATTCTTCAAATAATCTGAATTTGTTGGCAGAACCTTGTACGTGAAGTGGTTAAAGAGTGAAATGGAAATATCAGTATAGTACATACTTTCAGTCGACGTATTTCCATTTCTTTGTCTTGTATCGTTTTCCTCAGTGCGTCCTGTAATATAATATGAAGTTAATTTTTTCCGCTATATATACAATTCACTTATATCCAAAAACGTGTCACGTAACATTGCGTAACATTGTACAAACTGAATCGAATCATTATTCATCATTGATTTTTCTCTGATAAAAATCACTGAACAGATGGAATATTTTCGGTCAGAATGAAAAAAGCCAAATATATGTGGGCATTATCTTAATTAGTGTTATTCATATGGCGCTTGGCAATGCGCCGTGGTTTGTAGTTTCGATAGACCTGGGTTTGAATCGCGCTAAGTAGGCGTGGATACATAGCCGTTTGAAAACTGGCCTTGAAATGGTTTAAGACAAGACCCTATCGGCTCCAGCACGTGCATAAAATAACTGTGGTGAAACTCAAATGAGCATTAATATTGGATCGTTGAGAATCCCTGCTCTCATCTCTTCGTATGTAAAAATGCATTTTGATTGCTGCATACAATTCTGTATTCAATTCAATGTTGTGTCAAGTAAGGGGGTAACATGGGCTTGAAATTTCCGTCTACTGGATTAATTTAAAAAATTTTCGGCCGATAATTTTATGTATGTGTATATATATATATATATATATATATATATATAGAGAGAGAGAGAGAGAGAGAGAGATCCAACTTCCTTAAAACCAGAATGAACCGATTTTCCCAAGCATAGGCGTACGCAGAATTTTCTCAAGGGGAGGTTTCAATTTTTTTTCTTCTCAAGGGGGGAGTTTACGTTTTTCCGACAAAATAACACTATAATCTCGGTTTAAGGGCGGGGGGGGGGGGGGTTAAAACCTCAAAACCCCCCTTTGCGTACGCCAATGTTCCTCTCCGCTATCCATACGAAGGTTTTTTAACAGCTGGCTGATGCGGAGATATATTTTTGGAGCTCGTGTGCACTGAACGGGACCGTACAGGGACGGCGGTCTAGGGCGTTCACCCGGAAAGTGAAAGGACGTGGGTTCAATTCCCTGCAGGGGGGCAGCTGAATTTTCTCTGTTTCCAAAAATATATCTTCGCATCAGCCAGCTGTTAAAACCTTCGTATGGATAGCGGAGAGTGACACGATCCTCTGATAAGTCGTCATCTGGTGGCATTGTCAGCAGTTGTGAGCTCTGGCCTAAGTTAGGTCCGACCGTTAGATTGGGGGCTCTCTATCTGGTTATAAGTACCTGCCTACCAATTTGCATACTTTTTCTATAAAATGAATGTACTCGATCTAATTATCATGAAGGCTTCCCTCCCTTGTGCAGGGTCCATGTGTTAAAACGGCTCGGCACGAATGACACATACCTGTTATATAGGATTTTTTCGTAGATGTGTTTCGAGAATTTTATGTGCGTAAAATAGTATAAGAATGCAAAGTTTGGTGTCGATAAATTAAAAAAAAAAAGAATTAAATATACAGTACTGCATTAAGGTGCAAATTTCCGACGAATAAATCAAGATTACAGAACGTACATTTTCTTCTTTCACGTTTCTCCGGTTGAGATCCAGAGACTCGTGGATGGGCTTGGGCTTTGTGTCTTCTACGTCCGAAGACTTTCTCTCGCCGCAAACCTGAGCAAACAAATTGAATTTGCTGAACATGGATTTTATATAGATTATATTAGATCATCAAAAGTCAATTAACTGCAAATTTAAGTAAGAAAGGTTTCGAAACCAATCCAAATACCGCAGTGCATATCAACGTATGGTCTGGGCAAACTTGATAATTTCTGTGATCAGATCAAAGCTTCATTAAGAGTGCTTTCAAGTGGGTTTGGGTCAGATGGGAAAATGTCACAAATCACTTTTCCTAAAAAATTGAGTTGTGTTCTCATTCTATAGTCTCGTTCGCCAAAATTTTTGAAGGTGACGAAATTTCGTCCATCTCTTTCGGTTTATGAGGAACCAATGGAGGCAAATTGCAATAAGTCAAAAAGCCACAGTATCGCATTTTTATAAAATATTGTTTAGAAATTTGCCATTTGCATTTTGCCATCTGAGCACAGATTTAATTCCAGTTGAATAAAAATCATTCAATTGTGAAGCTTCTCTTGGATCTAACTTGACCCCCTTATGCTTTGGATGACCATATTTCATCGAGAAAAACAGAGGAAATTGCGATCTTATAAATGGAACATCACCAAATGCCACCAAAAACGCTGCCCTAAGTCGGCAAAATCACCGGTTATTTTGAAAATGCTGAAAATTCACCAATGGGAGGTAAATAAGGAGCTACTGGAAACGCAGTGAATTTTGCAGTTCTCGGGGGGGGGGGGGAACATGTTGAAATAAGATAAATATGTGAGATGAATATTTATATTTTTATAGGTCGATAATTACCATAACATAGTTTACAAGTTGTGAAAATGTCTTCATTTACAATTTTGATAAACAGATTGAAATGAGTTCCATTGAAAAAACGACACAATCGTATAAAAAATCTGCGTAAGAATCTCACGCGATTGAAGTGAAACGTTTAGGTTTTACACATGACTAGTTTCACCTCAGTTGAATTTCATCTTAATTATTTAAAATTGAATTTAGAAACTTTAAATTTAATTGAATGTCATAATAATTCCACAGTAAATCCCATGTGTAGCACTAAAACTTTCTACCGATAATCGTGATTAGCTCTAAATCAGGGAGAACTTTTTATCGGGACTGAAGTGTAAGAAAAAGGAAGAAAAAAAAAGTGAAGCGTTCTAGACAGCGTTATAACAGCACAGCCAATTAAGAGCTGGAACTGTGACGTCGCAAAACATTAATTGCGCCGGGGGGGGGGGGGGTGCGGCGTCACGAAGGAAGGTAATTAACTGTCTTTGTCCAATACAAACCGTCCGAACCACCCCCTCCACTTTATTTTCTTACATTGCCGAATGTCTATTGACATCACCACCACCACAACCCATCTGCTTCTCGGAACTACATCACACAATCAGTTATTCTACAGAATGGTATTTGAGAAAAAAGAAAGCGTTTCAATTTTTGTGATGGGTTCCTTTCCCTCACAAACTTTCACTCTTATGTCCCTTTCACTTTTACGTCGCTATAGAAGTTTCACTTCGAAAAGGTCCAACCAAAAATACGGGAATGTCCCGTAAAATACGAATCATATAGCCACACCACTCTTAGGGGTCCGTCGAAATGCTTACTGGTTCTTCTTGGGTACAAAAAGGTGAAGAAACGCTGGAATGCAGAATAAAATTTTTCTATAACTATTGTTAGTTTTTAATCTTCTGAAAAAGGTACGAAATTTGAAAAGGAATTCCAATGAATATTTTCATTTAATAAGTGTTTGATGAGACTGGAAAAAAATGTCAACGCACTGGTGTGATTTGATTTCTTTTTATCTGAATAGATTGATAACGGGCGATTCTTGTTTGGATAGCAATTATGAAAACCCGCAAATATTGCAATATGCATGTAGCGTTTGATCCTGCTTGAATAAACATGAGTTAGATACATAATGCACGTATGTAGTCTCTTACAGACACGTAGCTGAGTAGCTTCTTTACCATGCTGAGTGGCTCCGTAGTTCGACCTCGTTTGTTTGCGTTGTTGTTCATCAATTCCTTCGTCACGGAATCGTGAAGAACCTGAGGAGAAACAAAACACTTTTTGAAATCTCGAGTAATACTAGAAGGATTCAATTCTGGGCTTTATCATAACGATTTTCTAAAATTTTATTCTTTTATTTTCTCAGAAAATTCATTCCTGAATCTGTCAGCACCGGGAAGTGGCTATTTCATTTCAACCATGTGCACTGATTTGCATCACGGCTCTAAATCCGCTACTTCATGAATCCGAGGGTTCAACTCTCACAGTGTTGAACCGTATCTACTTTCATCTACAACGAAACTAGCACTAGTTTAACGCACTAAATAGTACACTGACTTTGGTGGCGTTTGGACAATGCTAAATTTTATAACTTCCGATGCCGAGTTGGAAGAGTATGGAACAAATTACCACCAGATCTCGTATGTTCATCTACATATCACAGGTTCTGTCACTCTCTCAACGCTTCTGATCTTTCAACATTTTTAATGTGCTATGCATTTTAGTTCATGTCGGGTTTTATTGGTGCATATATGCTTGTTTTATTTATATAACTTTTTTTTCCCATCAGTTCTATTGATTATTTCAATTTGGAATTACATGTGATGATTTTTTATTTGTTTGTTTATTTTTTTTTTGTGTTTTTTTAAATATATATATATATACATGTATTTTATTCTGATTTATATATTGAATTTTATTGTGTAAACATGTTTATTTTATTGTTGTTTTGTGTTCGGGGATTTTTTTTTTTTTTTTTTTTTTTTTTATTGGCGTCATCTTTTATGAATTTTTCTCTTTGTATATATTCGTGTATATGAATGTGTACTGATGTTCCCTGCCGTCTCTTTCCAATTTTATTGATTGTTTGAATAGTGCACCTGTGGAGTTAGAGCCTACTGGCCTTGCACAGGTTTGTATATAATAAATAAATAAATAAATAAATAAAATAAAATAAATAAATAAGTCCAATGATGACTTCCAAGTATTTTTCTTTATCACATTTTCGTGCTAAGTTACCGTTGGCACGAGCGGTTTATTCTGTTTCCGGTGATGAAGGAAAAATCACCGTTTTACGAATTATTTCCTGCTTGGTGATTGAAGTCGCGTCCTCATATTCTACTAGCTCGCATTAACCGTTGTGTAGCTAACCATTTTACATACAGGCATTTGGCAACAAATTTGGATGGCCTGTGTTGGAAGTATCGGGGATAAAACTAAAATTTTTTTTTCCCCTTCGTATGTTAGAAATAAAGGGGAGAAAAGACTGCAGTAGATTTCTCTTTCGCCCTCACCCTCCGACTATGTGTTCTATTTTTCTCTTATACATATATGGGGAAAGCTCCCTTTTGCGGACACCGGTGGGAAAAAATTCGTCTGTAAAACAGAGGTGACCGTTAAGAGAGCAGTTGAAACCGCTCTACAATGATACTCGATGTGACGATAAATCCCTCTGCAACGATATTTTTTCAAATCTTGTTTGCAAATGCCTATACTCTAATATTAAACTGTTACTTCTCAATATAACGCGTTAATCCATATACAACGAACTTTTTTCGTAGTCCATCAAGTATCGTTGCATCGAGATTTCACTTGTAGTAGAAACATACATTATATGGGGGTGGGGGGGGGGACAATAATCACTAAACAGGAGTATAGGTTACAATGAAGCTTCGTGATGATGAGAAAAGAGGAAAAAAACTAAGCAAAGCTCGAAGGAATTTCTCTTTCATCTGCGTAAGGACGAGATATCTCGTTCCTAATCATTAATTGATGCTTCCCGTTTTTCTCTCATTTTTTTTCCTTCCCGTCTTTCTCAGCTAGCACACAAACCGGTTGCGATCGCAGCGTCACAAGGCTCTTTGATGAACCGACCGTTTGGTCGTCCCAAGTTTGACGTTACTCTAATGCGCATTGCTTTTTTCGCAATGAAATATTTCGTGACAGCTGTACAAATTCATAATTTCCGCAAACCGCTCAAGGATAACGTATAGTACGCTTATGTAGACGCGACTTAACAAACCATCGACTGACCTGATGCATTGCTTGTCATCACGTACTCGCAAGCTCAACAAGTCACTCACACTAGTAGTGTGAACGCACCCTAAGGGACAATGAAAATTCACGGAATATTTATTTCACTTGTGTGGATGCAAATGGATAAAATTTAGATTAAGAACTGTGCTGAATACGGTATCGATGAGCATCATTCAAAAAAAAAAAAAAAAAATCGCAGTATACTAAAAAAATGATATCAATATTATTATTTGTGAGTACTAGCACAGTGACATCTGCCGCATATTTTGTTGCGTAACCAGTTTATTTCAATGGAAGAAGAAAGCTTCTAAAGTTTTCGTTGTTTATTAGATCGTCTTCTCGTGCGTATTTCTTCTCGTATATTACTTCCAACAAAGATATGATACGTGTTTTTGGGAGCGTGAAATACGTTTTAGGAGAAAAAGGAGTTGGTCAATGTTAGTAGAACAATGCTTCAAAAATCCTTGCATTTTCAATCATCATTGATTTATTAGTATTTGTTCACTTAATATGAGGGAGTATGCACGAAATGAATAATAATTTATTATTATTTTTTTTTATGATAGATAAATGTTTGTCCCTCACATGGCAATGTGTCGCGAGAGCTCCAGAGGTCTCTGGGCAAAACAATGTTCTGGGGCCTCTACTTAGTTGAAAGTGCCTACTTCTAATTCTCATACTACGTATTCTCAGAGATTATAGTACCAAATGTTATTATCCTGAAGCTCCTGAGCCCATGCCTTGAGACGACTCTAGTTATTGTCTCTCATATTGCTTACATAAATTTAGTTCGGAGATGTTCAACCTTTTGGATTTTCTAAGCCACGCTTGAAATGCAAAAGATAGCACTTTGAAGCCAAATTTAACATGAAAAGACAAAAAATGAGTTTTCTCACTCTCGTTGGCGACAAAAGAAACCTGAAATTCACCAGAAACAGTAAAATATCACAAAAATATTTATTTATATCAGTGGGAAATCAGCCCTACTGATAGCTTTTCTGTACCGCGGGTTGAGCATCCCCCCCCCCAAATTTCAAATACAGTGGAACTTCGGTTAACGAGCGGTTCGATTAACGAGCAGTTCGCATAACGAGCAAAAATTTCGCGCTTTGTTTATTTATTGTCACGTTATCACAACTGAGCTGATGGTTTTTCGCTTCCGTCCACACACGTACTGTGAAATTGTGGATAATATTCTCCCCCGCAGTCTCCAGTCATCGTGCCTTACTCGAAAAATTAACACCTGTGTACGGGCTTGACTGGTTACGATACGAAACTAGATGTCGCATTGTAACCACGCGTATGAGAGAGTTTGGAGTTTTTGTTTTTTTAAATATAAATTCCACTTGGCCAGGAGGTGACTGTAGACAAACTGATGGACCTCCATTGCCTGCAACAGCAAGATCTTATGGAGGGTATCTTTTCTGAGGAATAGAAAAGTGCCCCACTTAAAATAAGATGAGAGAGAGAGATGTGTAAAATGTTGGAATCTGCAAAATTCTATAGGGAAGAACCAATCAAATAAAGCTGTAGCAGTGTGCGAGAAATGAATCTGTCGAAGAAAAATGCAAATTCTCCATTTTTGAGAAATCCTAAAAAAGGAGGCAAAAGCAAGTGTCATTAGATAAGTTCTTTTTCAAAGTCGGACAAAGAGAATAAGCTGAGAAAAGTGGGTCCCTGAGTCGTCCCTCTTGTCGTTTAGAATAAGTTTCGTAAACAATATCGTATTGCATGTTTATTTATGGCGTTATTATGTCATATATATATATTTTATTGTATTACTTATTATATCAGGGGTGGCCAAAAGCTGGCCCATGAAGTGATTTTGTGCTGCCCGCGACAAGGTAAAAAGTACCGTGAAAAAATTAAATTTGTGATCATTATTTGCACTATTGGTTCCAACAGCAGCTTTCTTGATTAACAAACTGCTTACAAACGTGTTATTTCTAGTGACGAAATTGATTTAATAACTGATTAATTAATTCAATTAATAATGGAGCGGCTTATACACCGAAGTTGCACCAATGATGCGGCCCGCGACGCTATAGCTGACCATTATGTTGGCCCGCGAACAGAAAGAAGTTACTTATATTAATATGTATTGTCTTTATTATATTATTATTGTGTTGTATTATTGAATGAAGCCATTTTTATTAGTCACTTTTATGTGAATGAATAATTGTGGAACGAATTATGCGAATTTCCATTATTTCCTATGGGAAAGTTCGGTTCGAATAACGAGCACGTTGATGGAACGAATTAAGGTCGTTAACCAAGTTCCACTGTACAGAAAGAAATACCGAAGCAGTTTCAAGTAATTCTTCTATTCGAAGAGTCGTTGTATAGAATGGATAGCAACGTAAAATATTTATTCGATATAACATATAATAAAAAATGGTGCATTGATAAAATAAATTAGTGATTGATTTGAAACTGATATGCCCATCACGCGTTGAATTTAAACGGATGGGAGCGAGCGTTCGCATGACGGAATCAATTGATGAAAGTGACTCTCCGCATTCCCTGACAACATTCGCGATTGGCGAACAGCCTGCTGGTTATGAAGTTCAGCTTTCCGATCACTTCGGTCCTAAGTTTCTCCAGGTCCTCCCACAGTTTCTGGTCGCTCTTATTGTTTAGTACGATCTCTTCGATCCTGGACTGTATCTGCCTGTACTCGTCGTTGAGCGCTTCGGATGGCTTGTCGAAGATGTGCTCCTTGCCTGGCCGGGTAGCCATCCTCTGTAGTCTCCACGTTTCCAAGAGACTCTGCTTGACCTGTCTGTCGAACTCGTCGTGGAAGACCCCTACGCGAAGTCTGGAAGAGTTGATATTCTTGTCGAGAGTCCTCAATAACTCCTGAAGGGATGCCTCGGTATGTTCATCTCTGTAGATCTGTTGCCTGAGAGCCTCGTTAGTCTTCTCCAGGTCCGAGGACAGCAGAGCCTTGAATTTCTCGTTTGTGTCTTGGAAGACAACCATGATGTCTCTGCACTCCATCCTCAAGTCCATGGATGAGTTGATTACGTCCGACATCGCCTGGTTCCATTGGTACTCGTTCCCAGGCTCGTAGTCTCTTATCAACGCCTCTGGGTCGTAAGGTCTTGACAGAAGAGGCTTGACCTGCTGGCAGCTCTTCAGTGCAATCACGTGGCCGACTTTCTGCTTCAGTTCATCCTGTAACTTCGCGCTAGCCATCTCCATCATCCCTAGATCGTTCCGCAGTTTGTGTATCAACACGTCCAGCTCACCGAGGGCAGCGATCGCCGTAGCAATCTCTTTGTCGAGAAGTATGTTCACGAGGTCCTCGGGATGCAGGCCTTCCAGGTGCTGCCTATATTCCATGCACGATCTGGAGGCGCTCAAGGTGTTTTCAAATCTTCGATACTGGTTCATCGCTTCGGCCAAGTACTGTTCAACTTCACAGTGCTCGTGAGTCAGTGCGTGTATTTCGTCTCTGAGGTTCTTGACCCAGTCCTTGGTCTGATTCTCCCTTCTGGCGAGGGATTCACGAATCCTACATTCACCAACTTGATTCTCGGAATCACCTTTATTACAGACGTCGTGAGCTTGAGATTCGGCCGCCGCTATTCTGTCCCTCACGAACTGGAGGTGGTCGATGTTCTCGTCGTCGACGAGATATCGACTCTGTTCAGATTCTCCGACTCCTTTGCATTGTACTCCCGCTGCCATGCTCTTTGCCATATTGATCCTCCAGATAACCTTCGATCGGGGTATTTTTTTCTATCTTGAAAAATTTGCCGAAGTCCTATATCATTTGTAACATGTTACTAAACACGTCGTTCTGTATATAATTTTTTTTCTTCTCGTTATTCAATTGCACTTTAGGTTGGCTTTCGTGCTCTGGTCTTATCGCCTGAAGAATGTTCAAAACTTTCATCAGTTTAATAGTTAAATGACTTTTTATTGACGTCTCAATTAATTTAATGCTTGAGCTTTCGATAAAAGAAGACGAAAAACTTTTTCTAGGGTCTACAAATGGTAACATTAACACTTGCCGATGTAATGCGTACAAAATACCATTTCTTTACTTTTTATTAGATGTGATCGAGTGAAAAGGATACGTGAGCCACGGAAAAATGTACAGCGCATTTTGCGAAACCTGAATTTTAATTTTTTGCATAGTGCAATGTTGATGATGTTACACAAAAGTAGAAAAAGTGTGAGTCCTGCGTCAGTATTAGCGCTACAGCCAATAGCTGTCCTCTATATGTTTCTTTTTTAAACAATTGGACGTCACTCTGACATCTCAATGAACAGAAACTGGGTTTCCCAACCTCAATGGGAACTGTTTTCACTAAACAGTATGACGGGGCCTTTACAATAATGTACTGCTTAATGGTGAAACTATTTTACGAACACTGTGATTCCTTTCTAAAAGATGCGAAGACTTTCGGTCTTGTGGGGAAAGGACTTCGAAAATTCTCCCAATTTCTTCAATGATACGTTCCTATAGTTTCACAACTTTCTGATGGTTGATAGTTGGGCTTTAGACAGCTCAAAACATGCTAATTTCAATATTTCTATTAAAATGTATCAAATCCATTCGTGAGTGTGAGTCCACTTTTCGTTTTATTGATATATTCAAATCTATTCCAAGAGATCAACGTGTTGAAACTTCCTTTACCTGTTGGTTGGAAGTGTCCGTTGGGCCCACTGCTTCAGATCTACGATAGGGAGCTTCAAGTTCCGCGGCGTTCTTCATGAACTTCCCACCGTTTCCGTGCAATAGCTGTCAAATATAAGAAAATAATTAATAAATAAAAATATAAATTATATTCACATACTGTAATACAGGGCTACTTTGCACCTACAGGGATGACTTTACACCACTGCTGAAAAAATATTCAACGTTACTTAGTGGCTATTGTAATGAATATTTTCAAACAGTTTTGATTCCTCTGCCCGACAGGAGAAGTTATCGGTTTAATCATGTAGTTGAGTTACTGATGCATCCGATATTTCGGATATCTCTTGCTACACATATTTGTGCTGCTCGATTTCAGTTGAAACTTTCGTCAGTAAAAATGAAAATTTTCAGTCAAAAAATGGCGAATGCCTATGTAACTACTTCACCAAACACCAACTCTGGCCATATCGCTATATTGCAATTTACTACCATTAGTGAGATGGTTGGAAGTGAAGGCGCTGTCTATCGGTGGCCGCCTCGAGTCCCCCCGTTAGGGAAAATATCTTATTTATATTCTCCTTTGGGTTCGAACCCGGGACCCTAACAACAACCTTCACGATGGTAGGTGAGCATCGTACCACCATGCCACTCGGGCACTAATGCACCGATAACATGTCCTGTCGGGCAGAATCAAAACTGTTATGGAACTCTATCGGAAATATTCATTAGAATAGCTGTTAGGTAACGTTGAATCCTTTTTTCAGGAGTGGTGTCAAGTCACCCTTGTAACGGCCAAACCAGCGGCAAATTACGGTGCGAAGTTTATTATTATTAGATTCTTATAATAGAGCGTGATTCAACTCTTGCACGAACTTCGAATTACCTGAACTGTACATTCACCTGCAAGTTGATTATATAGATACATTATTCATTAATTACACATTGGGGTAAAATTTAAAAACTGAGAAACAAACTACTGATGAGTGATAGGGCGAATAAAATTCACGGGAACATAAATCGATAGTTAACAGATTTATGAAGTTTAAAATACGCAGCCATAAAAGATTCATATCACGCAGTATTTAAAATTGCTTTCGATTTGGCAATCGATCGGGTGATCTCTACAGGTTTAGTAATGGATCCGAGTATACTATCGAAGCAGCCGACCCTCTTTTTTTGACTTCCGATTTCTATTATAAGAAGGCCGTGCCAGAATGAACTATTGTACGTATAATCGGATTGGAGCAATCAAACAAACGCGATCAGTTTACTTAGATACAAAGATGTAAAAAAATATAGTTGACAGAGCGTGAACTATTTTACAGAGTTTTCTTTCTCGAGAAAACATGTACCTATGATTATAATGTAGCCTACTATGGAATGGACCCATTTTTCAAATACGTTTTCAATGATTTTGTTCATATCTGCTCTTTTAAAATTTTCAACACTCTTCATCTTTTTACCTTTTTTAAACACAAATACATAATCTGAAGCCACAACAGGCAAACTGCTCAAAAAGATGACTGGGAAAAGGGGGGGGGGGAAGGAAAGAAAGAATAAAAATTTTAGATAAGAAAAGTACACTGATACCGACATACATGAACCGACGTGGCTAGATTCCCTTGGAAGAAAAGAAAGGTGACTAGTTTAATTTAAATGACTTGAATGGTAAAACTATTCCGGATGAAACTAGGCTCACCAATTTGGGAATTCTCATTGACGAGGAGCTTAGGTTTTCTTAACATTGTTCCATGGTGATAAAAAAAACAAATACAATACTTTGTATTATTCGTAAAAAGGTGTCTTCGCGTTCTTCTAAACAGTGAAACTTCCACTTTTCTAAGGATTAGTTCGTCCTGATTTGAAGTACGCCGTACGGTTTTACCATTTCGGCATGTTTGGAAATTCACTAAAACAATCACAGAAAATAATAGAGAGCTAGAAAAGAACATCGCGGAAAAATGAAATGAACAAAGAAAAGTCTCGAAAGAAAGTCTTTTGTAAAGCTGACTTTTTGACTAATCACGTTCATTGAGACACACAGTTGCCGTCATTGTTTCCCAAAAGATCGAAAATCGCAAAGGACACCTATAATAAGTGGCACCAAAAATAAAATAAAATTTCCGAAGTAAAACGAAAAGGCGAAACAGAATTTGGGTAAAGAAAGAACATCAAAAGTCCAGGGTTGAAAAAAAAACCCGGCCGAAGTATCCGGAGTATATAGGCGTGTGTCCGCATTTCGGGGGGGAACCTATTGAAAATTTTCGCAGAGAATACTTTAAAGCGCATATTCTGGTGGTACCAACACCGATTTTGTAAAGATGTCAACAAAAGCATGAATTTCGTTTCACATAATGATGATTTTGCCTCTCGATATAACGGTAGTCTCTCTGCAACGATATTTTTTCTTGGTCCATAGAGTATCATTATATCAAGAGATAGATTCCACTGTATTTCAATTAGAACCATCCCGTATCTCTCAGATTTCGATTCCAGAATTTCCTTCGTATGAATGAATGTAATTGAGATATAACAAGAAACTCGTAATAACGAAGCAGCTGACTATACGTAGTTGGTAAAATTAATTGAGGTCACGAATTGGTAGCGAAAACTTTGCGCTACCCGTGAACACACACGGGGTTGAAATAGAGGCCGCGGTTGATGCATATGTACTTTTCATTTATATGCTATAATGGTTTGTAAACATTGACGGCATAGTTACAGCCAGTTCATCATTATGGTTTCATAAATGAACAGGAGCAAAAAACATAAAGGAAAATGGAAATAAGAAGAGACAACTCTTTCTCGCTTGATCACTCAACTCCAAAAATCTGTGGGATCGGAACGAGGTTAAAAACTGAAGAAACGAGATATTTTCAATCATAGTTCCTTGCACGAGTTATTTCCATTTTAAAAACAGCGTGCACGTCAACAAAATAAAAGAAAAAGAGTAAAAAAGAGTGGTAGTATCATATATAATATGTGGCTAGGAAAAAAACTGAAGGTAATGAGTTGGCGAACGGACGTAATGGAAGGTCTCCTGAAGGGTCATGCGTTCGATGCGTCGGGTCATAGAGAGGCAATAACCTGAGATTTTGTGGCATAAAAAGGAAAGGTAAAAGAGATATCGGTTCTCAAATTATATGCAGCGTCATCCCACATGTCTGGTTTTAATTTCATGATCACGTACACGCAAACGTACTGTATATGTTTCCTACTATATTTGAAGGATGTGGAATGAAGAAAAATAACACAGCCTAAATATGAGGGTAATGCCACTATTTTAGACGTGGTCTTGCCTGGAACATGTTTGAAAAATGAATTCCACATTTCTTTTTCCTCTTCTTTCCACGAAGATAAATATCTCTACACGTAATATCCTCTTACATTTAAGCTTGGCTTGTGACACAGGATTATTACTAAAAAAATTCCATCGAGGATTGTGTGGGCTAGTTGCATCCAAAATTTCCGTGTTGTTCTATAAAAACTTTATCATCCACGACCATGAAATTCCACTAAGCGGCTGAATTCAGAGGCTGTGAGAAATGAAATTTTAATGAAATCTTAATGAGAAAACTAAATACAGTGGGATCTCTATTATCAAAGCTAATGTGGATAGACCTACCTCGGATAATACGGACCCTTACTGAATTTTGAGGTCAAATAAAATTAATATTCATGATAATATTATGATATAAAAAATTTTATGATACTGTATTTTAATGTCGTTTTTAATAAAACTTTGTACAAAGTAACGGAAAAATAATGATCGTTTTCTTTTTCGAAGGGGAAACCAGCTCATGTTTCAAGGTACAAGCTCAAAGGGTCGTACATTGGGTTCATCACGTGCCAATTTTCCAATTTCTAAAGTTTGGCCATTTCTTGAAGTGACGGTCCAAATGACTTGGTCAATTGATGGCCAGTGCAATGATTGGCCAGACTTCATACCTTGGAGCCTGACATAAATTTTGAAATTTCTTCATTGCACATCTGAAGCGAAATAAAAGAAATTATTCATGATTTTCATAATACGGTACATGTCGCTTAATGTGATCATATCGAGACTCGGGGTTTCTGATAATAATAACGAATTGATAACTATATCCAAAAAAATCCTAGTACTAAGCACGATGACCATACGTCACATTTGGTCGAACGGGATGTATAAAAACGGGAGAACTCCGTTTTTCTTTCCCACATAACTGGTTTTAAAATATTGAATAGTGTCTTTTTTTCTCAATTCATTCAAAAACAGGATTTTCCTTTTTCTTTGAGCTAAAATCGTTTTTTTTACTCAAAAATTGTGTGGAGTCAGAGTGGAACCGAGTCTAATGTGTACGTATTGTGAATTACGATACTTTTTATAATGCGCTGTACGTTCTATTGGTTCCGTTGCGAAAGTCTTTCGGCCGAGGAACTGCAAATATGTTCAGTTGAAAGAAAGTGACCAAGAACTGAAAAAAGGGCTTTTTTTAAACCTTACTCATGCCTTTAGTACGGGGAAAGCCATCGCAAGAGCAGTGCTACGCGTACATGGATCATAGCAACTATTATGATCCGATTAGGACATAGTGAACTGAGTATGAAAATATTTGTCAACAAAGAAGCCTTCTACATATTCTTGGAGGTTGATAATGATAACTTATAGGGAAAAGATGAGTCTGATTCAACCTTAGTTTCAAAATATACACGAGAAAAAAAAATTTCGATGAAAACAAATTGATAACATATCAGGACTTCGGTTTAACTACAAGCGAATTTTTTCCCATGTTATGATATTAATCTATTCTGATAACAATTCCCCCATGATAACACTATCGGTGATTCTAATAAGCGGCGTCGCCTGTATATTCTAAATCGTGAATGGCATGCCAACTAGAAAAACACTTTGACACAATTTTATTGAATAAAAACATAATATAATTGCAAATTTCACTTTAGAATCTGTAGAATTGAAAATAATAATAATAGTAATAATAATATAGACACGGAGCACAGTATAAAAACATGGAAGAAATGAATGATATTATTGAATGAAGGAAAGAACACAAGAAAGTAAATATTAGATGCATTTTTTTTGTTACTTCTTCCTTAGGCAATACGATGGCCTCTATTATCGTGCACTGTGCATAATGAGGCTATTGATGTAGGGTAGCCAATATATTCATACATATGCATCCTCGTTGAGATTTTATCAAAGAGTTGGGATAGTATTTGTATTCACAAACGACAATGTGTTTTGTGCCGCTATGAAGTGTGCGTTTCTTTCTGAGCACACAGACAATGGAATGAATAATGATATGGAAAAGAACGATGTGTGTGTGCAGCGGAAGAGCCCAGTCAAAATAAAACAATGAATCATCTTTGTTTGTTTTTAACAGGGATTTGTATTCATTCACCCATACTTTTGTGGATTGAAAACTATAGGGAAAAAAATATACACGTGGAATTCGGAAGTAACTATTTCCTAATAATTCGTGGCAGACTGATATTTAAGATGGCTAGATTGCAAAAAAGAAAAATATTACCGGAAGCATGACAATTTTGATATACATGTCACGGTAAATATGAAGGTCGTGTGTGGTAAATGTGCATCGGTTATTATGCATAATCAGCAATCGTCTTGGTACGTTTGATGAATTTCACTACGTTCATCCATTTTTACCGGCTAATATACACAGTTCCCAGATGAAGTTGGTAAGTTTGATAAGTATAGAAGAAGTCACATATAGAATTGTCTCTTTAATTTATTAACTCAACCGTTTTACCCGTTCCTGATGTACGTATTTTGCTATAAAATTAAAATAAATAAAAGTGTGAAGAAGGTAGTAAAATAAAAAATATATATATATTTAGTTCTTAATCTCTTGGCTCTTTTTATATTTATCAACAACTGCAAATATAATCAACACCACAGATCAAATTCATCATCCCGGACTGAAGTTTATATGTGTTACGGTAAATGTAATAAATCCGGTGATTATGCATAATCACTGACCATTTTGGTAAGTTTGATAAATTTTGTGCATTTATCATATTTACTGGTGATTATGTACAGAGTTCGAGGGCTTTTTCTCAGCCCACTATACCAAGGAAACAGATATTTTCTGGATTTTACGCCTAGGTGAATGAACTCGGAAAGAAAAGTCATCGGCTCTCCGCCGGGACTCGAACCTAGGTTCTCTTGCATTCCGGGCAAGCACGCCACCATCTACATCACTGGAGACACAGCACTGCCAACAGATGATCTGGTCAGATGCCTTTTCTTTCCAAGTTCAGCTCGGCGTAAAATCCAGAAAATATCTGTTTCCTTGATATATTGGGCTGAGAAAAGGCCGTCTATTTCTATCTCTACCGTCCCATCCGGGAAGGGGGGGGGCATTGATTGAAGTTAAGACAGGCTGAATGAATGAATGAATGAATGAACGCCAGAACTTTGCCACTGGACTTATCCAATACCTCCTAGATATTACGTCTAGGAGATATTGTCTCATCCCGTTGCCGAGATCTCTTCCAGCCAAGCTTCGTGGCAGAGTCTGGAACACTTTATTTTCGTGTCAAAAAAAAAAAAAAACAAAAAAAAACATACAAAATCTTTACAACATACTTTTCCCGGACGATTGGGTACAAAATTAACAAATTTTGTGGGGATTACGGACGAGATGGGGTTGGGAGTTGGAGGAAAGTTTCGGGGTTTCGTTACAAATGAATGTACTCATATTAGGATGGAGGTACATTTTAGAAGCAAATTGGAAGTTAAGAGAGGCTACGACAGATATTAAAGTCATTCTTGCGAAGTATAAATGTGGGAAGTCAGGAATTTCAGCTACGTCGCTCACGTTACAAGGGGTTGTATAGTCATTAAAATAAAAAAACTAACTTTTTACATGGACACCCTGTGCCCGAAAACCCAATTAGAAAGTTGTTGCCCTGTTCCTCCTGATGCAAAATAAGAAAATAAATAAATAAAATAAATTCACGTTTCTGAAATGCAATATTCGCAGCGATATTTTAATTCAAAAATCGGAGGAAAGTTGGGAAAGAACATAGGTAAAAACTAACGAACAGCGCTTTTTTCCTAAATTTCCTCCTATTTTTGAATTAAAAAATACCTCTACGAATATTGTACTTAGAAACGTGATTTTTTTTTGTCATCGCGCGAGAGATAGGGCAACAACTTTTTAATTGGGTTTTTTGGCCGCAGGGTGTCCGCATAAAAAGTTATTTTTTATTTCAATAACTATACATCCCCATGCAACATGAAAGGCGTATCTGAAATTTCTGACTTCGAACATTCATGTTTCGCAAGAATGTGACTTTAATATCTGTCACCTTATTTATTTATTTTTGTCATCCTATTTTGAAAATTGTCAGTCGATTGTGGAACACTCTGTATAATCCCCACCTCGTACTGGTAAATATGACGAATCGTCTTGAATAAATTGCTTGAATCAACCGGACATTTTGCTCAAATCTCAGTCTAGAATGATTGATTTGATCAGCGATGCTAATTATGTTTGAAATGTTGATAAATGTGAAGAAAGATTGATGATGAAAACATTATAAGACTGATAATAATTTATATGCTTTTATCATTTAGAACACTTATTTTCATTTTATTTAGTTTTTATAGCAAAATATGTGCGGTGTACATTAGTTACTGATAAGTGGTTGAATTCGTCATATTTCAGCATGATTTCTTCCATACTTATCATACTTACCAACTTAATTCGGGATTTATGCATAATCACCGGTTAAAGTGATAAATGTAGGAAAAATTTATCAAACTTACCGAGACGATTATTGACCAGTTATTATGAATAGTCTCCGGGTTTATCACATTCACCGTAACATACACATGAAGTAGCCTACACTAGATAGTTTTCATTTGAATGAAAGGAAACAACTTTCTCGAAGTTTAAAAATAAACTTTCCATTTCTTTTTAATTAGCTTATCCCGAAAAGCAGAATTCTTTTTGTTAATAGTTCCGATCCGATAAAAATCATTGATTTTCAGTATAACTTAATCACCAAATTTTGAACAAAAAAAAACAATGTTCCAATAGAGCTGTTGAATTTCATTCACAGACAGAGTTTTCTTTAAAAATAGACCCCCGCGAATATGTCTCGACAAAAAAAAACCCTTTTAAAAGATAAAAGACAAAGAAACGAGATTGTGTAATTTATATCTGTACTTATAATCGTATATTGTGCGCGCCGCTTTGTATCCTATACCCAAACACTTTGCTAATCCTGTGCAGATATTTCTTATTTATTTTTGAAACGATGGTTCATAAGGAAAAACTGTTCGAGGTAGTATACAATACAAATACAGTCAGTATACAGTCACATCACGTTTTAAAAAAAGGAAGAGGAAATAAACAGTCCGATTACGTCAAGTTAAGATACGGTCAATCGTGATTGTATTTTGTGTATCCTGCTTTTTTACTTGTACGTTCCCTCTTAGTTGGATTAAAAAATAAAATACAATGAATGCAATATGAAAATACAATGGACGGAAAAGAAAGAGAAACATCAATCGAAAACTTATTCCCTGTCATTCAACTTCGATGGACAACTGGACGTTTCATAAAGTTTTGATTCTCTCTATTGTTA